>NC_132797.1:54825788-55555337 GCF_048594095.1 Paramormyrops kingsleyae | reverse complement strand
TTCACGAAAACACGTTTTCCTATAATGGTAGGTCGAACTCTTGTAGGGGAAGAGCAGGTTTCATGAAATCAACTCAGAATGTCAAGTTATAATGAAATCTTCATTTTGTGTTAGTTTGTCATGATTTCTTCACGAAAACACGTTTTCCTATAATGGTAGGTCGAACTCTTGTAGGGGAAGCGCAGGTTTCATGAAATGAGCTCAGAATGTCAAGTTATAATGAAATCTTCATTTTGTGTTAGTTTGTCATGATTTCTTCACGAAAACACGTTTTCCTATAATGGTAGGTCGAACTCTTGTAGGGGAAGCGCAGGTTTCATGAAATGAGCTCAGAATGTCAAGTTATAATGAAATCTTCATTTTGTGTTAGTTTCTCATGATTTCTTCACGAAAACACGTTTTCCTATAATGGTAGATCGAACTCTTACAGGGGAAGCGCAGGTTTCATGAAATGAGCTGAGAATGTCAAGTTATAATGAAATCTTCATTTTGTGTTAGTTTGTCATGATTTCTTCACGAAAAACACATTTTCCTATAATGGTAGGTCGAACTCTTATAGGGGAAGCGCAGGTTTCATGAAATGAGCTCAGAATGTCAAGTTATAATGAAATCTTCATTTTGTGTTAGTTTGTCATGATTTCTTCACGAAAACACGTTTTCCTATAATGGTAGGTCGAACTCTTGTAGGGGAAGAGCAGGTTTCATGAAATCAACTCAGAATGTCAAGTTATAATGAAATCTTTATTTTGTGTTAGTTTCTCATGATTTCTTCACGAAAACACGTTTTCCTATAATGGTAGGTCGAACTCTTGTAGGGGAAGAGCAGGTTTCATGAAATCAACTCAGAATGTCAAGTTATAATAAAATCTTCATTTTGTGTTAGTTTGTCATGATTTCTTCACGAAAACACGTTTTCCTATAATGGTAGGTCGAACTCTTGTAGGGGAAGCGCAGGTTTCATGAAATCAACTCAGAATGTCAAGTTATAATGAAATCTTCATTTTGTGTTAGTTTGTCATGATTTCTTCACGAAAACACGTTTTCCTATAATGGTAGGTCGAACTCTTATAGGGGAAGCGCAGGTTTCATGAAATGAGCTCAGAATGTCAAGTTATAATGAAATCTTCATTTTGTGTTAGTTTGTCATGATTTCTTCACGAAAACACGTTTTCCTATAATGGTAGGTCGAACTCTTGTAGTGGAAGCGCAGGTTTCATGAAATGAGCTCAGAATGTCAAGTTATAATGAAATCTTCATTTTGTGTTAGTTTCTCATGATTTCTTCACGAAAACACGTTTTCCTATAATGGTAGGTCGAACTCTTGTAGGGGAAGCGCAGGTTTCATGAAATGAGCTCAGAATGTCAAGTTATAATGAAATCTTCATTTTGTGTTAGTTTGTCATGATTTCTTCACGAAAACACGTTTTCCTATAATGGTAGGTCGAACTCTTACAGGGGAAGCGCAGGTTTCATGAAATGAGCTCAGAATGTCAAGTTATAATGAAATCTTCATTTTGTGTTAGTTTGTCATGATTTCTTCACGAAAACACGTTTTCCTAAAATGGTAGGTCGAACTCTTACAGGGGAAGCGCAGGTTTCATGAAATCAACTCAGAATGTCAAGTTATAATGAAATCTTCATTTTGTGTTAGTTTGTCATGATTTCTTCACGAAAACACGTTTTCCTATAATGGTAGGTCGAACTCTTGTAGGGGAAGCGCAGTTTTCATGAAATGAGCTCAGAATGTCAAGTTATAATGAAATCTTTATTTTGTGTTAGTTTCTCATGATTTCTTCACGAAAACACGTTTTCCTATAATGGTAGGTCGAACTCTTATAGGGGAAGCGCAGTTTTCATGAAATGAGCTCAGAATGTCAAGTTATAATGAAATCTTTATTTTGTGTTAGTTTCTCATGATTTCTTCACGAAAACACGTTTTCCTATAATGGTAGGTCGAACTCGTGTAGGGGAAGCGCAGGTTTCATGAAATGAGCTCAGAATGTCAAGTTATAATGAAATCTTCATTTTGTGTTAGTTTGTCATGATTTCTTCACGAAAACACGTTTTCCTATAATGGTAGGTCGAACTCTTATAGGGGAAGCGCAGGTTTCATGAAATGAGCTCAGAATGTCAAGTTATAATGAAATCTTCATTTTGTGTTAGTTTCTCATGATTTCTTCACGAAAACACGTTTTCCTATAATGGTAGGTCGAACTCATACAGGGGAAGCGCAGGTTTCATGAAATGAGCTCAGAATGTCATGTTATAATGAAATCTTCATTTTGTGTTAGTTTGTCATGATTTCTTCACGAAAACACGTTTTCCTATAATGGTAGGTCGAACTCTTATAGGGGAAGCGCAGGTTTCATGAAATGAGCTCAGAATGTCAAGTTATAATGAAATCTTCATTTTGTGTTAGTTTGTCATGATTTCTTCACGAAAACACGTTTTCCTATAATGGTAGGTCGAACTCTTACAGGGGAAGCGCAGGTTTCATGAAATCAACTCAGAATGTCAAGTTATAATGAAATCTTCATTTTGTGTTAGTTTGTCATGATTTCTTCACGAAAACACGTTTTCCTATAATGGTAGGTCGAACTCTTGTAGGGGAAGCGCAGTTTTCATGAAATGAGCTCAGAATGTCAAGTTATAATGAAATCTTTATTTTGTGTTAGTTTCTCATGATTTCTTCACGAAAACACGTTTTCCTATAATGGTAGGTCGAACTCTTGTAGGGGAAGAGCAGGTTTCATGAAATCAACTCAGAATGTCAAGTTATAATGAAATCTTCATTTTGTGTTAGTTTGTCATGATTTCTTCACGAAAACACGTTTTCCTATAATGGTAGGTCGAACTCTTGTAGGGGAAGCGCAGGTTTCATGAAATCAACTCAGAATGTCAAGTTATAATGAAATCTTCATTTTGTGTTAGTTTGTCATGATTTCTTCACGAAAACACGTTTTCCTATAATGGTAGGTCGAACTCTTATAGGGGAAGCGCAGGTTTCATGAAATGAGCTCAGAATGTCAAGTTATAATGAAATCTTCATTTTGTGTTAGTTTGTCATGATTTCTTCACGAAAACACGTTTTCCTATAATGGTAGGTCGAACTCTTGTAGGGGAAGCGCAGGTTTCATGAAATCAACTCAGAATGTCAAGTTATAATGAAATCTTCATTTTGTGTTAGTTTGTCATGATTTCTTCACGAAAACACGTTTTCCTATAATGGTAGGTCGAACTCTTGTAGTGGAAGCGCAGGTTTCATGAAATGAGCTCAGAATGTCAAGTTATAATGAAATCTTCATTTTGTGTTAGTTTGTCATGATTTCTTCACGAAAACACGTTTTCCTATAATGGTAGGTCGAACTCTTGTAGGGGAAGCGCAGGTTTCATGAAATCAACTCAGAATGTCAAGTTATAATGAAATCTTCATTTTGTGTTAGTTTGTCATGATTTCTTCACGAAAACACGTTTTCCTATAATGGTAGGTCGAACTCTTATAGGGGAAGCGCAGGTTTCATGAAATGAGCTCAGAATGTCAAGTTATAATGAAATCTTCATTTTGTGTTAGTTTGTCATGATTTCTTCACGAAAACACGTTTTCCTATAATGGTAGGTCGAACTCTTGTAGTGGAAGCGCAGGTTTCATGAAATGAGCTCAGAATGTCAAGTTATAATGAAATCTTCATTTTGTGTTAGTTTGTCATGATTTCTTCACGAAAACACGTTTTCCTATAATGGTAGGTCGAACTCTTGTAGGGGAAGCGCAGGTTTCATGAAATCAACTCAGAATGTCAAGTTATAATGAAATCTTCATTTTGTGTTAGTTTGTCATGATTTCTTCACGAAAACACGTTTTCCTAAAATGGTAGGTCGAACTCTTATAGGGGAAGCGCAGGTTTCATGAAATGAGCTCAGAATGTCAAGTTATAATGAAATCTTCATTTTGTGTTAGTTTGTCATGATTTCTTCACGAAAACACGTTTTCCTAAAATGGTAGGACGAACTCTTACAGGGGAAGCGCAGGTTTCATGAAATCAACTCAGAATGTCAAGTTATAATGAAATCTTCATTTTGTGTTAGTTTGTCATGATTTCTTCACGAAAATACGTTTTCCTATAATGGTAGGTCGAACTCTTGTAGGGGAAGCGCAGTTTTCATGAAATGAGCTCAGAATGTCAAGTTATAATGAAATCTTTATTTTGTGTTAGTTTCTCATGATTTCTTCACGAAAACACGTTTTCCTATAATGGTAGGTCGAACTCATGTAGGGGAAGCGCAGTTTTCATGAAATGAGCTCAGAATGTCAAGTTATAATGAAATCTTTATTTTGTGTTAGTTTCTCATGATTTCTTCACGAAAACACGTTTTCCTATAATGGTAGGTCGAACTCTTGTAGGGGAAGCGCAGGTTTCATGAAATGAGCTCAGAATGTCAAGTTATAATGAAATCTTCATTTTGTGTTAGTTTGTCATGATTTCTTCACGAAAACACGTTTTCCTATAATGGTAGGTCGAACTCTTACAGGGGAAACGCAGGTTTCATGAAATGAGCTCAGAATGTCAAGTTATAATGAAATCTTCATTTTGTGTTAGTTTGTCATGATTTCTTCACGAAAACACGTTTTCCTAAAATGGTAGGTCGAACTCTTACAGGGGAAGCGCAGGTTTCATGAAATCAACTCAGAATGTCAAGTTATAATGAAATCTTCATTTTGTGTTAGTTTGTCATGATTTCTTCACGAAAACACGTTTTCCTATAATGGTAGGTCGAACTCTTGTAGGGGAAGCGCAGTTTTCATGAAATGAGCTCAGAATGTCAAGTTATAATGAAATCTTTATTTTGTGTTAGTTTCTCATGATTTCTTCACGAAAACACGTTTTCCTATAATGGTAGGTCGAACTCTTGTAGGGGAAGCGCAGGTTTCATGAAATCAACTCAGAATGTCAAGTTATAATGAAATCTTCATTTTGTGTTAGTTTGTCATGATTTCTTCACGAAAACACGTTTTCCTATAATGGTAGGTCGAACTCTTGTAGTGGAAGCGCAGGTTTCATGAAATGAGCTCAGAATGTCAAGTTATAATGAAATCTTCATTTTGTGTTAGTTTGTCATGATTTCTTCACGAAAACACGTTTTCCTATAATGGTAGGTCGAACTCTTGTAGGGGAAGCGCAGGTTTCATGAAATCAACTCAGAATGTCAAGTTATAATGAAATCTTCATTTTGTGTTAGTTTGTCATGATTTCTTCACGAAAACACGTTTTCCTATAATGGTAGGTCGAACTCTTGTAGGGGAAGCGCAGGTTTCATGAAATCAACTCAGAATGTCAAGTTATAATGAAATCTTCATTTTGTGTTAGTTTGTCATGATTTCTTCACGAAAACACGTTTTCCTATAATGGTAGGTCGAACTCTTACAGGGAAAGCGCAGGTTTCATGAAATGAGCTCAGAATGTGAAGTTATAATGAAATCTTTATTTTGTGTTAGTTTGTCATGATTTCTTCACGAAAACACGTTTTCCTATAATGGTAGGTCGAACTCTTATAGGGGAAGCGCAGGTTTCATGAAATCAACTCAGAATGTCAAGTTATAATGAAATCTTCATTTTGTGTTAGTTTCTCATGATTTCTTCACGAAAACACGTTTTCCTATAATGGTAGGTCGAACTCTTGTAGGGGAAGCGCAGGTTTCATGAAATCAACTCAGAATGTCAAGTTATAATGAAATCTTCATTTTGTGTTAGTTTCTCATGATTTCTTCACGAAAACACGTTTTCCTATAATGGAGGGTCGAACTCTTGTAGGGGAAGCGCAGGTTTCATGAAATCAACTCAGAATGTCAAGTTATAATGAAATCTTCATTTTGTGTTAGTTTGTCATGATTTCTTCACGAAAACACGTTTTCCTAAAATGGTAGGTCGAACTCTTATAGGGGAAGCGCAGGTTTCATGAAATGAGCTCAGAATGTCAAGTTATAATGAAATCTTCATTTTGTGTTAGTTTGTCATGATTTCTTCACGAAAACACGTTTTCCTAAAATGGTAGGACGAACTCTTACAGGGGAAGTGCAGGTTTCATGAAATCAACTCAGAATGTCAAGTTATAATGAAATCTTCATTTTGTGTTAGTTTCTCATGATTTCTTCACGAAAACACGTTTTCCTATAATGGTAGGTCGAACTCTTGTAGGGGAAGCGCAGGTTTCATGAAATGAGCTCAGAATGTCAAGTTATAATGAAATCTTCATTTTGTGTTAGTTTGTCATGATTTCTTCACGAAAACACGTTTTCCTATAATGGTAGGTCGAACTCTTACAGGGGAAGCGCAGGTTTCATGAAATGAGCTCAGAATGTCAAGTTATAATGAAATCTTCATTTTGTGTTAGTTTGTCATGATTTCTTCACGAAAACACGTTTTCCTAAAATGGTAGGTCGAACTCTTACAGGGGAAGCGCAGGTTTCATGAAATCAACTCAGAATGTCAAGTTATAATGAAATCTTCATTTTGTGTTAGTTTGTCATGATTTCTTCACGAAAACACGTTTTCCTATAATGGTAGGTCGAACTCTTGTAGGGGAAGCGCAGTTTTCATTAAATGAGCTCAGAATGTCAAGTTATAATGAAATCTTTATTTTGTGTTAGTTTGTCATGATTTCTTCACGAAAACACGTTTTCCTATAATGGTAGGTCGAACTCTTATAGGGGAAGCGCAGTTTTCATGAAATGAGCTCAGAATGTCAAGTTATAATGAAATCTTTATTTTGTGTTAGTTTCTCATGATTTCTTCACGAAAACACGTTTTCCTATAATGGTAGGTCGAACTCTTGTAGGGGAAGCGCAGGTTTCATGAAATGAGCTCAGAATGTCATGTTATAATGAAATCTTCATTTTGTGTTAGTTTGTCATGATTTCTTCACGAAAACACGTTTTCCTATAATGGTAGGTCGAACTCTTATAGGGGAAGCGCAGGTTTCATGAAATGAGCTCAGAATGTCAAGTTATAATGAAATCTTCATTTTGTGTTAGTTTGTCATGATTTCTTCACGAAAACACGTTTTCCTATAATGGTAGGTCGAACTCTTACAGGGGAAGCGCAGGTTTCATGAAATCAACTCAGAATGTCAAGTTATAATGAAATCTTCATTTTGTGTTTGTCATGATTTCTTCACGAAAACACGTTTTCCTATAATGGTAGGTCGAACTCTTGTAGGGGAAGCGCAGTTTTCATGAAATGAGCTCAGAATGTCAAGTTATAATGAAATCTTTATTTTGTGTTAGTTTCTCATGATTTCTTCACGAAAACACGTTTTCCTATAATGGTAGGTCGAACTCTTGTAGGGGAAGAGCAGGTTTCATGAAATCAACTCAGAATGTCAAGTTATAATGAAATCTTCATTTTGTGTTAGTTTGTCATGATTTCTTCACGAAAACACGTTAGAGAGAGATAGAATACCGCTTCTTTCAAAAAGATTTATGACCCAAAGGTCATAAAGGTCACGGGTCAAAAGTTCACTGGATGGGCGGTTCTGGGGCGTGACGTCACCTGGCTGTGACGTTGGGATAGGGGTTTATTTGTATATAGTTTATTTATTTATTATAATTATTATAATTTAATTATTTATTATAATTTAATTATGTATTATAATGTAATTATTATTATTTTATATTGAGTAGAGTGCTTATGAGTGTGTTGTTTTGTCTGCATCCACCGGGTGCCGAGCAGGGGACTGAGCAGGGGGGTTAAGGTCTCAAACACTGGGTCTGAGTGGGGGTGGGTTACCTGATGGAGTGTGAGCGTACGCTGTACCACCGTGGTAAGGTCCGTGGCTTTGGAGAATCTGTAGAAAAGGGCTCTGAGAGAGCGATGCTGTGTCTGTTGCGGTACCGTGGTAAGGTCCCGTGGCTTTGGATAATCCGCAAAGGACTCGGAGAGAGCGATGCCGGAGAGCTGAGAGTTGTGCTGCGCGAGACTGAAAGAAATCCTGTGAGAATGACCAAGTTGGAGCTAAGAATGAGAGGAGGAGCTGGGTCTGACGTCCAGTAAAAAACGCTTAGCAGTAGTTTGACCATCTGTGTGTGTGTGTGTGTGTGTGTGTGTGTGAAAGCCGACACCCCCCTGCAGCAGTAGCAGTTTGGCCTTGTGTTTTTCCTCATGCAACCTATGTACATCCCGATAGGTCAAATCCCGGTCAAACTGTAATTTGGGGCACAGATCAAGTTTGACACTTTGTATTTCAGTAAATTTTGTTAAAGTTTTGTCTTTTCCCCCCGACTCCCCGCCACACATCAAGTTTGACATTTTGTATTTCAGTAAATTTTGTCTTTTCCCCCCGACTCCCCCCATACCGTCTGCGCAGTTAAAACGTACATCGAAATAGACATCAGATAAAACTTGACAGGACGTATATTTCTCCTTAAAGAATCCTAAAAAGTAAGCAACCCCAGAAATTTTTAGTATGCCGAGAAGGGTTTCACTCCTTTGGTAGACACAAGTACCCCACACCCCGTATCATCAAGGCATTGCCCTACTGGAAAGAGAAAACTACATGGGACCTGCATAGAGTAAGTATATTATTTCTTTTACGCGTGTTTTATGATATTTTACGCGTGTTTTATGATAAACACAATACAATAAAATAACTTAAAATAATTATTTTATTTTTAGAGATTCAGCTATTTTGGGTTTGTTTTTTTTTCTCTACGGGAGACACTGCGGATAGAAAACTCCATATAGTGAGTATATTATTTCTTTTATACATATGATAAACGCTATACATTAAAAATAACTTATTCTAATAATAGGTATTCTCTATTATTTTATGTACAAGAGAGACGGCACGGACCGGTCAAGAGAAAATCTACGCAAGACCTGAATCAGCAGGTATGGATGGAGCAACACCCCCCCTCCTATACCTGAAGCGCTATTAAATGAAATAGACAACATCAACAACGCTAATAATGATGAAAATGATGCGGTTTACTTTGCTCAACACGACTCGCCACCCGCAGCGTCTGGTGAAGCGACGGCCCAAGAGCCCTGTTTGCTACCATCCTTAGAGACATTATTAATAACCTTCCGGTGCTGATAGGGTCGGCACCGACCCATTTTTAAGTTTAACATGCATAAAAGCACCACATATATTTGTGCATACTCTTAAAACAAAAGGCTCCATATTGAACCTTTTAGCTTGGTACATATATGACACTCCTTGGACATTCTCAATTAAAAGAAATGGCACCTTTTTGAAGGCAATGGTTATATTTCCTCTGGTTAGAACCCCTATAGTTCTATATAGCACACCCAAGAACCTTTTTTTTCGAAATATATACTGCATCAAAGTTTTTTGACTTTGTCAGGAATCTCTATTTAAACTAAATAAATTAAAACAAAATCAAGGTAAGGCATCCCCACACATGTAAGGTAAGATAAGACCAGTTCAGTTTATTTATATAATTCTCTAGAGGTTTATTTTATCATTATTTTTTATTGAAAACGAGAGGAATGCTGTCAAAAGAAAGGTCCAGAAAGCCACACCAAAAATATTAAAACCAATCTTTTCATGGATAAGGAAGCCTAACAAGGTAACCAAGAAGTAAGAAACAAATTGGATGATAAATAATTGTTTTGAGGGTATCTTATGGCTGATGTACTGTAAGACACGTGCTGCTTGACACCGACCCGTCTAACATAAGAGACAGGAACAGAAAGCTAACATAGGCCGAAGGTTAAGCGTGTTAAATGAAAGGCAGCGGGATAATTCCCCATAATGCCGCACTATAACAAAATCAAACGCGACGTGAAAACGTTTAATAGACCTCAATAAAAATGTCAGGGACGTCTACGACAAACGCAGATTGTTGCCTAGTGGGGAAACTGCCTTTTGGATACCGAAATGTAAAACTAGCAGCATCGCAAAAAGGGTGTTGTAAGTCTTTAAAAATATTTCATCGAATGAATTTGTTAGTGTAACATGAAAGTGTTTCAAAGATGTACAGATGTTTTAAAATGTAATATGAAAGTTTTTCAAAGTAAGATGTACAGATGTTTTAAAATGTAACATGAAAGTTTTTCAAAGTAAGATGTACAGATGTTTTAAAATGTAACATGAAAGTTTTTCAAAGTAAGATGTACAGATGTTTTAAAAAATGTAACATGAAAGTTTTTCAAAGTAAGATGTACAGATGCTTTAAAAATGTTCGGGTGTTTTATTTTCTAGACGCGTTGTACAAAAACGGTTTGTTATGTGTACGCAGCGCAAGCATGTTTGTACAAAGTTTTATGCATTCATTTTGCGAATCAGTTTTGAAATCTAATATGAACGTGGCTTTTATTTTACAAAAACAAAGTTGCAAAAAATTTGTAGGCTCTTTATCAAAGCAGATTTTGTTAATATAACATGAAGTTTTTTTTTATTATTTTCAAAGTTGCACAAGGGTTTTAAAATGTAACATGTACACGTGTGTTTTATTTTTCAAACTTGTACAAAAACGTGTGTGTACATTTATCAAATGAGTTTTAAAATGCAACATGTACAGGTATTTTATTATTCAAAATAAAAGTTGTACATACATTTTGTTATATGTATGCAGCACGGTCATGTTTTTAAAATGTGCTAATATTTGCGGGATGGTGGGAATAAAGCGTATTTAAAAGGGGTACCTCTCGTGGAATCTACCAATCTTTAGCAGCTTTTGAACCCTGAGCCACACGGGGACTGGGGTTTTTAACCGTGAGACTCGACACCTAGCTACGCATTAGATCCTTACTTCAGCAATGGTCCCCATGTACCCAGTGTAGGGTCAGGTCCATCGCAAGAGAATGTCTCCGCCGTGAAAGAACGATCCACCAGCATTTTGTGTATCAACGAATCTGTAATCATTCTTTCCATTCATTATATGCTGAGTTTTCCAAAATTGTTTTTTAGCTGAAGCATCAAAAGCTGTAACTTCGAGTGCACCTGGTTTAATAGCATTTTATTTATAACAGTAGGAGCTTGTAAACTGCATTTAGCGGTCGCATGAAAACACATTAAAAACTTTAAAGAATAAAGCTTTAGTTATTTTTAATAAAGACGGCTTTCTAGTAAATGGTTTTCCTACAAGGTGACCCCGCGGCCTATACTTAAGACATCCGGGCGCCTGATTTGAGATGTTTACTGAGGACGGTATGTTAAGTTAACAGTGGTGACTGAGCTGCACCGTGTTTGACTCTTAATGAAACTTAGACCTAATTCAACAGAACCAGTCGTCATCCACTTTGCAGTGAGATTTCTGTGCGAAATGTGAACAAAGATTCATTTTCTTACTTTACCACTTATCGGATAACAAGGGAAATGGCAGCGGCAATAACCTACACAGTTATTTGTTCCTTCCATATGTATATATATAGCACCGCAGAACGTTTTGCACTTTTTTGCACTATTTGTTTATTGTTTGTTGTGTGTTCTACATGCATGTTTGCACTGGAGGATCTGCTTTTTATTCTCATTGTACATGAGTATAGTGACAATAAAAAGGCATTTCATTCATTCATAATATGTCGGACACAATGGCTCTGAGCACCAGGGAGTCCGCCGTGAGGCGCACGAGCTGCTAGCTGATGTAATGCTGCGAACGGTCGGGGCTCTGACATTCTTAAGGTGCGGCTATCTATCCCCGAGACACTTTAGCCAGGAGCGTGTATATTTGCGCTTATTAATGCTGCAGTGTCAGGGTTTTGCTGACTCTTATAGGAAGCTGGCTAGCAATAACATTTTTAGCTGGTCTTTTTCATTTAGTACATACACGGTTTAGAAGAAAACCTAATCACCATTAAAAAAAATAAATAAATAAACGTACAAAACTATTGAAATCCCCCAGAAGCATGTGCATATTTTTCTGGTTTGCATGTTGTGTGTGTGTGTGTGTGTGTGTGTGTGTGTGTGTGGTTACCTAAGCACAGTCGGCCTAGTGTTTGATAGGTGATGGAGAAGCGTACGGTCGTGGGGACAATAAACTACATGCGCCTATGCCAACATGTGTTTAAGTATAGCGACAAACATGGACGCTTTCTTTAACGTAAAACAGTTAAAGGCTCATACGGTTTTGTTTACATTTTTATTTTTTTAATTTCAAGTAGCCTCTAATCACCTTACATTAGTTCTGATTTACTGTAGTCACCAATCAGAGTATTTTAAAACAATGGCACTGAAATGTCACCACATGTTAAAGCTAACAAAGTAACATGATTATATCAGCGGAACAAACCAGTCGCCGGTACGTATAGACAGATCATGTGTTGCTCAACAATCGACAGCATTTTGAAATCTATTTGTATTTAGACAAATATATTGGGAATAAAGCGTTGTGTTTTAAAAGGCAGACATTGAGGTCGAATTTAAATTGGTCACAATTGTATTGTTTTCCGCAGCTAGAAGTGTCGGCTGAGGTTGATTTTAATTGGCATGTCAGTTTAGGATTCTTGCAGTAGAAGTTATGTAGTGAATTGCGGTACTCTGAAATTAAGTGATATGTGTATTAGAATCGTGAAGCGTCATCTTCCTTTGTTTTAGGTTCACCCCGGGCATTTTATGAATTGTAATGTAATATCAGACAGTGTGTGATGAATTTCTGAAGGCCTGTTATAGGCCTATATGACAATTTCGTGGAAACGTCTCATGGAAAAATGTAGTTGCAGTTTGTCAGGACTAAAGACTGGCTAATGTGACATGGTGAACAAGTCCTGTGGTTAAAGAATGCCGGCCTGTTGCTTAAAACATTGTGTTGTATGCCGAATGTTTCTTGCCCATAGACTACATGTTGCTATACTGTTCCTTTATAATATTCAACTATTATTTTTTAAATCATTTAATGAAATAGGTAAATACCTCATCATTGATGACTATGGTCCACCTGAGTGACAAGTAACCCGTCCTGGACAGAGGTTTCTTCAAGGCCTGTTGTGGGAACCCCATGGTGTAGGATTAAGAGAAAGAATACAGGGAGTGGTACAAATGAGCAGTTGTCCTGCCCCCTTTTACTCATTTTGGATGCTTAAATTACTAAATTGTGATTTTAATGCTCATCTGTATGATTCTATGGTCTGAGCGAGTCTCCAGTACTACATGAATGGTAAACTTAAAAACTCTACTTCTCTTAGCTTAATGATATTTTCTTTTACTGTGTACGATTGGTAGAAATGAAAATCGTGATTTGTCTCTCAGCTTGTGTGTGTGTGTGTGTGTGTGTCTGTGTGTGTGCGTGCGGTGTGTCAACAATGGCAATTATTCACTAAATTCTAAACAAACCCACATATAAAACCCCCTCCCCACCCACCCCAGACACCTATAAAACACAGCATTCTTGCTCTCACCCCCCACTCATTTTGTGAAAAAGCATGTCTGTTGCCAAGACTACAGCTCGTGTCTTGAGTCGTACATACTATGACCCCAGCCACCCGGGGTCATACGGAGGGGCCTCCAGACTGCAGAGAGCCGTGCAGGAAGATACGGGGGAAAAAAGTGGCTACTGATGACATCAGAGAGTGGCTGTCTATGCAAGACAGTTATACTTTACATAAGCCGGCTAAAAAGAATTTCCCCAGGAGCAGAGTGTTTAATACCGAGAGCCATGTATCAGCGGCAGGCCGGTTTATGCGACATGCAAGGGCTGGCGATGTACAACGACGGGTTAAAGTATCTCCTTACGGCAAACCCACATATAAAACCCCCTCCCCAACCTCCCCAGACACCAGCCCTTTTCCTGGAGGACATGTCTGAATTTACTTTTGGGTCGATACAGCACAACAAGTCTTCTCCTCAACTTAACCCCCAGCGATCCCCATCCATGACCCTCTATACTTTTGGACAGCGAATGGATACAACGCCACCAGAGCTTCCTCAATACACTCCGCGGCAGGCCGCATCATGGTGCCCGTATGGGGTTCTGTTCCAGTCACAACCTCCGCGTGCGGACTCTGCCCTAATGGATACATCGCGGGTTACTGCATCGATGTTGGATGATTTCCGCGATCGTTTTGCGGCTCCATCATTATCTGGAGATTCTGGGTGTGGCGGCATCACCGTAGCTGCCATGAAGATAATCAAAGGGTCACTTGCCTTTATTCTGGATCGGCTAATCGAAGATGACTTGAAGGCGACCTGTATCGGCTGTACTGTGAAACACCCTAGCCTGCTTCAGCACACGTGTCGCTATGAACCTGTACCGTTTTATTTCTTTAACAATTTTGAAAAGCTGTTCAAAAAGCTGTATAGGCCACGGCTTAAACATATTATCACAAAGGCGGTGGCCATGTTTCACCCTCATACCGCTCCTGTAAAAATACATGCATCAATCGATGTGTTAGTTTCTGAACTTAAAGGCCAAATTAATGTACGGGCCAAATTGCGCGAGCTGAAACGCTTCGCTGAAGACGGTGATTGTGAGTATGCTGTAGATGAGGCGTTTAATGATTTCTGCAATTTGTACACATGCGAGCACCCTATGGCTGGTGTGTAAACGTCTGTCAAAATGTGATTGGCTGCTCATTTTTATATGCTTTCTAAATAAAATGAGTTGAGTCATGAAAACATTGTGTCGTTATTGCTAACAAGTACTTGACCGTGTTTATTTTACGCCATCAAAACCCTGGGTCATTTGGTGGCGTAGATAGATTATACAGGGTGGTACACATGTTGCCTGCTTAAGGGTGACATAATGGGGTAGTTGTACATCGCCAGCCCTTGCATGTCGCATAAACCGGCCTGCCGCTGATACATGGCTCTCGGTATTAAACACTCTGCTCCTGGGGAAATTCTTTTTAGCCGGCTTATGTAAAGTATAACTGTCTTGCATAGACAGCCACTCTCTGATGTCATCAGTAGCCACTTTTTTCCCCCGTATCTTCCTGCACGGCTCTCTGCAGTCTGGAGGCCCCTCCGTATGACCCCGGGTGGCTGGGGTCATAGTATGTACGACTCAAGACACGAGCTGTAGTCTTGGCAACAGACATGCTTTTCACACAGCGAGAGTGTGGGGGGTGAGAGCAAGAATGCTGTGTTTTATAGGTGTCTGGGGTGGGTGGGGAGGGGGTTTTATATGTGGGTTTGTTTAGAATTTAGTGAATAATTGCCATTGTTGACACACCGCACGCACACACACAGACACACACACACACACACACACAAGCTGAGAGACAAATCACGATTTTCATTTCTACCAATCGTACACAGTAAAAGAAAATATCATTAAGCTAAGAGAAGTAGAGTTTTTAAGTTTACCATTCATGTAGTACTGGAGACTCGCTCAGACCATAGAATCATACAGATGAGCATTAAAATCACAATTTAGTAATTTAAGCATCCAAAATGAGTAAAAGGGGGCAGGACAACTGCTCATTTGTACCACTCCCTGTATTCTTTCTCTTAATCCTACACCATGGGGTTCCCACAACAGGCCTTGAAGAAACCTCTGTCCAGGACGGGTTACTTGTCACTCAGGTGGACCATAGTCATCAATGATGAGGTATTTACCTATTTCATTAAATGATTTAAAAAATAATAGTTGAATATTATAAAGGAACAGTATAGCAACATGTAGTCTATGGGCAAGAAACATTCGGCATACAACACAATGTTTTAAGCAACAGGCCGGCATTCTTTAACCACAGGACTTGTTCACCATGTCACATTAGCCAGTCTTTAGTCCTGACAAACTGCAACTACATTTTTCCATGAGACGTTTCCACGAAATTGTCATATAGGCCTATAACAGGCCTTCAGAAATTCATCACACACTGTCTGATATTACATTACAATTCATAAAATGCCCGGGGTGAACCTAAAACAAAGGAAGATGACGCTTCACGATTCTAATACACATATCACTTAATTTCAGAGTACCGCAATTCACTACATAACTTCTACTGCAAGAATCCTAAACTGACATGCCAATTAAAATCAACCTCAGCCGACACTTCTAGCTGCGGAAAACAATACAATTGTGACCAATTTAAATTCGACCTCAATGTCTGCCTTTTAAAACACAACGCTTTATTCCCAATATATTTGTCTAAATACAAATAGATTTCAAAATGCTGTCGATTGTTGAGCAACACATGATCTGTCTATACGTACCGGCGACTGGTTTGTTCCGCTGATATAATCATGTTACTTTGTTAGCTTTAACATGTGGTGACATTTCAGTGCCATTGTTTTAAAATACTCTGATTGGTGACTACAGTAAATCAGAACTAATGTAAGGTGATTAGAGGCTACTTGAAATTAAAAAAATAAAAATGTAAACAAAACCGTATGAGCCTTTAACTGTTTTACGTTAAAGAAAGCGTCCATGTTTGTCGCTATACTTAAACACATGTTGGCATAGGCGCATGTAGTTTATTGTCCCCACGACCGTACGCTTCTCCATCACCTATCAAACACTAGGCCGACTGTGCTTAGGTAACCACACACACACACACACACACACACACACACACACACACACACACAACATGCAAACCAGAAAAATATGCACATGCTTCTGGGGGATTTCAATAGTTTTGTACGTTTATTTATTTATTTTTTTTAATGGTGATTAGGTTTTCTTCTAAACCGTGTATGTACTAAATGAAAAAGACCAGCTAAAAATGTTATTGCTAGCCAGCTTCCTATAAGAGTCAGCAAAACCCTGACACTGCAGCATTAATAAGCGCAAATATACACGCTCCTGGCTAAAGTGTCTCGGGGATAGATAGCCGCACCTTAAGAATGTCAGAGCCCCGACCGTTCGCAGCATTACATCAGCTAGCAGCTCGTGCGCCTCACGGCGGACTCCCTGGTGCTCAGAGCCATTGTGTCCGACATATTATGAATGAATGAAATGCCTTTTTATTGTCACTATACTCATGTACAATGAGAATAAAAAGCAGATCCTCCAGTGCAAACATGCATGTAGAACACACAACAAACAATAAACAAATAGTGCAAAAAAGTGCAAAACGTTCTGCGGTGCTATATATATACATATGGAAGGAACAAATAACTGTGTAGGTTATTGCCGCTGCCATTTCCCTTGTTATCCGATAAGTGGTAAAGTAAGAAAATGAATCTTTGTTCACATTTCGCACAGAAATCTCACTGCAAAGTGGATGACGACTGGTTCTGTTGAATTAGGTCTAAGTTTCATTAAGAGTCAAACACGGTGCAGCTCAGTCACCACTGTTAACTTAACATACCGTCCTCAGTAAACATCTCAAATCAGGCGCCCGGATGTCTTAAGTATAGGCCGCGGGGTCACCTTGTAGGAAAACCATTTACTAGAAAGCCGTCTTTATTAAAAATAACTAAAGCTTTATTCTTTAAAGTTTTTAATGTGTTTTCATGCGACCGCTAAATGCAGTTTACAAGCTCCTACTGTTATAAATAAAATGCTATTAAACCAGGTGCACTCGAAGTTACAGCTTTTGATGCTTCAGCTAAAAAACAATTTTGGAAAACTCAGCATATAATGAATGGAAAGAATGATTACAGATTCGTTGATACACAAAATGCTGGTGGATCGTTCTTTCACGGCGGAGACATTCTCTTGCGATGGACCTGACCCTACACTGGGTACATGGGGACCATTGCTGAAGTAAGGATCTAATGCGTAGCTATAGGTGTCGAGTCTCACGGTTAAAAACCCCAGTCCCCGTGTGGCTCAGGGTTCAAAAGCTGCTAAAGATTGGTAGATTCCACGAGAGGTACCCCTTTTAAATACGCTTTATTCCCACCATCCCGCAAATATTAGCACATTTTAAAAACATGACCGTGCTGCATACATATAACAAAATGTATGTACAACTTTTATTTTGAATAATAAAATACCTGTACATGTTGCATTTTAAAACTCATTTGATAAATGTACACACACGTTTTTGTACAAGTTTGAAAAATAAAACACACGTGTACATGTTACATTTTAAAACCCTTGTGCAACTTTGAAAATAATAAAAAAAAACTTCATGTTATATTAACAAAATCTGCTTTGATAAAGAGCCTACAAATTTTTTGCAACTTTGTTTTTGTAAAATAAAAGCCACGTTCATATTAGATTTCAAAACTGATTCGCAAAATGAATGCATAAAACTTTGTACAAACATGCTTGCGCTGCGTACACATAACAAACCGTTTTTGTACAACGCGTCTAGAAAATAAAACACCCGAACATTTTTAAAGCATCTGTACATCTTACTTTGAAAAACTTTCATGTTACATTTTTTAAAACATCTGTACATCTTACTTTGAAAAACTTTCATGTTACATTTTAAAACATCTGTACATCTTACTTTGAAAAACTTTCATGTTACATTTTAAAACATCTGTACATCTTACTTTGAAAAACTTTCATATTACATTTTAAAACATCTGTACATCTTTGAAACACTTTCATGTTACACTAACAAATTCATTCGATGAAATATTTTTAAAGACTTACAACACCCTTTTTGCGATGCTGCTAGTTTTACATTTCGGTATCCAAAAGGCAGTTTCCCCACTAGGCAACAATCTGCGTTTGTCGTAGACGTCCCTGACATTTTTATTGAGGTCTATTAAACGTTTTCACGTCGCGTTTGATTTTGTTATAGTGCGGCATTATGGGGAATTATCCCGCTGCCTTTCATTTAACACGCTTAACCTTCGGCCTATGTTAGCTTTCTGTTCCTGTCTCTTATGTTAGACGGGTCGGTGTCAAGCAGCACGTGTCTTACAGTACATCAGCCATAAGATACCCTCAAAACAATTATTTATCATCCAATTTGTTTCTTACTTCTTGGTTACCTTGTTAGGCTTCCTTATCCATGAAAAGATTGGTTTTAATATTTTTGGTGTGGCTTTCTGGACCTTTCTTTTGACAGCATTCCTCTCGTTTTCAATAAAAAATAATGATAAAATAAACCTCTAGAGAATTATATAAATAAACTGAACTGGTCTTATCTTACCTTACATGTGTGGGGATGCCTTACCTTGATTTTGTTTTAATTTATTTAGTTTAAATAGAGATTCCTGACAAAGTCAAAAAACTTTGATGCAGTATATATTTCGAAAAAAAAGGTTCTTGGGTGTGCTATATAGAACTATAGGGGTTCTAACCAGAGGAAATATAACCATTGCCTTCAAAAAGGTGCCATTTCTTTTAATTGAGAATGTCCAAGGAGTGTCATATATGTACCAAGCTAAAAGGTTCAATATGGAGCCTTTTGTTTTAAGAGTATGCACAAATATATGTGGTGCTTTTATGCATGTTAAACTTAAAAATGGGTCGGTGCCGACCCTATCAGCACCGGAAGGTTATTAATAATGTCTCTAAGGATGGTAGCAAACAGGGCTCTTGGGCCGTCGCTTCACCAGACGCTGCGGGTGGCGAGTCGTGTTGAGCAAAGTAAACCGCATCATTTTCATCATTATTAGCGTTGTTGATGTTGTCTATTTCATTTAATAGCGCTTCAGGTATAGGAGGGGGGGTGTTGCTCCATCCATACCTGCTGATTCAGGTCTTGCGTAGATTTTCTCTTGACCGGTCCGTGCCGTCTCTCTTGTACATAAAATAATAGAGAATACCTATTATTAGAATAAGTTATTTTTAATGTATAGCGTTTATCATATGTATAAAAGAAATAATATACTCACTATATGGAGTTTTCTATCCGCAGTGTCTCCCGTAGAGAAAAAAAAACAAACCCAAAATAGCTGAATCTCTAAAAATAAAATAATTATTTTAAGTTATTTTATTGTATTGTGTTTATCATAAAACACGCGTAAAATATCATAAAACACGCGTAAAAGAAATAATATACTTACTCTATGCAGGTCCCATGTAGTTTTCTCTTTCCAGTAGGGCAATGCCTTGATGATACGGGGTGTGGGGTACTTGTGTCTACCAAAGGAGTGAAACCCTTCTCGGCATACTAAAAATTTCTGGGGTTGCTTACTTTTTAGGATTCTTTAAGGAGAAATATACGTCCTGTCAAGTTTTATCTGATGTCTATTTCGATGTACATTTTAACTGCGCAGACGGTATGGGGGGAGTCGGGGGGAAAAGACAAAATTTACTGAAATACAAAATGTCAAACTTGATGTGTGGCGGGGAGTCGGGGGGAAAAGACAAAACTTTTAACAAAATTTACTGAAATACAAAGTGTCAAACTTGATCTGTGCCCCAAATTACAGTTTGACCGGGATTTGACCTATCGGGATGTACATAGGTTGCATGAGGAAAAACACAAGGCCAAACTGCTACTGCTGCAGGGGGGTGTCGGCTTTCACACACACACACACACATACACACACAGACGGTCAAACTACTGCTAAGCGTTTTTTTACTGGACGTCAGACCCAGCTCCTCCTCTCATTCTTAGCTCCAACTTGGTCATTCTCACAGGATTTCTTTCAGTCTCGCGCAGCACAACTCTCAGCTCTCCGGCATCGCTCTCTCCGAGTCCTTTGCGGATTATCCAAAGCCATGGGACCTTACCACGGTACCGCAACAGACACAGCATCGCTCTCTCAGAGCCCTTTTCTACAGATTCTCCAAAGCCACGGACCTTACCACGGTGGTACAGCGTACGCTCACACTCCATCAGGTAACCCACCCCCACTCAGACCCAGTGTTTGAGACCTTAACGCAACAACCCCCCCCCTGCTCAGTCCCCCCTGCTCGGCACCCGCTGGATGCAGACAAAACAACACACTCATAAGCACTCTACTCAAATTAAAATAATAATAATTACATTATAATAAATAATTAAATTATAATAAATAATTAAATTATAATAATTATAATAAATAAATAAACTATATACAAATAAACCCCTATCCCAACGTCACAGCCAGGTGACGTCACGCCCCAGAACCGCCCATCCAGTGAACTTTTGACCCGTGACCTTTATGACCTTTGGGTCATAAATCTTTTTGAAAGAAGCGGTATTCTATCTCTCTCTCACGTTTTCCTATAATGGTAGGTCGAACTCTTGTAGGGGAAGCGCAGGTTTCATGAAATCAACTCAGAATGTCAAGTTATAATGAAATCTTCATTTTGTGTTAGTTTGTCATGATTTCTTCACGAAAACACGTTTTCCTATAATGGTAGGTCGAACTCTTGTAGGGGAAGCGCAGGTTTCCTGAAATCAACTCAGAATGTCAAGTTATAATGAAATCTTCATTTTGTGTTAGTTTGTCATGATTTCTTCACGAAAACACGTTTTCCTAAAATGGTAGGTCGAACTCTTATAGGGGAAGCGCAGGTTTCATGAAATGAGCTCAGAATGTCAAGTTATAATGAAATCTTCATTTTGTGTTAGTTTGTCATGATTTCTTCACGAAAACACGTTTTCCTAAAATGGTAGGACGAACTCTTACAGGGGAAGCGCAGGTTTCATGAAATCAACTCAGAATGTCAAGTTATAATGAAATCTTCATTTTGTGTTAGTTTGTCATGATTTCTTCACGAAAACACGTTTTCCTATAATGGTAGGTCGAACTCTTGTAGGGGAAGCGCAGTTTTCATGAAATGAGCTCAGAATGTCAAGTTATAATGAAATCTTTATTTTGTGTTAGTTTCTCATGATTTCTTCACGAAAACACGTTTTCCTATAATGGTAGGTCGAACTCATGTAGGGGAAGCGCAGTTTTCATGAAATGAGCTCAGAATGTCAAGTTATAATGAAATCTTTATTTTGTGTTAGTTTCTCATGATTTCTTCACGAAAACACGTTTTCCTAAAATGGTAGGTCGAACTCTTACAGGGGAAGCGCAGGTTTCATGAAATCATAATGGTAGGTATAATGGTATCCTATAATGGTAGGTCGAACTCTTATAGGGGAAGCGCAGGTTTCATGAAATGAGCTCAGAATGTCAAGTTATAATGAAATCTTCATTTTGTGTTAGTTTGTCATGATTTCTTCACGAAAACACGTTTTCCTATAATGGTAGGTCGAACTCTTACAGGGGAAGCGCAGGTTTCATGAAATGAGCTCAGAATGTCAAGTTATAATGAAATCTTCATTTTGTGTTAGTTTGTCATGATTTCTTCACGAAAACACGTTTTCCTAAAATGGTAGGTCGAACTCTTACAGGGGAAGCGCAGGTTTCATGAAATCAACTCAGAATGTCAAGTTATAATGAAATCTTCATTTTGTGTTAGTTTGTCATGATTTCTTCACGAAAACACGTTTTCCTATAATGGTAGGTCGAACTCTTGTAGGGGAAGCGCAGTTTTCATGAAATGAGCTCAGAATGTCAAGTTATAATGAAATCTTTATTTTGTGTTAGTTTCTCATGATTTCTTCACGAAAACACGTTTTCCTATAATGGTAGGTCGAACTCATGTAGGGGAAGCGCAGTTTTCATGAAATGAGCTCAGAATGTCAAGTTATAATGAAATCTTTATTTTGTGTTAGTTTCTCATGATTTCTTCACGAAAACACGTTTTCCTAAAATGGTAGGTCGAACTCTTACAGGGGAAGCGCAGGTTTCATGAAATCATAATGGTAGGTATAATGGTATCCTATAATGGTAGGTCGAACTCTTGTAGGGGAAGCGCAGGTTTCATGAAATGAGCTCAGAATGTCAAGTTATAATGAAATCTTCATTTTGTGTTAGTTTGTCATGATTTCTTCACGAAAACACGTTTTCCTATAATGGTAGGTCGAACTCTTACAGGGGAAGCGCAGGTTTCATGAAATGAGCTCAGAATGTCAAGTTATAATGAAATCTTCATTTTGTGTTAGTTTGTCATGATTTCTTCACGAAAACACGTTTTCCTAAAATGGTAGGTCGAACTCTTACAGGGGAAGCGCAGGTTTCATGAAATCAACTCAGAATGTCAAGTTATAATGAAATCTTCATTTTGTGTTAGTTTGTCATGATTTCTTCACGAAAACACGTTTTCCTATAATGGTAGGTCGAACTCTTGTAGGGGAAGCGCAGTTTTCATGAAATGAGCTCAGAATGTCAAGTTATAATGAAATCTTTATTTTGTGTTAGTTTCTCATGATTTCTTCACGAAAACACGTTTTCCTATAATGGTAGGTCGAACTCATGTAGGGGAAGCGCAGTTTTCATGAAATGAGCTCAGAATGTCAAGTTATAATGAAATCTTCATTTTGTGTTAGTTTCTCATGATTTCTTCACGAAAACACGTTTTCCTATAATGGTAGGTCGAACTCTTACAGGGGAAGCGCAGGTTTCATGAAATGAGCTCAGAATGTCATGTTATAATGAAATCTTCATTTTGTGTTAGTTTGTCATGATTTCTTCACGAAAACACGTTTTCCTATAATGGTAGGTCGAACTCTTATAGGGGAAGCGCAGGTTTCATGAAATGAGCTCAGAATGTCAAGTTATAATGAAATCTTCATTTTGTGTTAGTTTGTCATGATTTCTTCACGAAAACACGTTTTCCTATAATGGTAGGTCGAACTCTTACAGGGGAAGCGCAGGTTTCATGAAATCAACTCAGAATGTCAATTTATAATGAAATCTTTATTTTGTGTTAGTTTCTCATGATTTCTTCACGAAAACACGTTTTCCTATAATGGTAGGTCGAACTCTTGTAGGGGAAGAGCAGGTTTCATGAAATCAACTCAGAATGTCAAGTTATAATGAAATCTTCATTTTGTGTTAGTTTGTCATGATTTCTTCACGAAAACACGTTTTCCTATAATGGTAGGTCGAACTCTTGTAGGGGAAGCGCAGGTTTCATGAAATCAACTCAGAATGTCAAGTTATAATGAAATCTTCATTTTGTGTTAGTTTGTCATGATTTCTTCACGAAAACACGTTTTCCTATAATGGTAGGTCGAACTCTTATAGGGGAAGCGCAGGTTTCATGAAATGAGCTCAGAATGTCAAGTTATAATGAAATCTTCATTTTGTGTTAGTTTGTCATGATTTCTTCACGAAAACACGTTTTCCTATAATGGTAGGTCGAACTCTTGTAGTGGAAGCGCAGGTTTCATGAAATGAGCTCAGAATGTCAAGTTATAATGAAATCTTCATTTTGTGTTAGTTTGTCATGATTTCTTCACGAAAACACGTTTTCCTATAATGGTAGGTCGAACTCTTGTAGGGGAAGCGCAGGTTTCATGAAATCAACTCAGAATGTCAAGTTATAATGAAATCTTCATTTTGTGTTAGTTTGTCATGATTTCTTCACTAAAACACGTTTTCCTAAAATGGTAGGTCGAACTCTTATAGGGGAAGCGCAGGTTTCATGAAATGAGCTCAGAATGTCAAGTTATAATGAAATCTTCATTTTGTGTTAGTTTGTCATGATTTCTTCACGAAAACACGTTTTCCTAAAATGGTAGGACGAACTCTTACAGGGGAAGCGCAGGTTTCATGAAATCAACTCAGAATGTCAAATTATAATGAAATCTTCATTTTGTGTTAGTTTGTCATGATTTCTTCACGAAAACACGTTTTCCTATAATGGTAGGTCGAACTCTTGTAGGGGAAGCGCAGTTTTCATGAAATGAGCTCAGAATGTCAAGTTATAATGAAATCTTTATTTTGTGTTAGTTTCTCATGATTTCTTCACGAAAACACGTTTTCCTATAATGGTAGGTCGAACTCATGTAGGGGAAGCGCAGTTTTCATGAAATGAGCTCAGAATGTCAAGTTATAATGAAATCTTTATTTTGTGTTAGTTTCTCATGATTTCTTCACGAAAACACGTTTTCCTATAATGGTAGGTCGAACTCTTGTAGGGGAAGCGCAGGTTTCATGAAATGAGCTCAGAATGTCAAGTTATAATGAAATCTTCATTTTGTGTTAGTTTGTCATGATTTCTTCACGAAAACACGTTTTCCTATAATGGTAGGTCGAACTCTTATAGGGGAAGCGCAGGTTTCATGAAATGAGCTCAGAATGTCAAGTTATAATGAAATCTTCATTTTGTGTTAGTTTCTCATGATTTCTTCACGAAAACACGTTTTCCTATAATGGTAGGTCGAACTCTTACAGGGGAAGCGCAGGTTTCATGAAATGAGCTCAGAATGTCATGTTATAATGAAATCTTCATTTTGTGTTAGTTTGTCATGATTTCTTCACGAAAACACGTTTTCCTATAATGGTAGGTCGAACTCTTATAGGGGAAGCGCAGGTTTCATGAAATGAGCTCAGAATGTCAAGTTATAATGAAATCTTCATTTTGTGTTAGTTTGTCATGATTTCTTCACGAAAACACGTTTTCCTATAATGGTAGGTCGAACTCTTACAGGGGAAGCGCAGGTTTCATGAAATCAACTCAGAATGTCAAGTTATAATGAAATCTTCATTTTGTGTTAGTTTGTCATGATTTCTTCACGAAAACACGTTTTCCTATAATGGTAGGTCGAACTCTTGTAGTGGAAGCGCAGGTTTCATGAAATGAGCTCAGAATGTCAAGTTATAATGAAATCTTCATTTTGTGTTAGTTTCTCATGATTTCTTCACGAAAACACGTTTTCCTATAATGGTAGGTCGAACTCTTGTAGGGGAAGAGCAGGTTTCATGAAATCAACTCAGAATGTCAAGTTATAATGAAATCTTCATTTTGTGTTAGTTTGTCATGATTTCTTCACGAAAACACGTTTTCCTATAATGGTAGGTCGAACTCTTGTAGGGGAAGCGCAGGTTTCATGAAATCAACTCAGAATGTCAAGTTATAATGAAATCTTCATTTTGTGTTAGTTTCTCATGATTTCTTCACGAAAACACGTTTTCCTATAATGGTAGATCGAACTCTTACAGGGGAAGCGCAGGTTTCATGAAATGAGCTCAGAATGTCAAGTTATAATGAAATCTTCATTTTGTGTTAGTTTGTCATGATTTCTTCACGAAAACACATTTTCCTATAATGGTAGGTCGAACTCTTATAGGGGAAGCGCAGGTTTCATGAAATGAGCTCAGAATGTCGAGTTATAATGAAATCTTCATTTTGTGTTAGTTTGTCATGATTTCTTCACGAAAACACGTTTTCCTATAATGGTAGGTCGAACTCTTGTAGGGGAAGCGCAGGTTTCATGAAATCAACTCAGAATGTCAAGTTATAATGAAATCTTCATTTTGTGTTAGTTTCTCATGATTTCTTCACGAAAACACGTTTTCCTATAATGGTAGATCGAGCTCTTACAGGGGAAGCGCAGGTTTCATGAAATGAGCTCAGAATGTCAAGTTATAATGAAATCTTCATTTTGTGTTAGTTTGTCATGATTTCTTCACGAAAACACATTTTCCTATAATGGTAGGTCGAACTCTTATAGGGGAAGCGCAGGTTTCATGAAATCAACTCAGAATGTCAAGTTATAATGAAATCTTCATTTTGTGTTAGTTTGTCATGATTTCTTCACGAAAACACATTTTCCTATAATGGTAGGTCGAACTCTTATAGGGGAAGCGCAGGTTTCATGAAATGAGCTCAGAATGTCAAGTTATAATGAAATCTTCATTTTGTGTTAGTTTGTCATGATTTCTTCACGAAAACACGTTTTCCTATAATGGTAGGTCGAACTCTTGTAGGGGAAGAGCAGGTTTCATGAAATCAACTCAGAATGTCAAGTTATAATGAAATCTTCATTTTGTGTTAGTTTGTCATGATTTCTTCACGAAAACACGTTTTCCTATAATGGTAGGTCGAACTCTTGTAGGGGAAGCGCAGGTATCATGAAATGAGCTCAGAATGTCAAGTTATAATGAAATCTTCATTTTGTGTTAGTTTGTCATGATTTCTTCACGAAAACACGTTTTCCTATAATGGTAGGTCGAACTCTTACAGGGGAAGCGCAGGTTTCATGAAATGAGCTCAGAATGTCAAGTTATAATGAAATCTTCATTTTGTGTTAGTTTGTCATGATTTCTTCACGAAAACACGTTTTCCTATAATGGTAGGTCGAACTCTTGTAGGGGAAGCGCAGGTTTCATGAAATGAGCTCAGAATGTCAAGTTATAATGAAATCTTCATTTTGTGTTAGTTTCTCATGATTTCTTCACGAAAACACGTTTTCCTATAATGGTAGGTCGAACTCTTACAGGGGAAGCGCAGGTTTCATGAAATGAGCTCAGAATGTCAAGTTATAATGAAATCTTCATTTTGTGTTAGTTTGTCATGATTTCTTCACGAAAACACGTTTTCCTATAATGGTAGGTCGAACTCTTGTAGGGGAAGCGCAGGTTTCATGAAATGAGCTCAGAATGTCAAGTTATAATGAAATCTTCATTTTGTGTTAGTTTCTCATGATTTCTTCACGAAAACACGTTTTCCTATAATGGTAGGTCGAACTCTTGTAGGGGAAGCGCAGTTTTCATGAAATGAGCTCAGAATGTCAAGTTATAATGAAATCTTTATTTTGTGTTAGTTTCTCATGATTTCTTCACGAAAACACGTTTTCCTATAATGGTAGGTCGAACTCCTGTAGGGGAAGCGCAGGTTTCATGAAATGAGCTCAGAATGTCAAGTTATAATGAAATCTTCATTTTGTGTTAGTTTCTCATGATTTCTTCACGAAAACACGTTTTCCTATAATGGTAGGTCGAACTCTTATAGGGGAAGCGCAGGTTTCATGAAAGGAGCTCAGAATGTCAAGTTATAATGAAATCTTCATTTTGTGTTAGTTTGTCATGATTTCTTCACGAAAACACGTTTTCCTATAATGGTAGGTCGAACTCTTACAGGGGAAGCGCAGGTTTCATGAAATGAGCTCAGAATGTCAAGTTATAATGAAATCTTCATTTTGTGTTAGTTTGTCATGATTTCTTCACGAAAACACGTTTTCCTATAATGGTAGGTCGAACTCTTGTAGGGGAAGAGCAGGTTTCATGAAATCAACTCAGAATGTCAAGTTATAATGAAATCTTCATTTTGTGTTAGTTTGTCATGATTTCTTCACGAAAACACGTTTTCCTATAATGGTAGGTCGAACTCTTGTAGGGGAAGCGCAGGTTTCATGAAATGAGCTCAGAATGTCAAGTTATAATGAAATCTTCATTTTGTGTTAGTTTGTCATGATTTCTTCACGAAAACACGTTTTCCTATAATGGTAGGTCGAACTCTTGTAGGGGAAGAGCAGGTTTCATGAAATCAACTCAGAATGTCAAGTTATAATGAAATCTTCATTTTGTGTTAGTTTGTCATGATTTCTTCACGAAAACACGTTTTCCTATAATGGTAGGTCGAACTCTTGTAGGGGAAGCGCAGGTTTCATGAAATGAGCTCAGAATGTCAAGTTATAATGAAATCTTCATTTTGTGTTAGTTTCTCATGATTTCTTCACGAAAACACGTTTTCCTATAATGGTAGGTCGAACTCTTACAGGGAAAGCGCAGGTTTCATGAAATGAGCTCAGAATGTCAAGTTATAATGAAATCTTTATTTTGTGTTAGTTTCTCATGATTTCTTCACGAAAACACGTTTTCCTATAATGGTAGGTCGAACTCTTGTAGGGGAAGAGCAGGTTTCATGAAATCAACTCAGAATGTCAAGTTAAAATGAAATCTTCATTTTGTGTTAGTTTCTCATGATTTCTTCACGAAAACACGTTTTCCTATAATGGTAGGTCGAACTCTTGTAGGGGAAGCGCAGGTTTCATGAAATGAGCTCAGAATGTCAAGTTATAATGAAATCTTCATTTTGTGTTAGTTTGTCATGATTTCTTCACGAAAACACGTTTTCCTATAATGGTAGGTCGAACTCTTGTAGGGGAAGAGCAGGTTTCATGAAATCAACTCAGAATGTCAAGTTATAATGAAATCTTCATTTTGTGTTAGTTTGTCATGATTTCTTCACGAAAACACGTTTTCCTATAATGGTAGGTCGAACTCTTGTAGGGGAAGCGCAGGTTTCATGAAATGAGCTCAGAATGTCAAGTTATAATGAAATCTTCATTTTGTGTTAGTTTCTCATGATTTCTTCACGAAAACACGTTTTCCTATAATGGTAGGTCGAACTCTTACAGGGAAAGCGCAGGTTTCATGAAATGAGCTCAGAATGTCAAGTTATAATGAAATCTTTATTTTGTGTTAGTTTCTCATGATTTCTTCACGAAAACACGTTTTCCTATAATGGTAGGTCGAACTCTTGTAGGGGAAGAGCAGGTTTCATGAAATCAACTCAGAATGTCAAGTTAAAATGAAATCTTCATTTTGTGTTAGTTTCTCATGATTTCTTCACGAAAACACGTTTTCCTATAATGGTAGGTCGAACTCTTGTAGGGGAAGCGCAGGTTTCATGAAATGAGCTCAGAATGTCAAGTTATAATGAAATCTTCATTTTGTGTTAGTTTCTCATGATTTCTTCACGAAAACACGTTTTCCTATAATGGTAGATCGAACTCTTACAGGGGAAGCGCAGGTTTCATGAAATGAGCTCAGAATGTCAAGTTATAATGAAATCTTCATTTTGTGTTAGTTTGTCATGATTTCTTCACGAAAACACATTTTCCTATAATGGTAGGTCGAACTCTTATAGGGGAAGCGCAGGTTTCATGAAATGAGCTCAGAATGTCAAGTTATAATGAAATCTTCATTTTGTGTTAGTTTGTCATGATTTCTTCACAAAAACACGTTTTCCAATAATGGTAGGTCGAACTCTTGTAGGGGAAGAGCAGGTTTCATGAAATCAACTCAGAATGTCAAGTTATAATGAAATCTTCATTTTGTGTTAGTTTGTCATGATTTCTTCACGAAAACACGTTTTCCTATAATGGTAGGTCGAACTCTTGTAGGGGAAACGCAGGTTTCATGAAATCAACTCAGAATGTCAAGTTATAATGAAATCTTCATTTTGTGTTAGTTTGTCATGATTTCTTCACGAAAACTCGTTTTCCTATAATGGTAGGTCGAACTCTTGTAGGGGAAGCGCAGGTTTCATGAAATGAGCTCAGAATGTCAAGTTATAATGAAATCTTCATTTTGTGTTAGTTTGTCATGATTTCTTCACGAAAACACGTTTTCCTATAATGGTAGGTCGAACTCTTGTAGGGGAAGCGCAGTTTTCATGAAATGAGCTCAGAATGTCAAGTTATAATGAAATCTTTATTTTGTGTTAGTTTCTCATGATTTCTTCACGAAAACACGTTTTCCTATAATGGTAGGTCGAACTCTTGTAGGGGAAGAGCAGGTTTCATGAAATCAACTCAGAATGTCAAGTTATAATGAAATCTTCATTTTGTGTTAGTTTGTCATGATTTCTTCACGAAAACACGTTTTCCTATTATGGTAGGTCGAACTCTTGTAGGGGAAGCGCAGGTTTCATGAAATCAACTCAGAATGTCAAGTTATAATGAAATCTTCATTTTGTGTTAGTTTGTCATGATTTCTTCACGAAAACACGTTTTCCTATAATGGTAGGTCGAACTCTTGTAGGGGAAGCGCAGTTTTCATGAAATGAGCTCAGAATGTCAAGTTATAATGAAATCTTTATTTTGTGTTAGTTTCTCATGATTTCTTCACGAAAACACGTTTTCCTATAATGGTAGGTCGAACTCTTGTAGGGGAAGAGCAGGTTTCATGAAATCAACTCAGAATGTCAAGTTATAATGAAATCTTCATTTTGTGTTAGTTTGTCATGATTTCTTCACGAAAACACGTTTTCCTATTATGGTAGGTCGAACTCTTGTAGGGGAAGCGCAGGTTTCATGAAATCAACTCAGAATGTCAAGTTATAATGAAATCTTCATTTTGTGTTAGTTTGTCATGATTTCTTCACGAAAACACGTTTTCCTATAATGGTAGGTCGAACTCTTACAGGGGAAGCGCAGGTTTCATGAAATGAGCTCAGAATGTCAAGTTATAATGAAATCTTCATTTTGTGTTAGTTTGTCATGATTTCTTCACGAAAACACGTTTTCCTAAAATGGTAGGTCGAACTCTTACAGGGGAAGCGCAGGTTTCATGAAATCAACTCAGAATGTCAAGTTATAATGAAATCTTCATTTTGTGTTAGTTTGTCATGATTTCTTCACGAAAACACGTTTTCCTATAAAGGTAGGTCGAACTCTTGTAGGGGAAGCGCAGGTTTCATGAAATGAGCTCAGAATGTCAAGTTATAATGAAATCTTCATTTTGTGTTAGTTTCTCATGATTTCTTCACGAAAACACGTTTTCCTATAATGGTAGGTCGAACTCTTACAGGGGAAGCGCAGGTTTCATGAAATGAGCTCAGAATGTCAAGTTATAATGAAATCTTCATTTTGTGTTAGTTTGTCATGATTTCTTCACGAAAACACGTTTTCCTATAATGGTAGGTCGAACTCTTGTAGGGGAAGCGCAGGTTTCATGAAATGAGCTCAGAATGTCAAGTTATAATGAAATCTTCATTTTGTGTTAGTTTCTCATGATTTCTTCACGAAAACACGTTTTCCTATAATGGTAGGTCGAACTCTTGTAGGGGAAGCGCAGTTTTCATGAAATGAGCTCAGAATGTCAAGTTATAATGAAATCTTTATTTTGTGTTAGTTTCTCATGATTTCTTCACGAAAACACGTTTTCCTATAATGGTAGGTCGAACTCCTGTAGGGGAAGCGCAGGTTTCATGAAATGAGCTCAGAATGTCAAGTTATAATGAAATCTTCATTTTGTGTTAGTTTGTCATGATTTCTTCACGAAAACACGTTTTCCTATAATGGTAGGTCGAACTCTTATAGGGGAAGCGCAGGTTTCATGAAATGAGCTCAGAATGTCAAGTTATAATGAAATCTTCATTTTGTGTTAGTTTGTCATGATTTCTTCACGAAAACACGTTTTCCTATAATGGTAGGTCGAACTCTTACAGGGGAAGCGCAGGTTTCATGAAATGAGCTCAGAATGTCAAGTTATAATGAAATCTTCATTTTGTGTTAGTTTGTCATGATTTCTTCACGAAAACACGTTTTCCTATAATGGTAGGTCGAACTCTTGTAGGGGAAGAGCAGGTTTCATGAAATCAACTCAGAATGTCAAGTTATAATGAAATCTTCATTTTGTGTTAGTTTGTCATGATTTCTTCACGAAAACACGTTTTCCTATAATGGTAGGTCGAACTCTTGTAGGGGAAGCGCAGGTTTCATGAAATGAGCTCAGAATGTCAAGTTATAATGAAATCTTCATTTTGTGTTAGTTTGTCATGATTTCTTCACGAAAACACGTTTTCCTAAAATGGTAGGTCGAACTCTTATAGGGGAAGCGCAGGTTTCATGAAATGAGCTCAGAATGTCAAGTTATAATGAAATCTTCATTTTGTGTTAGTTTGTCATGATTTCTTCACGAAAACACGTTTTCCTAAAATGGTAGGTCGAACTCTTATAGGGGAAGCGCAGGTTTCATGAAATGAGCTCAGAATGTCAAGTTATAATGAAATCTTCATTTTGTGTTAGTTTGTCATGATTTCTTCACGAAAACACGTTTTCCTATAATGGTAGGTCGAACTCTTACAGGGGAAGCGCAGGTTTCATGAAATCAACTCAGAATGTCAAGTTATAATGAAATCTTCATTTTGTGTTAGTTTCTCATGATTTCTTCACGAAAACACGTTTTCCTATAATGGTAGGTCGAACTCTTATAGGGGAAGCGCAGGTTTCATGAAATGAGCTCAGAATGTCAAGTTATAATGAAATCTTCATTTTGTGTTAGTTTGTCATGATTTCTTCACGAAAACACGTTTTCCTATAATGGTAGGTCGAACTCTTACAGGGGAAGCGCAGGTTTCATGAAATCAACTCAGAATGTCAAGTTATAATGAAATCTTCATTTTGTGTTAGTTTGTCATGATTTCTTCACGAAAACACGTTTTCCTATAATGGTAGGTCGAACTCTTGTAGTGGAAGCGCAGGTTTCATGAAATGAGCTCAGAATGTCAAGTTATAATGAAATCTTCATTTTGTGTTAGTTTCTCATGATTTCTTCACGAAAACACGTTTTCCTATAATGGTAGGTCGAACTCTTGTAGGGGAAGAGCAGGTTTCATGAAATCAACTCAGAATGTCAAGTTATAATGAAATCTTCATTTTGTGTTAGTTTGTCATGATTTCTTCACGAAAACACGTTTTCCTATAATGGTAGGTCGAACTCTTGTAGGGGAAGCGCAGGTTTCATGAAATCAACTCAGAATGTCAAGTTATAATGAAATCTTCATTTTGTGTTAGTTTCTCATGATTTCTTCACGAAAACACGTTTTCCTATAATGGTAGATCGAACTCTTACAGGGGAAGCGCAGGTTTCATGAAATGAGCTCAGAATGTCAAGTTATAATGAAATCTTCATTTTGTGTTAGTTTGTCATGATTTCTTCACGAAAACACATTTTCCTATAATGGTAGGTCGAACTCTTATAGGGGAAGCGCAGGTTTCATGAAATGAGCTCAGAATGTCGAGTTATAATGAAATCTTCATTTTGTGTTAGTTTGTCATGATTTCTTCACGAAAACACGTTTTCCTATAATGGTAGGTCGAACTCTTGTAGGGGAAGCGCAGGTTTCATGAAATCAACTCAGAATGTCAAGTTATAATGAAATCTTCATTTTGTGTTAGTTTCTCATGATTTCTTCACGAAAACACGTTTTTCTATAATGGTAGATCGAGCTCTTACAGGGGAAGCGCAGGTTTCATGAAATGAGCTCAGAATGTCAAGTTATAATGAAATCTTCATTTTGTGTTAGTTTGTCATGATTTCTTCACGAAAACACATTTTCCTATAATGGTAGGTCGAACTCTTATAGGGGAAGCGCAGGTTTCATGAAATCAACTCAGAATGTCAAGTTATAATGAAATCTTCATTTTGTGTTAGTTTGTCATGATTTCTTCACGAAAACACGTTTTCCTATAATGGTAGGTCGAACTCTTGTAGGGGAAGCGCAGGTTTCATGAAATCAACTCAGAATGTCAAGTTATAATGAAATCTTCATTTTGTGTTAGTTTGTCATGATTTCTTCACGAAAACACGTTTTCCTATAATGGTAGGTCGAACTCTTGTAGGGGAAGCGCAGGTTTCATGAAATCAACTCAGAATGTCAAGTTATAATGAAATCTTCATTTTGTGTTAGTTTGTAATGATTTCTTCACGAAAACACGTTTTCCTATAATGGTAGGTCGAACTCTTGTAGTGGAAGCGCAGGTTTCATGAAATCAACTCAGAATGTCAAGTTATAATGAAATCTTCATTTTGTGTTAGTTTGTCATGATTTCTTCACGAAAACACGTTTTCCTATAATGGTAGGTCGAACTATTGTAGGGGAAGCGCAGGTTCCATGAAATCAACTCAGAATGTCAAGTTATAATGAAATCTTCATTTTGTGTTAGTTTGTCATGATTTCTTCACGAAAACACATTTTCCTATAATGGTAGGTCGAACTCTTATAGGGGAAGCGCAGGTTTCATGAAATGAGCTCAGAATGTCAAGTTATAATGAAATCTTCATTTTGTGTTAGTTTGTCATGATTTCTTCACGAAAACACGTTTTCCTATAATGGTAGGTCGAACTCTTGTAGGGGAAGAGCAGGTTTCATGAAATCAACTCAGAATGTCAAGTTATAATGAAATCTTCATTTTGTGTTAGTTTGTCATGATTTCTTCACGAAAACACGTTTTCCTATAATGGTAGGTCGAACTCTTGTAGGGGAAGCGCAGGTTTCATGAAATGAGCTCAGAATGTCAAGTTATAATGAAATCTTCATTTTGTGTTAGTTTGTCATGATTTCTTCACGAAAACACGTTTTCCTATAATGGTAGGTCGAACTCTTGTAGGGGAAGCGCAGGTTTCATGAAATGAGCTCAGAATGTCAAGTTATAATGAAATCTTCATTTTGTGTTAGTTTGTCATGATTTCTTCACGAAAACACGTTTTCCTATAATGGTAGGTCGAACTCTTACAGGGGAAGCGCAGGTTTCATGAAATGAGCTCAGAATGTCAAGTTATAATGAAATCTTCATTTTGTGTTAGTTTGTCATGATTTCTTCACGAAAACACGTTTTCCTATAATGGTAGGTCGAACTCTTGTAGGGGAAGCGCAGGTTTCATGAAATGAGCTCAGAATGTCAAGTTATAATGAAATCTTCATTTTGTGTTAATTTGTCATGATTTCTTCACGAAAACACGTTTTCCTATAATGGTAGGTCGAACTCTTGTAGGGGAAGAGCAGGTTTCATGAAATCAACTCAGAATGTCAAGTTATAATGAAATCTTCATTTTGTGTTAGTTTGTCATGATTTCTTCACGAAAACACGTTTTCCTATAATGGTAGGTCGAACTCTTGTAGGGGAAGCGCAGGTTTCATGAAATGAGCTCAGAATGTCAAGTTATAATGAAATCTTCATTTTGTGTTAGTTTCTCATGATTTCTTCACGAAAACACGTTTTCCTATAATGGTAGGTCGAACTCTTACAGGGAAAGCGCAGGTTTCATGAAATGAGCTCAGAATGTCAAGTTATAATGAAATCTTTATTTTGTGTTAGTTTCTCATGATTTCTTCACGAAAACACGTTTTCCTATAATGGTAGGTCGAACTCTTGTAGGGGAAGAGCAGGTTTCATGAAATCAACTCAGAATGTCAAGTTATAATGAAATCTTCATTTTGTGTTAGTTTGTCATGATTTCTTCACGAAAACACGTTTTCCTATAATGGTAGGTCGAACTCTTGTAGGGGAAGCGCAGGTTTCATGAAATGAGCTCAGAATGTCAAGTTATAATGAAATCTTCATTTTGTGTTAGTTTGTCATGATTTCTTCACGAAAACACGTTTTCCTATAATGGTAGATCGAACTCTTACAGGGGAAGCGCAGGTTTCATGAAATGAGCTCAGAATGTCAAGTTATAATGAAATCTTCATTTTGTGTTAGTTTGTCATGATTTCTTCACGAAAACACATTTTCCTATAATGGTAGGTCGAACTCTTATAGGGGAAGCGCAGGTTTCATGAAATGAGCTCAGAATGTCAAGTTATAATGAAATCTTCATTTTGTGTTAGTTTGTCATGATTTCTTCACGAAAACACGTTTTCCTATAATGGTAGGTCGAACTCTTGTAGGGGAAGCGCAGGTTTCATGAAATGAGCTCAGAATGTCAAGTTATAATGAAATCTTCATTTTGTGTTAGTTTGTCATGATTTCTTCACGAAAACACGTTTTCCTATAATGGTAGGTCGAACTCTTGTAGGGGAAGCGCAGTTTTCATGAAATGAGCTCAGAATGTCAAGTTATAATGAAATCTTTATTTTGTGTTAGTTTCTCATGATTTCTTCACGAAAACACGTTTTCCTATAATGGTAGGTCGAACTCTTGTAGGGGAAGAGCAGGTTTCATGAAATCAACTCAGAATGTCAAGTTATAATGAAATCTTCATTTTGTGTTAGTTTGTCATGATTTCTTCACGAAAACACGTTTTCCTATTATGGTAGGTCGAACTCTTGTAGGGGAAGCGCAGGTTTCATGAAATCAACTCAGAATGTCAAGTTATAATGAAATCTTCATTTTGTGTTAGTTTGTCATGATTTCTTCACGAAAACACGTTTTCCTATAATGGTAGGTCGAACTCTTATAGGGGAAGCGCAGGTTTCATGAAATGAGCTCAGAATGTCAAGTTATAATGAAATCTTCATTTTGTGTTAGTTTGTCATGATTTCTTCACGAAAACACGTTTTCCTATAATGGTAGGTCGAACTCTTGTAGTGGAAGCGCAGGTTTCATGAAATGAGCTCAGAATGTCAAGTTATAATGAAATCTTCATTTTGTGTTAGTTTGTCATGATTTCTTCACGAAAACACGTTTTCCTATAATGGTAGGTCGAACTCTTGTAGGGGAAGCGCAGTTTTCATGAAATGAGCTCAGAATGTCAAGTTATAATGAAATCTTTATTTTGTGTTAGTTTGTCATGATTTCTTCACGAAAACACGTTTTCCTATAATGGTAGGTCGAACTCTTGTAGGGGAAGCGCAGGTTTCATGAAATGAACTCAGAATGTCAAGTTATAATGAAATCTTCATTTTGTGTTAGTTTGTCATATTTCTTCACGAAAACACGTTTTCCTATAATGGTAGGTCGAACTCTTATAGGGGAAGCGCAGGTTTCATGACATGAGCTCAGAATGTCAAGTTATAATGAAATCTCCATTTTGTGTTAGTTTGTCATGACTTCTTCACGTAAACACAATTTCCTATAATGGTAGGTCGAACTCTTATAGGGGAAGCGCAGGATTCATGAAATTAACTCAGAATTTCAAGTAATAATGAAATCTCCATTTTGTGTTAGTTTGTCATGATTCCTTCACGAAAACACATTTTCCTATAAAGGTAGGTCGAACTCTTATAGGGGAAGCGCAGGTTTCATGAAATCAGCTCAGAATGTCAAGTTATAATGAAATCTTCATTTTGTGTTAGTTTCTCATGATTTCTTCACGAAAACACGTTTTCCTATAATGGTAGGTCGAACTCTTATAGGGGAAGCGCAGGTTTCATGACATGAGCTCAGAATGTCAAGTTATAATGAAATCTTCATTTTGTGTTAGTTTCTCATGATTTCTTCACGAAAACACGTTTTCCTATAATGGTAGGTCGAACTCTTATAGGGGAAGCGCAGGTTTCATGAAATGAAATCAGAATGTCAAGTTATAATGAAATCTTCATTTTGTGATAGTTTGTCATGATTTCTTCACGAAAACACGTTTTCCTATAATGGTAGGTCGAACTCTTATAGGGGAAGCGCAGGTTTCATGACATGAGCTCAGAATGTCAAGTTATAATGAAATCTTCATTTTGTGTTAGTTTGTCATGATTTCTTCACGAAAACACGTTTTCCTATAATGGTAGGTCGAACTCTTATAGGGGAAGCGCAGGTTTCATGACATGAGCTCAGAATGTCAAGTTATAATGAAATCTTCATTTTGTGTTAGTTTCTCATGATTTCATCACGAAAACACGTTTTCCTATAATGGTAGGTCGAACTCTTATAGGGGAAGCGCAGGTTTCATGACATGAGCTCAGAATGTCAAGTTATAATGGAATCTTCATTTTGTGTTAGTTTGTCATGATTTCTTCACGAAAACACGTTTTCCTATAATGGTAGGTCGAACTCTTATAGGGGAAGCGCAGGTTTCATGACATGAGCTCAGAATGTCAAGTAATAATGAAATCTCCATTTTGTGTTAGTTTGTCATGATTCCTTCACGAAAACACATTTTCCTATAAAGGTAGGTCGAACTCTTATAGGGGAAGCGCAGGTTTCATGAAATGAACTCAGAATGTCAAGTTATAATGAAATCTTCATTTTGTGTTAGTTTGTCATGATTTCTTCACGAAAACACGTTTTCCTATAATGGTAGGTCGAACTCTTATAGGGGAAGCGCAGGTTTCATGACATGAGCTCATAATGTCAAGTTATAATGAAATCTTCATTTTGTGTTAATTTGTCATGATTTCTTCACGAAAACACGTTTTCCTATAATGGTAGGTCGAACTCTTGTAGGGGAAGAGCAGGTTTCATGAAATCAACTCAGAATGTCAAGTTATAATGAAATCTTCATTTTGTGTTAGTTTGTCATGATTTCTTCACGAAAACACGTTTTCCTATAATGGTAGGTCGAACTCTTATAGGGGAAGCGCAGGTTTCATGAAAGGAGCTCAGAATGTCAAGTTATAATGAAATCTTCATTTTGTGTTAGTTTGTCATGATTTCTTCACGAAAACACGTTTTCCTATAATGGTAGGTCGAACTCTTACAGGGGAAGCGCAGGTTTCATGAAATGAGCTCAGAATGTCAAGTTATAATGAAATCTTCATTTTGTGTTAGTTTGTCATGATTTCTTCACGAAAACACGTTTTCCTATAATGGTAGGTCGAACTCTTGTAGGGGAAGAGCAGGTTTCATGAAATCAACTCAGAATGTCAAGTTATAATGAAATCTTCATTTTGTGTTAGTTTGTCATGATTTCTTCACGAAAACACGTTTTCCTATAATGGTAGGTCGAACTCTTGTAGGGGAAGCGCAGGTTTCATGAAATGAGCTCAGAATGTCAAGTTATAATGAAATCTTCATTTTGTGTTAATTTGTCATGATTTCTTCACGAAAACACGTTTTCCTATAATGGTAGGTCGAACTCTTGTAGGGGAAGAGCAGGTTTCATGAAATCAACTCAGAATGTCAAGTTATAATGAAATCTTCATTTTGTGTTAGTTTGTCATGATTTCTTCACGAAAACACGTTTTCCTATAATGGTAGGTCGAACTCTTGTAGGGGAAGCGCAGGTTTCATGAAATGAGCTCAGAATGTCAAGTTATAATGAAATCTTCATTTTGTGTTAGTTTCTCATGATTTCTTCACGAAAACACGTTTTCCTATAATGGTAGGTCGAACTCTTACAGGGAAAGCGCAGGTTTCATGAAATGAGCTCAGAATGTCAAGTTATAATGAAATCTTTATTTTGTGTTAGTTTCTCATGATTTCTTCACGAAAACACGTTTTCCTATAATGGTAGGTCGAACTCTTGTAGGGGAAGAGCAGGTTTCATGAAATCAACTCAGAATGTCAAGTTATAATGAAATCTTCATTTTGTGTTAGTTTGTCATGATTTCTTCACGAAAACACGTTTTCCTATAATGGTAGGTCGAACTCTTGTAGGGGAAGCGCAGGTTTCATGAAATGAGCTCAGAATGTCAAGTTATAATGAAATCTTCATTTTGTGTTAGTTTGTCATGATTTCTTCACGAAAACACGTTTTCCTATAATGGTAGATCGAACTCTTACAGGGGAAGCGCAGGTTTCATGAAATGAGCTCAGAATGTCAAGTTATAATGAAATCTTCATTTTGTGTTAGTTTGTCATGATTTCTTCACGAAAACACATTTTCCTATAATGGTAGGTCGAACTCTTATAGGGGAAGCGCAGGTTTCATGAAATGAGCTCAGAATGTCAAGTTATAATGAAATCTTCATTTTGTGTTAGTTTGTCATGATTTCTTCACGAAAACACGTTTTCCTATAATGGTAGGTCGAACTCTTGTAGGGGAAGCGCAGGTTTCATGAAATGAGCTCAGAATGTCAAGTTATAATGAAATCTTCATTTTGTGTTAGTTTGTCATGATTTCTTCACGAAAACACGTTTTCCTATAATGGTAGGTCGAACTCTTGTAGGGGAAGCGCAGTTTTCATGAAATGAGCTCAGAATGTCAAGTTATAATGAAATCTTTATTTTGTGTTAGTTTCTCATGATTTCTTCACGAAAACACGTTTTCCTATAATGGTAGGTCGAACTCTTGTAGGGGAAGAGCAGGTTTCATGAAATCAACTCAGAATGTCAAGTTATAATGAAATCTTCATTTTGTGTTAGTTTGTCATGATTTCTTCACGAAAACACGTTTTCCTATTATGGTAGGTCGAACTCTTGTAGGGGAAGCGCAGGTTTCATGAAATCAACTCAGAATGTCAAGTTATAATGAAATCTTCATTTTGTGTTAGTTTGTCATGATTTCTTCACGAAAACACGTTTTCCTATAATGGTAGGTCGAACTCTTATAGGGGAAGCGCAGGTTTCATGAAATGAGCTCAGAATGTCAAGTTATAATGAAATCTTCATTTTGTGTTAGTTTGTCATGATTTCTTCACGAAAACACGTTTTCCTATAATGGTAGGTCGAACTCTTGTAGTGGAAGCGCAGGTTTCATGAAATGAGCTCAGAATGTCAAGTTATAATGAAATCTTCATTTTGTGTTAGTTTGTCATGATTTCTTCACGAAAACACGTTTTCCTATAATGGTAGGTCGAACTCTTGTAGGGGAAGCGCAGTTTTCATGAAATGAGCTCAGAATGTCAAGTTATAATGAAATCTTTATTTTGTGTTAGTTTGTCATGATTTCTTCACGAAAACACGTTTTCCTATAATGGTAGGTCGAACTCATGTAGGGGAAGCGCAGTTTTCATGAAATGAGCTCAGAATGTCAAGTTATAATGAAATCTTTATTTTGTGTTAGTTTCTCATGATTTCTTCACAAAAACACGTTTTCCTATAATGGTAGGTCGAACTCTTGTAGGGGAAGCGCAGGTTTCATGAAATGAGCTCAGAATGTCAAGTTATAATGAAATCTTCATTTTGTGTTAGTTTGTCATGATTTCTTCACGAAAACACGTTTTCCTATAATGGTAGGTCGAACTCTTACAGGGGAAGCGCAGGTTTCATGAAATGAGCTCAGAATGTCAAGTTATAATGAAATCTTCATTTTGTGTTAGTTTGTCATGATTTCTTCACGAAAACACGTTTTCCTAAAATGGTAGGTCGAACTCTTACAGGGGAAGCGCAGGTTTCATGAAATCAACTCAGAATGTCAAGTTATAATGAAATCTTCATTTTGTGTTAATTTGTCATGATTTCTTCACGAAAACACGTTTTCCTATAATGGTAGGTCGAACTCTTGTAGGGGAAGCGCAGTTTTCATGAAATGAGCTCAGAATGTCAAGTTATAATGAAATCTTTATTTTGTGTTAGTTTCTCATGATTTCTTCACGAAAACACGTTTTCCTATAATGGTAGGTCGAACTCTTGTAGTGGAAGCGCAGGTTTCATGAAATCAACTCAGAATGTCAAGTTATAATGAAATCTTCATTTTGTGTTAGTTTGTCATGATTTCTTCACGAAAACACGTTTTCCTATAATGGTAGGTCGAACTATTGTAGGGGAAGCGCAGGTTTCATGAAATCAACTCAGAATGTCAAGTTATAATGAAATCTTCATTTTGTGTTAGTTTGTCATGATTTCTTCACGAAAACACATTTTCCTATAATGGTAGGTCGAACTCTTATAGGGGAAGCGCAGGTTTCATGAAATGAGCTCAGAATGTCAAGTTATAATGAAATCTTCATTTTGTGTTAGTTTGTCATGATTTCTTCACGAAAACACGTTTTCCTATAATGGTAGGTCGAACTCTTGTAGGGGAAGAGCAGGTTTCATGAAATCAACTCAGAATGTCAAGTTATAATGAAATCTTCATTTTGTGTTAGTTTGTCATGATTTCTTCACGAAAACACGTTTTCCTATAATGGTAGGTCGAACTCTTGTAGGGGAAGCGCAGGTTTCATGAAATGAGCTCAGAATGTCAAGTTATAATGAAATCTTCATTTTGTGTTAGTTTCTCATGATTTCTTCACGAAAACACGTTTTCCTATAATGGTAGGTCGAACTCTTACAGGGGAAGCGCAGGTTTCATGAAATGAGCTCAGAATGTCAAGTTATAATGAAATCTTCATTTTGTGTTAGTTTGTCATGATTTCTTCACGAAAACACGTTTTCCTATAATGGTAGGTCGAACTCTTGTAGGGGAAGCGCAGGTTTCATGAAATGAGCTCAGAATGTCAAGTTATAATGAAATCTTCATTTTGTGTTAGTTTCTCATGATTTCTTCACGAAAACACGTTTTCCTATAATGGTAGGTCGAACTCTTGTAGGGGAAGCGCAGTTTTCATGAAATGAGCTCAGAATGTCAAGTTATAATGAAATCTTTATTTTGTGTTAGTTTCTCATGATTTCTTCACGAAAACACGTTTTCCTATAATGGTAGGTCGAACTCCTGTAGGGGAAGCGCAGGTTTCATGAAATGAGCTCAGAATGTCAAGTTATAATGAAATCTTCATTTTGTGTTAGTTTGTCATGATTTCTTCACGAAAACACGTTTTCCTATAATGGTAGGTCGAACTCTTATAGGGGAAGCGCAGGTTTCATGAAATGAGCTCAGAATGTCAAGTTATAATGAAATCTTCATTTTGTGTTAGTTTGTCATGATTTCTTCACGAAAACACGTTTTCCTATAATGGTAGGTCGAACTCTTACAGGGGAAGCGCAGGTTTCATGAAATGAGCTCAGAATGTCAAGTTATAATGAAATCTTCATTTTGTGTTAGTTTGTCATGATTTCTTCACGAAAACACGTTTTCCTATAATGGTAGGTCGAACTCTTGTAGGGGAAGCGCAGGTTTCATGAAATCAACTCAGAATGTCAAGTTATAATGAAATCTTCATTTTGTGTTAGTTTGTCATGATTTCTTCACGAAAACACGTTTTCCTATAATGGTAGGTCGAACTCTTACAGGGGAAGCGCAGGTTTCATGAAATGAGCTCAGAATGTCAAGTTATAATGAAATCTTCATTTTGTGTTAGTTTGTCATGATTTCTTCACGAAAACACGTTTTCCTATAATGGTAGGTCGAACTCTTGTAGGGGAAGCGCAGGTTTCATGAAATGAGCTCAGAATGTCAAGTTATAATGAAATCTTCATTTTGTGTTAGTTTGTCATGATTTCTTCACGAAAACACGTTTTCCTATAATGGTAGGTCGAACTCTTGTAGGGGAAGCGCAGGTTTCATGAAATGAGCTCAGAATGTCAAGTTATAATGAAATCTTCATTTTGTGTTAGTTTCTCATGATTTCTTCACGAAAACACGTTTTCCTATAATGGTAGGTCGAACTCTTGTAGGGGAAGCGCAGTTTTCATGAAATGAGCTCAGAATGTCAAGTTATAATGAAATCTTCATTTTGTGTTAGTTTCTCATGATTTCTTCACGAAAACACGTTTTCCTATAATGGTAGGTCGAACTCTTGTAGGGGAAGCGCAGGTTTCATGAAATGAGCTCAGAATGTCAAGTTATAATGAAATCTTCATTTTGTGTTAGTTTCTCATGATTTCTTCACGAAAACACGTTTTCCTATAATGGTAGGTCGAACTCTTACAGGGAAAGCGCAGGTTTCATGAAATGAGCTCAGAATGTCAAGTTATAATGAAATCTTTATTTTGTGTTAGTTTCTCATGATTTCTTCACGAAAACACGTTTTCCTATAATGGTAGGTCGAACTCTTGTAGGGGAAGAGCAGGTTTCATGAAATCAACTCAGAATGTCAAGTTATAATGAAATCTTCATTTTGTGTTAGTTTGTCATGATTTCTTCACGAAAACACGTTTTCCTATAATGGTAGGTCGAACTCTTGTAGGGGAAGCGCAGGTTTCATGAAATGAGCTCAGAATGTCAAGTTATAATGAAATCTTCATTTTGTGTTAGTTTGTCATGATTTCTTCACGAAAACACGTTTTCCTATAATGGTAGATCGAACTCTTACAGGGGAAGCGCAGGTTTCATGAAATGAGCTCAGAATGTCAAGTTATAATGAAATCTTCATTTTGTGTTAGTTTGTCATGATTTCTTCACGAAAACACATTTTCCTATAATGGTAGGTCGAACTCTTATAGGGGAAGCGCAGGTTTCATGAAATGAGCTCAGAATGTCAAGTTATAATGAAATCTTCATTTTGTGTTAGTTTGTCATGATTTCTTCACGAAAACACGTTTTCCTATAATGGTAGGTCGAACTCTTGTAGGGGAAGCGCAGGTTTCATGAAATGAGCTCAGAATGTCAAGTTATAATGAAATCTTCATTTTGTGTTAGTTTGTCATGATTTCTTCACGAAAACACGTTTTCCTATAATGGTAGGTCGAACTCTTGTAGGGGAAGCGCAGTTTTCATGAAATGAGCTCAGAATGTCAAGTTATAATGAAATCTTTATTTTGTGTTAGTTTCTCATGATTTCTTCACGAAAACACGTTTTCCTATAATGGTAGGTCGAACTCTTGTAGGGGAAGAGCAGGTTTCATGAAATCAACTCAGAATGTCAAGTTATAATGAAATCTTCATTTTGTGTTAGTTTGTCATGATTTCTTCACGAAAACACGTTTTCCTATTATGGTAGGTCGAACTCTTGTAGGGGAAGCGCAGGTTTCATGAAATCAACTCAGAATGTCAAGTTATAATGAAATCTTCATTTTGTGTTAGTTTGTCATGATTTCTTCACGAAAACACGTTTTCCTATAATGGTAGGTCGAACTCTTATAGGGGAAGCGCAGGTTTCATGAAATGAGCTCAGAATGTCAAGTTATAATGAAATCTTCATTTTGTGTTAGTTTGTCATGATTTCTTCACGAAAACACGTTTTCCTATAATGGTAGGTCGAACTCTTGTAGTGGAAGCGCAGGTTTCATGAAATGAGCTCAGAATGTCAAGTTATAATGAAATCTTCATTTTGTGTTAGTTTGTCATGATTTCTTCACGAAAACACGTTTTCCTATAATGGTAGGTCGAACTCTTGTAGGGGAAGCGCAGTTTTCATGAAATGAGCTCAGAATGTCAAGTTATAATGAAATCTTTATTTTGTGTTAGTTTGTCATGATTTCTTCACGAAAACACGTTTTCCTATAATGGTAGGTCGAACTCATGTAGGGGAAGCGCAGTTTTCATGAAATGAGCTCAGAATGTCAAGTTATAATGAAATCTTTATTTTGTGTTAGTTTCTCATGATTTCTTCACAAAAACACGTTTTCCTATAATGGTAGGTCGAACTCTTGTAGGGGAAGCGCAGGTTTCATGAAATGAGCTCAGAATGTCAAGTTATAATGAAATCTTCATTTTGTGTTAGTTTGTCATGATTTCTTCACGAAAACACGTTTTCCTATAATGGTAGGTCGAACTCTTACAGGGGAAGCGCAGGTTTCATGAAATGAGCTCAGAATGTCAAGTTATAATGAAATCTTCATTTTGTGTTAGTTTGTCATGATTTCTTCACGAAAACACGTTTTCCTAAAATGGTAGGTCGAACTCTTACAGGGGAAGCGCAGGTTTCATGAAATCAACTCAGAATGTCAAGTTATAATGAAATCTTCATTTTGTGTTAATTTGTCATGATTTCTTCACGAAAACACGTTTTCCTATAATGGTAGGTCGAACTCTTGTAGGGGAAGCGCAGTTTTCATGAAATGAGCTCAGAATGTCAAGTTATAATGAAATCTTTATTTTGTGTTAGTTTCTCATGATTTCTTCACGAAAACACGTTTTCCTATAATGGTAGGTCGAACTCTTGTAGTGGAAGCGCAGGTTTCATGAAATCAACTCAGAATGTCAAGTTATAATGAAATCTTCATTTTGTGTTAGTTTGTCATGATTTCTTCACGAAAACACGTTTTCCTATAATGGTAGGTCGAACTATTGTAGGGGAAGCGCAGGTTTCATGAAATCAACTCAGAATGTCAAGTTATAATGAAATCTTCATTTTGTGTTAGTTTGTCATGATTTCTTCACGAAAACACATTTTCCTATAATGGTAGGTCGAACTCTTATAGGGGAAGCGCAGGTTTCATGAAATGAGCTCAGAATGTCAAGTTATAATGAAATCTTCATTTTGTGTTAGTTTGTCATGATTTCTTCACGAAAACACGTTTTCCTATAATGGTAGGTCGAACTCTTGTAGGGGAAGAGCAGGTTTCATGAAATCAACTCAGAATGTCAAGTTATAATGAAATCTTCATTTTGTGTTAGTTTGTCATGATTTCTTCACGAAAACACGTTTTCCTATAATGGTAGGTCGAACTCTTGTAGGGGAAGCGCAGGTTTCATGAAATGAGCTCAGAATGTCAAGTTATAATGAAATCTTCATTTTGTGTTAGTTTCTCATGATTTCTTCACGAAAACACGTTTTCCTATAATGGTAGGTCGAACTCTTACAGGGGAAGCGCAGGTTTCATGAAATGAGCTCAGAATGTCAAGTTATAATGAAATCTTCATTTTGTGTTAGTTTGTCATGATTTCTTCACGAAAACACGTTTTCCTATAATGGTAGGTCGAACTCTTGTAGGGGAAGCGCAGGTTTCATGAAATGAGCTCAGAATGTCAAGTTATAATGAAATCTTCATTTTGTGTTAGTTTCTCATGATTTCTTCACGAAAACACGTTTTCCTATAATGGTAGGTCGAACTCTTGTAGGGGAAGCGCAGTTTTCATGAAATGAGCTCAGAATGTCAAGTTATAATGAAATCTTTATTTTGTGTTAGTTTCTCATGATTTCTTCACGAAAACACGTTTTCCTATAATGGTAGGTCGAACTCCTGTAGGGGAAGCGCAGGTTTCATGAAATGAGCTCAGAATGTCAAGTTATAATGAAATCTTCATTTTGTGTTAGTTTGTCATGATTTCTTCACGAAAACACGTTTTCCTATAATGGTAGGTCGAACTCTTATAGGGGAAGCGCAGGTTTCATGAAATGAGCTCAGAATGTCAAGTTATAATGAAATCTTCATTTTGTGTTAGTTTGTCATGATTTCTTCACGAAAACACGTTTTCCTATAATGGTAGGTCGAACTCTTACAGGGGAAGCGCAGGTTTCATGAAATGAGCTCAGAATGTCAAGTTATAATGAAATCTTCATTTTGTGTTAGTTTGTCATGATTTCTTCACGAAAACACGTTTTCCTATAATGGTAGGTCGAACTCTTGTAGGGGAAGCGCAGGTTTCATGAAATCAACTCAGAATGTCAAGTTATAATGAAATCTTCATTTTGTGTTAATTTGTCATGATTTCTTCACGAAAACACGTTTTCCTATAATGGTAGGTCGAACTCTTGTAGGGGAAGCGCAGTTTTCATGAAATGAGCTCAGAATGTCAAGTTATAATGAAATCTTTATTTTGTGTTAGTTTCTCATGATTTCTTCACGAAAACACGTTTTCCTATAATGGTAGGTCGAACTCTTGTAGTGGAAGCGCAGGTTTCATGAAATCAACTCAGAATGTCAAGTTATAATGAAATCTTCATTTTGTGTTAGTTTGTCATGATTTCTTCACGAAAACACGTTTTCCTATAATGGTAGGTCGAACTATTGTAGGGGAAGCGCAGGTTTCATGAAATCAACTCAGAATGTCAAGTTATAATGAAATCTTCATTTTGTGTTAGTTTGTCATGATTTCTTCACGAAAACACATTTTCCTATAATGGTAGGTCGAACTCTTATAGGGGAAGCGCAGGTTTCATGAAATGAGCTCAGAATGTCAAGTTATAATGAAATCTTCATTTTGTGTTAGTTTGTCATGATTTCTTCACGAAAACACGTTTTCCTATAATGGTAGGTCGAACTCTTGTAGGGGAAGAGCAGGTTTCATGAAATCAACTCAGAATGTCAAGTTATAATGAAATCTTCATTTTGTGTTAGTTTGTCATGATTTCTTCACGAAAACACGTTTTCCTATAATGGTAGGTCGAACTCTTGTAGGGGAAGCGCAGGTTTCATGAAATGAGCTCAGAATGTCAAGTTATAATGAAATCTTCATTTTGTGTTAGTTTCTCATGATTTCTTCACGAAAACACGTTTTCCTATAATGGTAGGTCGAACTCTTACAGGGGAAGCGCAGGTTTCATGAAATGAGCTCAGAATGTCAAGTTATAATGAAATCTTCATTTTGTGTTAATTTGTCATGATTTCTTCACGAAAACACGTTTTCCTATAATGGTAGGTCGAACTCTTGTAGGGGAAGCGCAGGTTTCATGAAATGAGCTCAGAATGTCAAGTTATAATGAAATCTTCATTTTGTGTTAGTTTCTCATGATTTCTTCACGAAAACACGTTTTCCTATAATGGTAGGTCGAACTCTTGTAGGGGAAGCGCAGTTTTCATGAAATGAGCTCAGAATGTCAAGTTATAATGAAATCTTTATTTTGTGTTAGTTTCTCATGATTTCTTCACGAAAACACGTTTTCCTATAATGGTAGGTCGAACTCCTGTAGGGGAAGCGCAGGTTTCATGAAATGAGCTCAGAATGTCAAGTTATAATGAAATCTTCATTTTGTGTTAGTTTGTCATGATTTCTTCACGAAAACACGTTTTCCTATAATGGTAGGTCGAACTCTTATAGGGGAAGCGCAGGTTTCATGAAATGAGCTCAGAATGTCAAGTTATAATGAAATCTTCATTTTGTGTTAGTTTGTCATGATTTCTTCACGAAAACACGTTTTCCTATAATGGTAGGTCGACCTCTTACAGGGGAAGCGCAGGTTTCATGAAATGAGCTCAGAATGTCAAGTTATAATGAAATCTTCATTTTGTGTTAGTTTGTCATGATTTCTTCACGAAAACACGTTTTCCTATAATGGTAGGTCGAACTCTTGTAGGGGAAGAGCAGGTTTCATGAAATCAACTCAGAATGTCAAGTTATAATGAAATCTTCATTTTGTGTTAGTTTGTCATGATTTCTTCACGAAAACACGTTTTCCTATAATGGTAGGTCGAACTCTTGTAGGGGAAGCGCAGGTTTCATGAAATGAGCTCAGAATGTCAAGTTATAATGAAATCTTCATTTTGTGTTAGTTTCTCATGATTTCTTCACGAAAACACGTTTTCCTATAATGGTAGGTCGAACTCTTGTAGGGGAAGAGCAGGTTTCATGAAATCAACTCAGAATGTCAAGTTATAATGAAATCTTCATTTTGTGTTAGTTTGTCATGATTTCTTCACGAAAACACGTTTTCCTATAATGGTAGGTCGAACTCTTGTAGGGGAAGAGCAGGTTTCATGAAATCAACTCAGAATGTCAAGTTATAATGAAATCTTCATTTTGTGTTAGTTTGTCATGATTTCTTCACGAAAACACGTTTTCCTATAATGGTAGGTCGAACTCTTGTAGGGGAAGCGCAGGTTTCATGAAATGAGCTCAGAATGTCAAGTTATAATGAAATCTTCATTTTGTGTTAGTTTCTCATGATTTCTTCACGAAAACACGTTTTCCTATAATGGTAGGTCGAACTCTTGTAGGGGAAGACCAGGTTTCATGAAATCAACTCAGAATGTCAAGTTATAATGAAATCTTCATTTTGTGTTAGTTTGTCATGATTTCTTCACGAAAACACGTTTTCCTATAATGGTAGGTCGAACTCTTGTAGGGGAAGCGCAGGTTTCATGAAATGAGCTCAGAATGTCAAGTTATAATGAAATCTTCATTTTTATGTTAGTTTCTCATGATTTCTTCACGAAAACACGTTTTCCTATAATGGTAGGTCGAACTCTTACAGGGAAAGCGCAGGTTTCATGAAATGAGCTCAGAATGTCAAGTTATAATGAAATCTTTATTTTGTGTTAGTTTCTCATGATTTCTTCACGAAAACACGTTTTCCTATAATGGTAGGTCGAACTCTTGTAGGGGAAGACCAGGTTTCATGAAATCAACTCAGAATGTCAAGTTATAATGAAATCTTCATTTTGTGTTAGTTTGTCATGATTTCTTCACGAAAACACGTTTTCCTATAATGGTAGGTCGAACTCTTGTAGGGGAAGCGCAGGTTTCATGAAATGAGCTCAGAATGTCAAGTTATAATGAAATCTTCATTTTTATGTTAGTTTCTCATGATTTCTTCACGAAAACACGTTTTCCTATAATGGTAGGTCGAACTCTTACAGGGAAAGCGCAGGTTTCATGAAATGAGCTCAGAATGTCAAGTTATAATGAAATCTTTATTTTGTGTTAGTTTCTCATGATTTCTTCACGAAAACACGTTTTCCTATAATGGTAGGTCGAACTCTTGTAGGGGAAGAGCAGGTTTCATGAAATCAACTCAGAATGTCAAGTTATAATGAAATCTTCATTTTGTGTTAGTTTGTCATGATTTCTTCACGAAAACACGTTTTCCTATAATGGTAGGTCGAACTCTTGTAGGGGAAGCGCAGGTTTCATGAAATGAGCTCAGAATGTCAAGTTATAATGAAATCTTCATTTTGTGTTAGTTTGTCATGATTTCTTCACGAAAACACGTTTTCCTATAATGGTAGGTCGAACTCTTGTAGGGGAAGCGCAGGTTTCATGAAATGAGCTCAGAATGTCAAGTTATAATGAAATCTTCATTTTGTGTTAGTTTCTCATGATTTCTTCACGAAAACACGTTTTCCTATAATGGTAGATCGAACTCTTACAGGGGAAGCGCAGGTTTCATGAAATGAGCTCAGAATGTCAAGTTATAATGAAATCTTCATTTTTTGTTAGTTTGTCATGATTTCTTCACGAAAACACATTTTCCTATAATGGTAGGTCGAACTCTTATAGGGGAAGCGCAGGTTTCATGAAATGAGCTCAGAATGTCAAGTTATAATGAAATCTTCATTTTGTGTTAGTTTGTCATGATTTCTTCACGAAAACACGTTTTCCTATAATGGTAGGTCGAACTCTTGTAGGGGAAGAGCAGGTTTCATGAAATCAACTCAGAATGTCAAGTTATAATGAAATCTTCATTTTGTGTTAGTTTGTCATGATTTCTTCACGAAAACACGTTTTCCTATAATGGTAGGTCGAACTCTTACAGGGGAAGCGCAGGTTTCATGAAATCAACTCAGAATGTCAAGTTATAATGAAATCTTCATTTTGTGTTAGTTTGTCATGATTTCTTCACGAAAACTCGTTTTCCTATAATGGTAGGTCGAACTCTTGTAGGGGAAGCGCAGGTTTCATGAAATCAACTCAGAATGTCAAGTTATAATGAAATCTTCATTTTGTGTTAGTTTGTCATGATTTCTTCACGAAAACACGTTTTCCTATAATGGTAGGTCGAACTCTTGTAGGGGAAGCGCAGGTTTCATGAAATCAACTCAGAATGTCAAGTTATAATGAAATCTTCATTTTGTGTTAGTTTGTCATGATTTCTTCACGAAAACACGTTTTCCTAAAATGGTAGGTCGAACTCTTATAGGGGAAGCGCAGGTTTCATGAAATGAGCTCAGAATGTCAAGTTATAATGAAATCTTCATTTTGTGTTAGTTTGTCATGATTTCTTCACGAAAACACGTTTTCCTAAAATGGTAGGTCGAACTCTTATAGGGGAAGCGCAGGTTTCATGAAATGAGCTCAGAATGTCAAGTTATAATGAAATCTTCATTTTGTGTTAGTTTGTCATGATTTCTTCACGAAAACACGTTTTCCTATAATGGTAGGTCGAACTCTTACAGGGGAAGCGCAGGTTTCATGAAATCAACTCAGAATGTCAAGTTATAATGAAATCTTCATTTTGTGTTAGTTTGTCATGATTTCTTCACGAAAACACGTTTTCCTATAATGGTAGGTCGAACTCTTGTAGGGGAAGCGCAGTTTCCATGAAATGAGCTCAGAATGTCAAGTTATAATGAAATCTTTATTTTGTGTTAGTTTCTCATGATTTCTTCACGAAAACACGTTTTCCTAAAATGGTAGGTCGAACTCTTATAGGGGAAGCGCAGGTTTCATGAAATGAGCTCAGAATGTCAAGTTATAATGAAATCTTCATTTTGTGTTAGTTTGTCATGATTTCTTCACGAAAACACGTTTTCCTAAAATGGTAGGTCGAACTCTTATAGGGGAAGCGCAGGTTTCATGAAATGAGCTCAGAATGTCAAGTTATAATGAAATCTTCATTTTGTGTTAGTTTGTCATGATTTCTTCACGAAAACACGTTTTCCTATAATGGTAGGTCGAACTCTTACAGGGGAAGCGCAGGTTTCATGAAATCAACTCAGAATGTCAAGTTATAATGAAATCTTCATTTTGTGTTAGTTTGTCATGATTTCTTCACGAAAACACGTTTTCCTATAATGGTAGGTCGAACTCTTATAGGGGAAGCGCAGGTTTCATGAAATGAGCTCAGAATGTCAAGTTATAATGAAATCTTCATTTTGTGTTAGTTTGTCATGATTTCTTCACGAAAACACGTTTTCCTAAAATGGTAGGTCGAACTCTTATAGGGGAAGCGCAGGTTTCATGAAATGAGCTCAGAATGTCAAGTTATAATGAAATCTTCATTTTGTGTTAGTTTGTCATGATTTCTTCACGAAAACACGTTTTCCTATAATGGTAGGTCGAACTCTTACAGGGGAAGCGCAGGTTTCATGAAATCAACTCAGAATGTCAAGTTATAATGAAATCTTCATTTTGTGTTAGTTTGTCATGATTTCTTCACGAAAACACGTTTTCCTATAATGGTAGGTCGAACTCTTGTAGGGGAAGCGCAGTTTTCATGAAATGAGCTCAGAATGTCAAGTTATAATGAAATCTTTATTTTGTGTTAGTTTCTCATGATTTCTTCACGAAAACACGTTTTCCTATAATGGTAGGTCGAACTCTTGTAGGGGAAGCGCAGGTTTCATGAAATGAGCTCAGAATGTCAAGTTATAATGAAATCTTCATTTTGTGTTAGTTTGTCATGATTTCTTCACGAAAACACGTTTTCCTATAATGGTAGGTCGAACTCTTACAGGGGAAGCGCAGGTTTCATGAAATGAGCTCAGAATGTCAAGTTATAATGAAATCTTCATTTTGTGTTAGTTTGTCATGATTTCTTCACGAAAACACGTTTTCCTATAATGGTAGGTCGAACTCTTGTAGGGGAAGAGCAGGTTTCATGAAATCAACTCAGAATGTCAAGTTATAATGAAATCTTCATTTTGTGTTAGTTTGTCATGATTTCTTCACGAAAACACGTTTTCCTATAATGGTAGGTCGAACTCTTGTAGGGGAAGCGCAGGTTTCATGAAATGAGCTCAGAATGTCAAGTTATAATGAAATCTTCATTTTGTGTTAGTTTCTCATGATTTCTTCACGAAAACACGTTTTCCTATAATGGTAGGTCGAACTCTTGTAGGGGAAGAGCAGGTTTCATGAAATCAACTCAGAATGTCAAGTTATAATGAAATCTTCATTTTGTGTTAGTTTGTCATGATTTCTTCACGAAAACACGTTTTCCTATAATGGTAGGTCGAACTCTTGTAGGGGAAGAGCAGGTTTCATGAAATCAACTCAGAATGTCAAGTTATAATGAAATCTTCATTTTGTGTTAGTTTGTCATGATTTCTTCACGAAAACACGTTTTCCTATAATGGTAGGTCGAACTCTTGTAGGGGAAGAGCAGGTTTCATGAAATCAACTCAGAATGTCAAGTTATAATGAAATCTTCATTTTGTGTTAGTTTGTCATGATTTCTTCAGGAAAACACGTTTTCCTATAATGGTAGGTCGAACTCTTGTAGGGGAAGCGCAGGTTTCATGAAATGAGCTCAGAATGTCAAGTTATAATGAAATCTTCATTTTGTGTTAGTTTGTCATGATTTCTTCACGAAAACACGTTTTCCTATAATGGTAGGTCGAACTCTTGTAGGGGAAGCGCAGGTTTCATGAAATGAGCTCAGAATGTCAAGTTATAATGAAATCTTCATTTTGTGTTAGTTTCTCATGATTTCTTCACGAAAACACGTTTTCCTATAATGGTAGATCGAACTCTTACAGGGGAAGCGCAGGTTTCATGAAATGAGCTCAGAATGTCAAGTTATAATGAAATCTTCATTTTTTGTTAGTTTGTCATGATTTCTTCACGAAAACACATTTTCCTATAATGGTAGGTCGAACTCTTATAGGGGAAGCGCAGGTTTCATGAAATGAGCTCAGAATGTCAAGTTATAATGAAATCTTCATTTTGTGTTAGTTTGTCATGATTTCTTCACGAAAACACGTTTTCCTATAATGGTAGGTCGAACTCTTGTAGGGGAAGAGCAGGTTTCATGAAATCAACTCAGAATGTCAAGTTATAATGAAATCTTCATTTTGTGTTAGTTTGTCATGATTTCTTCACGAAAACACGTTTTCCTATAATGGTAGGTCGAACTCTTACAGGGGAAGCGCAGGTTTCATGAAATCAACTCAGAATGTCAAGTTATAATGAAATCTTCATTTTGTGTTAGTTTGTCATGATTTCTTCACGAAAACTCGTTTTCCTATAATGGTAGGTCGAACTCTTGTAGGGGAAGCGCAGGTTTCATGAAATCAACTCAGAATGTCAAGTTATAATGAAATCTTCATTTTGTGTTAGTTTGTCATGATTTCTTCACGAAAACACGTTTTCCTATAATGGTAGGTCGAACTCTTGTAGGGGAAGCGCAGGTTTCATGAAATCAACTCAGAATGTCAAGTTATAATGAAATCTTCATTTTGTGTTAGTTTGTCATGATTTCTTCACGAAAACACGTTTTCCTAAAATGGTAGGTCGAACTCTTATAGGGGAAGCGCAGGTTTCATGAAATGAGCTCAGAATGTCAAGTTATAATGAAATCTTCATTTTGTGTTAGTTTGTCATGATTTCTTCACGAAAACACGTTTTCCTAAAATGGTAGGTCGAACTCTTATAGGGGAAGCGCAGGTTTCATGAAATGAGCTCAGAATGTCAAGTTATAATGAAATCTTCATTTTGTGTTAGTTTGTCATGATTTCTTCACGAAAACACGTTTTCCTATAATGGTAGGTCGAACTCTTACAGGGGAAGCGCAGGTTTCATGAAATCAACTCAGAATGTCAAGTTATAATGAAATCTTCATTTTGTGTTAGTTTGTCATGATTTCTTCACGAAAACACGTTTTCCTATAATGGTAGGTCGAACTCTTGTAGGGGAAGCGCAGTTTCCATGAAATGAGCTCAGAATGTCAAGTTATAATGAAATCTTTATTTTGTGTTAGTTTCTCATGATTTCTTCACGAAAACACGTTTTCCTAAAATGGTAGGTCGAACTCTTATAGGGGAAGCGCAGGTTTCATGAAATGAGCTCAGAATGTCAAGTTATAATGAAATCTTCATTTTGTGTTAGTTTGTCATGATTTCTTCACGAAAACACGTTTTCCTAAAATGGTAGGTCGAACTCTTATAGGGGAAGCGCAGGTTTCATGAAATGAGCTCAGAATGTCAAGTTATAATGAAATCTTCATTTTGTGTTAGTTTGTCATGATTTCTTCACGAAAACACGTTTTCCTATAATGGTAGGTCGAACTCTTACAGGGGAAGCGCAGGTTTCATGAAATCAACTCAGAATGTCAAGTTATAATGAAATCTTCATTTTGTGTTAGTTTGTCATGATTTCTTCACGAAAACACGTTTTCCTATAATGGTAGGTCGAACTCTTATAGGGGAAGCGCAGGTTTCATGAAATGAGCTCAGAATGTCAAGTTATAATGAAATCTTCATTTTGTGTTAGTTTGTCATGATTTCTTCACGAAAACACGTTTTCCTAAAATGGTAGGTCGAACTCTTATAGGGGAAGCGCAGGTTTCATGAAATGAGCTCAGAATGTCAAGTTATAATGAAATCTTCATTTTGTGTTAGTTTGTCATGATTTCTTCACGAAAACACGTTTTCCTATAATGGTAGGTCGAACTCTTACAGGGGAAGCGCAGGTTTCATGAAATCAACTCAGAATGTCAAGTTATAATGAAATCTTCATTTTGTGTTAGTTTGTCATGATTTCTTCACGAAAACACGTTTTCCTATAATGGTAGGTCGAACTCTTGTAGGGGAAGCGCAGTTTTCATGAAATGAGCTCAGAATGTCAAGTTATAATGAAATCTTTATTTTGTGTTAGTTTCTCATGATTTCTTCACGAAAACACGTTTTCCTATAATGGTAGGTCGAACTCTTGTAGGGGAAGCGCAGGTTTCATGAAATGAGCTCAGAATGTCAAGTTATAATGAAATCTTCATTTTGTGTTAGTTTGTCATGATTTCTTCACGAAAACACGTTTTCCTATAATGGTAGGTCGAACTCTTACAGGGGAAGCGCAGGTTTCATGAAATGAGCTCAGAATGTCAAGTTATAATGAAATCTTCATTTTGTGTTAGTTTGTCATGATTTCTTCACGAAAACACGTTTTCCTATAATGGTAGGTCGAACTCTTGTAGGGGAAGAGCAGGTTTCATGAAATCAACTCAGAATGTCAAGTTATAATGAAATCTTCATTTTGTGTTAGTTTGTCATGATTTCTTCACGAAAACACGTTTTCCTATAATGGTAGGTCGAACTCTTGTAGGGGAAGCGCAGGTTTCATGAAATGAGCTCAGAATGTCAAGTTATAATGAAATCTTCATTTTGTGTTAGTTTCTCATGATTTCTTCACGAAAACACGTTTTCCTATAATGGTAGGTCGAACTCTTGTAGGGGAAGAGCAGGTTTCATGAAATCAACTCAGAATGTCAAGTTATAATGAAATCTTCATTTTGTGTTAGTTTGTCATGATTTCTTCACGAAAACACGTTTTCCTATAATGGTAGGTCGAACTCTTGTAGGGGAAGAGCAGGTTTCATGAAATCAACTCAGAATGTCAAGTTATAATGAAATCTTCATTTTGTGTTAGTTTGTCATGATTTCTTCACGAAAACACGTTTTCCTATAATGGTAGGTCGAACTCTTGTAGGGGAAGAGCAGGTTTCATGAAATCAACTCAGAATGTCAAGTTATAATGAAATCTTCATTTTGTGTTAGTTTGTCATGATTTCTTCACGAAAACACGTTTTCCTATAATGGTAGGTCGAACTCTTGTAGGGGAAGCGCAGGTTTCATGAAATGAGCTCAGAATGTCAAGTTATAATGAAATCTTCATTTTGTGTTAGTTTCTCATGATTTCTTCACGAAAACACGTTTTCCTATAATGGTAGGTCGAACTCTTGTAGGGGAAGACCAGGTTTCATGAAATCAACTCAGAATGTCAAGTTATAATGAAATCTTCATTTTGTGTTAGTTTGTCATGATTTCTTCACGAAAACACGTTTTCCTATAATGGTAGGTCGAACTCTTGTAGGGGAAGCGCAGGTTTCATGAAATGAGCTCAGAATGTCAAGTTATAATGAAATCTTCATTTTTATGTTAGTTTCTCATGATTTCTTCACGAAAACACGTTTTCCTATAATGGTAGGTCGAACTCTTACAGGGAAAGCGCAGGTTTCATGAAATGAGCTCAGAATGTCAAGTTATAATGAAATCTTTATTTTGTGTTAGTTTCTCATGATTTCTTCACGAAAACACGTTTTCCTATAATGGTAGGTCGAACTCTTGTAGGGGAAGACCAGGTTTCATGAAATCAACTCAGAATGTCAAGTTATAATGAAATCTTCATTTTGTGTTAGTTTGTCTTGATTTCTTCACGAAAACACGTTTTCCTATAATGGTAGGTCGAACTCTTGTAGGGGAAGCGCAGGTTTCATGAAATGAGCTCAGAATGTCAAGTTATAATGAAATCTTCATTTTTATGTTAGTTTCTCATGATTTCTTCACGAAAACACGTTTTCCTATAATGGTAGGTCGAACTCTTACAGGGAAAGCGCAGGTTTCATGAAATGAGCTCAGAATGTCAAGTTATAATGAAATCTTTATTTTGTGTTAGTTTCTCATGATTTCTTCACGAAAACACGTTTTCCTATAATGGTAGGTCGAACTCTTGTAGGGGAAGAGCAGGTTTCATGAAATCAACTCAGAATGTCAAGTTATAATGAAATCTTCATTTTGTGTTAGTTTGTCATGATTTCTTCACGAAAACACGTTTTCCTATAATGGTAGGTCGAACTCTTGTAGGGGAAGCGCAGGTTTCATGAAATGAGCTCAGAATGTCAAGTTATAATGAAATCTTCATTTTGTGTTAGTTTGTCATGATTTCTTCACGAAAACACGTTTTCCTATAATGGTAGGTCGAACTCTTGTAGGGGAAGCGCAGGTTTCATGAAATGAGCTCAGAATGTCAAGTTATAATGAAATCTTCATTTTGTGTTAGTTTGTCATGATTTCTTCACGAAAACACGTTTTCCTATAATGGTAGGTCGAACTCTTGTAGGGGAAGCGCAGGTTTCATGAAATGAGCTCAGAATGTCAAGTTATAATGAAATCTTCATTTTGTGTTAGTTTCTCATGATTTCTTCACGAAAACACGTTTTCCTATAATGGTAGATCGAACTCTTACAGGGGAAGCGCAGGTTTCATGAAATGAGCTCAGAATGTCAAGTTATAATGAAATCTTCATTTTTTGTTAGTTTGTCATGATTTCTTCACGAAAACACGTTTTCCTATAATGGTAGGTCGAACTCTTGTAGGGGAAGAGCAGGTTTCATGAAATCAACTCAGAATGTCAAGTTATAATGAAATCTTCATTTTGTGTTAGTTTGTCATGATTTCTTCACGAAAACACGTTTTCCTATAATGGTAGGTCGAACTCTTACAGGGGAAGCGCAGGTTTCATGAAATCAACTCAGAATGTCAAGTTATAATGAAATCTTCATTTTGTGTTAGTTTGTCATGATTTCTTCACGAAAACTCGTTTTCCTATAATGGTAGGTCGAACTCTTGTAGGGGAAGCGCAGGTTTCATGAAATCAACTCAGAATGTCAAGTTATAATGAAATCTTCATTTTGTGTTAGTTTGTCATGATTTCTTCACGAAAACACGTTTTCCTATAATGGTAGGTCGAACTCTTGTAGGGGAAGCGCAGGTTTCATGAAATCAACTCAGAATGTCAAGTTATAATGAAATCTTCATTTTGTGTTAGTTTGTCATGATTTCTTCACGAAAACACGTTTTCCTAAAATGGTAGGTCGAACTCTTATAGGGGAAGCGCAGGTTTCATGAAATGAGCTCAGAATGTCAAGTTATAATGAAATCTTCATTTTGTGTTAGTTTGTCATGATTTCTTCACGAAAACACGTTTTCCTAAAATGGTAGGTCGAACTCTTATAGGGGAAGCGCAGGTTTCATGAAATGAGCTCAGAATGTCAAGTTATAATGAAATCTTCATTTTGTGTTAGTTTGTCATGATTTCTTCACGAAAACACGTTTTCCTATAATGGTAGGTCGAACTCTTACAGGGGAAGCGCAGGTTTCATGAAATCAACTCAGAATGTCAAGTTATAATGAAATCTTCATTTTGTGTTAGTTTGTCATGATTTCTTCACGAAAACACGTTTTCCTTTAATGGTAGGTCGAACTCTTGTAGGGGAAGCGCAGTTTCCATGAAATGAGCTCAGAATGTCAAGTTATAATGAAATCTTTATTTTGTGTTAGTTTCTCATGATTTCTTCACGAAAACACGTTTTCCTAAAATGGTAGGTCGAACTCTTATAGGGGAAGCGCAGGTTTCATGAAATGAGCTCAGAATGTCAAGTTATAATGAAATCTTCATTTTGTGTTAGTTTGTCATGATTTCTTCACGAAAACACGTTTTCCTAAAATGGTAGGTCGAACTCTTATAGGGGAAGCGCAGGTTTCATGAAATGAGCTCAGAATGTCAAGTTATAATGAAATCTTCATTTTGTGTTAGTTTGTCATGATTTATTCACGAAAACACGTTTTCCTATAATGGTAGGTCGAACTCTTACAGGGGAAGCGCAGGTTTCATGAAATCAACTCAGAATGTCAAGTTATAATGAAATCTTCATTTTGTGTTAGTTTGTCATGATTTCTTCACGAAAACACGTTTTCCTATAATGGTAGGTCGAACTCTTATAGGGGAAGCGCAGGTTTCATGAAATGAGCTCAGAATGTCAAGTTATAATGAAATCTTCATTTTGTGTTAGTTTGTCATGATTTCTTCACGAAAACACGTTTTCCTAAAATGGTAGGTCGAACTCTTATAGGGGAAGCGCAGGTTTCATGAAATGAGCTCAGAATGTCAAGTTATAATGAAATCTTCATTTTGTGTTAGTTTGTCATGATTTCTTCACGAAAACACGTTTTCCTATAATGGTAGGTCGAACTCTTACAGGGGAAGCGCAGGTTTCATGAAATCAACTCAGAATGTCAAGTTATAATGAAATCTTCATTTTGTGTTAGTTTGTCATGATTTCTTCACGAAAACACGTTTTCCTATAATGGTAGGTCGAACTCTTGTAGGGGAAGCGCAGTTTTCATGAAATGAGCTCAGAATGTCAAGTTATAATGAAATCTTTATTTTGTGTTAGTTTCTCATGATTTCTTCACGAAAACACGTTTTCCTATAATGGTAGGTCGAACTCTTGTAGGGGAAGCGCAGGTTTCATGAAATGAGCTCAGAATGTCAAGTTATAATGAAATCTTCATTTTGTGTTAGTTTGTCATGATTTCTTCACGAAAACACGTTTTCCTATAATGGTAGGTCGAACTCTTACAGGGGAAGCGCAGGTTTCATGAAATGAGCTCAGAATGTCAAGTTATAATGAAATCTTCATTTTGTGTTAGTTTGTCATGATTTCTTCACGAAAACACGTTTTCCTATAATGGTAGGTCGAACTCTTATAGGGGAAGCTCAGGTTTCATGAAATGAGCTCAGAATGTCAAGTTATAATGAAATCTACATTTTGTGTTAGTTTGTCATGATTTCTTCACGAAAACACGTTTTCCTATAATGGTAGGTCGAACTCTTGTAGGGGAAGAGCAGGTTTCATGAAATCAACTCAGAATGTCAAGTTATAATGAAATCTTCATTTTGTGTTAGTTTGTCATGATTTCTTCACGAAAACACGTTTTCCTATAATGGTAGGTCGAACTCTTACAGGGGAAGCGCAGGTTTCATGAAATCAACTCAGAATGTCAAGTTATAATGAAATCTTCATTTTGTGTTAGTTTGTCATGATTTCTTCACGAAAACTCGTTTTCCTATAATGGTAGGTCGAACTCTTGTAGGGGAAGCGCAGGTTTCATGAAATCAACTCAGAATGTCAAGTTATAATGAAATCTTCATTTTGTGTTAGTTTGTCATGATTTCTTCACGAAAACACGTTTTCCTATAATGGTAGGTCGAACTCTTGTAGGGGAAGCGCAGGTTTCATGAAATCAACTCAGAATGTCAAGTTATAATGAAATCTTCATTTTGTGTTAGTTTGTCATGATTTCTTCACGAAAACACGTTTTCCTAAAATGGTAGGTCGAACTCTTATAGGGGAAGCGCAGGTTTCATGAAATGAGCTCAGAATGTCAAGTTATAATGAAATCTTCATTTTGTGTTAGTTTGTCATGATTTCTTCACGAAAACACGTTTTCCTATAATGGTAGGTCGAACTCTTGTAGGGGAAGCGCAGTTTTCATGAAATGAGCTCAGAATGTCAAGTTATAATGAAATCTTTATTTTGTGTTAGTTTCTCATGATTTCTTCACGAAAACACGTTTTCCTATAATGGTAGGTCGAACTCTTGTAGGGGAAGCGCAGTTTTCATGAAATGAGCTCAGAATGTCAAGTTATAATGAAATCTTTATTTTGTGTTAGTTTCTCATGATTTCTTCACGAAAACACGTTTTCCTAAAATGGTAGGTCGAACTCTTATAGGGGAAGCGCAGGTTTCATGAAATGAGCTCAGAATGTCAAGTTATAATGAAATCTTCATTTTGTGTTAGTTTGTCATGATTTCTTCACGAAAACACGTTTTCCTAAAATGGTAGGTCGAACTCTTATAGGGGAAGCGCAGGTTTCATGAAATGAGCTCAGAATGTCAAGTTATAATGAAATCTTCATTTTGTGTTAGTTTGTCATGATTTCTTCACGAAAACACGTTTTCCTATAATGGTAGGTCGAACTCTTACAGGGGAAGCGCAGGTTTCATGAAATCAACTCAGAATGTCAAGTTATAATGAAATCTTCATTTTGTGTTAGTTTGTCATGATTTCTTCACGAAAACACGTTTTCCTATAATGGTAGGTCGAACTCTTATAGGGGAAGCGCAGGTTTCATGAAATGAGCTCAGAATGTCAAGTTATAATGAAATCTTCATTTTGTGTTAGTTTGTCATGATTTCTTCACGAAAACACGTTTTCCTAAAATGGTAGATCGAACTCTTACAGGGGAAGCGCAGGTTTCATGAAATGAGCTCAGAATGTCAAGTTATAATGAAATCTTCATTTTGTGTTAGTTTGTCATGATTTCTTCACGAAAACACATTTTCCTATAATGGTAGGTCGAACTCTTATAGGAGAAGCTCAGGTTTCATGAAATGAGCTCAGAATGTCAAGTTATAATGAAATCTTCATTTTGTGTTAGTTTGTCATGATTTCTTCACGAAAACACGTTTTCCTATAATGGTAGGTCGAACTCTTGTAGGGGAAGAGCAGGTTTCATGAAATCAACTCAGAATGTCAAGTTATAATGAAATCTTCATTTTGTGTTAGTTTGTCATGATTTCTTCACGAAAACACGTTTTCCTATAATGGTAGGTCGAACTCTTACAGGGGAAGCGCAGGTTTCATGAAATCAACTCAGAATGTCAAGTTATAATGAAATCTTCATTTTGTGTTAGTTTGTCATGATTTCTTCACGAAAACTCGTTTTCCTATAATGGTAGGTCGAACTCTTGTAGGGGAAGCGCAGGTTTCATGAAATCAACTCAGAATGTCAAGTTATAATGAAATCTTCATTTTGTGTTAGTTTGTCATGATTTCTTCACGAAAACACGTTTTCCTATAATGGTAGGTCGAACTCTTGTAGGGGAAGCGCAGGTTTCATGAAATCAACTCAGAATGTCAAGTTATAATGAAATCTTCATTTTGTGTTAGTTTGTCATGATTTCTTCACGAAAACACGTTTTCCTAAAATGGTAGGTTGAACTCTTATAGGGGAAGCGCAGGTTTCATGAAATGAGCTCAGAATGTCAAGTTATAATGAAATCTTCATTTTGTGTTAGTTTGTCATGATTTCTTCACGAAAACACGTTTTCCTAAAATGGTAGGTCGAACTCTTATAGGGGAAGCGCAGGTTTCATGAAATGAGCTCAGAATGTCAAGTTATAATGAAATCTTCATTTTGTGTTAGTTTGTCATGATTTCTTCACGAAAACACGTTTTCCTATAATGGTAGGTCGAACTCTTACAGGGGAAGCGCAGGTTTCATGAAATCAACTCAGAATGTCAAGTTATAATGAAATCTTCATTTTGTGTTAGTTTGTCATGATTTCTTCACGAAAACACGTTTTCCTATAATGGTAGGTCGAACTCTTGTAGGGGAAGCGCAGTTTTCATGAAATGAGCTCAGAATGTCAAGTTATAATGAAATCTTTATTTTGTGTTAGTTTGTCATGATTTCTTCACGAAAACACGTTTTCCTAAAATGGTAGGTCGAACTCTTATAGGGGAAGCGCAGGTTTCATGAAATGAGCTCAGAATGTCAAGTTATAATGAAATCTTCATTTTGTGTTAGTTTGTCATGATTTCTTCACGAAAACACGTTTTCCTAAAATGGTAGGTCGAACTCTTACAGGGGAAGCGCAGGTTTCATGAAATCAACTCAGAATGTCAAGTTATAATGAAATCTTCATTTTGTGTTAGTTTGTCATGATTTCTTCACGAAAACACGTTTTCCTATAATGGTAGGTCGAACTCTTATAGGGGAAGCGCAGGTTTCATGAAATGAGCTCAGAATGTCAAGTTATAATGAAATCTTCATTTTGTGTTAGTTTGTCATGATTTCTTCACGAAAACACGTTTTCCTAAAATGGTAGGTCGAACTCTTATAGGGGAAGCGCAGGTTTCATGAAATGAGCTCAGAATGTCAAGTTATAATGAAATCTTCATTTTGTGTTAGTTTGTCATGATTTCTTCACGAAAACTCGTTTTCCTATAATGGTAGGTCGAACTCTTGTAGGGGAAGCGCAGGTTTCATGAAATCAACTCAGAATGTCAAGTTATAATGAAATCTTCATTTTGTGTTAGTTTGTCATGATTTCTTCACGAAAACACGTTTTCCTAAAATGGTAGGTCGAACTCTTATAGGGGAAGCGCAGGTTTCATGAAATGAGCTCAGAATGTCAAGTTATAATGAAATCTTCATTTTGTGTTAGTTTGTCATGATTTCTTCACGAAAACACGTTTTCCTATAATGGTAGGTCGAACTCTTACAGGGGAAGCGCAGGTTTCATGAAATCAACTCAGAATGTCAAGTTATAATGAAATCTTCATTTTGTGTTAGTTTGTCATGATTTCTTCACGAAAACACGTTTTCCTATAATGGTAGGTCGAACTCTTGTAGGGGAAGCGCAGTTTTCATGAAATGAGCTCAGAATGTCAAGTTATAATGAAATCTTTATTTTGTGTTAGTTTCTCATGATTTCTTCACGAAAACACGTTTTCCTAAAATGGTAGGTCGAACTCTTATAGGGGAAGCGCAGGTTTCATGAAATGAGCTCAGAATGTCAAGTTATAATGAAATCTTCATTTTGTGTTAGTTTGTCATGATTTCTTCACGAAAACACGTTTTCCTAAAATGGTAGGTCGAACTCTTATAGGGGAAGCGCAGGTTTCATGAAATGAGCTCAGAATGTCAAGTTATAATGAAATCTTCATTTTGTGTTAGTTTGTCATGATTTCTTCACGAAAACACGTTTTCCTATAATGGTAGGTCGAACTCTTACAGGGGAAGCGCAGGATTCATGAAATCAACTCAGAATGTCAAGTTATAATGAAATCTTCATTTTGTGTTAGTTTGTCATGATTTCTTCACGAAAACACGTTTTCCTATAATGGTAGGTCGAACTCTTATAGGGGAAGCGCAGGTTTCATGAAATGAGCTCAGAATGTCAAGTTATAATGAAATCTTCATTTTGTGTTAGTTTGTCATGATTTCTTCACGAAAACACGTTTTCCTAAAATGGTAGATCGAACTCTTACAGGGGAAGCGCAGGTTTCATGAAATGAGCTCAGAATGTCAAGTTATAATGAAATCTTCATTTTGTGTTAGTTTGTCATGATTTCTTCACGAAAACACATTTTCCTATAATGGTAGGTCGAACTCTTATAGGGGAAGCTCAGGTTTCATGAAATGAGCTCAGAATGTCAAGTTATAATGAAATCTTCATTTTGTGTTAGTTTGTCATGATTTCTTCACGAAAACACGTTTTCCTATAATGGTAGGTCGAACTCTTGTAGGGGAAGAGCAGGTTTCATGAAATCAACTCAGAATGTCAAGTTATAATGAAATCTTCATTTTGTGTTAGTTTGTCATGATTTCTTCACGAAAACACGTTTTCCTATAATGGTAGGTCGAACTCTTACAGGGGAAGCGCAGGTTTCATGAAATCAACTCAGAATGTCAAGTTATAATGAAATCTTCATTTTGTGTTAGTTTGTCATGATTTCTTCACGAAAACTCGTTTTCCTATAATGGTAGGTCGAACTCTTGTAGGGGAAGCGCAGGTTTCATGAAATCAACTCAGAATGTCAAGTTATAATGAAATCTTCATTTTGTGTTAGTTTGTCATGATTTCTTCACGAAAACACGTTTTCCTATAATGGTAGGTCGAACTCTTGTAGGGGAAGCGCAGGTTTCATGAAATCAACTCAGAATGTCAAGTTATAATGAAATCTTCATTTTGTGTTAGTTTGTCATGATTTCTTCACGAAAACACGTTTTCCTAAAATGGTAGGTTGAACTCTTATAGGGGAAGCGCAGGTTTCATGAAATGAGCTCAGAATGTCAAGTTATAATGAAATCTTCATTTTGTGTTAGTTTGTCATGATTTCTTCACGAAAACACGTTTTCCTAAAATGGTAGGTCGAACTCTTATAGGGGAAGCGCAGGTTTCATGAAATGAGCTCAGAATGTCAAGTTATAATGAAATCTTCATTTTGTGTTAGTTTGTCATGATTTCTTCACGAAAACACGTTTTCCTATAATGGTAGGTCGAACTCTTACAGGGGAAGCGCAGGTTTCATGAAATCAACTCAGAATGTCAAGTTATAATGAAATCTTCATTTTGTGTTAGTTTGTCATGATTTCTTCACGAAAACACGTTTTCCTATAATGGTAGGTCGAACTCTTGTAGGGGAAGCGCAGTTTTCATGAAATGAGCTCAGAATGTCAAGTTATAATGAAATCTTTATTTTGTGTTAGTTTCTCATGATTTCTTCACGAAAACACGTTTTCCTAAAATGGTAGGTCGAACTCTTATAGGGGAAGCGCAGGTTTCATGAAATGAGCTCAGAATGTCAAGTTATAATGAAATCTTCATTTTGTGTTAGTTTGTCATGATTTCTTCACGAAAACACGTTTTCCTAAAATGGTAGGTCGAACTCTTACAGGGGAAGCGCAGGTTTCATGAAATCAACTCAGAATGTCAAGTTATAATGAAATCTTCATTTTGTGTTAGTTTGTCATGATTTCTTCACGAAAACACGTTTTCCTATAATGGTAGGTCGAACTCTTATAGGGGAAGCGCAGGTTTCATGAAATGAGCTCAGAATGTCAAGTTATAATGAAATCTTCATTTTGTGTTAGTTTGTCATGATTTCTTCACGAAAACACGTTTTCCTAAAATGGTAGGTCGAACTCTTATAGGGGAAGCGCAGGTTTCATGAAATGAGCTCAGAATGTCAAGTTATAATGAAATCTTCATTTTGTGTTAGTTTGTCATGATTTCTTCACGAAAACACGTTTTCCTATAATGGTAGGTCGAACTCTTACAGGGGAAGCGCAGGTTTCATGAAATCAACTCAGAATGTCAAGTTATAATGAAATCTTCATTTTGTGTTAGTTTGTCATGATTTCTTCACGAAAACACGTTTTCCTATAATGGTAGGTCGAACTCTTGTAGGGGAAGCGCAGTTTTCATGAAATGAGCTCAGAATGTCAAGTTATAATGAAATCTTTATTTTGTGTTAGTTTCTCATGATTTCTTCACGAAAACACGTTTTCCTATAATGGTAGGTCGAACTCTTGTAGGGGAAGCGCAGGTTTCATGAAATGAGCTCAGAATGTCAAGTTATAATGAAATCTTCATTTTGTGTTAGTTTGTCATGATTTCTTCACGAAAACACGTTTTCCTATAATGGTAGGTCGAACTCTTACAGGGGAAGCGCAGGTTTCATGAAATGAGCTCAGAATGTCAAGTTATAATGAAATCTTCATTTTGTGTTAGTTTGTCATGATTTCTTCACGAAAACACGTTTTCCTATAATGGTAGGTCGAACTCTTATAGGGGAAGCGCAGGTTTCATGAAATGAGCTCAGAATGTCAAGTTATAATGAAATCTTCATTTTGTGTTAGTTTCTCATGATTTCTTCACGAAAACACGTTTTCCTATAATGGTAGGTCGAACTCTTACAGGGGAAGCGCAGGTTTCATGAAATGAGCTCAGAATGTCAAGTTATAATGAAATCTTCATTTTGTGTTAGTTTGTCATGATATCTTCACGAAAACACATTTTCCTATAATGGTAGGTCGAACTCTTATAGGGGAAGCGCAGGTTTCATGAAATGAGCTCAGAATGTCAAGTTATAATGAAATCTTCATTTTGTGTTAGTTTGTCATGATTTCTTCACGAAAACACGTTTTCCTATAATGGTAGGTCGAACTCTTGTAGGGGAAGCGCAGGTTTCATGAAATGAGCTCAGAATGTCAAGTTATAATGAAATCTTCATTTTGTGTTAGTTTGTCATGATTTCTTCACGAAAACACGTTTTCCTATAATGGTAGGTCGAACTCTTACAGGGGAAGCGCAGGTTTCATGAAATGAGCTCAGAATGTCAAGTTATAATGAAATCTTCATTTTGTGTTAGTTTGTCATGATTTCTTCACGAAAACACGTTTTCCTATAATGGTAGGTCGAACTCTTATAGGGGAAGCTCAGGTTTCATGAAATGAGCTCAGAATGTCAAGTTATAATGAAATCTTCATTTTGTGTTAGTTTGTCATGATTTCTTCACGAAAACACGTTTTCCTATAATGGTAGGTCGAACTCTTGTAGGGGAAGAGCAGGTTTCATGAAATCAACTCAGAATGTCAAGTTATAATGAAATCTTCATTTTGTGTTAGTTTGTCATGATTTCTTCACGAAAACACGTTTTCCTATAATGGTAGGTCGAACTCTTACAGGGGAAGCGCAGGTTTCATGAAATCAACTCAGAATGTCAAGTTATAATGAAATCTTCATTTTGTGTTAGTTTGTCATGATTTCTTCACGAAAACTCGTTTTCCTATAATGGTAGGTCGAACTCTTGTAGGGGAAGCGCAGGTTTCATGAAATCAACTCAGAATGTCAAGTTATAATGAAATCTTCATTTTGTGTTAGTTTGTCATGATTTCTTCACGAAAACACGTTTTCCTATAATGGTAGGTCGAACTCTTGTAGGGGAAGCGCAGGTTTCATGAAATCAACTCAGAATGTCAAGTTATAATGAAATCTTCATTTTGTGTTAGTTTGTCATGATTTCTTCACGAAAACACGTTTTCCTAAAATGGTAGGTCGAACTCTTATAGGGGAAGCGCAGGTTTCATGAAATGAGCTCAGAATGTCAAGTTATAATGAAATCTTCATTTTGTGTTAGTTTGTCATGATTTCTTCACGAAAACACGTTTTCCTAAAATGGTAGGTCGAACTCTTATAGGGGAAGCGCAGGTTTCATGAAATGAGCTCAGAATGTCAAGTTATAATGAAATCTTCATTTTGTGTTAGTTTGTCATGATTTCTTCACGAAAACACGTTTTCCTATAATGGTAGGTCGAACTCTTACAGGGGAAGCGCAGGTTTCATGAAATCAACTCAGAATGTCAAGTTATAATGAAATCTTCATTTTGTGTTAGTTTGTCATGATTTCTTCACGAAAACACGTTTTCCTATAATGGTAGGTCGAACTCTTGTAGGGGAAGCGCAGTTTTCATGAAATGAGCTCAGAATGTCAAGTTATAATGAAATCTTTATTTTGTGTTAGTTTGTCATGATTTCTTCACGAAAACACGTTTTCCTAAAATGGTAGGTCGAACTCTTGTAGGGGAAGAGCAGGTTTCATGAAATCAACTCAGAATGTCAAGTTATAATGAAATCTTCATTTTGTGTTAGTTTGTCATGATTTCTTCACGAAAACACGTTTTCCTATAATGGTAGGTCGAACTCTTACAGGGGAAGCGCAGGTTTCATGAAATCAACTCAGAATGTCAAGTTATAATGAAATCTTCATTTTGTGTTAGTTTGTCATGATTTCTTCACGAAAACTCGTTTTCCTATAATGGTAGGTCGAACTCTTGTAGGGGAAGCGCAGGTTTCATGAAATCAACTCAGAATGTCAAGTTATAATGAAATCTTCATTTTGTGTTAGTTTGTCATGATTTCTTCACGAAAACACGTTTTCCTATAATGGTAGGTCGAACTCTTGTAGGGGAAGCGCAGGTTTCATGAAATCAACTCAGAATGTCAAGTTATAATGAAATCTTCATTTTGTGTTAGTTTGTCATGATTTCTTCACGAAAACACGTTTTCCTAAAATGGTAGGTCGAACTCTTATAGGGGAAGCGCAGGTTTCATGAAATGAGCTCAGAATGTCAAGTTATAATGAAATCTTCATTTTGTGTTAGTTTGTCATGATTTCTTCACGAAAACACGTTTTCCTATAATGGTAGGTCGAACTCTTATAGGGGAAGCGCAAGTTTCATGAAATGAGCTCAGAATGTCAAGTTATAATGAAATCTTCATTTTGTGTTAGTTTGTCATGATTTCTTCACGAAAACACGTTTTCCTATAATGGTAGGTCGAACTCTTACAGGGGAAGCGCAGGTTTCATGAAATCAACTCAGAATGTCAAGTTATAATGAAATCTTCATTTTGTGTTAGTTTGTCATGATTTCTTTACGAAAACACGTTTTCCTATAATGGTAGGTCGAACTCTTGTAGGGGAAGCGCAGGTTTCATGAAATGAGCTCAGAATGTCAAGTTATAATGAAATCTTCATTTTGTGTTAGTTTGTCATGATTTCTTCACGAAAACACGTTTTCCTAAAATGGTAGGTCGAACTCTTATAGGGGAAGCGCAGGTTTCATGAAATGAGCTCAGAATGTCAAGTTATAATGAAATCTTCATTTTGTGTTAGTTTGTCATGATTTCTTCACGAAAACACGTTTTCCTATAATGGTAGGTCGAACTCTTACAGGGGAAGCGCAGGTTTCATGAAATCAACTCAGAATGTCAAGTTATAATGAAATCTTCATTTTGTGTTAGTTTGTCATGATTTCTTCACGAAAACACGTTTTCCTATAATGGTAGGTCGAACTCTTATAGGGGAAGCGCAGGTTTCATGAAATGAGCTCAGAATGTCAAGTTATAATGAAATCTTCATTTTGTGTTAGTTTGTCATGATTTCTTCACGAAAACACGTTTTCCTAAAATGGTAGATCGAACTCTTACAGGGGAAGCGCAGGTTTCATGAAATGAGCTCAGAATGTCAAGTTATAATGAAATCTTCATTTTGTGTTAGTTTGTCATGATTTCTTCACGAAAACACATTTTCCTATAATGGTAGGTCGAACTCTTATAGGGGAAGCTCAGGTTTCATGAAATGAGCTCAGAATGTCAAGTTATAATGAAATCTTCATTTTGTGTTAGTTTGTCATGATTTCTTCACGAAAACACGTTTTCCTATAATGGTAGGTCGAACTCTTGTAGGGGAAGAGCAGGTTTCATGAAATCAACTCAGAATGTCAAGTTATAATGAAATCTTCATTTTGTGTTAGTTTGTCATGATTTCTTCACGAAAACACGTTTTCCTATAATGGTAGGTCGAACTCTTACAGGGGAAGCGCAGGTTTCATGAAATCAACTCAGAATGTCAAGTTATAATGAAATCTTCATTTTGTGTTAGTTTGTCATGATTTCTTCACGAAAACTCGTTTTCCTATAATGGTAGGTCGAACTCTTGTAGGGGAAGCGCAGGTTTCATGAAATCAACTCAGAATGTCAAGTTATAATGAAATCTTCATTTTGTGTTAGTTTGTCATGATTTCTTCACGAAAACACGTTTTCCTATAATGGTAGGTCGAACTCTTGTAGGGGAAGCGCAGGTTTCATGAAATCAACTCAGAATGTCAAGTTATAATGAAATCTTCATTTTGTGTTAGTTTGTCATGATTTCTTCACGAAAACACGTTTTCCTAAAATGGTAGGTTGAACTCTTATAGGGGAAGCGCAGGTTTCATGAAATGAGCTCAGAATGTCAAGTTATAATGAAATCTTCATTTTGTGTTAGTTTGTCATGATTTCTTCACGAAAACACGTTTTCCTAAAATGGTAGGTCGAACTCTTATAGGGGAAGCGCAGGTTTCATGAAATGAGCTCAGAATGTCAAGTTATAATGAAATCTTCATTTTGTGTTAGTTTGTCATGATTTCTTCACGAAAACACGTTTTCCTATAATGGTAGGTCGAACTCTTGTAGGGGAAGCGCAGGTTTCATGAAATCAACTCAGAATGTCAAGTTATAATGAAATCTTCATTTTGTGTTAGTTTGTCATGATTTCTTCACGAAAACACGTTTTCCTAAAATGGTAGGTTGAACTCTTATAGGGGAAGCGCAGGTTTCATGAAATGAGCTCAGAATGTCAAGTTATAATGAAATCTTCATTTTGTGTTAGTTTGTCATGATTTCTTCACGAAAACACGTTTTCCTAAAATGGTAGGTCGAACTCTTATAGGGGAAGCGCAGGTTTCATGAAATGAGCTCAGAATGTCAAGTTATAATGAAATCTTCATTTTGTGTTAGTTTGTCATGATTTCTTCACGAAAACACGTTTTCCTATAATGGTAGGTCGAACTCTTACAGGGGAAGCGCAGGTTTCATGAAATCAACTCAGAATGTCAAGTTATAATGAAATCTTCATTTTGTGTTAGTTTGTCATGATTTCTTCACGAAAACACGTTTTCCTATAATGGTAGGTCGAACTCTTGTAGGGGAAGCGCAGTTTTCATGAAATGAGCTCAGAATGTCAAGTTATAATGAAATCTTTATTTTGTGTTAGTTTCTCATGATTTCTTCACGAAAACACGTTTTCCTAAAATGGTAGGTCGAACTCTTATAGGGGAAGCGCAGGTTTCATGAAATGAGCTCAGAATGTCAAGTTATAATGAAATCTTCATTTTGTGTTAGTTTGTCATGATTTCTTCACGAAAACACGTTTTCCTAAAATGGTAGGTCGAACTCTTACAGGGGAAGCGCAGGTTTCATGAAATCAACTCAGAATGTCAAGTTATAATGAAATCTTCATTTTGTGTTAGTTTGTCATGATTTCTTCACGAAAACTCGTTTTCCTATAATGGTAGGTCGAACTCTTGTAGGGGAAGCGCAGGTTTCATGAAATCAACTCAGAATGTCAAGTTATAATGAAATCTTCATTTTGTGTTAGTTTGTCATGATTTCTTCACGAAAACACGTTTTCCTATAATGGTAGGTCGAACTCTTGTAGGGGAAGCGCAGGTTTCATGAAATCAACTCAGAATGTCAAGTTATAATGAAATCTTCATTTTGTGTTAGTTTGTCATGATTTCTTCACGAAAACACGTTTTCCTAAAATGGTAGGTTGAACTCTTATAGGGGAAGCGCAGGTTTCATGAAATGAGCTCAGAATGTCAAGTTATAATGAAATCTTCATTTTGTGTTAGTTTGTCATGATTTCTTCACGAAAACACATTTTCCTATAATGGTAGGTCGAACTCTTATAGGGGAAGCTCAGGTTTCATGAAATGAGCTCAGAATGTCAAGTTATAATGAAATCTTCATTTTGTGTTAGTTTGTCATGATTTCTTCACGAAAACACGTTTTCCTATAATGGTAGGTCGAACTCTTGTAGGGGAAGAGCAGGTTTCATGAAATCAACTCAGAATGTCAAGTTATAATGAAATCTTCATTTTGTGTTAGTTTGTCATGATTTCTTCACGAAAACACGTTTTCCTATAATGGTAGGTCGAACTCTTACAGGGGAAGCGCAGGTTTCATGAAATCAACTCAGAATGTCAAGTTATAATGAAATCTTCATTTTGTGTTAGTTTGTCATGATTTCTTCACGAAAACACGTTTTCCTAAAATGGTAGGTTGAACTCTTATAGGGGAAGCGCAGGTTTCATGAAATGAGCTCAGAATGTCAAGTTATAATGAAATCTTCATTTTGTGTTAGTTTGTCATGATTTCTTCACGAAAACACATTTTCCTATAATGGTAGGTCGAACTCTTATAGGGGAAGCTCAGGTTTCATGAAATGAGCTCAGAATGTCAAGTTATAATGAAATCTTCATTTTGTGTTAGTTTGTCATGATTTCTTCACGAAAACACGTTTTCCTATAATGGTAGGTCGAACTCTTGTAGGGGAAGAGCAGGTTTCATGAAATCAACTCAGAATGTCAAGTTATAATGAAATCTTCATTTTGTGTTAGTTTGTCATGATTTCTTCACGAAAACACGTTTTCCTATAATGGTAGGTCGAACTCTTACAGGGGAAGCGCAGGTTTCATGAAATCAACTCAGAATGTCAAGTTATAATGAAATCTTCATTTTGTGTTAGTTTGTCATGATTTCTTCACGAAAACTCGTTTTCCTATAATGGTAGGTCGAACTCTTGTAGGGGAAGCGCAGGTTTCATGAAATCAACTCAGAATGTCAAGTTATAATGAAATCTTCATTTTGTGTTAGTTTGTCATGATTTCTTCACGAAAACACGTTTTCCTATAATGGTAGGTCGAACTCTTGTAGGGGAAGCGCAGGTTTCATGAAATCAACTCAGAATGTCAAGTTATAATGAAATCTTCATTTTGTGTTAGTTTGTCATGATTTCTTCACGAAAACACGTTTTCCTAAAATGGTAGGTTGAACTCTTATAGGGGAAGCGCAGGTTTCATGAAATGAGCTCAGAATGTCAAGTTATAATGAAATCTTCATTTTGTGTTAGTTTGTCATGATTTCTTCACGAAAACACGTTTTCCTAAAATGGTAGGTCGAACTCTTATAGGGGAAGCGCAGGTTTCATGAAATGAGCTCAGAATGTCAAGTTATAATGAAATCTTCATTTTGTGTTAGTTTGTCATGATTTCTTCACGAAAACACGTTTTCCTATAATGGTAGGTCGAACTCTTGTAGGGGAAGCGCAGGTTTCATGAAATCAACTCAGAATGTCAAGTTATAATGAAATCTTCATTTTGTGTTAGTTTGTCATGATTTCTTCACGAAAACACGTTTTCCTAAAATGGTAGGTTGAACTCTTATAGGGGAAGCGCAGGTTTCATGAAATGAGCTCAGAATGTCAAGTTATAATGAAATCTTCATTTTGTGTTAGTTTGTCATGATTTCTTCACGAAAACACGTTTTCCTAAAATGGTAGGTCGAACTCTTATAGGGGAAGCGCAGGTTTCATGAAATGAGCTCAGAATGTCAAGTTATAATGAAATCTTCATTTTGTGTTAGTTTGTCATGATTTCTTCACGAAAACACGTTTTCCTATAATGGTAGGTCGAACTCTTACAGGGGAAGCGCAGGTTTCATGAAATCAACTCAGAATGTCAAGTTATAATGAAATCTTCATTTTGTGTTAGTTTGTCATGATTTCTTCACGAAAACACGTTTTCCTATAATGGTAGGTCGAACTCTTGTAGGGGAAGCGCAGTTTTCATGAAATGAGCTCAGAATGTCAAGTTATAATGAAATCTTTATTTTGTGTTAGTTTCTCATGATTTCTTCACGAAAACACGTTTTCCTAAAATGGTAGGTCGAACTCTTATAGGGGAAGCGCAGGTTTCATGAAATGAGCTCAGAATGTCAAGTTATAATGAAATCTTCATTTTGTGTTAGTTTGTCATGATTTCTTCACGAAAACACGTTTTCCTAAAATGGTAGGTCGAACTCTTACAGGGGAAGCGCAGGTTTCATGAAATCAACTCAGAATGTCAAGTTATAATGAAATCTTCATTTTGTGTTAGTTTGTCATGATTTCTTCACGAAAACTCGTTTTCCTATAATGGTAGGTCGAACTCTTGTAGGGGAAGCGCAGGTTTCATGAAATCAACTCAGAATGTCAAGTTATAATGAAATCTTCATTTTGTGTTAGTTTGTCATGATTTCTTCACGAAAACACGTTTTCCTATAATGGTAGGTCGAACTCTTGTAGGGGAAGCGCAGGTTTCATGAAATCAACTCAGAATGTCAAGTTATAATGAAATCTTCATTTTGTGTTAGTTTGTCATGATTTCTTCACGAAAACACGTTTTCCTAAAATGGTAGGTTGAACTCTTATAGGGGAAGCGCAGGTTTCATGAAATGAGCTCAGAATGTCAAGTTATAATGAAATCTTCATTTTGTGTTAGTTTGTCATGATTTCTTCACGAAAACACGTTTTCCTAAAATGGTAGGTCGAACTCTTATAGGGGAAGCGCAGGTTTCATGAAATGAGCTCAGAATGTCAAGTTATAATGAAATCTTCATTTTGTGTTAGTTTGTCATGATTTCTTCACGAAAACACGTTTTCCTATAATGGTAGGTCGAACTCTTACAGGGGAAGCGCAGGTTTCATGAAATCAACTCAGAATGTCAAGTTATAATGAAATCTTCATTTTGTGTTAGTTTGTCATGATTTCTTCACGAAAACACGTTTTCCTATAATGGTAGGTCGAACTCTTGTAGGGGAAGCGCAGTTTTCATGAAATGAGCTCAGAATGTCAAGTTATAATGAAATCTTTATTTTGTGTTAGTTTCTCATGATTTCTTCACGAAAACACGTTTTCCTAAAATGGTAGGTCGAACTCTTATAGGGGAAGCGCAGGTTTCATGAAATGAGCTCAGAATGTCAAGTTATAATGAAATCTTCATTTTGTGTTAGTTTGTCATGATTTCTTCACGAAAACACGTTTTCCTAAAATGGTAGGTCGAACTCTTACAGGGGAAGCGCAGGTTTCATGAAATCAACTCAGAATGTCAAGTTATAATGAAATCTTCATTTTGTGTTAGTTTGTCATGATTTCTTCACGAAAACACGTTTTCCTATAATGGTAGGTCGAACTCTTATAGGGGAAGCGCAGGTTTCATGAAATGAGCTCAGAATGTCAAGTTATAATGAAATCTTCATTTTGTGTTAGTTTGTCATGATTTCTTCACGAAAACACGTTTTCCTAAAATGGTAGGTCGAACTCTTATAGGGGAAGCGCAGGTTTCATGAAATGAGCTCAGAATGTCAAGTTATAATGAAATCTTCATTTTGTGTTAGTTTCTCATGATTTCTTCACGAAAACACGTTTTCCTATAATGGTAGGTCGAACTCTTACAGGGGAAGCGCAGGTTTCATGAAATCAACTCAGAATGTCAAGTTATAATGAAATCTTCATTTTGTGTTAGTTTGTCATGATTTCTTCACGAAAACACGTTTTCCTATAATGGTAGGTCGAACTCTTGTAGGGGAAGCGCAGTTTTCATGAAATGAGCTCAGAATGTCAAGTTATAATGAAATCTTCATTTTGTGTTAGTTTGTCATGATTTCTTCACGAAAACACGTTTTCCTATAATGGTAGGTCGAACTCTTACAGGGGAAGCGCAGGTTTCATGAAATGAGCTCAGAATGTCAAGTTATAATGAAATCTTCATTTTGTGTTAGTTTGTCATGATTTCTTCACGAAAACACGTTTTCCTATAATGGTAGGTCGAACTCTTATAGGGGAAGCGCAGGTTTCATGAAATGAGCTCAGAATGTCAAGTTATAATGAAATCTTCATTTTGTGTTAGTTTCTCATGATTTCTTCACGAAAACACGTTTTCCTATAATGGTAGGTCGAACTCTTACAGGGGAAGCGCAGGTTTCATGAAATGAGCTCAGAATGTCAAGTTATAATGAAATCTTCATTTTGTGTTAGTTTGTCATGATATCTTCACGAAAACACATTTTCCTATAATGGTAGGTCGAACTCTTATAGGGGAAGCGCAGGTTTCATGAAATCAACTCAGAATGTCAAGTTATAATGAAATCTTCATTTTGTGTTAGTTTGTCATGATTTCTTCACGAAAACACGTTTTCCTAAAATGGTAGGTTGAACTCTTATAGGGGAAGCGCAGGTTTCATGAAATGAGCTCAGAATGTCAAGTTATAATGAAATCTTCATTTTGTGTTAGTTTGTCATGATTTCTTCACGAAAACACGTTTTCCTAAAATGGTAGGTCGAACTCTTATAGGGGAAGCGCAGGTTTCATGAAATGAGCTCAGAATGTCAAGTTATAATGAAATCTTCATTTTGTGTTAGTTTGTCATGATTTCTTCACGAAAACACGTTTTCCTATAATGGTAGGTCGAACTCTTACAGGGGAAGCGCAGGTTTCATGAAATCAACTCAGAATGTCAAGTTATAATGAAATCTTCATTTTGTGTTAGTTTGTCATGATTTCTTCACGAAAACACGTTTTCCTATAATGGTAGGTCGAACTCTTGTAGGGGAAGCGCAGTTTTCATGAAATGAGCTCAGAATGTCAAGTTATAATGAAATCTTTATTTTGTGTTAGTTTCTCATGATTTCTTCACGAAAACACGTTTTCCTAAAATGGTAGGTCGAACTCTTATAGGGGAAGCGCAGGTTTCATGAAATGAGCTCAGAATGTCAAGTTATAATGAAATCTTCATTTTGTGTTAGTTTGTCATGATTTCTTCACGAAAACACGTTTTCCTAAAATGGTAGGTCGAACTCTTACAGGGGAAGCGCAGGTTTCATGAAATCAACTCAGAATGTCAAGTTATAATGAAATCTTCATTTTGTGTTAGTTTGTCATGATTTCTTCACGAAAACTCGTTTTCCTATAATGGTAGGTCGAACTCTTGTAGGGGAAGCGCAGGTTTCATGAAATCAACTCAGAATGTCAAGTTATAATGAAATCTTCATTTTGTGTTAGTTTGTCATGATTTCTTCACGAAAACACGTTTTCCTATAATGGTAGGTCGAACTCTTGTAGGGGAAGCGCAGGTTTCATGAAATCAACTCAGAATGTCAAGTTATAATGAAATCTTCATTTTGTGTTAGTTTGTCATGATTTCTTCACGAAAACACGTTTTCCTAAAATGGTAGGTTGAACTCTTATAGGGGAAGCGCAGGTTTCATGAAATGAGCTCAGAATGTCAAGTTATAATGAAATCTTCATTTTGTGTTAGTTTGTCATGATTTCTTCACGAAAACACGTTTTCCTAAAATGGTAGGTCGAACTCTTATAGGGGAAGCGCAGGTTTCATGAAATGAGCTCAGAATGTCAAGTTATAATGAAATCTTCATTTTGTGTTAGTTTGTCATGATTTCTTCACGAAAACACGTTTTCCTATAATGGTAGGTCGAACTCTTACAGGGGAAGCGCAGGTTTCATGAAATCAACTCAGAATGTCAAGTTATAATGAAATCTTCATTTTGTGTTAGTTTGTCATGATTTCTTCACGAAAACACGTTTTCCTATAATGGTAGGTCGAACTCTTGTAGGGGAAGCGCAGTTTTCATGAAATGAGCTCAGAATGTCAAGTTATAATGAAATCTTTATTTTGTGTTAGTTTCTCATGATTTCTTCACGAAAACACGTTTTCCTAAAATGGTAGGTCGAACTCTTATAGGGGAAGCGCAGGTTTCATGAAATGAGCTCAGAATGTCAAGTTATAATGAAATCTTCATTTTGTGTTAGTTTGTCATGATTTCTTCACGAAAACACGTTTTCCTAAAATGGTAGGTCGAACTCTTACAGGGGAAGCGCAGGTTTCATGAAATCAACTCAGAATGTCAAGTTATAATGAAATCTTCATTTTGTGTTAGTTTGTCATGATTTCTTCACGAAAACACGTTTTCCTATAATGGTAGGTCGAACTCTTATAGGGGAAGCGCAGGTTTCATGAAATGAGCTCAGAATGTCAAGTTATAATGAAATCTTCATTTTGTGTTAGTTTGTCATGATTTCTTCACGAAAACACGTTTTCCTAAAATGGTAGGTCGAACTCTTATAGGGGAAGCGCAGGTTTCATGAAATGAGCTCAGAATGTCAAGTTATAATGAAATCTTCATTTTGTGTTAGTTTCTCATGATTTCTTCACGAAAACACGTTTTCCTATAATGGTAGGTCGAACTCTTACAGGGGAAGCGCAGGTTTCATGAAATCAACTCAGAATGTCAAGTTATAATGAAATCTTCATTTTGTGTTAGTTTGTCATGATTTCTTCACGAAAACACGTTTTCCTATAATGGTAGGTCGAACTCTTGTAGGGGAAGCGCAGTTTTCATGAAATGAGCTCAGAATGTCAAGTTATAATGAAATCTTCATTTTGTGTTAGTTTGTCATGATTTCTTCACGAAAACACGTTTTCCTATAATGGTAGGTCGAACTCTTACAGGGGAAGCGCAGGTTTCATGAAATGAGCTCAGAATGTCAAGTTATAATGAAATCTTCATTTTGTGTTAGTTTGTCATGATTTCTTCACGAAAACACGTTTTCCTATAATGGTAGGTCGAACTCTTATAGGGGAAGCGCAGGTTTCATGAAATGAGCTCAGAATGTCAAGTTATAATGAAATCTTCATTTTGTGTTAGTTTCTCATGATTTCTTCACGAAAACACGTTTTCCTATAATGGTAGGTCGAACTCTTACAGGGGAAGCGCAGGTTTCATGAAATGAGCTCAGAATGTCAAGTTATAATGAAATCTTCATTTTGTGTTAGTTTGTCATGATATCTTCACGAAAACACATTTTCCTATAATGGTAGGTCGAACTCTTATAGGGGAAGCGCAGGTTTCATGAAATGAGCTCAGAATGTCAAGTTATAATGAAATCTTCATTTTGTGTTAGTTTGTCATGATTTCTTCACGAAAACACGTTTTCCTATAATGGTAGGTCGAACTCTTGTAGGGGAAGAGCAGGTTTCATGAAATCAACTCAGAATGTCAAGTTATAATGAAATCTTCATTTTGTGTTAGTTTGTCATGATTTCTTCACGAAAACACGTTTTCCTATAATGGTAGGTCGAACTCTTGTAGGGGAAGCGCAGGTTTCATGAAATCAACTCAGAATGTCAAGTTATAATGAAATCTTCATTTTGTGTTAGTTTGTCATGATTTCTTCACGAAAACTCGTTTTCCTATAATGGTAGGTCGAACTCTTGTAGGGGAAGCGCAGGTTTCATGAAATCAACTCAGAATGTCAAGTTATAATGAAATCTTCATTTTGTGTTAGTTTTTCATGATTTCTTCACGAAAACACGTTTTCCTATAATGGTAGGTCGAACTCTTACAGGGGAAGCGCAGGTTTCATGAAATGAGCTCAGAATGTCAAGTTATAATGAAATCTTCATTTTGTGTTAGTTTGTCATGATTTCTTCACGAAAACACGTTTTCCTATAATGGTAGGTCGAACTCTTATAGGGGAAGCGCAGGTTTCATGAAATGAGCTCAGAATGTCAAGTTATAATGAAATCTTCATTTTGTGTTAGTTTCTCATGATTTCTTCACGAAAACACGTTTTCCTATAATGGTAGGTCGAACTCTTACAGGGGAAGCGCAGGTTTCATGAAATGAGCTCAGAATGTCAAGTTATAATGAAATCTTCATTTTGTGTTAGTTTGTCATGATATCTTCACGAAAACACATTTTCCTATAATGGTAGGTCGAACTCTTATAGGGGAAGCGCAGGTTTCATGAAATGAGCTCAGAATGTCAAGTTATAATGAAATCTTCATTTTGTGTTAGTTTGTCATGATTTCTTCACGAAAACACGTTTTCCTATAATGGTAGGTCGAACTCTTGTAGGGGAAGCGCAGGTTTCATGAAATGAGCTCAGAATGTCAAGTTATAATGAAATCTTCATTTTGTGATAGTTTCTCATGATTTCTTCACGAAAACACGTTTTCCTATAATGGTAGGTCGAACTCTTGTAGGGGAAGAACAGGTTTCATTAAATCAACTCAGAATGTCAAGTTATAATGAAATCTTCATTTTGTGTTAGTTTCTCATGATTTCTTCACGAAAACACGTTTTCCTATAATGGTAGATCGAACTCTTACAGGGGAAGCGCAGGTTTCATGAAATGAGCTCAGAATGTCAAGTTATAATGAAATCTTCATTTTGTGTTAGTTTGTCATGATTTCTTCACGAAAACACATTTTCCTATAATGGTAGGTCGAACTCTTATAGGGGAAGCGCAGGTTTCATGAAATGAGCTCAGAATGTCAAGTTATAATGAAATCTCCATTTTGTGTTAGTTTGTCATGATTTCTTCACGAAAACACGTTTTCCTATAATGGTAGGTCGAACTCTTGTAGGGGAAGCGCAGGTTTCATGAAATCAACTCAGAATGTCAAGTTATAATGAAATCTTCATTTTGTGTTAGTTTGTCATGATTTCTTCACGAAAACACGTTTTCCTATAATGGTAGGTCGAACTCTTGTAGGGGAAGAGCAGGTTTCATGAAATCAACTCAGAATGTCAAGTTATAATGAAATCTTCATTTTGTGTTAGTTTGTCATGATTCCTTCACGAAAACACGTTTTCCTATAATGGTAGGTCGAACTCTTGTAGGGGAAGCGCAGGTTTCATGAAATGAGCTCAGAATGTCAAGTTATAATGAAATCTTCATTTTGTGTTAGTTTGTCATGATTTCTTCACGAAAACACGTTTTCCTATAATGGTAGGTCAAACTCTTGTAGGGGAAGAGCAGGTTTCATGAAATCAACTCAGAATGTCAAGTTATAATGAAATCTTCATTTTGTGTTAGTTTGTCATGATTTCTTCACGAAAACACGTTTTCCTATAATGGTAGGTCGAACTCTTGTAGGGGAAGCGCAGGTTTCATGAAATCAACTCAGAATGTCAAGTTATAATGAAATCTTCATTTTGTGTTAGTTTGTCATGATTTCTTCACGAAAACTCGTTTTCCTATAATGGTAGGTCGAACTCTTGTAGGGGAAGCGCAGGTTTCATGAAATCAACTCAGAATGTCAAGTTATAATGAAATCTTCATTTTGTGTTAGTTTGTCATGATTTCTTCACAAAAACACGTTTTCCTATAATGGTAGGTCGAACTCTTGTAGGGGAAGCGCAGGTTTCATGAAATCAACTCAGAATGTCAAGTTATAATGAAATCTTCATTTTGTGTTAGTTTGTCATGATTTCTTCACGAAAACACGTTTTCCTAAAATGGTAGGTCGAACTCTTATAGGGGAAGCGCAGGTTTCATGAAATGAGCTCAGAATGTCAAGTTATAATGAAATCTTCATTTTGTGTTAGTTTGTCATGATTTCTTCACGAAAACACGTTTTCCTAAAATGGTACGTCGAACTCTTATAGGGGAAGCGCAGGTTTCATGAAATGAGCTCAGAATGTCAAGTTATAATGAAATCTTCATTTTGTGTTAGTTTGTCATGATTTCTTCACGAAAACACGTTTTCCTATAATGGTAGGTCGAACTCTTACAGGGGAAGCGCAGGTTTCATGAAATCAACTCAGAATGTCAAGTTATAATGAAATCTTCATTTTGTGTTAGTTTGTCATGATTTCTTCACGAAAACACGTTTTCCTATAATGGTAGGTCGAACTCTTGTAGGGGAAGCGCAGGTTTCATGAAATGAGCTCAGAATGTCAAGTTATAATGAAATCTTCATTTTGTGTTAGTTTGTCATGAATTCTTCACGAAAACACGTTTTCCTAAAATGGTAGGTCGAACTCTTATAGGGGAAGCGCAGGTTTCATGAAATGAGCTCAGAATGTCAAGTTATAATGAAATCTTCATTTTGTGTTAGTTTCTCATGATTTCTTCACGAAAACACGTTTTCCTATAATGGTAGGTCGAACTCTTACAGGGGAAGCGCAGGTTTCATGAAATCAACTCAGAATGTCAAGTTATAATGAAATCTTCATTTTGTGTTAGTTTGTCATGATTTCTTCACGAAAACACGTTTTCCTATAATGGTAGGTCGAACTCTTGTAGGGGAAGCGCAGTTTTCATGAAATGAGCTCAGAATGTCAAGTTATAATGAAATCTTTATTTTGTGTTAGTTTCTCATGATTTCTTCACGAAAACACGTTTTCCTATAATGGTAGGTCGAACTCTTGTAGGGGAAGCGCAGGTTTCATGAAATGAGCTCAGAATGTCAAGTTATAATGAAATCTTCATTTTGTGTTAGTTTGTCATGATTTCTTCACGAAAACACGTTTTCCTATAATGGTAGGTCGAACTCTAACAGGGGAAGCGCAGGTTTCATGAAATGAGCTCAGAATGTCAAGTTATAATGAAATCTTCATCTTGTGTTAGTTTGTCATGATTTCTTCACGAAAACACGTTTTCCTATAATGGTAGGTCGAACTCTTATAGGGGAAGCGCAAGTTTCATGAAATGAGCTCAGAATGTCAAGTTATAATGAAATCTTCATTTTGTGTTAGTTTGTCATGATTTCTTCACGAAAACACGTTTTCCTATAATGGTAGGTCGAACTCTTACAGGGGAAGCGCAGGTTTCATGAAATCAACTCAGAATGTCAAGTTATAATGAAATCTTCATTTTGTGTTAGTTTGTCATGATTTCTTTACGAAAACACGTTTTCCTATAATGGTAGGTCGAACTCTTGTAGGGGAAGCGCAGGTTTCATGAAATGAGCTCAGAATGTCAAGTTATAATGAAATCTTCATTTTGTGTTAGTTTGTCATGATTTCTTCACGAAAACACGTTTTCCTAAAATGGTAGGTCGAACTCTTATAGGGGAAGCGCAGGTTTCATGAAATGAGCTCAGAATGTCAAGTTATAATGAAATCTTCATTTTGTGTTAGTTTGTCATGATTTCTTCACGAAAACACGTTTTCCTATAATGGTAGGTCGAACTCTTACAGGGGAAGCGCAGGTTTCATGAAATCAACTCAGAATGTCAAGTTATAATGAAATCTTCATTTTGTGTTAGTTTGTCATGATTTCTTCACGAAAACACGTTTTCCTATAATGGTAGGTCGAACTCTTGTAGGGGAAGCGCAGTTTTCATGAAATGAGCTCAGAATGTCAAGTTATAATGAAATCTTTATTTTGTGTTAGTTTCTCATGATTTCTTCACGAAAACACGTTTTCCTATAATGGTAGGTCGAACTCTTGTAGGGGAAGCGCAGGTTTCATGAAATGAGCTCAGAATGTCAAGTTATAATGAAATCTTCATTTTGTGTTAGTTTGTCATGATTTCTTCACGAAAACACGTTTTCCTATAATGGTAGGTCGAACTCTTACAGGGGAAGCGCAGGTTTCATGAAATGAGCTCAGAATGTCAAGTTATAATGAAATCTTCATTTTGTGTTAGTTTGTCATGATTTCTTCACGAAAACACGTTTTCCTATAATGGTAGGTCGAACTCTTATAGGGGAAGCGCAGGTTTCATGAAATGAGCTCAGAATGTCAAGTTATAATGAAATCTTCATTTTGTGATAGTTTCTCATGATTTCTTCACGAAAACACGTTTTCCTATAATGGTAGGTCGAACTCTTGTAGGGGAAGAACAGGTTTCATTAAATCAACTCAGAATGTCAAGTTATAATGAAATCTTCATTTTGTGTTAGTTTCTCATGATTTCTTTACGAAAACACGTTTTCCTATAATGGTAGGTCGAACTCTTGTAGGGGAAGCGCAGGTTTCATGAAATGAGCTCAGAATGTCAAGTTATAATGAAATCTTCATTTTGTGTTAGTTTGTCATGATTTCTTCACGAAAACACGTTTTCCTAAAATGGTAGGTCGAACTCTTATAGGGGAAGCGCAGGTTTCATGAAATGAGCTCAGAATGTCAAGTTATAATGAAATCTTCATTTTGTGTTAGTTTGTCATGATTTCTTCACGAAAACACGTTTTCCTATAATGGTAGGTCGAACTCTTACAGGGGAAGCGCAGGTTTCATGAAATCAACTCAGAATGTCAAGTTATAATGAAATCTTCATTTTGTGTTAGTTTGTCATGATTTCTTCACGAAAACACGTTTTCCTATAATGGTAGGTCGAACTCTTGTAGGGGAAGCGCAGTTTTCATGAAATGAGCTCAGAATGTCAAGTTATAATGAAATCTTTATTTTGTGTTAGTTTCTCATGATTTCTTCACGAAAACACGTTTTCCTATAATGGTAGGTCGAACTCTTGTAGGGGAAGCGCAGGTTTCATGAAATGAGCTCAGAATGTCAAGTTATAATGAAATCTTCATTTTGTGTTAGTTTGTCATGATTTCTTCACGAAAACACGTTTTCCTATAATGGTAGGTCGAACTCTTACAGGGGAAGCGCAGGTTTCATGAAATGAGCTCAGAATGTCAAGTTATAATGAAATCTTCATTTTGTGTTAGTTTGTCATGATTTCTTCACGAAAACACGTTTTCCTATAATGGTAGGTCGAACTCTTATAGGGGAAGCGCAGGTTTCATGAAATGAGCTCAGAATGTCAAGTTATAATGAAATCTTCATTTTGTGATAGTTTCTCATGATTTCTTCACGAAAACACGTTTTCCTATAATGGTAGGTCGAACTCTTGTAGGGGAAGAACAGGTTTCATTAAATCAACTCAGAATGTCAAGTTATAATGAAATCTTCATTTTGTGTTAGTTTCTCATGATTTCTTCACGAAAACACGTTTTCCTATAATGGTAGATCGAACTCTTACAGGGGAAGCGCAGGTTTCATGAAATGAGCTCAGAATGTCAAGTTATAATGAAATCTTCATTTTGTGTTAGTTTGTCATGATTTCTTCACGAAAACACATTTTCCTATAATGGTAGGTCGAACTCTTATAGGGGAAGCGCAGGTTTCATGAAATGAGCTCAGAATGTCAAGTTATAATGAAATCTCCATTTTGTGTTAGTTTGTCATGATTTCTTCACGAAAACACGTTTTCCTATAATGGTAGGTCGAACTCTTGTAGGGGAAGCGCAGGTTTCATGAAATCAACTCAGAATGTCAAGTTATAATGAAATCTTCATTTTGTGTTAGTTTGTCATGATTTCTTCACGAAAACACGTTTTCCTATAATGGTAGGTCGAACTCTTGTAGGGGAAGAGCAGGTTTCATGAAATCAACTCAGAATGTCAAGTTATAATGAAATCTTCATTTTGTGTTAGTTTGTCATGATTTCTTCACGAAAACACGTTTTCCTATAATGGTAGGTCGAACTCTTGTAGGGGAAGCGCAGGTTTCATGAAATGAGCTCAGAATGTCAAGTTATAATGAAATCTTCATTTTGTGTTAGTTTCTCATGATTTCTTCACGAAAACACGTTTTCCTATAATGGTAGATCGAACTCTTACAGGGGAAGCGCAGGTTTCATGAAATGAGCTCAGAATGTCAAGTTATAATGAAATCTTCATTTTGTGTTAGTTTGTCATGATATCTTCACGAAAACACGTTTTCCTATAATGGTAGGTCGAACTCTTATAGGGGAAGCGCAGGTTTCATGAAATGAGCTCAGAATGTCAAGTTATAATGAAATCTTCATTTTGTGTTAGTTTCTCATGATTTCTTCACGAAAACACGTTTTCCTATAATGGTAGGTCGAACTCTTGTAGGGGAAGCGCAGGTTTCATGAAATGAGCTCAGAATGTCAAGTTATAATGAAATCTTCATTTTGTGTTAGTTTGTCATGATTTCTTCACGAAAACACGTTTTCCTAAAATGGTAGGTCGAACTCTTATAGGGGAAGCGCAGGTTTCATGAAATGAGCTCAGAATGTCAAGTTATAATGAAATCTTCATTTTTTGTTAGTTTGTCATGATTTCTTCACGAAAACACGTTTTCCTATAATGGTAGGTCGAACTCTTGTAGGGGAAGCGCAGTTTTCATGAAATGAGCTCAGAATGTCAAGTTATAATGAAATCTTTATTTTGTGTTAGTTTCTCATGATTTCTTCACGAAAACACGTTTTCCTATAATGGTAGGTCGAACTCTTGTAGGGGAAGTGCAGGTTTCATGAAATGAGCTCAGAATGTCAAGTTATAATGAAATCTTCATTTTGTGTTAGTTTCTCATGATTTCTTCACGAAAACACGTTTTCCTATAATGGTAGGTCGAACTCTTGTAGGGGAAGCGCAGGTTTCATGAAATGAGCTCAGAATGTCAAGTTATAATGAAATCTTCATTTTGTGTTAGTTTGTCATGATTTCTTCACGAAAACACGTTTTCCTAAAATGGTAGGTCGAACTCTTATAGGGGAAGCGCAGGTTTCATGAAATGAGCTCAGAATGTCAAGTTATAATGAAATCTTCATTTTGTGTTAGTTTGTCATGATTTCTTCACGAAAACACGTTTTCCTATAATGGTAGGTCGAACTCTTATAGGGGAAGCGCAGGTTTCATGAAATGAGCTCAGAATGTCAAGTTATAATGAAATCTTCATTTTGTGTTAGTTTCTCATGATTTCTTCACGAAAACACGTTTTCCTATAATGGTAGGTCGAACTCTTATAGGGGAAGCGCAGGTTTCATGAAATGAGCTCAGAATGTCAAGTTATAATGAAATCTTCATTTTGTGTTAGTTTGTCATGATTTCTTCACGAAAACACGTTTTCCTATAATGGTAGGTCGAACTCTTGTAGGGGAAGCGCAGTTTTCATGAAATGAGCTCAGAATGTCAAGTTATAATGAAATCTTTATTTTGTGTTAGTTTCTCATGATTTCTTCACGAAAACACGTTTTCCTATAATGGTAGGTCGAACTCTTGTAGGGGAAGAGCAGGTTTCATGAAATCAACTCAGAATGTCAAGTTATAATGAAATCTTCATTTTGTGTTAGTTTGTCATGATTTCTTCACGAAAACACGTTTTCCTATAATGGTAGGTCGAACTCTAACAGGGGAAGCGCAGGTTTCATGAAATGAGCTCAGAATGTCAAGTTATAATGAAATCTTCATTTTGTGTTAGTTTGTCATGATTTCTTCACGAAAACACGTTTTCCTATAATGGTAGGTCGAACTCTTATAGGGGAAGCGCAAGTTTCATGAAATGAGCTCAGAATGTCAAGTTATAATGAAATCTTCATTTTGTGTTAGTTTGTCATGATTTCTTCACGAAAACACGTTTTCCTATAATGGTAGGTCGAACTCTTACAGGGGAAGCGCAGGTTTCATGAAATCAACTCAGAATGTCAAGTTATAATGAAATCTTCATTTTGTGTTAGTTTGTCATGATTTCTTCACGAAAACACGTTTTCCTATAATGGTAGGTCGAACTCTTGTAGGGGAAGCGCAGGTTTCATGAAATGAGCTCAGAATGTCAAGTTATAATGAAATCTTCATTTTGTGTTAGTTTGTCATGATTTCTTCACGAAAACACGTTTTCCTAAAATGGTAGGTCGAACTCTTATAGGGGAAGCGCAGGTTTCATGAAATGAGCTCAGAATGTCAAGTTATAATGAAATCTTCATTTTGTGTTAGTTTGTCATGATTTCTTCACGAAAACACGTTTTCCTATAATGGTAGGTCGAACTCTTACAGGGGAAGCGCAGGTTTCATGAAATCAACTCAGAATGTCAAGTTATAATGAAATCTTCATTTTGTGTTAGTTTGTCATGATTTCTTCACGAAAACACGTTTTCCTATAATGGTAGGTCGAACTCTTGTAGGGGAAGCGCAGTTTTCATGAAATGAGCTCAGAATGTCAAGTTATAATGAAATCTTTATTTTGTGTTAGTTTCTCATGATTTCTTCACGAAAACACGTTTTCCTATAATGGTAGGTCGAACTCTTGTAGGGGAAGCGCAGGTTTCATGAAATGAGCTCAGAATGTCAAGTTATAATGAAATCTTCATTTTGTGTTAGTTTGTCATGATTTCTTCACGAAAACACGTTTTCCTATAATGGTAGGTCGAACTCTTACAGGGGAAGCGCAGGTTTCATGAAATGAGCTCAGAATGTCAAGTTATAATGAAATCTTCATTTTGTGTTAGTTTGTCATGATTTCTTCACGAAAACACGTTTTCCTATAATGGTAGGTCGAACTCTTATAGGGGAAGCGCAGGTTTCATGAAATGAGCTCAGAATGTCAAGTTATAATGAAATCTTCATTTTGTGATAGTTTCTCATGATTTCTTCACGAAAACACGTTTTCCTATAATGGTAGGTCGAACTCTTGTAGGGGAAGAACAGGTTTCATTAAATCAACTCAGAATGTCAAGTTATAATGAAATCTTCATTTTGTGTTAGTTTCTCATGATTTCTTCACGAAAACACGTTTTCCTATAATGGTAGATCGAACTCTTACAGGGGAAGCGCAGGTTTCATGAAATGAGCTCAGAATGTCAAGTTATAATGAAATCTTCATTTTGTGTTAGTTTGTCATGATTTCTTCACGAAAACACATTTTCCTATAATGGTAGGTCGAACTCTTATAGGGGAAGCGCAGGTTTCATGAAATGAGCTCAGAATGTCAAGTTATAATGAAATCTCCATTTTGTGTTAGTTTGTCATGATTTCTTCACGAAAACACGTTTTCCTATAATGGTAGGTCGAACTCTTGTAGGGGAAGCGCAGGTTTCATGAAATCAACTCAGAATGTCAAGTTATAATGAAATCTTCATTTTGTGTTAGTTTGTCATGATTTCTTCACGAAAACACGTTTTCCTATAATGGTAGGTCGAACTCTTGTAGGGGAAGAGCAGGTTTCATGAAATCAACTCAGAATGTCAAGTTATAATGAAATCTTCATTTTGTGTTAGTTTGTCATGATTTCTTCACGAAAACACGTTTTCCTATAATGGTAGGTCGAACTCTTGTAGGGGAAGCGCAGGTTTCATGAAATGAGCTCAGAATGTCAAGTTATAATGAAATCTTCATTTTGTGTTAGTTTCTCATGATTTCTTCACGAAAACACGTTTTCCTATAATGGTAGATCGAACTCTTACAGGGGAAGCGCAGGTTTCATGAAATGAGCTCAGAATGTCAAGTTATAATGAAATCTTCATTTTGTGTTAGTTTGTCATGATATCTTCACGAAAACACATTTTCCTATAATGGTAGGTCGAACTCTTATAGGGGAAGCGCAGGTTTCATGAAATGAGCTCAGAATGTCAAGTTATAATGAAATCTTCATTTTGTGTTAGTTTGTCATGATTTCTTCACGAAAACACGTTTTCCTATAATGGTAGGTCGAACTCTTGTAGGGGAAGCGCAGGTTTCATGAAATGAGCTCAGAATGTCAAGTTATAATGAAATCTTCATTTTGTGTTAGTTTGTCATGATTTCTTCACGAAAACACGTTTTCCTAAAATGGTAGGTCGAACTCTTATAGGGGAAGTGCAGGTTTCATGAAATGAGCTCAGAATGTCAAGTTATAATGAAATCTTCATTTTTTGTTAGTTTGTCATGATTTCTTCACGAAAACACGTTTTCCTATAATGGTAGGTCGAACTCTTGTAGGGGAAGCGCAGTTTTCATGAAATGAGCTCAGAATGTCAAGTTATAATGAAATCTTTATTTTGTGTTAGTTTCTCATGATTTCTTCACGAAAACACGTTTTCCTAAAATGGTAGATCGAACTCTTACAGGGGAAGCGCAGGTTTCATGAAATGAGCTCAGAATGTCAAGTTATAATGAAATCTTCATTTTGGTTTGGTTTTTCATGATTTCTTCACGAAAACACATTTTCCTATAATGGTAGGTCGAACTCTTATAGGGGAAGCGCAGGTTTCATGAAATGAGCTCAGAATGTCAAGTTATAATGAAATCTCCATTTTGTGTTAGTTTGTCATGATTTCTTCACGAAAACACGTTTTCCTATAATGGTAGGTCGAACTCTTGTAGGGGAAGCACAGGTTTCATGAAATCAACTCAGAATGTCAAGTTATAATGAAATCTTCATTTTGTGTTAGTTTGTCATGATTTCTTCACGAAAACACGTTTTCCTATAATGGTAGGTCGAACTCTTGTAGGGGAAGCGCAGGTTTCATGAAATGAGCTCAGAATGTCAAGTTATAATGAAATCTTCATTTTGTGTTAGTTTGTCATGATTTCTTCACGAAAACACGTTTTCCTAAAATGGTAGGTCGAACTCTTATAGGGGAAGCGCAGGTTTCATGAAATGAGCTCAGAATGTCAAGTTATAATGAAATCTTCATTTTTTGTTAGTTTGTCATAATTTCTTCACGAAAACACGTTTTCCTATAATGGTAGGTCGAACTCTTGTAGGGGAAGCGCAGTTTTCATGAAATGAGCACAGAATGTCAAGTTATAATGAAATCTTTATTTTGTGTTAGTTTCTCATGATTTCTTCACGAAAACACGTTTTCCTAAAATGGTAGATCGAACTCTTACAGGGGAAGCGCAGGTTTCATGAAATGAGCTCAGAATGTCAAGTTATAATGAAATCTTCATTTTGGTTTGGTTTTTCATGATTTCTTCACGAAAACACATTTTCCTATAATGGTAGGTCGAACTCTTATAGGGGAAGCGCAGGTTTCATGAAATGAGCTCAGAATGTCAAGTTATAATGAAATCTCCATTTTGTGTTAGTTTGTCATGATTTCTTCACGAAAACACGTTTTCCTATAATGGTAGGTCGAACTCTTATAGGGGAAGCGCAAGTTTCATGAAATGAGCTCAGAATGTCAAGTTATAATGATATCTTCATTTTGTGTTAGTTTGTCATGATTTCTTCACGAAAACACGTTTTCCTATAATGGTAGGTCGAACTCTTGTAGGGGAAGCGCAGGTTTCATGAAATGAGCTCAGAATGTCAAGTTATAATGATATCTTCATTTTGTGTTAGTTTGTCATGATTTCTTCACGAAAACACGTTTTCCTATAATGGTAGGTCGAACTCTTGTAGGGGAAGCGCAGGTTTCATGAAATCAACTCAGAATGTCAAGTTATAATGAAATCTTCATTTTGTGTTAGTTTGTCATGATTCCTTCACGAAAAAACGTTTTCCTATAATGGTAGGTCGAACTCTTGTAGGGGAAGCGCAGTTTTCATGAAATGAGCTCAGAATGTCAAGTTATAATGAAATCTTTATTTTGTGTTAGTTTCTCATGATTTCTTCACGAAAACACGTTTTCCTATAATGGTAGGTCGAACTCTTGTAGGGGAAGCGCAGTTTTCATGAAATGAGCTCAGAATGTCAAGTTATAATGAAATCTTTATTTTGTGTTAGTTTCTCATGATTTCTTCACGAAAACACGTTTTCCTATAATGGTAGGTCGAACTCTTGTAGGGGAAGAGCAGGTTTCATGAAATCAACTCAGAATGTCAAGTTATAATGAAATCTTCATTTTGTGTTAGTTTGTCATGATTTCTTCACGAAAACACGTTTTCCTATAATGGTAGGTCGAACTCTTGTAGGGGAAGCGCAGGTTTCATGAAATCAACTCAGAATGTCAAGTTATAATGAAATCTTCATTTTGTGTTAGTTTCTCATGATTTCTTCACGAAAACACGTTTTCCTATAATGGTAGATCGAACTCTTACAGGGGAAGCGCAGGTTTCATGAAATGAGCTCAGAATGTCAAGTTATAATGAAATCTTCATTTTGTGTTAGTTTGTCATGATTTCTTCACGAAAACACATTTTCCTATAATGGTAGGTCGAACTCTTATAGGGGAAGCGCAGGTTTCATGAAATGAGCTCAGAATGTCAAGTTATAATGAAATCTCCATTTTGTGTTAGTTTGTCATGATTTCTTCACGAAAACACGTTTTCCTATAATGGTAGGTCGAACTCTTGTAGGGGAAGCGCAGGTTTCATGAAATCAACTCAGAATGTCAAGTTATAATGAAATCTTCATTTTGTGTTAGTTTGTCATGATTTCTTCACGAAAACACGTTTTCCTATAATGGTAGGTCGAACTCTTGTAGGGGAAGAGCAGGTTTCATGAAATCAACTCAGAATGTCAAGTTATAATGAAATCTTCATTTTGTGTTAGTTTGTCATGATTTCTTCACGAAAACACGTTTTCCTATAATGGTAGGTCGAACTCTTGTAGGGGAAGCGCAGGTTTCATGAAATGAGCTCAGAATGTCAAGTTATAATGAAATCTTCATTTTGTGTTAGTTTCTCATGATTTCTTCACGAAAACACGTTTTCCTATAATGGTAGATCGAACTCTTACAGGGGAAGCGCAGGTTTCATGAAATGAGCTCAGAATGTCAAGTTATAATGAAATCTTCATTTTGTGTTAGTTTGTCATGATATCTTCACGAAAACACATTTTCCTATAATGGTAGGTCGAACTCTTATAGGGGAAGCGCAGGTTTCATGAAATGAGCTCAGAATGTCAAGTTATAATGAAATCTTCATTTTGTGTTAGTTTGTCATGATTTCTTCACGAAAACACGTTTTCCTATAATGGTAGGTCGAACTCTTGTAGGGGAAGCGCAGGTTTCATGAAATGAGCTCAGAATGTCAAGTTATAATGAAATCTTCATTTTGTGTTAGTTTGTCATGATTTCTTCACGAAAACACGTTTTCCTAAAATGGTAGGTCGAACTCTTATAGGGGAAGTGCAGGTTTCATGAAATGAGCTCAGAATGTCAAGTTATAATGAAATCTTCATTTTTTGTTAGTTTGTCATGATTTCTTCACGAAAACACGTTTTCCTATAATGGTAGGTCGAACTCTTGTAGGGGAAGCGCAGTTTTCATGAAATGAGCTCAGAATGTCAAGTTATAATGAAATCTTTATTTTGTGTTAGTTTCTCATGATTTCTTCACGAAAACACGTTTTCCTAAAATGGTAGATCGAACTCTTACAGGGGAAGCGCAGGTTTCATGAAATGAGCTCAGAATGTCAAGTTATAATGAAATCTTCATTTTGGTTTGGTTTTTCATGATTTCTTCACGAAAACACATTTTCCTATAATGGTAGGTCGAACTCTTATAGGGGAAGCGCAGGTTTCATGAAATGAGCTCAGAATGTCAAGTTATAATGAAATCTCCATTTTGTGTTAGTTTGTCATGATTTCTTCACGAAAACACGTTTTCCTATAATGGTAGGTCGAACTCTTGTAGGGGAAGCACAGGTTTCATGAAATCAACTCAGAATGTCAAGTTATAATGAAATCTTCATTTTGTGTTAGTTTGTCATGATTTCTTCACGAAAACACGTTTTCCTATAATGGTAGGTCGAACTCTTGTAGGGGAAGCGCAGGTTTCATGAAATGAGCTCAGAATGTCAAGTTATAATGAAATCTTCATTTTGTGTTAGTTTGTCATGATTTCTTCACGAAAACACGTTTTCCTAAAATGGTAGGTCGAACTCTTATAGGGGAAGCGCAGGTTTCATGAAATGAGCTCAGAATGTCAAGTTATAATGAAATCTTCATTTTTTGTTAGTTTGTCATAATTTCTTCACGAAAACACGTTTTCCTATAATGGTAGGTCGAACTCTTGTAGGGGAAGCGCAGTTTTCATGAAATGAGCACAGAATGTCAAGTTATAATGAAATCTTTATTTTGTGTTAGTTTCTCATGATTTCTTCACGAAAACACGTTTTCCTAAAATGGTAGATCGAACTCTTACAGGGGAAGCGCAGGTTTCATGAAATGAGCTCAGAATGTCAAGTTATAATGAAATCTTCATTTTGGTTTGGTTTTTCATGATTTCTTCACGAAAACACATTTTCCTATAATGGTAGGTCGAACTCTTATAGGGGAAGCGCAGGTTTCATGAAATGAGCTCAGAATGTCAAGTTATAATGAAATCTCCATTTTGTGTTAGTTTGTCATGATTTCTTCACGAAAACACGTTTTCCTATAATGGTAGGTCGAACTCTTATAGGGGAAGCGCAAGTTTCATGAAATGAGCTCAGAATGTCAAGTTATAATGATATCTTCATTTTGTGTTAGTTTGTCATGATTTCTTCACGAAAACACGTTTTCCTATAATGGTAGGTCGAACTCTTGTAGGGGAAGCGCAGGTTTCATGAAATGAGCTCAGAATGTCAAGTTATAATGATATCTTCATTTTGTGTTAGTTTGTCATGATTTCTTCACGAAAACACGTTTTCCTATAATGGTAGGTCGAACTCTTGTAGGGGAAGCGCAGGTTTCATGAAATCAACTCAGAATGTCAAGTTATAATGAAATCTTCATTTTGTGTTAGTTTGTCATGATTCCTTCACGAAAAAACGTTTTCCTATAATGGTAGGTCGAACTCTTGTAGGGGAAGCGCAGTTTTCATGAAATGAGCTCAGAATGTCAAGTTATAATGAAATCTTTATTTTGTGTTAGTTTCTCATGATTTCTTCACGAAAACACGTTTTCCTATAATGGTAGGTCGAACTCTTGTAGGGGAAGCGCAGTTTTCATGAAATGAGCTCAGAATGTCAAGTTATAATGAAATCTTTATTTTGTGTTAGTTTCTCATGATTTCTTCACGAAAACACGTTTTCCTATAATGGTAGGTCGAACTCTTGTAGGGGAAGAGCAGGTTTCATGAAATCAACTCAGAATGTCAAGTTATAATGAAATCTTCATTTTGTGTTAGTTTGTCATGATTTCTTCACGAAAACACGTTTTCCTATAATGGTAGGTCGAACTCTTGTAGGGGAAGCGCAGGTTTCATGAAATGAGCTCAGAATGTCAAGTTATAATGAAATCTTCATTTTGTGTTAGTTTCTCATGATTTCTTCACGAAAACACGTTTTCCTATAATGGTAGGTCGAACTCTTATAGGGGAAGCGCAGGTTTCATGAAATTAGCTCAGAATGTCAAGTTATAATGAAATCTTCATTTTGTGTTAGTTTGTCATGATTTCTTCATGAAAACACGTTTTCCTATAATGGTAGGTCGAACTCTTATAGGGGAAGCGCAGGTTTCATGAAATGAGCTCAGAATGTCAAGTTATAATGAAATCTTCATTTTGTGTTAGTTTCTCATGATTTCTTCACGAAAACACGTTTTCCTATAATGGTAGGTCGAACTCTTATAGGGGAAGCGCAGGTTTCATGAAATGAGCTCAGAATGTCAAGTTATAATGAAATCTTCATTTTGTGTTAGTTTGTCATGATTTCTTCACGAAAACACATTTTCCTATAATGGTAGGTCGAACTCTTATAGGGGAAGCGCAGGTTTCATGAAATGAGCTCAGAATGTCAAGTTATAATGAAATCTTCATTTTGTGTTAGTTTGTCATGATTTCTTCACGAAAACACGTTTTCCTATAATGGTAGGTCGAACTCTTACAGGGAAAGCGCAGGTTTCATGAAATGAGCTCAGAATGTCAAGTTATAATGAAATCTTCATTTTGTGTTAGTTTGTCATGATTTCTTCACGAAAACACGTTTTCCTATAATGGTAGGTCGAACTCTTATAGGGGAAGCGCAAGTTTCATGAAATGAGCTCAGAATGTCAAGTTATAATGAAATCTTCATTTTGTGTTAGTTTCTCATGATTTCTTCACGAAAACACGTTTTCCTATAATGGTAGGTCGAACTCTTACAGGGGAAGCGCAGGTTTCATGAAATGAGCTCAGAATGTCATGTTATAATGAAATCTTCATTTTGTGTTAGTTTGTCATGATTTCTTCACGAAAACACGTTTTCCTATAATGGTAGGTCGAACTCTTGTAGGGGAAGAGCAGGTTTCATGAAATGAGCTCAGAATGTCAAGTTATAATGAAATCTTCATTTTGTGTTAGTTTGTCATGATTTCTTCACGAAAACACGTTTTCCTATAATGGTAGGTCGAACTCTTGTAGGGGAAGCGCAGGTTTCATGAAATCAACTCAGAATGTCAAGTTATAATGAAATCTTCATTTTGTGTTAGTTTGTCATGATTTCTTCACGAAAACACGTTTTCCTATAATGGTAGATCGAACTCTTACAGGGGAAGCGCAGGTTTCATGAAATGAGCTCAGAATGTCAAGTTATAATGAAATCTTCATTTTGTGTTAGTTTGTCATGATTTCTTCACGAAAACACGTTTTCCTATAATGGTAGGTCGAACTCTTATAGGGGAAGCGCAGGTTTCATGAAATGAGCTCAGAATGTCAAGTTATAATGAAATCTTCATTTTGTGTTAGTTTGTCATGATTTCTTCACGAAAACACATTTTCCTATAATGGTAGGTCGAACTCTTATAGGGGAAGCGCAGGTTTCATGAAATGAGCTCAGAATGTCAAGTTATAATGAAATCTTCATTTTGTGTTAGTTTGTCATGATTTCTTCACGAAAACACATTTTCCTATAATGGTAGGTCGAACTCTTATAGGGGAAGCGCAGGTTTCATGAAATGAGCTCAGAATGTCAAGTTATAATGAAATCTTCATTTTGTGTTAGTTTGTCATGATTTCTTCACGAAAACACGTTTTCCTATAATGGTAGGTCGAACTCTTGTAGGGGAAGAGCAGGTTTCATGAAATCAACTCAGAATGTCAAGTTATAATGAAATCTTCATTTTGTGTTAGTTTGTCATGATTTCTTCACGAAAACACGTTTTCCTATAATGGTAGGTCGAACTCTTGTAGGGGAAGAGCAGGTTTCATGAAATCAACTCAAAATGTCAAGTTATAATGAAATCTTCATTTTGTGTTAGTTTGTCATGATTTCTTCACGAAAACACGTTTTCCTATAATGGTAGGTCGAACTCTTGTAGGGGAAGCGCAGTTTTCATGAATTGAGCTCATAATGTCAAGTTATAATGAAATCTTTATTTTGTGTTAGTTTCTCATGATTTCTTCACGAAAACACGTTTTCCTATAATGGTAGGTCGAACTCTTGTAGGGGAAGCGCAGGTTTCATGAAATGAGCTCAGAATGTCAAGTTATAATGAAATCTTCATTTTGTGTTAGTTTGTCATGATTTCTTCACGAAAACACGTTTTCCTATAATGGTAGGTCGAACTCTTATAGGGGAAGCGCAGGTTTCATGAAATGAGCTCAGAATGTCAAGTTATAATGAAATCTTCATTTTGTGTTAGTTTGTCATGATTTCTTCACGAAAACACGTTTTCCTATAATGGTAGGTCGAACTCTTGTAGGGGAAGAGCAGGTTTCATGAAATCAACTCAAAATGTCAAGTTATAATGAAATCTTCATTTTGTGTTAGTTTGTCATGATTTCTTCACGAAAACACGTTTTCCTATAATGGTAGGTCGAACTCTTGTAGGGGAAGAGCAGGTTTCATGAAATCAACTCAGAATGTCAAGTTATAATGAAATCTTCATTTTGTGTTAGTTTGTCATGATTTCTTCACGAAAACACGTTTTCCTATAATGGTAGGTCGAACTCTTACAGGGGAAGCCCAGGTTTCATGAAATGAGCTCAGAATGTCAAGTTATAATGAAATCTTCATTTTGTGTTAGTTTCTCATGATTTCTTCACGAAAACACGTTTTCCTATAATGGTAGGTCGAACTCTTGTAGGGGAAGCGCAGGTTTCATGAAATGAGCTCAGAATGTCAAGTTATAATGAAATCTTCATTTTGTGTTAGTTTGTCATGATTTCTTCACGAAAACACGTTTTCCTATAATGGTAGGTCGAACTCTTATAGGGGAAGCGCAGGTTTCATGAAATGAGCTCAGAATGTCAAGTTATAATGAAATCTTCATTTTGTGTTAGTTTCTCATGATTTCTTCACGAAAACACGTTTTCCTATAATGGTAGGTCGAACTCTTGTAGGGGAAGAGCAGGTTTCATGAAATCAACTCAGAATGTCAAGTTATAATGAAATCTTCATTTTGTGTTAGTTTGTCATGATTTCTTCACGAAAACACGTTTTCCTATAATGGTAGGTCGAACTCTTGTAGGGGAAGAGCAGGTTTCATGAAATCAACTCAGAATGTCAAGTTATAATTAAATCTTCATTTTGTGTTAGTTTGTCATGATTTCTTCACGAAAACACGTTTTCATATAATGGTCGGTCGAACTCTTCTGGGGAAGCGCAGGTTTCATGAAATGAGCTCAGAATGTCAAGTTATAATGAAATCTTCATTTTGTGTTAGTTTCTCATGATTTCTTCACGAAAACACGTTTTCCTATAATGGTAGGTCGAACTCTTACAGGGGAAGCGCAGGTTTCATGAAATGAGCTCAGAATGTCAAGTTATAATGAAATCTTCATTTTGTGTTAGTTTGTCATGATTTCTTCACGAAAACACGTTTTCCTATAATGGTAGGTCGAACTCTTGTAGGGGAAGAGCAGGTTTCATGAAATCAACTCAAAATGTCAAGTTATAATGAAATCTTCATTTTGTGTTAGTTTGTCATGATTTCTTCACGAAAACACGTTTTCCTATAATGGTCGGTCGAACTCTTGTAGGGGAAGCGCAGGTTTCATGAAATGAGCTCAGAATGTCAAGTTATAATGAAATCTTCATTTTGTGTTAGTTTCTCATGATTTCTTCACGAAAACACGTTTTCCTATAATGGTAGGTCGAACTCTTACAGGGGAAGCGCAGGTTTCATGAAATGAGCTCAGAATGTCAAGTTATAATGAAATCTTCATTTTGTGTTAGTTTGTCATGATTTCTTCACGAAAACACGTTTTCCTATAATGGTAGGTCGAACTCTTATAGGGGAAGCGCAGGTTTCATGAAATGAGCTCAGAATGTCAAGTTATAATGAAATCTTCATTTTGTGTTAGTTTGTCATGATTTCTTCACGAAAACACGTTTTCCTATAATGGTCGGTCGAACTCTTGTAGGGGAAGCGCAGGTTTCATGAAATGAGCTCAGAATGTCAAGTTATAATGAAATCTTCATTTTGTGTTAGTTTCTCATGATTTCTTCACGAAAACACGTTTTCCTATAATGGTAGGTCGAACTCTTATAGGGGAAGCGCAGGTTTCATGAAATGAGCTCAGAATGTCAAGTTATAATGAAATCTTCATTTTGTGTTAGTTTCTCATGATTTCTTCACGAAAACACGTTTTCCTATAATGGTAGATCGAACTCTTACAGGGGAAGCGCAGGTTTCATGAAATGAGCTCAGAATGTCAAGTTATAATGAAATCTTCATTTTGTGTTAGTTTGTCATGATTTCTTCACGAAAACACGTTTTCCTATAATGGTAGGTCGAACTCTTGTAGGGGAAGCGCAGGTTTCATGAAATGAGCTCAGAATGTCAAGTTATAATGAAATCTTCATTTTGTGTTAGTTTCTCATGATTTCTTCACGAAAACACGTTTTCCTATAATGGTAGATCGAACTCTTACAGGGGAAGCGCAGGTTTCATGAAATGAGCTCAGAATGTCAAGTTATAATGAAATCTTCATTTTGTGTTAGTTTGTCATGATTTCTTCACGAAAACACGTTTTCCTATAATGGTAGGTCGAACTCTTGTAGGGGAAGAGCAGGTTTCATGAAATCAACTCAGAATGTCAAGTTATAATGAAATCTTCATTTTGTGTTAGTTTGTCATGATTTCTTCACGAAAACACGTTTTCCTATAATGGTCGGTCGAACTCTTGTAGGGGAAGCGCAGGTTTCATGAAATGAGCTCAGAATGTCAAGTTATAATGAAATCTTCATTTTGTGTAAGTTTCTCATGATTTCTTCACGAAAACACGTTTTCCTATAATGGTAGGTCGAACTCTTACAGGGGAAGCGCAGGTTTCATGAAATGAGCTCAGAATGTCAAGTTATAATGAAATCTTCATTTTGTGTTAGTTTGTCATGATTTCTTCACGAAAACACGTTTTCCTATAATGGTAGGTCGAACTCTTGTAGGGGAAGAGCAGGTTTCATGAAATCAACTCAAAATGTCAAGTTATAATGAAATCTTCATTTTGTGTTAGTTTGTCATGATTTCTTCACGAAAACACGTTTTCCTATAATGGTCGGTCGAACTCTTGTAGGGGAAGCGCAGGTTTCATGAAATGAGCTCAGAATGTCAAGTTATAATGAAATCTTCATTTTGTGTTAGTTTCTCATGATTTCTTCACGAAAACACGTTTTCCTATAATGGTAGGTCGAACTCTTGTAGGGGAAGAGCAGGTTTCATGAAATCAACTCAAAATGTCAAGTTATAATGAAATCTTCATTTTGTGTTAGTTTGTCATGATTTCTTCACGAAAACACGTTTTCCTATAATGGTCGGTCGAACTCTTGTAGGGGAAGCGCAGGTTTCATGAAATGAGCTCAGAATGTCAAGTTATAATGAAATCTTCATTTTGTGTTAGTTTCTCATGATTTCTTCACGAAAACACGTTTTCCTATAATGGTAGGTCGAACTCTTACAGGGGAAGCGCAGGTTTCATGAAATGAGCTCAGAATGTCAAGTTATAATGAAATCTTCATTTTGTGTTAGTTTGTCATGATTTCTTCACGAAAACACGTTTTCCTATAATGGTAGGTCGAACTCTTATAGGGGAAGCGCAGGTTTCATGAAATGAGCTCAGAATGTCAAGTTATAATGAAATCTTCATTTTGTGTTAGTTTGTCATGATTTCTTCACGAAAACACGTTTTCCTATAATGGTCGGTCGAACTCTTGTAGGGGAAGCGCAGGTTTCATGAAATGAGCTCAGAATGTCAAGTTATAATGAAATCTTCATTTTGTGTTAGTTTCTCATGATTTCTTCACGAAAACACGTTTTCCTATAATGGTAGGTCGAACTCTTATAGGGGAAGCGCAGGTTTCATGAAATGAGCTCAGAATGTCAAGTTATAATGAAATCTTCATTTTGTGTTAGTTTCTCATGATTTCTTCACGAAAACACGTTTTCCTATAATGGTAGATCGAACTCTTACAGGGGAAGCGCAGGTTTCATGAAATGAGCTCAGAATGTCAAGTTATAATGAAATCTTCATTTTGTGTTAGTTTGTCATGATTTCTTCACGAAAACACGTTTTCCTATAATGGTAGGTCGAACTCTTGTAGGGGAAGCGCAGGTTTCATGAAATGAGCTCAGAATGTCAAGTTATAATGAAATCTTCATTTTGTGTTAGTTTCTCATGATTTCTTCACGAAAACACGTTTTCCTATAATGGTAGATCGAACTCTTACAGGGGAAGCGCAGGTTTCATGAAATGAGCTCAGAATGTCAAGTTATAATGAAATCTTCATTTTGTGTTAGTTTGTCATGATTTCTTCACGAAAACACGTTTTCCTATAATGGTAGGTCGAACTCTTGTAGGGGAAGAGCAGGTTTCATGAAATCAACTCAGAATGTCAAGTTATAATTAAATCTTCATTTTGTGTTAGTTTGTCATGATTTCTTCACGAAAACACGTTTTCCTATAATGGTCGGTCGAACTCTTGTAGGGGAAGCGCAGGTTTCATGAAATGAGCTCAGAATGTCAAGTTATAATGAAATCTTCATTTTGTGTAAGTTTCTCATGATTTCTTCACGAAAACACGTTTTCCTATAATGGTAGGTCGAACTCTTACAGGGGAAGCGCAGGTTTCATGAAATGAGCTCAGAATGTCAAGTTATAATGAAATCTTCATTTTGTGTTAGTTTGTCATGATTTCTTCACGAAAACACGTTTTCCTATAATGGTAGGTCGAACTCTTGTAGGGGAAGAGCAGGTTTCATGAAATCAACTCAAAATGTCAAGTTATAATGAAATCTTCATTTTGTGTTAGTTTGTCATGATTTCTTCACGAAAACACGTTTTCCTATAATGGTCGGTCGAACTCTTGTAGGGGAAGCGCAGGTTTCATGAAATGAGCTCAGAATGTCAAGTTATAATGAAATCTTCATTTTGTGTTAGTTTCTCATGATTTCTTCACGAAAACACGTTTTCCTATAATGGTAGGTCGAACTCTTACAGGGGAAGCGCAGGTTTCATGAAATGAGCTCAGAATGTCAAGTTATAATGAAATCTTCATTTTGTGTTAGTTTGTCATGATTTCTTCACGAAAACACGTTTTCCTATAATGGTAGGTCGAACTCTTATAGGGGAAGCGCAGGTTTCATGAAATGAGCTCAGAATGTCAAGTTATAATGAAATCTTCATTTTGTGTTAGTTTCTCATGATTTCTTCACGAAAACACGTTTTCCTATAATGGTAGATCGAACTCTTACAGGGGAAGCGCAGGTTTCATGAAATGAGCTCAGAATGTCAAGTTATAATGAAATCTTCATTTTGTGTTAGTTTGTCATGATTTCTTCACGAAAACACGTTTTCCTATAATGGTAGGTCGAACTCTTGTAGGGGAAGCGCAGGTTTCATGAAATGAGCTCAGAATGTCAAGTTATAATGAAATCTTCATTTTGTGTTAGTTTCTCATGATTTCTTCACGAAAACACGTTTTCCTATAATGGTAGGTCGAACTCTTACAGGGGAAGCGCAGGTTTCATGAAATGAGCTCAGAATGTCAAGTTATAATGAAATCTTCATTTTGTGTTAGTTTGTCATGATTTCTTCACGAAAACACGTTTTCCTATAATGGTAGGTCGAACTCTTGTAGGGGAAGAGCAGGTTTCATGAAATCAACTCAAAATGTCAAGTTATAATGAAATCTTCATTTTGTGTTAGTTTGTCATGATTTCTTCACGAAAACACGTTTTCCTATAATGGTTGGTCGAACTCTTGTAGGGGAAGCGCAGGTTTCATGAAATGAGCTCAGAATGTCAAGTTATAATGAAATCTTCATTTTGTGTTAGTTTCTCATGATTTCTTCACGAAAACACGTTTTCCTATAATGGTAGGTCGAACTCTTATAGGGGAAGCGCAGGTTTCATGAAATGAGCTCAGAATGTCAAGTTATAATGAAATCTTCATTTTGTGTTAGTTTCTCATGATTTCTTCACGAAAACACGTTTTCCTATAATGGTAGATCGAACTCTTACAGGGGAAGCGCAGGTTTCATGAAATGAGCTCAGAATGTCAAGTTATAATGAAATCTTCATTTTGTGTTAGTTTGTCATGATTTCTTCACGAAAACACGTTTTCCTATAATGGTAGGTCGAACTCTTGTAGGGGAAGCGCAGGTTTCATGAAATGAGCTCAGAATGTCAAGTTATAATGAAATCTTCATTTTGTGTTAGTTTCTCATGATTTCTTCACGAAAACACGTTTTCCTATAATGGTAGGTCGAACTCTTACAGGGGAAGCGCAGGTTTCATGAAATGAGCTCAGAATGTCAAGTTATAATGAAATCTTCATTTTGTGTTAGTTTGTCATGATTTCTTCACGAAAACACGTTTTCCTATAATGGTAGGTCGAACTCTTGTAGGGGAAGAGCAGGTTTCATGAAATCAACTCAAAATGTCAAGTTATAATGAAATCTTCATTTTGTGTTAGTTTGTCATGATTTCTTCACGAAAACACGTTTTCCTATAATGGTAGGTCGAACTCTTGTAGGGGAAGCGCAGGTTTCATGAAATGAGCTCAGAATGTCAAGTTATAATGAAATCTTCATTTTGTGTTAGTTTCTCATGATTTCTTCACGAAAACACGTTTTCCTATAATGGTAGATCGAACTCTTACAGGGGAAGCGCAGGTTTCATGAAATGAGCTCAGAATGTCAAGTTATAATGAAATCTTCATTTTGTGTTAGTTTGTCATGATATCTTCACGAAAACACATTTTCCTATAATGGTAGGTCGAACTCTTATAGGGGAAGCGCAGGTTTCATGAAATGAGCTCAGAATGTCAAGTTATAATGAAATCTTCATTTTGTGTTAGTTTGTCATGATTTCTTCACGAAAACACGTTTTCCTATAATGGTAGGTCGAACTCTTGTAGGGGAAGCGCAGGTTTCATGAAATGAGCTCAGAATGTCAAGTTATAATGAAATCTTCATTTTGTGTTAGTTTGTCATGATTTCTTCACGAAAACACGTTTTCCTAAAATGGTAGGTCGAACTCTTATAGGGGAAGCGCAGGTTTCATGAAATGAGCTCAGAATGTCAAGTTATAATGAAATCTTCATTTTTTGTTAGTTTGTCATGATTTCTTCACGAAAACACGTTTTCCTATAATGGTAGGTCGAACTCTTGTAGGGGAAGCGCAGTTTTCATGAAATGAGCTCAGAATGTCAAGTTATAATGAAATCTTTATTTTGTGTTAGTTTCTCATGATTTCTTCACGAAAACACGTTTTCCTAAAATGGTAGATCGAACTCTTACAGGGGAAGCGCAGGTTTCATGAAATGAGCTCAGAATGTCAAGTTATAATGAAATCTTCATTTTGGTTTGGTTTTTCATGATTTCTTCACGAAAACACATTTTCCTATAATGGTAGGTCGAACTCTTATAGGGGAAGCGCAGGTTTCATGAAATGAGCTCAGAATGTCAAGTTATAATGAAATCTCCATTTTGTGTTAGTTTGTCATGATTTCTTCACGAAAACACGTTTTCCTATAATGGTAGGTCGAACTCTTGTAGGGGAAGCGCAGGTTTCATGAAATCAACTCAGAATGTCAAGTTATAATGAAATCTTCATTTTGTGTTAGTTTGTCATGATTTCTTCACGAAAACACGTTTTCCTATAATGGTAGGTCGAACTCTTGTAGGGGAAGAGCAGGTTTCATGAAATCAACTCAGAATGTCAAGTTATAATGAAATCTTCATTTTGTGTTAGTTTGTCATGATTTCTTCACGAAAACACGTTTTCCTATAATGGTAGGTCGAACTCTTGTAGGGGAAGCGCAGGTTTCATGAAATGAGCTCAGAATGTCAAGTTATAATGAAATCTTCATTTTGTGTTAGTTTCTCATGATTTCTTCACGAAAACACGTTTTCCTATAATGGTAGATCGAACTCTTACAGGGGAAGCGCAGGTTTCATGAAATGAGCTCAGAATGTCAAGTTATAATGAAATCTTCATTTTGTGTTAGTTTGTCATGATATCTTCACGAAAACACATTTTCCTATAATGGTAGGTCGAACTCTTATAGGGGAAGCGCAGGTTTCATGAAATGAGCTCAGAATGTCAAGTTATAATGAAATCTTCATTTTGTGTTAGTTTGTCATGATTTCTTCACGAAAACACGTTTTCCTATAATGGTAGGTCGATCTCTTGTAGGGGAAGCGCAGGTTTCATGAAATGAGCTCAGAATGTCAAGTTATAATGAAATCTTCATTTTGTGTTAGTTTGTCATGATTTCTTCACGAAAACACGTTTTCCTAAAATGGTAGGTCGAACTCTTATAGGGGAAGCGCAGGTTTCATGAAATGAGCTCAGAATGTCAAGTTATAATGAAATCTTCATTTTTTGTTAGTTTGTCATGATTTCTTCACGAAAACACGTTTTCCTATAATGGTAGGTCGAACTCTTGTAGGGGAAGCGCAGTTTTCATGAAATGAGCTCAGAATGTCAAGTTATAATGAAATCTTTATTTTGTGTTAGTTTCTCATGATTTCTTCACGAAAACACGTTTTCCTAAAATGGTAGGTCGAACTCTTACAGGGGAAGCGCAGGTTTCATGAAATCAACTCAGAATGTCAAGTTTTAATGAAATCTTCATTTTGTGTTAGTTTGTCATGATTTCTTCACGAAAACACGTTTTCCTATAATGGTAGGTCGAACTCTTATAGGGGAAGCGCAGGTTTCATGAAATGAGCTCAGAATGTCAAGTTATAATGAAATCTTCATTTTGTGTTAGTTTGTCATGATTTCTTCACGAAAACACATTTTCCTATAATGGTAGGTCGAACTCTTATAGGGGAAGCGCAGGTTTCAAGAAATGAGCTCAGAATGTCAAGTTATAATGAAATCTTCATTTTGTGTTAGTTTGTCATGATTTCTTCACGAAAACACGTTTTCCTATAATGGTAGGTCGAACTCTTGTAGGGGTAGAGCAGGTTTCATGAAATCAACTCAGAATGTCAAGTTATAATGAAATCTTCATTTTGTGTTAGTTTGTCATGATTTCTTCACGAAAACACGTTTTCCTATAATGGTAGGTCGAACTCTTACAGGGGAAGCGCAGGTTTCATGAAATCAACTCAGAATGTCAAGTTATAATGAAATCTTCATTTTGTGTTAGTTTGTCATGATTTCTTCACGAAAACTCGTTTTCCTATAATGGTAGGTCGAACTCTTGTAGGGGAAGCGCAGGTTTCATGAAATCAACTCAGAATGTCAAGTTATAATGAAATCTTCATTTTGTGTTAGTTTGTCATGATTTCTTCACGAAAACACGTTTTCCTATAATGGTAGGTCGAACTCTTGTAGGGGAAGCGCAGGTTTCATGAAATCAACTCAGAATGTCAAGTTATAATGAAATCTTCATTTTGTGTTAGTTTGTCATGATTTCTTCACGAAAATACGTTTTCCTATAATGGTAGGTCGAACTCTTGTAGGGGAAGAGCAGGTTTCATGAAATCAACTCAGAATGTCAAGTTATAATGAAATCTTCATTTTGTGTTAGTTTGTCATGATTTCTTCACGAAAACACGTTTTCCTATAATGGTAGGTCGAACTCTTACAGGGGAAGCGCAGGTTTCTTGAAATCAACTCAGAATGTCAAGTTATAATGAAATCTTCATTTTGTGTTAGTTTGTCATGATTTCTTCACGAAAACTCGTTTTCCTATAATGGTAGGTCGAACTCTTGTAGGGGAAGCGCAGGTTTCATGAAATCAACTCAGAATGTCAAGTTATAATGAAATCTTCATTTTGTGTTAGTTTGTCATGATTTCTTCACGAAAACACGTTTTCCTATAATGGTAGGTCGAACTCTTGTAGGGGAAGCGCAGGTTTCATGAAATCAACTCAGAATGTCAAGTTATAATGAAATCTTCATTTTGTGTTAGTTTGTCATGATTTCTTCACGAAAACACGTTTTCCTAAAATGGTAGGTCGAACTCTTATAGGGGAAGCGCAGGTTTCATGAAATGAGCTCAGAATGTCAAGTTATAATGAAATCTTCATTTTGTGTTAGTTTGTCATGATTTCTTCACGAAAACACGTTTTCCTAAAATGGTAGGTCGAACTCTTATAGGGGAAGCACAGGTTTCATGAAATGAGCTCAGAATGTCAAGTTATAATGAAATCTTCATTTTGTGTTAGTTTGTCATGATTTCTTCACGAAAACACGTTTTCCTATAATGGTAGGTCGAACTCTTCAGGGGAAGCGCAGGTTTCATGAAATCAACTCAGAATGTCAAGTTATAATGAAATCTTCATTTTGTGTTAGTTTGTCATGATTTCTTCACGAAAACACGTTTTCCTATAATGGTAGGTCGAACTCTTACAGGGGAAGCGCAGGTTTCATGAAATCAACTCAGAATGTCAAGTTATAATGAAATCTTCATTTTGTGTTAGTTTGTCATGATTTCTTCACGAAAACTCGTTTTCCTATAATGGTAGGTCGAACTCTTGTAGGGGAAGCGCAGGTTTCATGAAATCAACTCAGAATGTCAAGTTATAATGAAATCTTCATTTTGTGTTAGTTTGTCATGATTTCTTCACGAAAACACGTTTTCCTATAATGGTAGGTCGAACTCTTGTAGGGGAAGCGCAGGTTTCATGAAATCAACTCAGAATGTCAAGTTATAATGAAATCTTCATTTTGTGTTAGTTTGTCATGATTTCTTCACGAAAACACGTTTTCCTAAAATGGTAGGTCGAACTCTTATAGGGGAAGCGCAGGTTTCATGAAATGAGCTCAGAATGTCAAGTTATAATGAAATCTTCATTTTGTGTTAGTTTGTCATGATTTCTTCACGAAAACACGTTTTCCTAAAATGGTAGGTCGAACTCTTATAGGGGAAGCACAGGTTTCATGAAATGAGCTCAGAATGTCAAGTTATAATGAAATCTTCATTTTGTGTTAGTTTGTCATGATTTCTTCACGAAAACACGTTTTCCTATAATGGTAGGTCGAACTCTTCAGGGGAAGCGCAGGTTTCATGAAATCAACTCAGAATGTCAAGTTATAATGAAATCTTCATTTTGTGTTAGTTTGTCATGATTTCTTCACGAAAACACGTTTTCCTATAATGGTAGGTCGAACTCTTGTAGGGGAAGCGCAGTTTTCATGAAATGAGCTCAGAATGTCAAGTTATAATGAAATCTTTATTTTGTGTTAGTTTCTCATGATTTCTTCACGAAAACACGTTTTCCTATAATGGTAGGTCGAACTCTTGTAGGGGAAGCGCAGGTTTCATGAAATGAGCTCAGAATGTCAAGTTATAATGAAATCTTCATTTTGTGTTAGTTTCTCATGATTTCTTCACGAAAACACGTTTTCCTATAATGGTAGGTCGAACTCTTACAGGGGAAGCGCAGGTTTCATGAAATGAGCTCAGAATGTCAAGTTATAATGAAATCTTCATTTTGTGTTAGTTTGTCATGATTTCTTCACGAAAACACGTTTTCCTATAATGGTAGGTCGAACTCTTATAGGGGAAGCGCAGGTTTCATGAAATGAGCTCAGAATGTCAAGTTATAATGAAATCTTCATTTTGTGTTAGTTTCTCATGATTTCTTCACGAAAACACGTTTTCCTATAATGGTAGATCGAACTCTTACAGGGGAAGCGCAGGTTTCATGAAATGAGCTCAGAATGTCAAGTTATAATGAAATCTTCATTTTGTGTTAGTTTGTCATGATTTCTTCACGAAAACACGTTTTCCTATAATGGTAGGTCGAACTCTTGTAGGGGAAGCGCAGGTTTCATGAAATGAGCTCAGAATGTCAAGTTATAATGAAATCTTCATTTTGTGTTAGTTTCTCATGATTTCTTCACGAAAACACGTTTTCCTATAATGGTAGATCGAACTCTTACAGGGGAAGCGCAGGTTTCATGAAATGAGCTCAGAATGTCAAGTTATAATGAAATCTTCATTTTGTGTTAGTTTGTCATGATTTCTTCACGAAAACACGTTTTCCTATAATGGTAGGTCGAACTCTTGTAGGGGAAGAGCAGGTTTCATGAAATCAACTCAGAATGTCAAGTTATAATTAAATCTTCATTTTGTGTTAGTTTGTCATGATTTCTTCACGAAAACACGTTTTCCTATAATGGTCGGTCGAACTCTTGTAGGGGAAGCGCAGGTTTCATGAAATGAGCTCAGAATGTCAAGTTATAATGAAATCTTCATTTTGTGTAAGTTTCTCATGATTTCTTCACGAAAACACGTTTTCCTATAATGGTAGGTCGAACTCTTACAGGGGAAGCGCAGGTTTCATGAAATGAGCTCAGAATGTCAAGTTATAATGAAATCTTCATTTTGTGTTAGTTTGTCATGATTTCTTCACGAAAACACGTTTTCCTATAATGGTAGGTCGAACTCTTATAGGGGAAGCGCAGGTTTCATGAAATGAGCTCAGAATGTCAAGTTATAATGAAATCTTCATTTTGTGTTAGTTTCTCATGATTTCTTCACGAAAACACGTTTTCCTATAATGGTAGATCGAACTCTTACAGGGGAAGCGCAGGTTTCATGAAATGAGCTCAGAATGTCAAGTTATAATGAAATCTTCATTTTGTGTTAGTTTGTCATGATTTCTTCACGAAAACACGTTTTCCTATAATGGTAGGTCGAACTCTTGTAGGGGAAGCGCAGGTTTCATGAAATGAGCTCAGAATGTCAAGTTATAATGAAATCTTCATTTTGTGTTAGTTTCTCATGATTTCTTCACGAAAACACGTTTTCCTATAATGGTAGATCGAACTCTTACAGGGGAAGCGCAGGTTTCATGAAATGAGCTCAGAATGTCAAGTTATAATGAAATCTTCATTTTGTGTTAGTTTGTCATGATTTCTTCACGAAAACACGTTTTCCTATAATGGTAGGTCGAACTCTTGTAGGGGAAGAGCAGGTTTCATGAAATCAACTCAGAATGTCAAGTTATAATTAAATCTTCATTTTGTGTTAGTTTGTCATGATTTCTTCACGAAAACACGTTTTCCTATAATGGTCGGTCGAACTCTTGTAGGGGAAGCGCAGGTTTCATGAAATGAGCTCAGAATGTCAAGTTATAATGAAATCTTCATTTTGTGTAAGTTTCTCATGATTTCTTCACGAAAACACGTTTTCCTATAATGGTAGGTCGAACTCTTACAGGGGAAGCGCAGGTTTCATGAAATGAGCTCAGAATGTCAAGTTATAATGAAATCTTCATTTTGTGTTAGTTTGTCATGATTTCTTCACGAAAACACGTTTTCCTATAATGGTAGGTCGAACTCTTGTAGGGGAAGAGCAGGTTTCATGAAATCAACTCAAAATGTCAAGTTATAATGAAATCTTCATTTTGTGTTAGTTTGTCATGATTTCTTCACGAAAACACGTTTTCCTATAATGGTTGGTCGAACTCTTGTAGGGGAAGCGCAGGTTTCATGAAATGAGCTCAGAATGTCAAGTTATAATGAAATCTTCATTTTGTGTTAGTTTCTCATGATTTCTTCACGAAAACACGTTTTCCTATAATGGTAGGTCGAACTCTTATAGGGGAAGCGCAGGTTTCATGAAATGAGCTCAGAATGTCAAGTTATAATGAAATCTTCATTTTGTGTTAGTTTCTCATGATTTCTTCACGAAAACACGTTTTCCTATAATGGTAGATCGAACTCTTACAGGGGAAGCGCAGGTTTCATGAAATGAGCTCAGAATGTCAAGTTATAATGAAATCTTCATTTTGTGTTAGTTTGTCATGATTTCTTCACGAAAACACGTTTTCCTATAATGGTAGGTCGAACTCTTGTAGGGGAAGCGCAGGTTTCATGAAATGAGCTCAGAATGTCAAGTTATAATGAAATCTTCATTTTGTGTTAGTTTCTCATGATTTCTTCACGAAAACACGTTTTCCTATAATGGTAGGTCGAACTCTTACAGGGGAAGCGCAGGTTTCATGAAATGAGCTCAGAATGTCAAGTTATAATGAAATCTTCATTTTGTGTTAGTTTGTCATGATTTCTTCACGAAAACACGTTTTCCTATAATGGTAGGTCGAACTCTTGTAGGGGAAGAGCAGGTTTCATGAAATCAACTCAAAATGTCAAGTTATAATGAAATCTTCATTTTGTGTTAGTTTGTCATGATTTCTTCACGAAAACACGTTTTCCTATAATGGTAGGTCGAACTCTTGTAGGGGAAGCGCAGGTTTCATGAAATGAGCTCAGAATGTCAAGTTATAATGAAATCTTCATTTTGTGTTAGTTTCTCATGATTTCTTCACGAAAACACGTTTTCCTATAATGGTAGATCGAACTCTTACAGGGGAAGCGCAGGTTTCATGAAATGAGCTCAGAATGTCAAGTTATAATGAAATCTTCATTTTGTGTTAGTTTGTCATGATATCTTCACGAAAACACATTTTCCTATAATGGTAGGTCGAACTCTTATAGGGGAAGCGCAGGTTTCATGAAATGAGCTCAGAATGTCAAGTTATAATGAAATCTTCATTTTGTGTTAGTTTGTCATGATATCTTCACGAAAACACATTTTCCTATAATGGTAGGTCGAACTCTTATAGGGGAAGCGCAGGTTTCATGAAATGAGCTCAGAATGTCAAGTTATAATGAAATCTTCATTTTGTGTTAGTTTGTCATGATTTCTTCACGAAAACACGTTTTCCTATAATGGTAGGTCGAACTCTTGTAGGGGAAGCGCAGGTTTCATGAAATGAGCTCAGAATGTCAAGTTATAATGAAATCTTCATTTTGTGTTAGTTTGTCATGATTTCTTCACGAAAACACGTTTTCCTAAAATGGTAGGTCGAACTCTTATAGGGGAAGCGCAGGTTTCATGAAATGAGCTCAGAATGTCAAGTTATAATGAAATCTTCATTTTTTGTTAGTTTGTCATGATTTCTTCACGAAAACACGTTTTCCTATAATGGTAGGTCGAACTCTTGTAGGGGAAGCGCAGTTTTCATGAAATGAGCTCAGAATGTCAAGTTATAATGAAATCTTTATTTTGTGTTAGTTTCTCATGATTTCTTCACGAAAACACGTTTTCCTAAAATGGTAGATCGAACTCTTACAGGGGAAGCGCAGGTTTCATGAAATGAGCTCAGAATGTCAAGTTATAATGAAATCTTCATTTTGGTTTGGTTTTTCATGATTTCTTCACGAAAACACATTTTCCTATAATGGTAGGTCGAACTCTTATAGGGGAAGCGCAGGTTTCATGAAATGAGCTCAGAATGTCAAGTTATAATGAAATCTCCATTTTGTGTTAGATTGTCATGATTTCTTCACGAAAACACGTTTTCCTATAATGGTAGGTCGAACTCTTGTAGGGGAAGCGCAGGTTTCATGAAATCAACTCAGAATGTCAAGTTATAATGAAATCTTCATTTTGTGTTAGTTTGTCATGATTTCTTCACGAAAACACGTTTTCCTATAATGGTAGGTCGAACTCTTGTAGGGGAAGAGCAGGTTTCATGAAATCAACTCAGAATGTCAAGTTATAATGAAATCTTCATTTTGTGTTAGTTTGTCATGATTTCTTCACGAAAACACGTTTTCCTATAATGGTAGGTCGAACTCTTGTAGGGGAAGCGCAGGTTTCATGAAATGAGCTCAGAATGTCAAGTTATAATGAAATCTTCATTTTGTGTTAGTTTCTCATGATTTCTTCACGAAAACACGTTTTCCTATAATGGTAGATCGAACTCTTACAGGGGAAGCGCAGGTTTCATGAAATGAGCTCAGAATGTCAAGTTATAATGAAATCTTCATTTTGTGTTAGTTTGTCATGATATCTTCACGAAAACACATTTTCCTATAATGGTAGGTCGAACTCTTATAGGGGAAGCGCAGGTTTCATGAAATGAGCTCAGAATGTCAAGTTATAATGAAATCTTCATTTTGTGTTAGTTTGTCATGATTTCTTCACGAAAACACGTTTTCCTATAATGGTAGGTCGAACTCTTGTAGGGGAAGCGCAGGTTTCATGAAATGAGCTCAGAATGTCAAGTTATAATGAAATCTTCATTTTGTGTTAGTTTGTCATGATTTCTTCACGAAAACACGTTTTCCTAAAATGGTAGGTCGAACTCTTATAGGGGAAGCGCAGGTTTCATGAAATGAGCTCAGAATGTCAAGTTATAATGAAATCTTCATTTTTTGTTAGTTTGTCATGATTTCTTCACGAAAACACGTTTTCCTATAATGGTAGGTCGAACTCTTGTAGGGGAATCGCAGTTTTCATGAAATGAGCTCAGAATGTCAAGTTATAATGAAATCTTTATTTTGTGTTAGTTTCTCATGATTTCTTCACGAAAACACGTTTTCCTAAAATGGTAGGTCGAACTCTTACAGGGGAAGCGCAGGTTTCATGAAATCAACTCAGAATGTCAAGTTTTAATGAAATCTTCATTTTGTGTTAGTTTGTCATGATTTCTTCACGAAAACACGTTTTCCTATAATGGTAGGTCGAACTCTTATAGGGGAAGCGCAGGTTTCATGAAATGAGCTCAGAATGTCAAGTTATAATGAAATCTTCATTTTGTGTTAGTTTGTCATGATTTCTTCACGAAAACACATTTTCCTATAATGGTAGGTCGAACTCTTATAGGGGAAGCGCAGGTTTCAAGAAATGAGCTCAGAATGTCAAGTTATAATGAAATCTTCATTTTGTGTTAGTTTGTCATGATTTCTTCACGAAAACACGTTTTCCTATAATGGTAGGTCGAACTCTTGTAGGGGTAGAGCAGGTTTCATGAAATCAACTCAGAATGTCAAGTTATAATGAAATCTTCATTTTGTGTTAGTTTGTCATGATTTCTTCACGAAAACACGTTTTCCTATAATGGTAGGTCGAACTCTTACAGGGGAAGCGCAGGTTTCATGAAATCAACTCAGAATGTCAAGTTATAATGAAATCTTCATTTTGTGTTAGTTTGTCATGATTTCTTCACGAAAACTCGTTTTCCTATAATGGTAGGTCGAACTCTTGTAGGGGAAGCGCAGGTTTCATGAAATCAACTCAGAATGTCAAGTTATAATGAAATCTTCATTTTGTGTTAGTTTGTCATGATTTCTTCACGAAAACACGTTTTCCTATAATGGTAGGTCGAACTCTTGTAGGGGAAGCGCAGGTTTCATGAAATCAACTCAGAATGTCAAGTTATAATGAAATCTTCATTTTGTGTTAGTTTGTCATGATTTCTTCACGAAAACACGTTTTCCTAAAATGGTAGGTCGAACTCTTATAGGGGAAGCGCAGGTTTCATGAAATCAACTCAGAATGTCAAGTTATAATGAAATCTTCATTTTTTGTTAGTTTGTCATGATTTCTTCACGAAAACACGTTTTCCTATAATGGTAGGTCGAACTCTTACAGGGGAAGCGCAGGTTTCATGAAATCAACTCAGAATGTCAAGTTATAATGAAATCTTCATTTTGTGTTAGTTTCTCATGATTTCTTCACGAAAACACGTTTTCCTATAATGGTAGGTCGAACTCTTGTAGGGGAAGCGCAGTTTTCATGAAATGAGCTCAGAATGTCAAGTTATAATGAAATCTTTATTTTGTGTTAGTTTCTCATGATTTCTTCACGAAAACACGTTTTCCTATAATGGTAGGTCGAACTCTTGTAGGGGAAGCGCAGGTTTCATGAAATGAGCTCAGAATGTCAAGTTATAATGAAATCTTCATTTTGTGTTAGTTTGTCATGATTTCTTCACGAAAACACGTTTTCCTAAAATGGTAGGTCGAACTCTTATAGGGGAAGCGCAGGTTTCATGAAATGAGCTCAGAATGTCAAGTTATAATGAAATCTTCATTTTGTGTTAGTTTGTCATGATTTCTTCACGAAAACACGTTTTCCTAAAATGGTAGGTCGAACTCTTATAGGGGAAGCACAGGTTTCATGAAATGAGCTCAGAATGTCAAGTTATAATGAAATCTTCATTTTGTGTTAGTTTGTCATGATTTCTTCACGAAAACACGTTTTCCTATAATGGTAGGTCGAACTCTTCAGGGGAAGCGCAGGTTTCATGAAATCAACTCAGAATGTCAAGTTATAATGAAATCTTCATTTTGTGTTAGTTTGTCATGATTTCTTCACGAAAACACGTTTTCCTATAATGGTAGGTCGAACTCTTGTAGGGGAAGCGCAGTTTTCATGAAATGAGCTCAGAATGTCAAGTTATAATGAAATCTTTATTTTGTGTTAGTTTCTCATGATTTCTTCACGAAAACACGTTTTCCTATAATGGTAGGTCGAACTCTTGTAGGGGAAGCGCAGGTTTCATGAAATGAGCTCAGAATGTCAAGTTATAATGAAATCTTCATTTTGTGTTAGTTTCTCATGATTTCTTCACGAAAACACGTTTTCCTATAATGGTAGATCGAACTCTTACAGGGGAAGCGCAGGTTTCATGAAATGAGCTCAGAATGTCAAGTTATAATGAAATCTTCATTTTGTGTTAGTTTGTCATGATTTCTTCACGAAAACACATTTTCCTATAATGGTAGATCGAACTCTTACAGGGGAAGCGCAGGTTTCATTAAATCAACTCAGAATGTCAAGTTATAATGAAATCTTCATTTTGTGTTAGTTTGTCATGATTTCTTCACGAAAACACGTTTTCCTATAATGGTAGGTCGAACTCTTGTAGGGGAAGCGCAGGTTTCATGAAATCAACTCAGAATGTCAAGTTATAATGAAATCTTCATTTTGTGTTAGTTTGTCATGATTTCTTCACGAAAACTCGTTTTCCTATAATGATAGGTCGAACTCTTGTAGGGGAAGCGCAGGTTTCATGAAATCAACTCAGAATGTCAAGTTATAATGAAATCTTCATTTTGTGTTAGTTTGTCATGATTTCTTCACGAAAACACGTTTTCCTAAAATGGTAGGTCGAACTCTTGTAGGGGAAGCGCAGGTTTCATGAAATCAACTCAGAATGTCAAGTTATAATGAAATCTTCATTTTGTGTTAGTTTGTCATGATTTCTTCACGAAAACACGTTTTCCTAAAATGGTAGGTCGAACTCTTATAGGGGAAGCGCAGGTTTCATGAAATGAGCTCAGAATGTCAAGTTATAATGAAATCTTCATTTTGTGTTAGTTTGTCATGATATCTTCACGAAAACACATTTTCGTATAATGGTAGGTCGAACTCTTATAGGGGAAGCGCAGGTTTCATGAAATGAGCTCAGAATGTCAAGTTATAATGAAATCTTCATTTTGTGTTAGTTTGTCATGATTTCTTCACGAAAACACGTTTTCCTATAATGGTAGGTCAAACTCTTGTAGTGGAAGCGCAGGTTTCATGAAATGAGCTCAGAATGTCAAGTTATAATGAAATCTTCATTTTGTGTTAGTTTGTCATGATTTCTTCACGAAAACACGTTTTCCTATAATGGTAGGTCGAACTCTTGTAGGGGAAGCGCAGGTTTCATGAAATCAACTCAGAATGTCAACTTATAATGAAATCTTCATTTTGTGTTAGTTTGTCATGATTCCTTCACGAAAACACGTTTTCCTAAAATGGTAGGTCGAACTCTTATAGGGGAAGCGCAGGTTTCATGAAATGAGCTCAGAATGTCAAGTTATAATGAAATCTTCATTTTGTGTTAGTTTGTCATGATTTCTTCACGAAAACACATTTTCCTATAATGGTAGGTCGAACTCTTATAGGGGAAGCGCAGGTTTCAAGAAATGAGCTCAGAATGTCAAGTTATAATGAAATCTTCATTTTGTGTTAGTTTCTCATGATTTCTTCACGAAAACACGTTTTCCTATAATGGTAGGTCGAACTCTTGTAGGGGAAGCGCAGGTTTCATGAAATGAGCTCAGAATGTCAAGTTATAATGAAATCTTCATTTTGTGTTAGTTTGTCATGATTTCTTCACGAAAACACGTTTTCCTATAATGGTCGGTCGAACTCTTGTAGGGGAAGCGCAGGTTTCATGAAATGAGCTCAGAATGTCAAGTTATAATGAAATCTTCATTTTGTGTTAGTTTCTCATGATTTCTTCACGAAAACACGTTTTCCTATAATGGTAGGTCGAACTCTTACAGGGGAAGCGCAGGTTTCATGAAATGAGCTCAGAATGTCAAGTTATAATGAAATCTTCATTTTGTGTTAGTTTGTCATGATTTCTTCACGAAAACACGTTTTCCTATAATGGTAGGTCGAACTCTTATAGGGGAAGCGCAGGTTTCATGAAATGAGCTCAGAATGTCAAGTTATAATGAAATCTTCATTTTGTGTTAGTTTCTCATGATTTCTTCACGAAAACACGTTTTCCTATAATGGTAGATCGAACTCTTACAGGGGAAGCGCAGGTTTCATGAAATGAGCTCAGAATGTCAAGTTATAATGAAATCTTCATTTTGTGTTAGTTTGTCATGATTTCTTCACGAAAACACGTTTTCCTATAATGGTAGGTCGAACTCTTGTAGGGGAAGCGCAGGTTTCATGAAATGAGCTCAGAATGTCAAGTTATAATGAAATCTTCATTTTGTGTTAGTTTCTCATGATTTCTTCACGAAAACACGTTTTCCTATAATGGTAGGTCGAACTCTTACAGGGGAAGCGCAGGTTTCATGAAATGAGCTCAGAATGTCAAGTTATAATGAAATCTTCATTTTGTGTTAGTTTGTCATGATTTCTTCACGAAAACACGTTTTCCTATAATGGTAGGTCGAACTCTTGTAGGGGAAGAGCAGGTTTCATGAAATCAACTCAAAATGTCAAGTTATAATGAAATCTTCATTTTGTGTTAGTTTGTCATGATTTCTTCACGAAAACACGTTTTCCTATAATGGTTGGTCGAACTCTTGTAGGGGAAGCGCAGGTTTCATGAAATGAGCTCAGAATGTCAAGTTATAATGAAATCTTCATTTTGTGTTAGTTTCTCATGATTTCTTCACGAAAACACGTTTTCCTATAATGGTAGGTCGAACTCTTATAGGGGAAGCGCAGGTTTCATGAAATGAGCTCAGAATGTCAAGTTATAATGAAATCTTCATTTTGTGTTAGTTTCTCATGATTTCTTCACGAAAACACGTTTTCCTATAATGGTAGATCGAACTCTTACAGGGGAAGCGCAGGTTTCATGAAATGAGCTCAGAATGTCAAGTTATAATGAAATCTTCATTTTGTGTTAGTTTGTCATGATTTCTTCACGAAAACACGTTTTCCTATAATGGTAGGTCGAACTCTTGTAGGGGAAGCGCAGGTTTCATGAAATGAGCTCAGAATGTCAAGTTATAATGAAATCTTCATTTTGTGTTAGTTTCTCATGATTTCTTCACGAAAACACGTTTTCCTATAATGGTAGGTCGAACTCTTACAGGGGAAGCGCAGGTTTCATGAAATGAGCTCAGAATGTCAAGTTATAATGAAATCTTCATTTTGTGTTAGTTTGTCATGATTTCTTCACGAAAACACGTTTTCCTATAATGGTAGGTCGAACTCTTGTAGGGGAAGAGCAGGTTTCATGAAATCAACTCAAAATGTCAAGTTATAATGAAATCTTCATTTTGTGTTAGTTTGTCATGATTTCTTCACGAAAACACGTTTTCCTATAATGGTAGGTCGAACTCTTGTAGGGGAAGCGCAGGTTTCATGAAATGAGCTCAGAATGTCAAGTTATAATGAAATCTTCATTTTGTGTTAGTTTCTCATGATTTCTTCACGAAAACACGTTTTCCTATAATGGTAGATCGAACTCTTACAGGGGAAGCGCAGGTTTCATGAAATGAGCTCAGAATGTCAAGTTATAATGAAATCTTCATTTTGTGTTAGTTTGTCATGATATCTTCACGAAAACACATTTTCCTATAATGGTAGGTCGAACTCTTATAGGGGAAGCGCAGGTTTCATGAAATGAGCTCAGAATGTCAAGTTATAATGAAATCTTCATTTTGTGTTAGTTTGTCATGATATCTTCACGAAAACACATTTTCCTATAATGTTGGTTGAACTCTTATAGGGGAAGCGCAGGTTTCATGAAATGAGCTCAGAATGTCAAGTTATAATGAAATCTTCATTTTGTGTTAGTTTGTCATGATTTCTTCACGAAAACACGTTTTCCTATAATGGTAGGTCGAACTCTTGTAGGGGAAGCGCAGGTTTCATGAAATGAGCTCAGAATGTCAAGTTATAATGAAATCTTCATTTTGTGTTAGTTTGTCATGATTTCTTCACGAAAACACGTTTTCCTAAAATGGTAGGTCGAACTCTTATAGGGGAAGCGCAGGTTTCATGAAATGAGCTCAGAATGTCAAGTTATAATGAAATCTTCATTTTTTGTTAGTTTGTCATGATTTCTTCACGAAAACACGTTTTCCTATAATGGTAGGTCGAACTCTTGTAGGGGAAGCGCAGTTTTCATGAAATGAGCTCAGAATGTCAAGTTATAATGAAATCTTTATTTTGTGTTAGTTTCTCATGATTTCTTCACGAAAACACGTTTTCCTAAAATGGTAGATCGAACTCTTACAGGGGAAGCGCAGGTTTCATGAAATGAGCTCAGAATGTCAAGTTATAATGAAATCTTCATTTTGGTTTGGTTTTTCATGATTTCTTCACGAAAACACATTTTCCTATAATGGTAGGTCGAACTCTTATAGGGGAAGCGCAGGTTTCATGAAATGAGCTCAGAATGTCAAGTTATAATGAAATCTCCATTTTGTGTTAGTTTGTCATGATTTCTTCACGAAAACACGTTTTCCTATAATGGTAGGTCGAACTCTTGTAGGGGAAGCGCAGGTTTCATGAAATCAACTCAGAATGTCAAGTTATAATGAAATCTTCATTTTGTGTTAGTTTGTCATGATTTCTTCACGAAAACACGTTTTCCTATAATGGTAGGTCGAACTCTTGTAGGGGAAGAGCAGGTTTCATGAAATCAACTCAGAATGTCAAGTTATAATGAAATCTTCATTTTGTGTTAGTTTGTCATGATTTCTTCACGAAAACACGTTTTCCTATAATGGTAGGTCGAACTCTTGTAGGGGAAGCGCAGGTTTCATGAAATGAGCTCAGAATGTCAAGTTATAATGAAATCTTCATTTTGTGTTAGTTTCTCATGATTTCTTCACGAAAACACGTTTTCCTATAATGGTAGATCGAACTCTTACAGGGGAAGCGCAGGTTTCATGAAATGAGCTCAGAATGTCAAGTTATAATGAAATCTTCATTTTGTGTTAGTTTGTCATGATATCTTCACGAAAACACATTTTCCTATAATGGTAGGTCGAACTCTTATAGGGGAAGCGCAGGTTTCATGAAATGAGCTCAGAATGTCAAGTTATAATGAAATCTTCATTTTGTGTTAGTTTGTCATGATTTCTTCACGAAAACACGTTTTCCTATAATGGTAGGTCGAACTCTTGTAGGGGAAGCGCAGGTTTCATGAAATGAGCTCAGAATGTCAAGTTATAATGAAATCTTCATTTTGTGTTAGTTTGTCATGATTTCTTCACGAAAACACGTTTTCCTAAAATGGTAGGTCGAACTCTTATAGGGGAAGCGCAGGTTTCATGAAATGAGCTCAGAATGTCAAGTTATAATGAAATCTTCATTTTTTGTTAGTTTGTCATGATTTCTTCACGAAAACACGTTTTCCTATAATGGTAGGTCGAACTCTTGTAGGGGAATCGCAGTTTTCATGAAATGAGCTCAGAATGTCAAGTTATAATGAAATCTTTATTTTGTGTTAGTTTCTCATGATTTCTTCACGAAAACACGTTTTCCTAAAATGGTAGGTCGAACTCTTACAGGGGAAGCGCAGGTTTCATGAAATCAACTCAGAATGTCAAGTTTTAATGAAATCTTCATTTTGTGTTAGTTTGTCATGATTTCTTCACGAAAACACGTTTTCCTATAATGGTAGGTCGAACTCTTATAGGGGAAGCGCAGGTTTCATGAAATGAGCTCAGAATGTCAAGTTATAATGAAATCTTCATTTTGTGTTAGTTTGTCATGATTTCTTCACGAAAACACATTTTCCTATAATGGTAGGTCGAACTCTTATAGGGGAAGCGCAGGTTTCAAGAAATGAGCTCAGAATGTCAAGTTATAATGAAATCTTCATTTTGTGTTAGTTTGTCATGATTTCTTCACGAAAACACGTTTTCCTATAATGGTAGGTCGAACTCTTGTAGGGGTAGAGCAGGTTTCATGAAATCAACTCAGAATGTCAAGTTATAATGAAATCTTCATTTTGTGTTAGTTTGTCATGATTTCTTCACGAAAACACGTTTTCCTATAATGGTAGGTCGAACTCTTACAGGGGAAGCGCAGGTTTCATGAAATCAACTCAGAATGTCAAGTTATAATGAAATCTTCATTTTGTGTTAGTTTGTCATGATTTCTTCACGAAAACTCGTTTTCCTATAATGGTAGGTCGAACTCTTGTAGGGGAAGCGCAGGTTTCATGAAATCAACTCAGAATGTCAAGTTATAATGAAATCTTCATTTTGTGTTAGTTTGTCATGATTTCTTCACGAAAACACGTTTTCCTATAATGGTAGGTCGAACTCTTGTAGGGGAAGCGCAGGTTTCATGAAATCAACTCAGAATGTCAAGTTATAATGAAATCTTCATTTTGTGTTAGTTTGTCATGATTTCTTCACGAAAACACGTTTTCCTAAAATGGTAGGTCGAACTCTTATAGGGGAAGCGCAGGTTTCATGAAATCAACTCAGAATGTCAAGTTATAATGAAATCTTCATTTTTTGTTAGTTTGTCATGATTTCTTCACGAAAACACGTTTTCCTATAATGGTAGGTCGAACTCTTACAGGGGAAGCGCAGGTTTCATGAAATCAACTCAGAATGTCAAGTTATAATGAAATCTTCATTTTGTGTTAGTTTCTCATGATTTCTTCACGAAAACACGTTTTCCTATAATGGTAGGTCGAACTCTTGTAGGGGAAGCGCAGTTTTCATGAAATGAGCTCAGAATGTCAAGTTATAATGAAATCTTTATTTTGTGTTAGTTTCTCATGATTTCTTCACGAAAACACGTTTTCCTATAATGGTAGGTCGAACTCTTGTAGGGGAAGCGCAGGTTTCATGAAATGAGCTCAGAATGTCAAGTTATAATGAAATCTTCATTTTGTGTTAGTTTGTCATGATTTCTTCACGAAAACACGTTTTCCTAAAATGGTAGGTCGAACTCTTATAGGGGAAGCGCAGGTTTCATGAAATGAGCTCAGAATGTCAAGTTATAATGAAATCTTCATTTTGTGTTAGTTTGTCATGATTTCTTCACGAAAACACGTTTTCCTAAAATGGTAGGTCGAACTCTTATAGGGGAAGCACAGGTTTCATGAAATGAGCTCAGAATGTCAAGTTATAATGAAATCTTCATTTTGTGTTAGTTTGTCATGATTTCTTCACGAAAACACGTTTTCCTATAATGGTAGGTCGAACTCTTCAGGGGAAGCGCAGGTTTCATGAAATCAACTCAGAATGTCAAGTTATAATGAAATCTTCATTTTGTGTTAGTTTGTCATGATTTCTTCACGAAAACACGTTTTCCTATAATGGTAGGTCGAACTCTTCAGGGGAAGCGCAGGTTTCATGAAATCAACTCAGAATGTCAAGTTATAATGAAATCTTCATTTTGTGTTAGTTTGTCATGATTTCTTCACGAAAACACGTTTTCCTATAATGGTAGGTCGAACTCTTGTAGGGGAAGCGCAGTTTTCATGAAATGAGCTCAGAATGTCAAGTTATAATGAAATCTTTATTTTGTGTTAGTTTCTCATGATTTCTTCACGAAAACACGTTTTCCTATAATGGTAGGTCGAACTCTTGTAGGGGAAGCGCAGGTTTCATGAAATGAGCTCAGAATGTCAAGTTATAATGAAATCTTCATTTTGTGTTAGTTTCTCATGATTTCTTCACGAAAACACGTTTTCCTATAATGGTAGATCGAACTCTTACAGGGGAAGCGCAGGTTTCATGAAATGAGCTCAGAATGTCAAGTTATAATGAAATCTTCATTTTGTGTTAGTTTGTCATGATTTCTTCACGAAAACACATTTTCCTATAATGGTAGATCGAACTCTTACAGGGGAAGCGCAGGTTTCATTAAATCAACTCAGAATGTCAAGTTATAATGAAATCTTCATTTTGTGTTAGTTTGTCATGATTTCTTCACGAAAACACGTTTTCCTATAATGGTAGGTCGAACTCTTGTAGGGGAAGCGCAGGTTTCATGAAATCAACTCAGAATGTCAAGTTATAATGAAATCTTCATTTTGTGTTAGTTTGTCATGATTTCTTCACGAAAACTCGTTTTCCTATAATGATAGGTCGAACTCTTGTAGGGGAAGCGCAGGTTTCATGAAATCAACTCAGAATGTCAAGTTATAATGAAATCTTCATTTTGTGTTAGTTTGTCATGATTTCTTCACGAAAACACGTTTTCCTAAAATGGTAGGTCGAACTCTTGTAGGGGAAGCGCAGGTTTCATGAAATCAACTCAGAATGTCAAGTTATAATGAAATCTTCATTTTGTGTTAGTTTGTCATGATTTCTTCACGAAAACACGTTTTCCTAAAATGGTAGGTCGAACTCTTATAGGGGAAGCGCAGGTTTCATGAAATGAGCTCAGAATGTCAAGTTATAATGAAATCTTCATTTTGTGTTAGTTTGTCATGATATCTTCACGAAAACACATTTTCGTATAATGGTAGGTCGAACTCTTATAGGGGAAGCGCAGGTTTCATGAAATGAGCTCAGAATGTCAAGTTATAATGAAATCTTCATTTTGTGTTAGTTTGTCATGATTTCTTCACGAAAACACGTTTTCCTATAATGGTAGGTCAAACTCTTGTAGTGGAAGCGCAGGTTTCATGAAATGAGCTCAGAATGTCAAGTTATAATGAAATCTTCATTTTGTGTTAGTTTGTCATGATTTCTTCACGAAAACACGTTTTCCTATAATGGTAGGTCGAACTCTTGTAGGGGAAGCGCAGGTTTCATGAAATCAACTCAGAATGTCAACTTATAATGAAATCTTCATTTTGTGTTAGTTTGTCATGATTCCTTCACGAAAACACGTTTTCCTAAAATGGTAGGTCGAACTCTTATAGGGGAAGCGCAGGTTTCATGAAATGAGCTCAGAATGTCAAGTTATAATGAAATCTTCATTTTGTGTTAGTTTGTCATGATTTCTTCACGAAAACACATTTTCCTATAATGGTAGGTCGAACTCTTATAGGGGAAGCGCAGGTTTCAAGAAATGAGCTCAGAATGTCAAGTTATAATGAAATCTTCATTTTGTGTTAGTTTGTCATGATTTCTTCACGAAAACACGTTTTCCTATAATGGTAGGTCGAACTCTTGTAGGGGAAGAGCAGGTTTCATGAAATCAACTCAGAATGTCAAGTTATAATGAAATCTTCATTTTGTGTTAGTTTGTCATGATTTCTTCACGAAAACACGTTTTCCTATAATGGTAGGTCGAACTCTTACAGGGGAAGCGCAGGTTTCATGAAATCAACTCAGAATGTCAAGTTATAATGAAATCTTCATTTTGTGTTAGTTTGTCATGATTTCTTCACGAAAACTCGTTTTCCTATAATGGTAGGTCGAACTCTTGTAGGGGAAGCGCAGGTTTCATGAAATCAACTCAGAATGTCAAGTTATAATGAAATCTTCATTTTGTGTTAGTTTGTCATGATTTCTTCACAAAAACACGTTTTCCTATAATGGTAGGTCGAACTCTTGTAGGGGAAGCGCAGGTTTCATGAAATCAACTCAGAATGTCAAGTTATAATGAAATCTTCATTTTGTGTTAGTTTGTCATGATTTCTTCACGAAAATACGTTTTCCTATAATGGTAGGTCGAACTCTTGTAGGGGAAGAGCAGGTTTCATGAAATCAACTCAGAATGTCAAGTTATAATGAAATCTTCATTTTGTGTTAGTTTGTCATGATTTCTTCACGAAAACACATTTTCCTATAATGGTAGATCGAACTCTTACAGGGGAAGCGCAGGTTTCATTAAATCAACTCAGAATGTCAAGTTATAATGAAATCTTCATTTTGTGTTAGTTTGTCATGATTTCTTCACGAAAACACGTTTTCCTATAATGGTAGGTCGAACTCTTGTAGGGGAAGCGCAGGTTTCATGAAATCAACTCAGAATGTCAAGTTATAATGAAATCTTCATTTTGTGTTAGTTTGTCATGATTTCTTCACGAAAACTCATTTTCCTATAATGATAGGTCGAACTCTTGTAGGGGAAGCGCAGGTTTCATGAAATCAACTCAGAATGTCAAGTTATAATGAAATCTTCATTTTGTGTTAGTTTGTCATGATTTCTTCACGAAAACACGTTTTCCTAAAATGGTAGGTCGAACTCTTGTAGGGGAAGCGCAGGTTTCATGAAATCAACTCAGAATGTCAAGTTATAATGAAATCTTCATTTTGTGTTAGTTTGTCATGATTTCTTCACGAAAACACGTTTTCCTAAAATGGTAGGTCGAACTCTTATAGGGGAAGCGCAGGTTTCATGAAATGAGCTCAGAATGTCAAGTTATAATGAAATCTTCATTTTGTGTTAGTTTGTCATGATATCTTCACGAAAACACATTTTCGTATAATGGTAGGTCGAACTCTTATAGGGGAAGCGCAGGTTTCATGAAATGAGCTCAGAATGTCAAGTTATAATGAAATCTTCATTTTGTGTTAGTTTGTCATGATTTCTTCACGAAAACACGTTTTCCTATAATGGTAGGTCGAACTCTTGTAGTGGAAGCGCAGGTTTCATGAAATGAGCTCAGAATGTCAAGTTATAATGAAATCTTCATTTTGTGTTAGTTTGTCATGATTTCTTCACGAAAACACGTTTTCCTATAATGGTAGGTCGAACTCTTGTAGGGGAAGCGCAGGTTTCATGAAATCAACTCAGAATGTCAACTTATAATGAAATCTTCATTTTGTGTTAGTTTGTCATGATTCCTTCACGAAAACACGTTTTCCTAAAATGGTAGGTCGAACTCTTATAGGGGAAGCGCAGGTTTCATGAAATGAGCTCAGAATGTCAAGTTATAATGAAATCTTCATTTTGTGTTAGTTTGTCATGATTTCTTCACGAAAACACATTTTCCTATAATGGTAGGTCGAACTCTTATAGGGGAAGCGCAGGTTTCAAGAAATGAGCTCAGAATGTCAAGTTATAATGAAATCTTCATTTTGTGTTAGTTTGTCATGATTTCTTCACGAAAACACGTTTTCCTATAATGGTAGGTCGAACTCTTGTAGGGGAAGAGCAGGTTTCATGAAATCAACTCAGAATGTCAAGTTATAATGAAATCTTCATTTTGTGTTAGTTTGTCATGATTTCTTCACGAAAACACGTTTTCCTATAATGGTAGGTCGAACTCTTACAGGGGAAGCGCAGGTTTCATGAAATCAACTCAGAATGTCAAGTTATAATGAAATCTTCATTTTGTGTTAGTTTGTCATGATTTCTTCACGAAAACTCGTTTTCCTATAATGGTAGGTCGAACTCTTGTAGGGGAAGCGCAGGTTTCATGAAATCAACTCAGAATGTCAAGTTATAATGAAATCTTCATTTTGTGTTAGTTTGTCATGATTTCTTCACGAAAACACGTTTTCCTATAATGGTAGGTCGAACTCTTGTAGGGGAAGCGCAGGTTTCATGAAATCAACTCAGAATGTCAAGTTATAATGAAATCTTCATTTTGTGTTAGTTTGTCATGATTTCTTCACGAAAACACGTTTTCCTATAATGGTAGGTCGAACTCTTACAGGGGAAGCGCAGGTTTCATGAAATCAACTCAGAATGTCAAGTTATAATGAAATCTTCATTTTGTGTTAGTTTGTCATGATTTCTTCACGAAAACTCGTTTTCCTATAATGGTAGGTCGAACTCTTGTAGGGGAAGCGCAGGTTTCATGAAATCAACTCAGAATGTCAAGTTATAATGAAATCTTCATTTTGTGTTAGTTTGTCATGATTTCTTCACGAAAACACGTTTTCCTATAATGGTAGGTCGAACTCTTGTAGGGGAAGCGCAGGTTTCATGAAATCAACTCAGAATGTCAAGTTATAATGAAATCTTCATTTTGTGTTAGTTTGTCATGATTTCTTCACGAAAACACGTTTTCCTAAAATGGTAGGTCGAACTCTTATAGGGGAAGCGCAGGTTTCATGAAATGAGCTCAGAATGTCAAGTTATAATGAAATCTTCATTTTGTGTTAGTTTGTCATGATTTCTTCACGAAAACACGTTTTCCTAAAATGGTAGGTCGAACTCTTATAGGGGAAGCGCAGGTTTCATGAAATGAGCTCAGAATGTCAAGTTATAATGAAATCTTCATTTTGTGTTAGTTTGTCATGATTTCTTCACGAAAACACGTTTTCCTATAATGGTAGGTCGAACTCTTCAGGGGAAGCGCAGGTTTCATGAAATCAACTCAGAATGTCAAGTTATAATGAAATCTTCATTTTGTGTTAGTTTGTCATGATTTCTTCACGAAAACACGTTTTCCTATAATGGTAGGTCGAACTCTTGTAGGGGAAGCGCAGTTTTCATGAAATGAGCTCAGAATGTCAAGTTATAATGAAATCTTTATTTTGTGTTAGTTTCTCATGATTTCTTCACGAAAACACGTTTTCCTATAATGGTAGGTCGAACTCTTGTAGGGGAAGCGCAGGTTTCATGAAATGAGCTCAGAATGTCAAGTTATAATGAAATCTTCATTTTGTGTTAGTTTCTCATGATTTCTTCACGAAAACACGTTTTCCTATAATGGTAGATCGAACTCTTACAGGGGAAGCGCAGGTTTCATGAAATGAGCTCAGAATGTCAAGTTATAATGAAATCTTCATTTTGTGTTAGTTTGTCATGATTTCTTCACGAAAACACATTTTCCTATAATGGTAGATCGAACTCTTACAGGGGAAGCGCAGGTTTCATTAAATCAACTCAGAATGTCAAGTTATAATGAAATCTTCATTTTGTGTTAGTTTGTCATGATTTCTTCACGAAAACACGTTTTCCTATAATGGTAGGTCGAACTCTTGTAGGGGAAGCGCAGGTTTCATGAAATCAACTCAGAATGTCAAGTTATAATGAAATCTTCATTTTGTGTTAGTTTGTCATGATTTCTTCACGAAAACTCGTTTTCCTATAATGATAGGTCGAACTCTTGTAGGGGAAGCGCAGGTTTCATGAAATCAACTCAGAATGTCAAGTTATAATGAAATCTTCATTTTGTGTTAGTTTGTCATGATTTCTTCACGAAAATACGTTTTCCTATAATGGTAGGTCGAACTCTTGTAGGGGAAGAGCAGGTTTCATGAAATCAACTCAGAATGTCAAGTTATAATGAAATCTTCATTTTGTGTTAGTTTGTCATGATTTCTTCACGAAAACACGTTTTCCTATAATGGTAGGTCGAACTCTTACAGGGGAAGCGCAGGTTTCATGAAATCAACTCAGAATGTCAAGTTATAATGAAATCTTCATTTTGTGTTAGTTTGTCATGATTTCTTCACGAAAACTCGTTTTCCTATAATGGTAGGTCGAACTCTTGTAGGGGAAGCGCAGGTTTCATGAAATCAACTCAGAATGTCAAGTTATAATGAAATCTTCATTTTGTGTTAGTTTGTCATGATTTCTTCACGAAAACACGTTTTCCTATAATGGTAGGTCGAACTCTTGTAGGGGAAGCGCAGGTTTCATGAAATCAACTCAGAATGTCAAGTTATAATGAAATCTTCATTTTGTGTTAGTTTGTCATGATTTCTTCACGAAAACACGTTTTCCTAAAATGGTAGGTCGAACTCTTATAGGGGAAGCGCAGGTTTCATGAAATGAGCTCAGAATGTCAAGTTATAATGAAATCTTCATTTTGTGTTAGTTTGTCATGATTTCTTCACGAAAACACGTTTTCCTAAAATGGTAGGTCGAACTCTTATAGGGGAAGCGCAGGTTTCATGAAATGAGCTCAGAATGTCAAGTTATAATGAAATCTTCATTTTGTGTTAGTTTGTCATGATTTCTTCACGAAAACACGTTTTCCTATAATGGTAGGTCGAACTCTTCAGGGGAAGCGCAGGTTTCATGAAATCAACTCAGAATGTCAAGTTATAATGAAATCTTCATTTTGTGTTAGTTTGTCATGATTTCTTCACGAAAACACGTTTTCCTATAATGGTAGGTCGAACTCTTGTAGGGGAAGCGCAGTTTTCATGAAATGAGCTCAGAATGTCAAGTTATAATGAAATCTTTATTTTGTGTTAGTTTCTCATGATTTCTTCACGAAAACACGTTTTCCTATAATGGTAGGTCGAACTCTTGTAGGGGAAGCGCAGGTTTCATGAAATGAGCTCAGAATGTCAAGTTATAATGAAATCTTCATTTTGTGTTAGTTTCTCATGATTTCTTCACGAAAACACGTTTTCCTATAATGGTAGATCGAACTCTTACAGGGGAAGCGCAGGTTTCATGAAATGAGCTCAGAATGTCAAGTTATAATGAAATCTTCATTTTGTGTAAGTTTGTCATGATTTCTTCACGAAAACACATTTTCCTATAATGGTAGATCGAACTCTTACAGGGGAAGCGCAGGTTTCATTAAATCAACTCAGAATGTCAAGTTATAATGAAATCTTCATTTTGTGTTAGTTTGTCATGATTTCTTCACGAAAACACGTTTTCCTATAATGGTAGGTCGAACTCTTGTAGTGGAAGCGCAGGTTTCATGAAATGAGCTCAGAATGTCAAGTTATAATGAAATCTTCATTTTGTGTTAGTTTGTCATGATTTCTTCACGAAAACACGTTTTCCTATAATGGTAGGTCGAACTCTTGTAGGGGAAGCGCAGGTTTCATGAAATCAACTCAGAATGTCAACTTATAATGAAATCTTCATTTTGTGTTAGTTTGTCATGATTCCTTCACGAAAACACGTTTTCCTAAAATGGTAGGTCGAACTCTTATAGGGGAAGCGCAGGTTTCATGAAATGAGCTCAGAATGTCAAGTTATAATGAAATCTTCATTTTGTGTTAGTTTGTCATGATTTCTTCACGAAAACACGTTTTCCTAAAATGGTAGGTCGAACTCTTATAGGGGAAGCGCAGGTTTCATGAAATGAGCTCAGAATGTCAAGTTATAATGAAATCTTCATTTTGTGTTAGTTTGTCATGATTTCTTCACGAAAACACGTTTTCCTATAATGGTAGGTCGAACTCTTACAGGGGAAGCGCAGGTTTCATGAAATCAACTCAGAATGTCAAGTTATAATGAAATCTTCATTTTGTGTTAGTTTGTCATGATTTCTTCACGAAAACACGTTTTCCTATAATGGTAGGTCGAACTCTTGTAGGGGAAGCGCAGTTTTCATGAAATGAGCTCAGAATGTCAAGTTATAATGAAATCTTTATTTTGTGTTAGTTTCTCATGATTTCTTCACGAAAACACGTTTTCCTATAATGGTAGGTCGAACTCTTGTAGGGGAAGCGCAGGTTTCATGAAATGAGCTCAGAATGTCAAGTTATAATGAAATCTTCATTTTGTGTTAGTTTGTCATGATTTCTTCACGAAAACACGTTTTCCTATAATGGTAGATCGAACTCTTACAGGGGAAGCGCAGGTTTCATGAAATGAGCTCAGAATGTCAAGTTATAATGAAATCTTCATTTTGTGTTAGTTTGTCATGATTTCTTCACGAAAACACGTTTTCCTATAATGGTAGGTCGAACTCTTATAGGGGAAGCGCAGGTTTCATGAAATGAGCTCAGAATGTCAAGTTATAATGAAATCTTCATTTTGTGTTAGTTTCTCATGATTTCTTCACGAAAACACGTTTTCCTATAATGGTAGGTCGAACTCTTACAGGGGAAGCGCAGGTTTCATGAAATGAGCTCAGAATGTCATGTTATAATGAAATCTTCATTTTGTGTTAGTTTGTCATGATTTCTTCACGAAAACACGTTTTCCTATAATGGTAGGTCGAACTCTTACAGGGGAAGCGCAGGTTTCATGAAATCAACTCAGAATGTCAAGTTATAATGAAATCTTCATTTTGTGTTAGTTTGTCATGATTTCTTCACGAAAACACGTTTTCCTATAATGGTAGGTCGAACTCTTACAGGGAAAGCGCAGTTTTCATGAAATGAGCTCAGAATGTCAAGTTATAATGAAATCTTCATTTTGTGTTAGTTTCTCATGATTTCTTCACGAAAACACGTTTTCCTATAATGGTAGGTCGAACTCTTGTAGGGGAAGCGCAGTTTTCATGAAATGAGCTCAGAATGTCAAGTTATAATGAAATCTTCATTTTGTGTTAGTTTGTCATGATTTCTTCACGAAAACACGTTTTCCTATAATGGTAGGTCGAACTCTTGTAGGGGAAGCGCAGGTTTCATGAAATGAGCTCAGAATGTCAAGTTATAATGAAATCTTCATTTTGTGTTAGTTTCTCATGATTTCTTCACGAAAACACGTTTTCCTATAATGGTAGGTCGAACTCTTACAGGGAAAGCGCAGGTTTCATGAAATGAGCTCAGAATGTCAAGTTATAATGAAATCTTCATTTTGTGTTAGTTTGTCATGATTTCTTCACGAAAACACGTTTTCCTATAATGGTAGGTCGAACTCTTATAGGGGAAGCGCAAGTTTCATGAAATGAGCTCAGAATGTCAAGTTATAATGATATCTTCATTTTGTGTTAGTTTCTCATGATTTCTTCACGAAAACACGTTTTCCTATAATGGTAGGTCGAACTCTTGTAGGGGAAGCGCAGGTTTCATGAAATGAGCTCAGAATGTCAAGTTATAATGATATCTTCATTTTGTGTTAGTTTGTCATGATTTCTTCACGAAAACACGTTTTCCTATAATGGTAGGTCGAACTCTTGTAGGGGAAGAGCAGGTTTCATGAAATGAGCTCAGAATGTCAAGTTATAATGAAATCTTCATTTTGTGTTAGTTTGTCATGATTTCTTCACGAAAACACGTTAACCTATAATGGTAGGTCGAACTCTTGTAGGGGAAGCGCAGGTTTCATGAAATCAACTCAGAATGTCAAGTTATAATGAAATCTTCATTTTGTGTTAGTTTGTCATGATTCCTTCACGAAAACACGTTTTCCTATAATGGTAGGTCGAACTCTTGTAGGGGAAGCGCAGTTTTCATGAAATGAGCTCAGAATGTCAAGTTATAATGAAATCTTTATTTTGTGTTAGTTTCTCATGATTTCTTCACGAAAACACGTTTTCCTATAATGGTAGGTCGAACTCTTGTAGGGGAAGAGCAGGTTTCATGAAATCAACTCAGAATGTCAAGTTATAATGAAATCTTCATTTTGTGTTAGTTTGTCATGATTTCTTCACGAAAACACGTTTTCCTATAATGGTAGGTCGAACTCTTGTAGGGGAAGCGCAGGTTTCATGAAATGAGCTCAGAATGTCAAGTTATAATGAAATCTTCATTTTGTGTTAGTTTCTCATGATTTCTTCACGAAAACACGTTTTCCTATAATGGTAGGTCGAACTCTTGTAGGGGAAGAGCAGGTTTCATGAAATCAACTCAGAATGTCAAGTTATAATGAAATCTTCATTTTGTGTTAGTTTGTCATGATTTCTTCACGAAAACACGTTTTCCTATAATGGTAGGTCGAACTCTTGTAGGGGAAGTGCAGGTTTCATGAAATGAGCTCAGAATGTCAAGTTATAATGAAATCTTCATTTTGTGTTAGTTTCTCATGATTTCTTCACGAAAACACGTTTTCCTATAATGGTAGGTCGAACTCTTATAGGGGAAGCGCAGGTTTCATGAAATGAGCTCAGAATGTCAAGTTATAATGAAATCTTCATTTTGTGTTAGTTTCTCATGATTTCTTCATGAAAACACGTTTTCCTATAATGGTAGGTCGAACTCTTACAGGGAAAGCGCAGGTTTCATGAAATGAGCTCAGAATGTCAAGTTATAATGAAATCTTCATTTTGTGTTAGTTTGTCATGATTTCTTCACGAAAACACGTTTTCCTATAATGGTAGGTCGAACTCTTATAGGGGAAGCGCAAGTTTCATGAAATGAGCTCAGAATGTCAAGTTATAATGATATCTTCATTTTGTGTTAGTTTCTCATGATTTCTTCACGAAAACACGTTTTCCTATAATGGTAGGTCGAACTCTTGTAGGGGAAGCGCAGGTTTCATGAAATGAGCTCAGAATGTCAAGTTATAATGATATCTTCATTTTGTGTTAGTTTCTCATGATTTCTTCACGAAAACACGTTTTCCTATAATGGTAGGTCGAACTCTTGTAGGGGAAGAGCAGGTTTCATGAAATGAGCTCAGAATGTCAAGTTATAATGAAATCTTCATTTTGTGTTAGTTTGTCATGATTTCTTCACGAAAACACGTTTTCCTATAATGGTAGGTCGAACTCTTGTAGGGGAAGCGCAGGTTTCATGAAATCAACTCAGAATGTCAAGTTATAATGAAATCTTCATTTTGTGTTAGTTTGTCATGATTCCTTCACGAAAACACGTTTTCCTATAATGGTAGGTCGAACTCTTGTAGGGGAAGCGCAGTTTTCATGAAATGAGCTCAGAATGTCAAGTTATAATGAAATCTTTATTTTGTGTTAGTTTCTCATGATTTCTTCACGAAAACACGTTTTCCTATAATGGTAGGTCGAACTCTTGTAGGGGAAGAGCAGGTTTCATGAAATCAACTCAGAATGTCAAGTTATAATGAAATCTTCATTTTGTGTTAGTTTGTCATGATTTCTTCACGAAAACACGTTTTCCTATAATGGTAGGTCGAACTCTTGTAGGGGAAGCGCAGGTTTCATGAAATGAGCTCAGAATGTCAAGTTATAATGAAATCTTCATTTTGTGTTAGTTTGTCATGATTTCTTCACGAAAACACGTTTTCCTATAATGGTAGGTCGAACTCTTATAGGGGAAGCGCAGGTTTCATGAAATGAGCTCAGAATGTCAAGTTATAATGAAATCTTCATTTTGTGTTAGTTTCTCATGATTTCTTCACGAAAACACGTTTTCCTATAATGGTAGGTCGAACTCTTACAGGGGAAGCGCAGGTTTCATGAAATGAGCTCAGAATGTCATGTTATAATGAAATCTTCATTTTGTGTTAGTTTGTCATGATTTCTTCACGAAAACACGTTTTCCTATAATGGTAGGTCGAACTCTTACAGGGGAAGCGCAGGTTTCATGAAATCAACTCAGAATGTCAAGTTATAATGAAATCTTCATTTTGTGTTAGTTTGTCATGATTTCTTCACGAAAACACGTTTTCCTATAATGGTAGGTCGAACTCTTGTAGGGGAAGCGCAGTTTTCATGAAATGAGCTCAGAATGTCAAGTTATAATGAAATCTTCATTTTGTGTTAGTTTCTCATGATTTCTTCACGAAAACACGTTTTCCTATAATGGTAGGTCGAACTCTTGTAGGGGAAGCGCAGGTTTCATGAAATGAGCTCAGAATGTCAAGTTATAATGAAATCTTCATTTTGTGTTAGTTTGTCATGATTTCTTCACGAAAACACGTTTTCCTATAATGGTAGGTCGAACTCTTGTAGGGGAAGCGCAGGTTTCATGAAATGAGCTCAGAATGTCAAGTTATAATGAAATCTTCATTTTGTGTTAGTTTCTCATGATTTCTTCACGAAAACACGTTTTCCTATAATGGTAGGTCGAACTCTTACAGGGAAAGCGCAGGTTTCATGAAATGAGCTCAGAATGTCAAGTTATAATGAAATCTTCATTTTGTGTTAGTTTGTCATGATTTCTTCACGAAAACACGTTTTCCTATAATGGTAGGTCGAACTCTTATAGGGGAAGCGCAAGTTTCATGAAATGAGCTCAGAATGTCAAGTTATAATGATATCTTCATTTTGTGTTAGTTTCTCATGATTTCTTCACGAAAACACGTTTTCCTATAATGGTAGGTCGAACTCTTGTAGGGGAAGCGCAGGTTTCATGAAATGAGCTCAGAATGTCAAGTTATAATGATATCTTCATTTTGTGTTAGTTTCTCATGATTTCTTCACGAAAACACGTTTTCCTATAATGGTAGGTCGAACTCTTGTAGGGGAAGAGCAGGTTTCATGAAATGAGCTCAGAATGTCAAGTTATAATGAAATCTTCATTTTGTGTTAGTTTGTCATGATTTCTTCACGAAAACACGTTTTCCTATAATGGTAGGTCGAACTCTTGTAGGGGAAGCGCAGGTTTCATGAAATCAACTCAGAATGTCAAGTTATAATGAAATCTTCATTTTGTGTTAGTTTGTCATGATTCCTTCACGAAAACACGTTTTCCTATAATGGTAGGTCGAACTCTTGTAGGGGAAGCGCAGTTTTCATGAAATGAGCTCAGAATGTCAAGTTATAATGAAATCTTTATTTTGTGTTAGTTTCTCATGATTTCTTCACGAAAACACGTTTTCCTATAATGGTAGGTCGAACTCTTGTAGGGGAAGAGCAGGTTTCATGAAATCAACTCAGAATGTCAAGTTATAATGAAATCTTCATTTTGTGTTAGTTTGTCATGATTTCTTCACGAAAACACGTTTTCCTATAATGGTAGGTCGAACTCTTGTAGGGGAAGCGCAGGTTTCATGAAATGAGCTCAGAATGTCAAGTTATAATGAAATCTTCATTTTGTGTTAGTTTCTCATGATTTCTTCACGAAAACACGTTTTCCTATAATGGTAGGTCGAACTCTTGTAGGGGAAGAGCAGGTTTCATGAAATCAACTCAGAATGTCAAGTTATAATGAAATCTTCATTTTGTGTTAGTTTGTCATGATTTCTTCACGAAAACACGTTTTCCTATAATGGTAGGTCGAACTCTTGTAGGGGAAGCGCAGGTTTCATGAAATGAGCTCAGAATGTCAAGTTATAATGAAATCTTCATTTTGTGTTAGTTTCTCATGATTTCTTCACGAAAACACGTTTTCCTATAATGGTAGGTCGAACTCTTATAGGGGAAGCGCAGGTTTCATGAAATGAGCTCAGAATGTCAAGTTATAATGAAATCTTCATTTTGTGTTAGTTTCTCATGATTTCTTCATGAAAACACGTTTTCCTATAATGGTAGGTCGAACTCTTACAGGGGAAGCGCAGGTTTCATGAAATGAGCTCAGAATGTCAAGTTATAATGAAATCTTCATTTTGTGTTAGTTTGTCATGATTTCTTCACGAAAACACGTTTTCCTATAATGGTAGGTCGAACTCTTATAGGGGAAGCGCAAGTTTCATGAAATGAGCTCAGAATGTCAAGTTATAATGATATCTTCATTTTGTGTTAGTTTCTCATGATTTCTTCACGAAAACACGTTTTCCTATAATGGTAGGTCGAACTCTTGTAGGGGAAGCGCAGGTTTCATGAAATGAGCTCAGAATGTCAAGTTATAATGATATCTTCATTTTGTGTTAGTTTCTCATGATTTCTTCACGAAAACACGTTTTCCTATAATGGTAGGTCGAACTCTTGTAGGGGAAGAGCAGGTTTCATGAAATGAGCTCAGAATGTCAAGTTATAATGAAATCTTCATTTTGTGTTAGTTTGTCATGATTTCTTCACGAAAACACGTTTTCCTATAATGGTAGGTCGAACTCTTGTAGGGGAAGCGCAGGTTTCATGAAATCAACTCAGAATGTCAAGTTATAATGAAATCTTCATTTTGTGTTAGTTTGTCATGATTCCTTCACGAAAACACGTTTTCCTATAATGGTAGGTCGAACTCTTGTAGGGGAAGCGCAGTTTTCATGAAATGAGCTCAGAATGTCAAGTTATAATGAAATCTTTATTTTGTGTTAGTTTCTCATGATTTCTTCACGAAAACACGTTTTCCTATAATGGTAGGTCGAACTCTTGTAGGGGAAGAGCAGGTTTCATGAAATCAACTCAGAATGTCAAGTTATAATGAAATCTTCATTTTGTGTTAATTTGTCATGATTTCTTCACGAAAACACGTTTTCCTATAATGGTAGGTCGAACTCTTGTAGGGGAAGCGCAGGTTTCATGAAATGAGCTCAGAATGTCAAGTTATAATGAAATCTTCATTTTGTGTTAGTTTCTCATGATTTCTTCACGAAAACACGTTTTCCTATAATGGTAGGTCGAACTCTTATAGGGGAAGCGCAGGTTTCATGAAATGAGCTCAGAATGTCAAGTTATAATGAAATCTTCATTTTGTGTTAGTTTGTCATGATTTCTTCATGAAAACACGTTTTCCTATAATGGTAGGTCGAACTCTTATAGGGGAAGCGCAAGTTTCATGAAATGAGCTCAGAATGTCAAGTTATAATGAAATCTTCATTTTGTGTTAGTTTCTCATGATTTCTTCACGAAAACACGTTTTCCTATAATGGTAGGTCGAACTCTTACAGGGGAAGCGCAGGTTTCATGAAATGAGCTCAGAATGTCATGTTATAATGAAATCTTCATTTTGTGTTAGTTTGTCATGATTTCTTCACGAAAACACGTTTTCCTATAATGGTAGGTCGAACTCTTGTAGGGGAAGAGCAGGTTTCATGAAATGAGCTCAGAATGTCAAGTTATAATGAAATCTTCATTTTGTGTTAGTTTGTCATGATTTCTTCACGAAAACACGTTTTCCTATAATGGTAGGTCGAACTCTTGTAGGGGAAGCGCAGGTTTCATGAAATCAACTCAGAATGTCAAGTTATAATGAAATCTTCATTTTGTGTTAGTTTGTCATGATTTCTTCACGAAAACACGTTTTCCTATAATGGTAGATCGAACTCTTACAGGGGAAGCGCAGGTTTCATGAAATGAGCTCAGAATGTCAAGTTATAATGAAATCTTCATTTTGTGTTAGTTTGTCATGATTTCTTCACGAAAACACGTTTTCCTATAATGGTAGGTCGAACTCTTATAGGGGAAGCGCAGGTTTCATGAAATGAGCTCAGAATGTCAAGTTATAATGAAATCTTCATTTTGTGTTAGTTTGTCATGATTTCTTCACGAAAACACATTTTCCTATAATGGTAGGTCGAACTCTTATAGGGGAAGCGCAGGTTTCATGAAATGAGCTCAGAATGTCAAGTTATAATGAAATCTTCATTTTGTGTTAGTTTGTCATGATTTCTTCACGAAAACACATTTTCCTATAATGGTAGGTCGAACTCTTATAGGGGAAGCGCAGGTTTCATGAAATGAGCTCAGAATGTCAAGTTATAATGAAATCTTCATTTTGTGTTAGTTTGTCATGATTTCTTCACGAAAACACGTTTTCCTATAATGGTAGGTCGAACTCTTGTAGGGGAAGAGCAGGTTTCATGAAATCAACTCAGAATGTCAAGTTATAATGAAATCTTCATTTTGTGTTAGTTTGTCATGATTTCTTCACGAAAACACGTTTTCCTATAATGGTAGGTCGAACTCTTGTAGGGGAAGAGCAGGTTTCATGAAATCAACTCAAAATGTCAAGTTATAATGAAATCTTCATTTTGTGTTAGTTTGTCATGATTTCTTCACGAAAACACGTTTTCCTATAGTGGTAGGTCGAACTCTTGTAGGGGAAGCGCAGTTTTCATGAATTGAGCTCATAATGTCAAGTTATAATGAAATTTTTATTTTGTGTTAGTTTCTCATGATTTCTTCACGAAAACACGTTTTCCTATAATGGTAGGTCGAACTCTTGTAGGGGAAGCGCAGGTTTCATGAAATGAGCTCAGAATGTCAAGTTATAATGAAATCTTCATTTTGTGTTAGTTTGTCATGATTTCTTCACGAAAACACGTTTTCCTATAATGGTAGGTCGAACTCTTATAGGGGAAGCGCAGGTTTCATGAAATGAGCTCAGAATGTCAAGTTATAATGAAATCTTCATTTTGTGTTAGTTTGTCATGATTTCTTCACGAAAACACGTTTTCCTATAATGGTAGGTCGAACTCTTATAGGGGAAGCGCAGGTTTCATGAAATGAGCTCAGAATGTCAAGTTATAATGAAATCTTCATTTTGTGTTAGTTTGTCATGATTTCTTCACGAAAACACGTTTTCCTATAATGGTAGGTCGAACTCTTACAGGGGAAGCGCAGGTTTCATGAAATGAGCTCAGAATGTCAAGTTATAATGAAATCTTCATTTTGTGTTAGTTTGTCATGATTTCTTCACGAAAACACGTTTTCCTATAATGGTAGGGCGAACTCTTGTAGGGGAAGCGCAGGTTTCATGAAATGAGCTCAGAATGTCAAGTTATAATGAAATCTTCATTTTGTGTTAGTTTCTCATGATTTCTTCACGAAAACACGTTTTCCTATAATGGTAGATCGAACTCTTACAGGGGAAGCGCAGGTTTCATGAAATGAGCTCAGAATGTCAAGTTATAATGAAATCTTCATTTTGTGTTAGTTTGTCATGATTTCTTCACGAAAACACATTTTCCTATAATGGTAGGTCGAACTCTTATAGGGGAAGCGCAGGTTTCATGAAATGAGCTCAGAATGTCAAGTTATAATGAAATCTTCATTTTGTGTTAGTTTGTCATGATTTCTTCACGAAAACACGTTTTACTATAATGGTAGGTCGAACTCTTGTAGGGGAAGAGCAGGTTTCATGAAATCAACTCAGAATGTCAAGTTATAATGAAATCTTCATTTTGTGTTAGTTTGTCATGATTTCTTCACGAAAACACGTTTTCCTATAATGGTAGGTCGAACTCTTGTAGGGGAAGCGCAGTTTTCATGAAATGAGCTCAGAATGTCAAGTTATAATGAAATCTTTATTTTGTGTTAGTTTCTCATGATTTCTTCACGAAAACACGTTTTCCTATAATGGTAGGTCGAACTCTTGTAGGGGAAGCGCAGGTTTCATGAAATCAACTCAGAATGTCAAGTTATAATGAAATCTTCATTTTGTGTTAGTTTGTCATGATTTCTTCACGAAAACACGTTTTCCTATAATGGTAGATCGAACTCTTACAGGGGAAGCGCAGGTTTCATGAAATGAGCTCAGAATGTCAAGTTATAATGAAATCTTCATTTTGTGTTAGTTTGTCATGATTTCTTCACGAAAACACGTTTTCCTATAATGGTAGGTCGAACTCTTATAGGGGAAGCGCAGGTTTCATGAAATGAGCTCAGAATGTCAAGTTATAATGAAATCTTCATTTTGTGTTAGTTTGTCATGATTTCTTCACGAAAACACATTTTCCTATAATGGTAGGTCGAACTCTTATAGGGGAAGCGCAGGTTTCATGAAATGAGCTCAGAATGTCAAGTTATAATGAAATCTTCATTTTGTGTTAGTTTGTCATGATTTCTTCACGAAAACACATTTTCCTATAATGGTAGGTCGAACTCTTATAGGGGAAGCGCAGGTTTCATGAAATGAGCTCAGAATGTCAAGTTATAATGAAATCTTCATTTTGTGTTAGTTTGTCATGATTTCTTCACGAAAACACGTTTTCCTATAATGGTAGGTCGAACTCTTGTAGGGGAAGAGCAGGTTTCATGAAATCAACTCAGAATGTCAAGTTATAATGAAATCTTCATTTTGTGTTAGTTTGTCATGATTTCTTCACGAAAACACGTTTTCCTATAATGGTAGGTCGAACTCTTGTAGGGGAAGAGCAGGTTTCATGAAATCAACTCAAAATGTCAAGTTATAATGAAATCTTCATTTTGTGTTAGTTTGTCATGATTTCTTCACGAAAACACGTTTTCCTATAATGGTAGGTCGAACTCTTGTAGGGGAAGCGCAGTTTTCATGAATTGAGCTCATAATGTCAAGTTATAATGAAATTTTTATTTTGTGTTAGTTTCTCATGATTTCTTCACGAAAACACGTTTTCCTATAATGGTAGGTCGAACTCTTGTAGGGGAAGCGCAGGTTTCATGAAATGAGCTCAGAATGTCAAGTTATAATGAAATCTTCATTTTGTGTTAGTTTGTCATGATTTCTTCACGAAAACACGTTTTCCTATAATGGTAGGTCGAACTCTTATAGGGGAAGCGCAGGTTTCATGAAATGAGCTCAGAATGTCAAGTTATAATGAAATCTTCATTTTGTGTTAGTTTGTCATGATTTCTTCACGAAAACACGTTTTCCTATAATGGTAGGTCGAACTCTTATAGGGGAAGCGCAGGTTTCATGAAATGAGCTCAGAATGTCAAGTTATAATGAAATCTTCATTTTGTGTTAGTTTGTCATGATTTCTTCACGAAAACACGTTTTCCTATAATGGTAGGTCGAACTCTTACAGGGGAAGCGCAGGTTTCATGAAATGAGCTCAGAATGTCAAGTTATAATGAAATCTTCATTTTGTGTTAGTTTGTCATGATTTCTTCACGAAAACACGTTTTCCTATAATGGTAGGGCGAACTCTTGTAGGGGAAGCGCAGGTTTCATGAAATGAGCTCAGAATGTCAAGTTATAATGAAATCTTCATTTTGTGTTAGTTTCTCATGATTTCTTCACGAAAACACGTTTTCCTATAATGGTAGATCGAACTCTTACAGGGGAAGCGCAGGTTTCATGAAATGAGCTCAGAATGTCAAGTTATAATGAAATCTTCATTTTGTGTTAGTTTGTCATGATTTCTTCACGAAAACACATTTTCCTATAATGGTAGGTCGAACTCTTATAGGGGAAGCGCAGGTTTCATGAAATGAGCTCAGAATGTCAAGTTATAATGAAATCTTCATTTTGTGTTAGTTTGTCATGATTTCTTCACGAAAACACGTTTTACTATAATGGTAGGTCGAACTCTTGTAGGGGAAGAGCAGGTTTCATGAAATCAACTCAGAATGTCAAGTTATAATGAAATCTTCATTTTGTGTTAGTTTGTCATGATTTCTTCACGAAAACACGTTTTCCTATAATGGTAGGTCGAACTCTTGTAGGGGAAGAGCAGGTTTCATGAAATCAACTCAAAATGTCAAGTTATAATGAAATCTTCATTTTGTGTTAGTTTGTCATGATTTCTTCACGAAAACACGTTTTCCTATAATGGTAGGTCGAACTCTTGTAGGGGAAGAGCAGGTTTCATGAAATCAACTCAGAATGTCAAGTTATAATGAAATCTTCATTTTGTGTTAGTTTGTCATGATTTCTTCACGAAAACACGTTTTCCTATAATGGTAGGTCGAACTCTTACAGGGGAAGCCCAGGTTTCATGAAATGAGCTCAGAATGTCAAGTTATAATGAAATCTTCATTTTGTGTTAGTTTCTCATGATTTCTTCACGAAAACACGTTTTCCTATAATGGTAGGTCGAACTCTTGTAGGGGAAGCGCAGGTTTCATGAAATGAGCTCAGAATGTCAAGTTATAATGAAATCTTCATTTTGTGTTAGTTTGTCATGATTTCTTCACGAAAACACGTTTTCCTATAATGGTAGGTCGAACTCTTATAGGGGAAGCGCAGGTTTCATGAAATGAGCTCAGAATGTCAAGTTATAATGAAATCTTCATTTTGTGTTAGTTTCTCATGATTTCTTCACGAAAACACGTTTTCCTATAATGGTAGGTCGAACTCTTGTAGGGGAAGAGCAGGTTTCATGAAATCAACTCAGAATGTCAAGTTATAATGAAATCTTCATTTTGTGTTAGTTTGTCATGATTTCTTCACGAAAACACGTTTTCCTATAATGGTAGGTCGAACTCTTGTAGGGGAAGAGCAGGTTTCATGAAATCAACTCAGAATGTCAAGTTATAATTAAATCTTCATTTTGTGTTAGTTTGTCATGATTTCTTCTCGAAAACACGTTTTCCTATAATGGTCGGTCGAACTCTTGTAGGGGAAGCGCAGGTTTCATGAAATGAGCTCAGAATGTCAAGTTATAATGAAATCTTCATTTTGTGTTAGTTTCTCATGATTTCTTCACGAAAACACGTTTTCCTATAATGGTAGGTCGAACTCTTACAGGGGAAGCGCAGGTTTCATGAAATGAGCTCAGAATGTCAAGTTATAATGAAATCTTCATTTTGTGTTAGTTTGTCATGATTTCTTCACGAAAACACGTTTTCCTATAATGGTAGGTCGAACTCTTGTAGGGGAAGAGCAGGTTTCATGAAATCAACTCAAAATGTCAAGTTATAATGAAATCTTCATTTTGTGTTAGTTTGTCATGATTTCTTCACGAAAACACGTTTTCCTATAATGGTCGGTCGAACTCTTGTAGGGGAAGCGCAGGTTTCATGAAATGAGCTCAGAATGTCAAGTTATAATGAAATCTTCATTTTGTGTTAGTTTCTCATGATTTCTTCACGAAAACACGTTTTCCTATAATGGTAGGTCGAACTCTTACAGGGGAAGCGCAGGTTTCATGAAATGAGCTCAGAATGTCAAGTTATAATGAAATCTTCATTTTGTGTTAGTTTGTCATGATTTCTTCACGAAAACACGTTTTCCTATAATGGTAGGTCGAACTCTTATAGGGGAAGCGCAGGTTTCATGAAATGAGCTCAGAATGTCAAGTTATAATGAAATCTTCATTTTGTGTTAGTTTCTCATGATTTCTTCACGAAAACACGTTTTCCTATAATGGTAGGTCGAACTGAAGATTGAAGAAATGAAGAATGAAAAAAATGAAAAATTTTCACAAAATGAAGATTTCATTATAACTTGACATTCTGAGCTCATTTCATGAAACCTGCGCTTCCCCTATAAGAGTTCGACCTACCATTATAGGAAAACGTGTTTTCGTGAAGAAATCATGACAAACTAACACAAAATGAAGATTTCATTATAACTTGACATTCTGAGCTCATTTCATGAAACCTGCGCTTCCCCTATAAGAGTTCGACCTACCATTATAGGAAAACGTGTTTTCGTGAAGAAATCATGACAAACTAACACAAAATAAAGATTTCATTATAACTTGACATTCTGAGCTCAATTCATGAAAACTGCGCTTCCCCTACAAGAGTTCGACCTACCATTATAGGAAAACGTGTTTTCGTGAAGAAATCATGACAAACTAACACAAAATGAAGATTTCATTATAACTTGACATTCTGAGCTCAATTCATGAAAACTGCGCTTCACCTACAAGAGTTCGACCTACCATTATAGGAAAACGTGTTTTCGTGAAGAAATCATGACAAACTAACACAAAATGAAGATTTCATTATAACTTGACATTCTGAGCTCATTTCATGAAACCTGCGCTTCCCCTATAAGAGTTCGACCTACCATTATAGGAAAACGTGTTTTCGTGAAGAAATCATGACAAACTAACACAAAATGAAGATTTCATTATAACTTGACATTCTGAGCTCATTTCATGAAACCTGCGCTTCCCCTAAAAGAGTTCGACCTACCATTATAGGAAAACGTGTTTTCGTGAAGAAATCATGAGAAACTAACACAAAATAAAGATTTCATTATAACTTGACATTCTGAGCTCAATTCATGAAAACTGCGCTTCCCCTACAAGAGTTCGACCTACCATTATAGGAAAACGTGTTTTCGTGAAGAAATCATGACAAACTAACACAAAATGAAGATTTCATTATAACTTGACATTTTGAGTTGATTTCATGAAACCTGCTCTTCCCCTACAAGAGTTCGACCTACCATTATAGGAAAACGTGTTTTCGTGAAGAAATCATGACAAACTAACACAAAATGAAGATTTCATTATAACTTGACATTCTGAGCTCATTTCATGAAACCTGCGCTTCCCCTACAAGAGTTCGACCTACCATTATAGGAAAACGTGTTTTCGTGAAGAAATCATGAGAAACTAACACAAAATAAAGATTTCATTATAACTTGACATTCTGAGCTCAATTCATGAAAACTGCGCTTCCCCTACAAGAGTTCGACCTACCATTATAGGAAAACGTGTTTTCGTGAAGAAATCATGAGAAACTAACACAAAATGAAGATTTCATTATAACTTGACATTCTGAGCTCATTTCATGAAACCTGCGCTTCCCCTACAAGAGTTCGACCAACCATTATAGGAAAACGTGTTTTCGTGAAGAAATCATGACAAACTAACTCAAAATGAAGATTTCATTATAACTTGACATTTTGAGTTGATTTCATGAAACCTGCTCTTCCCCTACAAGAGTTCGACCTACCATTATAGGAAAACGTGTTTTCGTGAAGAAATCATGACAAACTAACACAAAATGAAGATTTCATTATAACTTGACATTCTGAGCTCATTTCATGAAACCTGCGCTTCCCCTACAAGAGTTCGACCTACCATTATAGGAAAACGTGTTTTCGTGAAGAAATCATGACAAACTAACACAAAATGAAGATTTCATTATAACTTGACATTCTGAGCTCATTTCATGAAACCTGCGCTTCCCCTGTAAGAGTTCGACCTACCATTATAGGAAAACGTGTTTTCGTGAAGAAATCATGAGAAACTAACACAAAATGAAGATTTCATTATAACTTGACATTCTGAGCTCATTTCATGAAACCTGCGCTTCCCCTACAAGAGTTCGACCAACCATTATAGGAAAACGTGTTTTCGTGAAGAAATCATGACAAACTAACACAAAATGAAGATTTCATTATAACTTGACATTTTGAGTTGATTTCATGAAACCTGCTCTTCCCCTACAAGAGTTCGACCTACCATTATAGGAAAACGTGTTTTCGTGAAGAAATCATGACAAACTAACACAAAATGAAGATTTCATTATAACTTGACATTCTGAGCTCATTTCATGAAACCTGCGCTTCCCCTGTAAGAGTTCGACCTACCATTATAGGAAAACGTGTTTTCGTGAAGAAATCATGAGAAACTAACACAAAATGAAGATTTCATTATAACTTGACATTCTGAGCTCATTTCATGAAACCTGCGCTTCCCCTACAAGAGTTCGACCTACCATTATAGGAAAACGTGTTTTCGTGAAGAAATCATGACAAACTAACACAAAATGAAGATTTCATTATAACTTGACATTCTGAGCTCATTTCATGAAACCTGCGCTTCCCCTGTAAGAGTTCGATCTACCATTATAGGAAAACGTGTTTTCGTGAAGAAATCATGAGAAACTAACACAAAATGAAGATTTCATTATAACTTGACATTCTGAGCTCATTTCATGAAACCTGCGCTTCCCCTATAAGAGTTCGACCTACCATTATAGGAAAACGTGTTTTCGTGAAGAAATCATGAGAAACTAACACAAAATGAAGATTTCATTATAACTTGACATTCTGAGCTCATTTCATGAAACTCATGAGTTTCTCATGATTTCTTCACGAAAACACGTTTTCCTATAATGGTAGGTCGAACTCTTACAGGGGAAGCGCAGGTTTCATGAAATGAGCTCAGAATGTCAAGTTATAATGAAATCTTCATTTTGTGTTAGTTTGTCATGATTTCTTCACGAAAACACGTTTTCCTATAATGGTAGGTCGAACTCTTATAGGGGAAGCGCAGGTTTCATGAAATGAGCTCAGAATGTCAAGTTATAATGAAATCTTCATTTTGTGTTAGTTTGTCATGATTTCTTCACGAAAACACGTTTTCCTATAATGGTAGGTCGAACTCTTATAGGGGAAGCGCAGGTTTCATGAAATGAGCTCAGAATATCAAGTTATAATGAAATCTTCATTTTGTGTTAGTTTGTCATGATTTCTTCACGAAAACACGTTTTCCTATAATGGTAGGTCGAACTCTTGTAGGGGAAGCGCAGTTTTCATGAATTGAGCTCAGAATGTCAAGTTATAATGAAATCTTCATTTTGTGTTAGTTTGTCATGATTTCTTCACGAAAACACGTTTTCCTATAATGGTAGGTCGAACTCTTGTAGGGGAAGCGCAGTTTTCATGAATTGAGCTCAGAATGTCAAGTTATAATGAAATCTTTATTTTGTGTTAGTTTCTCATGATTTCTTCACGAAAACACGTTTTCCTATAATGGTAGGTCGAACTCTTGTAGGGGAAGCGCAGGTTTCATGAAATGAGCTCAGAATGTCAAGTTATAATGAAATCTTCATTTTGTGTTAGTTTGTCATGATTTCTTCACGAAAACACGTTTTCCTATAATGGTAGGTCGAACTCTTATAGGGGAAGCGCAGGTTTCATGAAATGAGCTCAGAATGTCAAGTTATAATGAAATCTTCATTTTGTGTTAGTTTGTCATGATTTCTTCACGAAAACACGTTTTCCTATAATGGTAGGGCGAACTCTTGTAGGGGAAGAGCAGGTTTCATGAAATCAACTCAAAATGTCAAGTTATAATGAAATCTTCATTTTGTGTTAGTTTGTCATGATTTCTTCACGAAAACACGTTTTCCTATAATGGTAGGTCGAACTCTTACAGGGGAAGCCCAGGTTTCATGAAATGAGCTCAGAATGTCAAGTTATAATGAAATCTTCATTTTGTGTTAGTTTCTCATGATTTCTTCACGAAAACACGTTTTCCTATAATGGTAGATCGAACTCTTGTACGGGAAGCGCAGTTTTCATGAATTGAGCTCAGAATGTCAAGTTATAATGAAATCTTTATTTTGTGTTAGTTTCTGATGATTTCTTCACGAAAACACGTTTTCCTATAATGGTAGGTCGAACTCTTACAGGGGAAGCGCAGGTTTCTTGAAATGAGCTCAGAATGTCAAGTTATAATGAAATCTTCATTTTGTGTTAGTTTGTCATGATTTCTTCACGAAAACACGTTTTCCTATAATGGTAGGTCGAACTCTTGTAGGGGAAGAGCAGGTTTCATGAAATCAACTCAAAATGTCAAGTTATAATGAAATCTTCATTTTGTGTTAGTTTGTCATGATTTCTTCACGAAAACACGTTTTCCTATAATGGTAGGTCGAACTCTTACAGGGGAAGCCCAGGTTTCATGAAATGAGCTCAGAATGTCAAGTTATAATGAAATCTTCATTTTGTGTTAGTTTCTCATGATTTCTTCACGAAAACACGTTTTCCTATAATGGTAGATCGAACTCTTGTACGGGAAGCGCAGTTTTCATGAATTGAGCTCAGAATGTCAAGTTATAATGAAATCTTTATTTTGTGTTAGTTTCTCATGATTTCTTCACGAAAACACGTTTTCCTATAATGGTAGGTCGAACTCTTACAGGGGAAGCGCAGGTTTCATGAAATGAGCTCAGAATGTCAAGTTATAATGAAATCTTCATTTTGTGTTAGTTTGTCATGATTTCTTCACGAAAACACGTTTTCCTATAATGGTAGGTCGAACTCTTATAGGGGAAGCGCAGGTTTCATGAAATGAGCTCAGAATGTCAAGTTATAATGAAATCTTCATTTTGTGTTAGTTTGTCATGATTTCTTCACGAAAACACGTTTTCCTATAATGGTAGGTCGAACTCTTATAGGGGAAGCGCAGGTTTCATGAAATGAGCTCAGAATATCAAGTTATAATGAAATCTTCATTTTGTGTTAGTTTGTCATGATTTCTTCACGAAAACACGTTTTCCTATAATGGTAGGTCGAACTCTTGTAGGGGAAGCGCAGTTTTCATGAATTGAGCTCAGAATGTCAAGTTATAATGAAATCTTCATTTTGTGTTAGTTTGTCATGATTTCTTCACGAAAACACGTTTTCCTATAATGGTAGGTCGAACTCTTGTAGGGGAAGCGCAGTTTTCATGAATTGAGCTCAGAATGTCAAGTTATAATGAAATCTTTATTTTGTGTTAGTTTCTCATGATTTCTTCACGAAAACACGTTTTCCTATAATGGTAGGTCGAACTCTTGTAGGGGAAGCGCAGGTTTCATGAAATGAGCTCAGAATGTCAAGTTATAATGAAATCTTCATTTTGTGTTAGTTTGTCATGATTTCTTCACGAAAACACGTTTTCCTATAATGGTAGGTCGAACTCTTATAGGGGAAGCGCAGGTTTCATGAAATGAGCTCAGAATGTCAAGTTATAATGAAATCTTCATTTTGTGTTAGTTTGTCATGATTTCTTCACGAAAACACGTTTTCCTATAATGGTAGGGCGAACTCTTGTAGGGGAAGAGCAGGTTTCATGAAATCAACTCAAAATGTCAAGTTATAATGAAATCTTCATTTTGTGTTAGTTTGTCATGATTTCTTCACGAAAACACGTTTTCCTATAATGGTAGGTCGAACTCTTACAGGGGAAGCCCAGGTTTCATGAAATGAGCTCAGAATGTCAAGTTATAATGAAATCTTCATTTTGTGTTAGTTTCTCATGATTTCTTCACGAAAACACGTTTTCCTATAATGGTAGATCGAACTCTTGTACGGGAAGCGCAGTTTTCATGAATTGAGCTCAGAATGTCAAGTTATAATGAAATCTTTATTTTGTGTTAGTTTCTGATGATTTCTTCACGAAAACACGTTTTCCTATAATGGTAGGTCGAACTCTTACAGGGGAAGCGCAGGTTTCTTGAAATGAGCTCAGAATGTCAAGTTATAATGAAATCTTCATTTTGTGTTAGTTTGTCATGATTTCTTCACGAAAACACGTTTTCCTATAATGGTAGGTCGAACTCTTGTAGGGGAAGAGCAGGTTTCATGAAATCAACTCAAAATGTCAAGTTATAATGAAATCTTCATTTTGTGTTAGTTTGTCATGATTTCTTCACGAAAACACGTTTTCCTATAATGGTAGGTCGAACTCTTACAGGGGAAGCGCAGGTTTCATGAAATGAGCTCAGAATGTCAAGTTATAATGAAATCTTCATTTTGTGTTAGTTTGTCATGATTTCTTCACGAAAACACGTTTTCCTATAATGGTAGGTCGAACTCTTATAGGGGAAGCGCAGGTTTCATGAAATGAGCTCAGAATGTCAAGTTATAATGAAATCTTCATTTTGTGTTAGTTTCTCATGATTTCTTCACGAAAACACGTTTTCCTATAATGGTAGATCGAACTCTTACAGGGGAAGCGCAGGTTTCATGAAATGAGCTCAGAATGTCAAGTTATAATGAAATCTTCATTTTGTGTTAGTTTGTCATGATTTCTTCACGAAAACACGTTTTCCTATAATGGTAGGTCGAACTCTTATAGGGGAAGCGCAGGTTTCATGAATTGAGCTCAGAATGTCAAGTTATAATGAAATCTTTATTTTGTGTTAGTTTCTCATGATTTCTTCACGAAAACACGTTTTCCTATAATGGTAGGTCGAACTCTTATAGGGGAAGCGCAGGTTTCATGAAATGAGCTCAGAATGTCAAGTTATAATGAAATCTTCATTTTGTGTTAGTTTGTCATGATTTCTTCACGAAAACACGTTTTCCTATAATGGTAGGGCGAACTCTTGTAGGGGAAGAGCAGGTTTCATGAAATGAGCTCAGAATATCAAGTTATAATGAAATCTTCATTTTCTGTTAGTTTGTCATGATTTCTTCACGAAAACACGTTTTCCTATAATGGTAGGGCGAACTCTTGTAGGGGAAGAGCAGGTTTCATGAAATCAACTCAAAATGTCAAGTTATAATGAAATCTTCATTTTGTGTTAGTTTGTCATGATTTCTTCACGAAAACACGTTTTCCTATAATGGTAGGTCGAACTCTTGTAGGGGAAGAGCAGGTTTCATGAAATCAACTCAGAATGTCAAGTTATAATGAAATCTTCATTTTGTGTTAGTTTGTCATGATTTCTTCACGAAAACACGTTTTCCTATAATGGTAGGGCGAACTCTTGTAGGGGAAGAGCAGGTTTCATGAAATCAACTCAAAATGTCAAGTTATAATGAAATCTTCATTTTGTGTTAGTTTGTCATGATTTCTTCACGAAAACACGTTTTCCTATAATGGTAGGTCGAACTCTTACAGGGGAAGCCCAGGTTTCATGAAATGAGCTCAGAATGTCAAGTTATAATGAAATCTTCATTTTGTGTTAGTTTCTCATGATTTCTTCACGAAAACACGTTTTCCTATAATGGTAGATCGAACTCTTGTACGGGAAGCGCAGTTTTCATGAATTGAGCTCAGAATGTCAAGTTATAATGAAATCTTTATTTTGTGTTAGTTTCTGATGATTTCTTCACGAAAACACGTTTTCCTATAATGGTAGGTCGAACTCTTACAGGGGAAGCGCAGGTTTCTTGAAATGAGCTCAGAATGTCAAGTTATAATGAAATCTTCATTTTGTGTTAGTTTGTCATGATTTCTTCACGAAAACACGTTTTCCTATAATGGTAGGTCGAACTCTTGTAGGGGAAGAGCAGGTTTCATGAAATCAACTCAAAATGTCAAGTTATAATGAAATCTTCATTTTGTGTTAGTTTGTCATGATTTCTTCACGAAAACACGTTTTCCTATAATGGTAGGTCGAACTCTTACAGGGGAAGCGCAGGTTTCATGAAATGAGCTCAGAATGTCAAGTTATAATGAAATCTTCATTTTGTGTTAGTTTGTCATGATTTCTTCACGAAAACACGTTTTCCTATAATGGTAGGTCGAACTCTTATAGGGGAAGCGCAGGTTTCATGAAATGAGCTCAGAATGTCAAGTTATAATGAAATCTTCATTTTGTGTTAGTTTCTCATGATTTCTTCACGAAAACACGTTTTCCTATAATGGTAGGTCGAACTCTTACAGGGGAAGCGCAGGTTTCATGAAATGAGCTCAGAATGTCAAGTTATAATGAAATCTTTATTTTGTGTTAGTTTCTCATGATTTCTTCACGAAAACACGTTTTCCTATAATGGTAGGTCGAACTCTTGTAGGGGAAGCGCAGGTTTCATGAAATGAGCTCAGAATGTCAAGTTATAATGAAATCTTCATTTTGTGTTAGTTTGTCATGATTTCTTCACGAAAACACGTTTTCCTATAATGGTAGGTCGAACTCTTACAGGGGAAGCGCAGGTTTCATGAAATGAGCTCAGAATGTCATGTTATAATGAAATCTTCATTTTGTGTTAGTTTGTCATGATTTCTTCACGAAAACACGTTTTCCTATAATGGTAGGTCGAACTCTTATAGGGGAAGCGCAGGTTTCATGAAATGAGCTCAGAATGTCAAGTTATAATGAAATCTTCATTTTGTGTTAGTTTGTCATGATTTCTTCACGAAAACACGTTTTCCTATAATGGTAGGTCGAACTCTTACAGGGGAAGCGCAGGATTCATGAAATGAGCTCAGAATGTCAAGTTATAATGAAATCTTCATTTTGTGTTAGTTTGTCATGATTTCTTCACGAAAACACGTTTTCCTATAATGGTAGGTCGAACTCTTATAGGGGAAGCGCAGGTTTCATGAAATGAGCTCAGAATGTCAAGTTATAATGAAATCTTCATTTTGTGTTAGTTTGTCATGATTTCTTCACGAAAACACGTTTTCCTAAAATGGTTGGTCGAACTCTTACAGGGGAAGCGCAGGTTTCATGAAATGAGCTCAGAATGTCAAGTTATAATGAAATCTTCATTTTGTGTTAGTTTGTCATGATTTCTTCACGAAAACACGTTTTCCTAAAATGGTAGGTCGAACTCTTACAGGGGAAGCGCAGGTTTCATGAAATCAACTCAGAATGTCAAGTTATAATGAAATCTTCATTTTGTGTTAGTTTGTCATGATTTCTTCACGAAAACACGTTTTCCTATAATGGTAGGTCGAACTCTTGTAGGGGAAGCGCAGTTTTCATGAAATGAGCTCAGAATGTCAAGTTATAATGAAATCTTTATTTTGTGTTAGTTTCTCATGATTTCTTCACGAAAACACGTTTTCCTATAATGGTAGGTCGAACTCATGTGGGGGAAGCGCAGTTTTCATGAAATGAGCTCAGAATGTCAAGTTATAATGAAATCTTTATTTTGTGTTAGTTTCTCATGATTTCTTCACGAAAACACGTTTTCCTATAATGGTAGGTCGAACTCTTGTAGGGGAAGCGCAGGTTTCATGAAATGAGCTCAGAATGTCAAGTTATAATGAAATCTTCATTTTGTGTTAGTTTGTCATGATTTCTTCACGAAAACACGTTTTCCTATAATGGTAGGTCGAACTCTTACAGGGGAAGCGCAGGGTTCATGAAATGAGCTCAGAATGTCAAGTTATAATGAAATCTTCATTTTGTGTTAGTTTGTCATGATTTCTTCACGAAAACACGTTTTCCTATAATGGTAGGTCGAACTCTTATAGGGGAAGCGCAGTTTTCATGAAATGAGCTCAGAATGTCAAGTTATAATGAAATCTTTATTTTGTGTTAGTTTCTCATGATTTCTTCACGAAAACACGTTTTCCTATAATGGTAGGTCGAACTCTTACAGGGGAAGCGCAGGGTTCATGAAATGAGCTCAGAATGTCAAGTTATAATGAAATCTTCATTTTGTGTTAGTTTGTCATGATTTCTTCACGAAAACACGTTTTCCTATAATGGTAGGTCGAACTCTTACAGGGAAAGCGCAGGTTTCATGAAATGAGCTCAGAATGTCATGTTATAATGAAATCTTCATTTTGTGTTAGTTTGTCATGATTTCTTCACGAAAACACGTTTTCCTAAAATGGTAGGTCGAACTCTTATAGGGGAAGCGCAGGTTTCATGAAATGAGCTCAGAATGTCAAGTTATAATGAAATCTTCATTTTGTGTTAGTTTGTCATGATTTCTTCACGAAAACACGTTTTCGTAAAATGGTAGGTCGAACTCTTATAGGGGAAGCGCAGGTTTCATGAAATGAGCTCAGAATGTCAAGTTATAATGAAATCTTCATTTTGTGTTAGTTTGTCATGATTTCTTCACGAAAACACGTTTTCCTATAATGGTAGGTCGAACTCTTGTAGTGGAAGCGCAGGTTTCATGAAATGAGCTCAGAATGTCAAGTTATAATGAAATCTTCATTTTGTGTTAGTTTGTCATGATTTCTTCACGAAAACACGTTTTCCTATAATAGTAGGTCGAACTCTTACAGGGGAAGCGCAGGTTTCATGAAATGAGCTCAGAATGTCATGTTATAATGAAATCTTCATTTTGTGTTAGTTTGTCATGATTTCTTCACGAAAACACGTTTTCCTAAAATGGTAGGTCGAACTCTTGTAGGGGAAGCGCAGGTTTCATGAAATGAGCTCAGAATGTCAAGTTATAATGAAATCTTCATTTTGTGTTAGTTTGTCATGATTTCTTCACGAAAACACGTTTTCCTATAATGGTAGGTCGAACTCTTACAGGGGAAGCGCAGGTTTCATGAAATGAGCTCAGAATGTCAAGTTATAATGAAATCTTCATTTTGTGTTAGTTTGTCATGATTTCTTCACGAAAACACGTTTTCCTATAATGGTAGGTCGAACTCTTATAGGGGAAGCGCAGGTTTCATGAAATGAGCTCAGAATGTCAAGTTATAATGAAATCTTCATTTTGTGTTAGTTTGTCATGATTTCTTCACGAAAACACGTTTTCCTATAATGGTAGGTCGAACTCTTACAGGGGAAGCGCAGGTTTCATGAAATGAGCTCAGAATGTCATGTTATAATGAAATCTTCATTTTGTGTTAGTTTGTCATGATTTCTTCACGAAAACACGTTTTCCTATAATGGTAGGTCGAACTCTTATAGGGGAAGCGCAGGTTTCATGAAATGAGCTCAGAATGTCAAGTTATAATGAAATCTTCATTTTGTGTTAGTTTGTCATGATTTCTTCACGAAAACACGTTTTCCTATAATGGTAGGTCGAACTCTTACAGGGGAAGCGCAGGTTTCATGAAATGAGCTCAGAATGTCAAGTTATAATGAAATCTTCATTTTGTGTTAGTTTGTCATGATTTCTTCACGAAAACACGTTTTCCTAAAATGGTTGGTCGAACTCTTACAGGGGAAGCGCAGGTTTCATGAAATGAGCTCAGAATGTCAAGTTATAATGAAATCTTCATTTTGTGTTAGTTTGTCATGATTTCTTCACGAAAACACGTTTTCCTAAAATGGTAGGTCGAACTCTTACAGGGGAAGCGCAGGTTTCATGAAATCAACTCAGAATGTCAAGTTATAATGAAATCTTCATTTTGTGTTAGTTTGTCATGATTTCTTCACGAAAACACGTTTTCCTATAATGGGCGGTCGAACTCTTGTAGGGGAAGCGCAGTTTTCATGAAATGAGCTCAGAATGTCAAGTTATAATGAAATCTTTATTTTGTGTTAGTTTCTCATGATTTCTTCACGAAAACACGTTTTCCTATAATGGTAGGTCGAACTCATGTAGGGGAAGCGCAGTTTTCATGAAATGAGCTCAGAATGTCAAGTTATAATGAAATCTTTATTTTGTGTTAGTTTCTCATGATTTCTTCACGAAAACACGTTTTCCTATAATGGTAGGTCGAACTCTTGTAGGGGAAGCGCAGGTTTCATGAAATGAGCTCAGAATGTCAAGTTATAATGAAATCTTCATTTTGTGTTAGTTTGTCATGATTTCTTCACGAAAACACGTTTTCCTAAAATGGTAGGTCGAACTCTTACAGGGGAAGCGCAGGTTTCATGAAATCAACTCAGAATGTCAAGTTATAATGAAATCTTCATTTTGTGCTAGGTTGTCATGATTTCTTCACGAAAACACGTTTTCCTATAATGGTAGGTCGAACTCTTATAGGGGAAGCGCAGTTTTCATGAAATGAGCTCAGAATGTCAAGTTATAATGAAATCTTTATTTTGTGTTAGTTTCTCATGATTTCTTCACGAAAACACGTTTTCCTATAATGGTAGGTCGAACTCTTGTAGGGGAAGCGCAGGTTTCATGAAATGAGCTCAGAATGTCAAGTTATAATGAAATCTTCATTTTGTGTTAGTTTGTCATGATTTCTTCACGAAAACACGTTTTCCTATAATGGTAGGTCGAACTCTTACAGGGGAAGCGCAGGGTTCATGAAATGAGCTCAGAATGTCAAGTTATAATGAAATCTTCATTTTGTGTTAGTTTGTCATGATTTCTTCACGAAAACACGTTTTCCTATAATGGTAGGTCGAACTCTTATAGGGGAAGCGCAGGTTTCATGAAATGAGCTCAGAATGTCAAGTTATAATGAAATCTTCATTTTGTGTTAGTTTGTCATGATTTCTTCACGAAAACACGTTTTCCTATAATGGTAGGTCGAACTCTTGTAGGGGAAGAGCAGGTTTCATGAAATCAACTCAGAATGTCAAGTTATAATGAAATCTTCATTTTGTGTTAGTTTGTCATGATTTCTTCACGAAAACACGTTATCCTATAATGGTAGGTCGAACTCTTGTAGGGGAAGAGCAGGTTTCATGAAATCAACTCAGAATGTCAAGTTATAATGAAATCTTCATTTTGTGTTAGTTTGTCATGATTTCTTCACGAAAACACGTTTTCCTATAATGGTAGGTCGAACTCTTGTAGGGGAAGAGCAGGTTTCATGAAATCAACTCAGAATGTCAAGTTATAATTAAATCTTCATTTTGTGTTAGTTTGTCATGATTTCTTCACGAAAACACGTTTTCCTATAATGGTAGGTCGAACTCTTGTAGGGGAAGCGCAGGTTTCATGAAATGAGCTCAGAATGTCAAGTTATAATGAAATCTTCATTTTGTGTTAGTTTGTCATGATTTCTTCACGAAAACACGTTTTCCTATAATGGTAGGTCGAACTCTTGTAGGGGAAGCGCAGTTTTCATGAAATGAGCTCAGAATGTCAAGTTATAATGAAATCTTTATTTTGTGTTAGTTTCTCATGATTTCTTCACGAAAACACGTTTTCCTATAATGGTAGGTCGAACTCTTGTAGGGGAAGCGCAGGTTTCATGAAATGAGCTCAGAATGTCAAGTTATAATGAAATCTTCATTTTGTGTTAGTTTGTCCTGATTTCTTCACGAAAACACGTTTTCCTATAATGGTAGGTCGAACTCTTACAGGGGAAGCGCAGGTTTCATGAAATGAGCTCAGAATGTCAAGTTATAATGAAATCTTCATTTTGTGTTAGTTTGTCATGATTTCTTCACGAAAACACGTTTTCCTATAATGGTAGGTCGAACTCTTATAGGGGAAGCGCAGGTTTCATGAAATGAGCTCAGAATGGCAAGTTATAATGAAATCTTCATTTTGTGTTAGTTTGTCATGATTTCTTCACGAAAACACGTTTTCCTATAATGGTAGGTCGAACTCTTACAGGGGAAGCGCAGGTTTCATGAAATGAGCTCAGAATGTCAAGTTATAATGAAATCTTCATTTTGTGTTAGTTTGTCATGATTTCTTCACGAAAACACGTTTTCCTATAATGGTAGGTCGAACTCTTACAGGGGAAGCGCAGGTTTCATGAAATGAGCTCAGAATGTCAAGTTATAATGAAATCTTCATTTTGTGTTAGTTTGTCATGATTTCTTCACGAAAACACGTTTTCCTATAATGGTAGGTCGAACTCTTACAGGGAAAGCGCAGGTTTCATGAAATGAGCTCAGAATGTCAAGTTATAATGAAATCTTCATTTTGTGTTAGTTTGTCATGATTTCTTCACGAAAACACGTTTTCCTAAAATGGTAGGTCGAGCTCTTACAGGGGAAGCGCAGGTTTCATGAAATCAACTCAGAATGTCAAGTTATAATGAAATCTTCATTTTGTGTTAGTTTGTCATGATTTCTTCACGAAAACACGTTTTCCTATAATGGTAGGTCGAACTCTTGTAGGGGAAGAGCAGGTTTCATGAAATCAACTCAGAATGTCAAGTTATAATGAAATCTTCATTTTGTGTTAGTTTGTCATGATTTCTTCACGAAAACACGTTATCCTATAATGGTAGGTCGAACTCTTGTAGGGGAAGAGCAGGTTTCATGAAATCAACTCAGAATGTCAAGTTATAATGAAATCTTCATTTTGTGTTAGTTTGTCATGATTTCTTCACGAAAACACGTTTTCCTATAATGGTAGGTCGAACTCTTGTAGGGGAAGAGCAGGTTTCATGAAATCAACTCAGAATGTCAAGTTATAATTAAATCTTCATTTTGTGTTAGTTTGTCATGATTTCTTCACGAAAACACGTTTTCCTATAATGGTAGGTCGAACTCTTGTAGGGGAAGCGCAGGTTTCATGAAATGAGCTCAGAATGTCAAGTTATAATGAAATCTTCATTTTGTGTTAGTTTGTCATGATTTCTTCACGAAAACACGTTTTCCTATAATGGTAGGTCGAACTCTTGTAGGGGAAGCGCAGTTTTCATGAAATGAGCTCAGAATGTCAAGTTATAATGAAATCTTTATTTTGTGTTAGTTTCTCATGATTTCTTCACGAAAACACGTTTTCCTATAATGGTAGGTCGAACTCTTGTAGGGGAAGCGCAGGTTTCATGAAATGAGCTCAGAATGTCAAGTTATAATGAAATCTTCATTTTGTGTTAGTTTGTCCTGATTTCTTCACGAAAACACGTTTTCCTATAATGGTAGGTCGAACTCTTACAGGGGAAGCGCAGGTTTCATGAAATGAGCTCAGAATGTCAAGTTATAATGAAATCTTCATTTTGTGTTAGTTTGTCATGATTTCTTCACGAAAACACGTTTTCCTATAATGGTAGGTCGAACTCTTATAGGGGAAGCGCAGGTTTCATGAAATGAGCTCAGAATGGCAAGTTATAATGAAATCTTCATTTTGTGTTAGTTTGTCATGATTTCTTCACGAAAACACGTTTTCCTATAATGGTAGGTCGAACTCTTACAGGGGAAGCGCAGGTTTCATGAAATGAGCTCAGAATGTCAAGTTATAATGAAATCTTCATTTTGTGTTAGTTTGTCATGATTTCTTCACGAAAACACGTTTTCCTATAATGGTAGGTCGAACTCTTACAGGGGAAGCGCAGGTTTCATGAAATGAGCTCAGAATGTCAAGTTATAATGAAATCTTCATTTTGTGTTAGTTTGTCATGATTTCTTCACGAAAACACGTTTTCCTATAATGGTAGGTCGAACTCTTACAGGGAAAGCGCAGGTTTCATGAAATGAGCTCAGAATGTCAAGTTATAATGAAATCTTCATTTTGTGTTAGTTTGTCATGATTTCTTCACGAAAACACGTTTTCCTAAAATGGTAGGTCGAGCTCTTACAGGGGAAGCGCAGGTTTCATGAAATCAACTCAGAATGTCAAGTTATAATGAAATCTTCATTTTGTGTTAGTTTGTCATGATTTCTTCACGAAAACACGTTTTCCTATAATGGTAGGTCGAACTCTTGTAGGGGAAGCGCAGTTTTCATGAAATGAGCTCAGAATGTCAAGTTATAATGAAATCTTTATTTTGTGTTAGTTTCTCATGATTTCTTCACGAAAACACGTTTTCCTATAATGGTAGGTCGAACTCTTGTAGGGGAAGCGCAGGTTTCATGAAATGAGCTCAGAATGTCAAGTTATAATGAAATCTTCATTTTGTGTTAGTTTGTCATGATTTCTTCACGAAAACACGTTTTCCTATAATGGTAGGTCGAACTCTTACAGGGGAAGCGCAGGTTTCATGAAATGAGCTCAGAATGTCAAGTTATAATGAAATCTTCATTTTGTGTTAGTTTGTCATGATTTCTTCACGAAAACACGTTTTCCTATAATGGTAGGTCGAACTCTTATAGGGGAAGCGCAGGTTTCATGAAATGAGCTCAGAATGTCAAGTTATAATGAAATCTTCATTTTGTGTTAGTTTGTCATGATTTCTTCACGAAAACACGTTTTCCTATAATGGTAGGTCGAACTCTTACAGGGGAAGCGCAGGTTTCATGAAATGAGCTCAGAATGTCATGTTATAATGAAATCTTCATTTTGTGTTAGTTTGTCATGATTTCTTCACGAAAACACGTTTTCCTATAATGGTAGGTCGAACTCTTATAGGGGAAGCGCAGGTTTCATGAAATGAGCTCAGAATGTCAAGTTATAATGAAATCTTCATTTTGTGTTAGTTTGTCATGATTTCTTCACGAAAACACGTTTTCCTATAATGGTAGGTCGAACTCTTACAGGGGAAGCGCAGGTTTCATGAAATGAGCTCAGAATGTCAAGTTATAATGAAATCTTCATTTTGTGTTAGTTTGTCATGATTTCTTCACGAAAACACGTTTTCCTAAAATGGTTGGTCGAACTCTTACAGGGGAAGCGCAGGTTTCATGAAATGAGCTCAGAATGTCAAGTTATAATGAAATCTTCATTTTGTGTTAGTTTGTCATGATTTCTTCACGAAAACACGTTTTCCTAAAATGATAGGTCGAACTCTTACAGGGGAAGCGCAGGTTTCATGAAATCAACTCAGAATGTCAAGTTATAATGAAATCTTCATTTTGTGTTAGTTTGTCATGATTTCTTCACGAAAACACGTTTTCCTATAATGGTAGGTCGAACTCTTATAGGGGAAGCGCAGGTTTCATGAAATGAGCTCAGAATGTCAAGTTATAATGAAATCTTCATTTTGTGTTAGTTTGTCATGATTTCTTCACGAAAACACGTTTTCCTATAATGGTAGGTCGAACTCTTACAGGGGAAGCGCAGGTTTCATGAAATGAGCTCAGAATGTCAAGTTATAATGAAATCTTCATTTTGTGTTAGTTTGTCATGATTTCTTCACGAAAACACGTTTTCCTATAATGGTAGGTCGAACTCTTGTAGGGGAAGCGCAGGTTTCATGAAATGAGCTCAGAATGTCAAGTTATAATGAAATCTTCATTTTGTGTTAGTTTGTCATGATTTCTTCACGAAAACACGTTTTCCTAAAATGGTAGGTCGAACTCTTACAGGGGAAGCGCAGGTTTCATGAAATCAACTCAGAATGTCAAGTTATAATGAAATCTTCATTTTGTGCTAGTTTGTCATGATTTCTTCACGAAAACACGTTTTCCTATAATGGTAGGTCGAACTCTTGTAGGGGAAGCGCAGTTTTCATGAAATGAGCTCAGAATGTCAAGTTATAATGAAATCTTTATTTTGTGTTAGTTTCTCATGATTTCTTCACGAAAACACGTTTTCCTATAATGGTAGGTCGAACTCTTGTAGGGGAAGCGCAGGTTTCATGAAATGAGCTCAGAATGTCAAGTTATAATGAAATCTTCATTTTGTGTTAGTTTGTCATGATTTCTTCACGAAAACACGTTTTCCTATAATGGTAGGTCGAACTCTTACAGGGGAAGCGCAGGGTTCATGAAATGAGCTCAGAATGTCAAGTTATAATGAAATCTTCATTTTGTGTTAGTTTGTCATGATTTCTTCACGAAAACACGTTTTCCTATAATGGTAGGTCGAACTCTTATAGGGGAAGCGCAGGTTTCATGAAATGAGCTCAGAATGTCAAGTTATAATGAAATCTTCATTTTGTGTTAGTTTGTCATGATTTCTTCACGAAAACACGTTTTCCTATAATGGTAGGTCGAACTCTTACAGGGGAAGCGCAGGTTTCATGAAATGAGCTCAGAATGTCATGTTATAATGAAATCTTCATTTTGTGTTAGTTTGTCATGATTTCTTCACGAAAACACGTTTTCCTATAATGGTAGGTCGAACTCTTATAGGGGAAGCGCAGGTTTCATGAAATGAGCTCAGAATGTCAAGTTATAATGAAATCTTCATTTTGTGTTAGTTTGTCATGATTTCTTCACGAAAACACGTTTTCCTATAATGGTAGGTCGAACTCTTACAGGGAAAGCGCAGTTTTCATGAAATGAGCTCAGAATGTCAAGTTATAATGAAATCTTCATTTTGTGTTAGTTTGTCATGATTTCTTCACGAAAACACGTTTTCCTATAATGGTAGGTCGAACTCTTGTAGGGGAAGCGCAGGTTTCATGAAATCAACTCAGAAGGTCAAGTTATAATGAAATCTTCATTTTGTGTTAGTTTGTCATGATTTCTTCACGAAAACACGTTTTCCTAAAATGGTAGGTCGAACTCTTACAGGGGAAGCGCAGGTTTCATGAAATCAACTCAGAATGTCAAGTTATAATGAAATCTTCATTTTGTGCTAGTTTGTCATGATTTCTTCACGAAAACACGTTTTCCTATAATGGTAGGTCGAACTCTTGTAGGGGAAGCGCAGTTTTCATGAAATGAGCTCAGAATGTCAAGTTATAATGAAATCTTTATTTTGTGTTAGTTTCTCATGATTTCTTCACGAAAACACGTTTTCCTATAATGGTAGGTCGAACTCTTGTAGGGGAAGCGCAGGTTTCATGAAATGAGCTCAGAATGTCAAGTTATAATGAAATCTTCATTTTGTGTTAGTTTGTCATGATTTCTTCACGAAAACACGTTTTCCTATAATGGTAGGTCGAACTCTTACAGGGGAAGCGCAGGGTTCATGAAATGAGCTCAGAATGTCAAGTTATAATGAAATCTTCATTTTGTGTTAGTTTGTCATGATTTCTTCACGAAAACACGTTTTCCTATAATGGTAGGTCGAACTCTTATAGGGGAAGCGCAGGTTTCATGAAATGAGCTCAGAATGTCAAGTTATAATGAAATCTTCATTTTGTGTTAGTTTCTCATGATTTCTTCACGAAAACACGTTTTCCTATAATGGTAGGTCGAACTCTTACAGGGGAAGCGCAGGTTTCATGAAATGAGCTCAGAATGTCATGTTATAATGAAATCTTCATTTTGTGTTAGTTTGTCATGATTTCTTCACGAAAACACGTTTTCCTATAATGGTAGGTCGAACTCTTATAGGGGAAGCGCAGGTTTCATGAAATGAGCTCAGAATGTCAAGTTATAATGAAATCTTCATTTTGTGTTAGTTTGTCATGATTTCTTCACGAAAACACGTTTTCCTATAATGGTAGGTCGAACTCTTACAGGGAAAGCGCAGTTTTCATGAAATGAGCTCAGAATGTCAAGTTATAATGAAATCTTCATTTTGTGTTAGTTTGTCATGATTTCTTCACGAAAACACGTTTTCCTATAATGGTAGGTCGAACTCTTATAGGGGAAGCGCAGGTTTCATGAAATGAGCTCAGAATGTCAAGTTATAATGAAATCTTCATTTTGTGTTAGTTTGTCATGATTTCTTCACGAAAACACGTTTTCCTATAATGGTAGGTCGAACTCTTGTAGGGGAAGCGCAGGTTTCATGAAATGAGCTCAGAATGTCAAGTTATAATGAAATCTTCATTTTGTGTTAGTTTGTCATGATTTCTTCACGAAAACACGTTTTCCTATAATGGTAGGTCGAACTCTTACAGGGGAAGCGCAGGGTTCATGAAATGAGCTCAGAATGTCAAGTTATAATGAAATCTTCATTTTGTGTTAGTTTGTCATGATTTCTTCACGAAAACACGTTTTCCTATAATGGTAGGTCGAACTCTTATAGGGGAAGCGCAGGTTTCATGAAATGAGCTCAGAATGTCAAGTTATAATGAAATCTTCATTTTGTGTTAGTTTCTCATGATTTCTTCACGAAAACACGTTTTCCTATAATGGTAGGTCGAACTCTTACAGGGGAAGCGCAGGTTTCATGAAATGAGCTCAGAATGTCATGTTATAATGAAATCTTCATTTTGTGTTAGTTTGTCATGATTTCTTCACGAAAACACGTTTTCCTATAATGGTAGGTCGAACTCTTATAGGGGAAGCGCAGGTTTCATGAAATGAGCTCAGAATGTCAAGTTATAATGAAATCTTCATTTTGTGTTAGTTTGTCATGATTTCTTCACGAAAACACGTTTTCCTATAATGGTAGGTCGAACTCTTACAGGGAAAGCGCAGTTTTCATGAAATGAGCTCAGAATGTCAAGTTATAATGAAATCTTCATTTTGTGTTAGTTTGTCATGATTTCTTCACGAAAACACGTTTTCCTATAATGGTAGGTCGAACTCTTATAGGGGAAGCGCAGGTTTCATGAAATGAGCTCAGAATGTCAAGTTATAATGAAATCTTCATTTTGTGTTAGTTTGTCATGATTTCTTCACGAAAACACGTTTTCCTATAATGGTAGGTCGAACTCTTGTAGGGGAAGCGCAGGTTTCATGAAATCAACTCAGAATGTCAAGTTATAATGAAATCTTCATTTTGTGTTAGTTTGTCATGATTTCTTCACGAAAACACGTTTTCCTATAATGGTAGGTCGAACTCTTACAGGGGAAGCGCAGGTTTCATGAAATGAGCTCAGAATGTCAAGTTATAATGAAATCTTCATTTTGTGTTAGTTTGTCATGATTTCTTCACGAAAACACGTTTTCCTATAATGGTAGGTCGAACTCTTACAGGGAAAGCGCAGGTTTCATGAAATGAGCTCAGAATGTCAAGTTATAATGAAATCTTCATTTTGTGTTAGTTTGTCATGATTTCTTCACGAAAACACGTTTTCCTAAAATGGTAGGTCGAGCTCTTACAGGGGAAGCGCAGGTTTCATGAAATCAACTCAGAATGTCAAGTTATAATGAAATCTTCATTTTGTGTTAGTTTGTCATGATTTCTTCACGAAAACACGTTTTCCTATAATGGTAGGTCGAACTCTTGTAGGGGAAGAGCAGGTTTCATGAAATCAACTCAGAATGTCAAGTTATAATGAAATCTTCATTTTGTGTTAGTTTGTCATGATTTCTTCACGAAAACACGTTATCCTATAATGGTAGGTCGAACTCTTGTAGGGGAAGAGCAGGTTTCATGAAATCAACTCAGAATGTCAAGTTATAATGAAATCTTCATTTTGTGTTAGTTTGTCATGATTTCTTCACGAAAACACGTTTTCCTATAATGGTAGGTCGAACTCTTGTAGGGGAAGAGCAGGTTTCATGAAATCAACTCAGAATGTCAAGTTATAATTAAATCTTCATTTTGTGTTAGTTTGTCATGATTTCTTCACGAAAACACGTTTTCCTATAATGGTAGGTCGAACTCTTGTAGGGGAAGCGCAGGTTTCATGAAATGAGCTCAGAATGTCAAGTTATAATGAAATCTTCATTTTGTGTTAGTTTGTCATGATTTCTTCACGAAAACACGTTTTCCTATAATGGTAGGTCGAACTCTTGTAGGGGAAGCGCAGTTTTCATGAAATGAGCTCAGAATGTCAAGTTATAATGAAATCTTTATTTTGTGTTAGTTTCTCATGATTTCTTCACGAAAACACGTTTTCCTATAATGGTAGGTCGAACTCTTGTAGGGGAAGCGCAGGTTTCATGAAATGAGCTCAGAATGTCAAGTTATAATGAAATCTTCATTTTGTGTTAGTTTGTCCTGATTTCTTCACGAAAACACGTTTTCCTATAATGGTAGGTCGAACTCTTACAGGGGAAGCGCAGGTTTCATGAAATGAGCTCAGAATGTCAAGTTATAATGAAATCTTCATTTTGTGTTAGTTTGTCATGATTTCTTCACGAAAACACGTTTTCCTATAATGGTAGGTCGAACTCTTATAGGGGAAGCGCAGGTTTCATGAAATGAGCTCAGAATGGCAAGTTATAATGAAATCTTCATTTTGTGTTAGTTTGTCATGATTTCTTCACGAAAACACGTTTTCCTATAATGGTAGGTCGAACTCTTACAGGGGAAGCGCAGGTTTCATGAAATGAGCTCAGAATGTCAAGTTATAATGAAATCTTCATTTTGTGTTAGTTTGTCATGATTTCTTCACGAAAACACGTTTTCCTATAATGGTAGGTCGAACTCTTACAGGGGAAGCGCAGGTTTCATGAAATGAGCTCAGAATGTCAAGTTATAATGAAATCTTCATTTTGTGTTAGTTTGTCATGATTTCTTCACGAAAACACGTTTTCCTATAATGGTAGGTCGAACTCTTACAGGGAAAGCGCAGGTTTCATGAAATGAGCTCAGAATGTCAAGTTATAATGAAATCTTCATTTTGTGTTAGTTTGTCATGATTTCTTCACGAAAACACGTTTTCCTAAAATGGTAGGTCGAGCTCTTACAGGGGAAGCGCAGGTTTCATGAAATCAACTCAGAATGTCAAGTTATAATGAAATCTTCATTTTGTGTTAGTTTGTCATGATTTCTTCACGAAAACACGTTTTCCTATAATGGTAGGTCGAACTCTTGTAGGGGAAGCGCAGTTTTCATGAAATGAGCTCAGAATGTCAAGTTATAATGAAATCTTTATTTTGTGTTAGTTTCTCATGATTTCTTCACGAAAACACGTTTTCCTATAATGGTAGGTCGAACTCTTGTAGGGGAAGCGCAGGTTTCATGAAATGAGCTCAGAATGTCAAGTTATAATGAAATCTTCATTTTGTGTTAGTTTGTCATGATTTCTTCACGAAAACACGTTTTCCTATAATGGTAGGTCGAACTCTTACAGGGGAAGCGCAGGTTTCATGAAATGAGCTCAGAATGTCAAGTTATAATGAAATCTTCATTTTGTGTTAGTTTGTCATGATTTCTTCACGAAAACACGTTTTCCTATAATGGTAGGTCGAACTCTTATAGGGGAAGCGCAGGTTTCATGAAATGAGCTCAGAATGTCAAGTTATAATGAAATCTTCATTTTGTGTTAGTTTGTCATGATTTCTTCACGAAAACACGTTTTCCTATAATGGTAGGTCGAACTCTTACAGGGGAAGCGCAGGTTTCATGAAATGAGCTCAGAATGTCATGTTATAATGAAATCTTCATTTTGTGTTAGTTTGTCATGATTTCTTCACGAAAACACGTTTTCCTATAATGGTAGGTCGAACTCTTATAGGGGAAGCGCAGGTTTCATGAAATGAGCTCAGAATGTCAAGTTATAATGAAATCTTCATTTTGTGTTAGTTTGTCATGATTTCTTCACGAAAACACGTTTTCCTATAATGGTAGGTCGAACTCTTACAGGGGAAGCGCAGGTTTCATGAAATGAGCTCAGAATGTCAAGTTATAATGAAATCTTCATTTTGTGTTAGTTTGTCATGATTTCTTCACGAAAACACGTTTTCCTAAAATGGTTGGTCGAACTCTTACAGGGGAAGCGCAGGTTTCATGAAATGAGCTCAGAATGTCAAGTTATAATGAAATCTTCATTTTGTGTTAGTTTGTCATGATTTCTTCACGAAAACACGTTTTCCTAAAATGGTAGGTCGAACTCTTACAGGGGAAGCGCAGGTTTCATGAAATCAACTCAGAATGTCAAGTTATAATGAAATCTTCATTTTGTGTTAGTTTGTCATGATTTCTTCACGAAAACACGTTTTCCTATAATGGTAGGTCGAACTCTTATAGGGGAAGCGCAGGTTTCATGAAATGAGCTCAGAATGTCAAGTTATAATGAAATCTTCATTTTGTGTTAGTTTGTCATGATTTCTTCACGAAAACACGTTTTCCTATAATGGTAGGTCGAACTCTTACAGGGGAAGCGCAGGTTTCATGAAATGAGCTCAGAATGTCAAGTTATAATGAAATCTTCATTTTGTGTTAGTTTGTCATGATTTCTTCACGAAAACACGTTTTCCTATAATGGTAGGTCGAACTCTTGTAGGGGAAGCGCAGGTTTCATGAAATGAGCTCAGAATGTCAAGTTATAATGAAATCTTCATTTTGTGTTAGTTTGTCATGATTTCTTCACGAAAACACGTTTTCCTAAAATGGTAGGTCGAACTCTTACAGGGGAAGCGCAGGTTTCATGAAATCAACTCAGAATGTCAAGTTATAATGAAATCTTCATTTTGTGCTAGTTTGTCATGATTTCTTCACGAAAACACGTTTTCCTATAATGGTAGGTCGAACTCTTGTAGGGGAAGCGCAGTTTTCATGAAATGAGCTCAGAATGTCAAGTTATAATGAAATCTTTATTTTGTGTTAGTTTCTCATGATTTCTTCACGAAAACACGTTTTCCTATAATGGTAGGTCGAACTCTTGTAGGGGAAGCGCAGGTTTCATGAAATGAGCTCAGAATGTCAAGTTATAATGAAATCTTCATTTTGTGTTAGTTTGTCATGATTTCTTCACGAAAACACGTTTTCCTATAATGGTAGGTCGAACTCTTACAGGGGAAGCGCAGGGTTCATGAAATGAGCTCAGAATGTCAAGTTATAATGAAATCTTCATTTTGTGTTAGTTTGTCATGATTTCTTCACGAAAACACGTTTTCCTATAATGGTAGGTCGAACTCTTATAGGGGAAGCGCAGGTTTCATGAAATGAGCTCAGAATGTCAAGTTATAATGAAATCTTCATTTTGTGTTAGTTTGTCATGATTTCTTCACGAAAACACGTTTTCCTATAATGGTAGGTCGAACTCTTACAGGGGAAGCGCAGGTTTCATGAAATGAGCTCAGAATGTCATGTTATAATGAAATCTTCATTTTGTGTTAGTTTGTCATGATTTCTTCACGAAAACACGTTTTCCTATAATGGTAGGTCGAACTCTTATAGGGGAAGCGCAGGTTTCATGAAATGAGCTCAGAATGTCAAGTTATAATGAAATCTTCATTTTGTGTTAGTTTGTCATGATTTCTTCACGAAAACACGTTTTCCTATAATGGTAGGTCGAACTCTTACAGGGGAAGCGCAGTTTTCATGAAATGAGCTCAGAATGTCAAGTTATAATGAAATCTTCATTTTGTGTTAGTTTGTCATGATTTCTTCACGAAAACACGTTTTCCTAAAATGGTAGGTCGAACTCTTACAGGGGAAGCGCAGGTTTCATGAAATCAACTCAGAATGTCAAGTTATAATGAAATCTTCATTTTGTGCTAGTTTGTCATGATTTCTTCACGAAAACACGTTTTCCTATAATGGTAGGTCGAACTCTTGTAGGGGAAGCGCAGTTTTCATGAAATGAGCTCAGAATGTCAAGTTATAATGAAATCTTTATTTTGTGTTAGTTTCTCATGATTTCTTCACGAAAACACGTTTTCCTATAATGGTAGGTCGAACTCTTGTAGGGGAAGCGCAGGTTTCATGAAATGAGCTCAGAATGTCAAGTTATAATGAAATCTTCATTTTGTGTTAGTTTGTCATGATTTCTTCACGAAAACACGTTTTCCTATAATGGTAGGTCGAACTCTTACAGGGGAAGCGCAGGGTTCATGAAATGAGCTCAGAATGTCAAGTTATAATGAAATCTTCATTTTGTGTTAGTTTGTCATGATTTCTTCACGAAAACACGTTTTCCTATAATGGTAGGTCGAACTCTTATAGGGGAAGCGCAGGTTTCATGAAATGAGCTCAGAATGTCAAGTTATAATGAAATCTTCATTTTGTGTTAGTTTCTCATGATTTCTTCACGAAAACACGTTTTCCTATAATGGTAGGTCGAACTCTTACAGGGGAAGCGCAGGTTTCATGAAATGAGCTCAGAATGTCATGTTATAATGAAATCTTCATTTTGTGTTAGTTTGTCATGATTTCTTCACGAAAACACGTTTTCCTATAATGGTAGGTCGAACTCTTATAGGGGAAGCGCAGGTTTCATGAAATGAGCTCAGAATGTCAAGTTATAATGAAATCTTCATTTTGTGTTAGTTTGTCATGATTTCTTCACGAAAACACGTTTTCCTATAATGGTAGGTCGAACTCTTACAGGGAAAGCGCAGTTTTCATGAAATGAGCTCAGAATGTCAAGTTATAATGAAATCTTCATTTTGTGTTAGTTTGTCATGATTTCTTCACGAAAACACGTTTTCCTATAATGGTAGGTCGAACTCTTATAGGGGAAGCGCAGGTTTCATGAAATGAGCTCAGAATGTCAAGTTATAATGAAATCTTCATTTTGTGTTAGTTTGTCATGATTTCTTCACGAAAACACGTTTTCCTATAATGGTAGGTCGAACTCTTGTAGGGGAAGCGCAGGTTTCATGAAATGAGCTCAGAATGTCAAGTTATAATGAAATCTTCATTTTGTGTTAGTTTGTCATGATTTCTTCACGAAAACACGTTTTCCTATAATGGTAGGTCGAACTCTTACAGGGGAAGCGCAGGGTTCATGAAATGAGCTCAGAATGTCAAGTTATAATGAAATCTTCATTTTGTGTTAGTTTGTCATGATTTCTTCACGAAAACACGTTTTCCTATAATGGTAGGTCGAACTCTTATAGGGGAAGCGCAGGTTTCATGAAATGAGCTCAGAATGTCAAGTTATAATGAAATCTTCATTTTGTGTTAGTTTCTCATGATTTCTTCACGAAAACACGTTTTCCTATAATGGTAGGTCGAACTCTTACAGGGGAAGCGCAGGTTTCATGAAATGAGCTCAGAATGTCATGTTATAATGAAATCTTCATTTTGTGTTAGTTTGTCATGATTTCTTCACGAAAACACGTTTTCCTATAATGGTAGGTCGAACTCTTATAGGGGAAGCGCAGGTTTCATGAAATGAGCTCAGAATGTCAAGTTATAATGAAATCTTCATTTTGTGTTAGTTTGTCATGATTTCTTCACGAAAACACGTTTTCCTATAATGGTAGGTCGAACTCTTACAGGGAAAGCGCAGTTTTCATGAAATGAGCTCAGAATGTCAAGTTATAATGAAATCTTCATTTTGTGTTAGTTTGTCATGATTTCTTCACGAAAACACGTTTTCCTATAATGGTAGGTCGAACTCTTATAGGGGAAGCGCAGGTTTCATGAAATGAGCTCAGAATGTCAAGTTATAATGAAATCTTCATTTTGTGTTAGTTTGTCATGATTTCTTCACGAAAACACGTTTTCCTATAATGGTAGGTCGAACTCTTGTAGGGGAAGCGCAGGTTTCATGAAATCAACTCAGAATGTCAAGTTATAATGAAATCTTCATTTTGTGTTAGTTTGTCATGATTTCTTCACGAAAACACGTTTTCCTATAATGGTAGGTCGAACTCTTACAGGGGAAGCGCAGGTTTCATGAAATGAGCTCAGAATGTCAAGTTATAATGAAATCTTCATTTTGTGTTAGTTTGTCATGATTTCTTCACGAAAACACGTTTTCCTAAAATGGTTGGTCGAACTCTTACAGGGGAAGCGCAGGTTTCATGAAATGAGCTCAGAATGTCAAGTTATAATGAAATCTTCATTTTGTGTTAGTTTGTCATGATTTCTTCACGAAAACACGTTTTCCTAAAATGGTAGGTCGAACTCTTACAGGGGAAGCGCAGGTTTCATGAAATCAACTCAGAATGTCAAGTTATAATGAAATCTTCATTTTGTGTTAGTTTGTCATGATTTCTTCACGAAAACACGTTTTCCTATAATGGGCGGTCGAACTCTTGTAGGGGAAGCGCAGTTTTCATGAAATGAGCTCAGAATGTCAAGTTATAATGAAATCTTTATTTTGTGTTAGTTTCTCATGATTTCTTCACGAAAACACGTTTTCCTATAATGGTAGGTCGAACTCATGTAGGGGAAGCGCAGTTTTCATGAAATGAGCTCAGAATGTCAAGTTATAATGAAATCTTTATTTTGTGTTAGTTTCTCATGATTTCTTCACGAAAACACGTTTTCCTATAATGGTAGGTCGAACTCTTGTAGGGGAAGCGCAGGTTTCATGAAATGAGCTCAGAATGTCAAGTTATAATGAAATCTTCATTTTGTGTTAGTTTGTCATGATTTCTTCACGAAAACACGTTTTCCTAAAATGGTAGGTCGAACTCTTACAGGGGAAGTGCAGGTTTCATGAAATCAACTCAGAATGTCAAGTTATAATGAAATCTTCATTTTGTGCTAGTTTGTCATGATTTCTTCACGAAAACACGTTTTCCTATAATGGTAGGTCGAACTCTTGTAGGGGAAGCGCAGTTTTCATGAAATGAGCTCAGAATGTCAAGTTATAATGAAATCTTTATTTTGTGTTAGTTTCTCATGATTTCTTCACGAAAACACGTTTTCCTATAATGGTAGGTCGAACTCTTGTAGGGGAAGCGCAGGGTTCATGAAATGAGCTCAGAATGTCAAGTTATAATGAAATCTTCATTTTGTGTTAGTTTGTCATGATTTCTTCACGAAAACACGTTTTCCTATAATGGTAGGTCGAACTCTTACAGGGGAAGCGCAGGGTTCATGAAATGAGCTCAGAATGTCAAGTTATAATGAAATCTTCATTTTGTGTTAGTTTGTCATGATTTCTTCACGAAAACACGTTTTCCTATAATGGTAGGTCGAACTCTTATAGGGGAAGCGCAGGTTTCATGAAATGAGCTCAGAATGTCAAGTTATAATGAAATCTTCATTTTGTGTTAGTTTCTCATGATTTCTTCACGAAATCACGTTTTCCTATAATGGTAGGTCGAACTCTTACAGGGGAAGCGCAGGTTTCATGAAATGAGCTCAGAATGTCATGTTATAATGAAATCTTCATTTTGTGTTAGTTTGTCATGATTTCTTCACGAAAACACGTTTTCCTATAATGGTAGGTCGAACTCTTATAGGGGAAGCGCAGGTTTCATGAAATGAGCTCAGAATGTCAAGTTATAATGAAATCTTCATTTTGTGTTAGTTTGTCATGATTTCTTCACGAAAACACGTTTTCCTATAATGGTAGGTCGAACTCTTACAGGGAAAGCGCAGTTTTCATGAAATGAGCTCAGAATGTCAAGTTATAATGAAATCTTCATTTTGTGTTAGTTTGTCATGATTTCTTCACGAAAACACGTTTTCCTATAATGGTAGGTCGAACTCTTATAGGGGAAGCGCAGGTTTCATGAAATGAGCTCAGAATGTCAAGTTATAATGAAATCTTCATTTTGTGTTAGTTTCTCATGATTTCTTCACGAAATCACGTTTTCCTATAATGGTAGGTCGAACTCTTACAGGGGAAGCGCAGGTTTCATGAAATGAGCTCAGAATGTCATGTTATAATGAAATCTTCATTTTGTGTTAGTTTGTCATGATTTCTTCACGAAAACACGTTTTCCTATAATGGTAGGTCGAACTCTTATAGGGGAAGCGCAGGTTTCATGAAATGAGCTCAGAATGTCAAGTTATAATGAAATCTTCATTTTGTGTTAGTTTGTCATGATTTCTTCACGAAAACACGTTTTCCTATAATGGTAGGTCGAACTCTTACAGGGAAAGCGCAGTTTTCATGAAATGAGCTCAGAATGTCAAGTTATAATGAAATCTTCATTTTGTGTTAGTTTGTCATGATTTCTTCACGAAAACACGTTTTCCTATAATGGTAGGTCGAACTCTTGTAGGGGAAGCGCAGGTTTCATGAAATCAACTCAGAAGGTCAAGTTATAATGAAATCTTCATTTTGTGTTAGTTTGTCATGATTTCTTCACGAAAACACGTTTTCCTATAATGGTAGGTCGAACTCTTACAGGGGAAGCGCAGGGTTCATGAAATGAGCTCAGAATGTCAAGTTATAATGAAATCTTCATTTTGTGTTAGTTTGTCATGATTTCTTCACGAAAACACGTTTTCCTATAATGGTAGGTCGAACTCTTATAGGGGAAGCGCAGGTTTCATGAAATGAGCTCAGAATGTCAAGTTATAATGAAATCTTCATTTTGTGTTAGTTTCTCATGATTTCTTCACGAAAACACGTTTTCCTATAATGGTAGGTCGAACTCTTACAGGGGAAGCGCAGGTTTCATGAAATGAGCTCAGAATGTCATGTTATAATGAAATCTTCATTTTGTGTTAGTTTGTCATGATTTCTTCACGAAAACACGTTTTCCTATAATGGTAGGTCGAACTCTTATAGGGGAAGCGCAGGTTTCATGAAATGAGCTCAGAATGTCAAGTTATAATGAAATCTTCATTTTGTGTTAGTTTGTCATGATTTCTTCACGAAAACACGTTTTCCTATAATGGTAGGTCGAACTCTTACAGGGAAAGCGCAGTTTTCATGAAATGAGCTCAGAATGTCAAGTTATAATGAAATCTTCATTTTGTGTTAGTTTGTCATGATTTCTTCACGAAAACACGTTTTCCTATAATGGTAGGTCGAACTCTTATAGGGGAAGCGCAGGTTTCATGAAATGAGCTCAGAATGTCAAGTTATAATGAAATCTTCATTTTGTGTTAGTTTGTCATGATTTCTTCACGAAAACACGTTTTCCTATAATGGTAGGTCGAACTCTTGTAGGGGAAGCGCAGGTTTCATGAAATGAGCTCAGAATGTCAAGTTATAATGAAATCTTCATTTTGTGTTAGTTTGTCATGATTTCTTCACGAAAACACGTTTTCCTATAATGGTAGGTCGAACTCTTACAGGGGAAGCGCAGGGTTCATGAAATGAGCTCAGAATGTCAAGTTATAATGAAATCTTCATTTTGTGTTAGTTTGTCATGATTTCTTCACGAAAACACGTTTTCCTATAATGGTAGGTCGAACTCTTATAGGGGAAGCGCAGGTTTCATGAAATGAGCTCAGAATGTCAAGTTATAATGAAATCTTCATTTTGTGTTAGTTTCTCATGATTTCTTCACGAAAACACGTTTTCCTATAATGGTAGGTCGAACTCTTACAGGGGAAGCGCAGGTTTCATGAAATGAGCTCAGAATGTCATGTTATAATGAAATCTTCATTTTGTGTTAGTTTGTCATGATTTCTTCACGAAAACACGTTTTCCTATAATGGTAGGTCGAACTCTTATAGGGGAAGCGCAGGTTTCATGAAATGAGCTCAGAATGTCAAGTTATAATGAAATCTTCATTTTGTGTTAGTTTGTCATGATTTCTTCACGAAAACACGTTTTCCTATAATGGTAGGTCGAACTCTTACAGGGAAAGCGCAGTTTTCATGAAATGAGCTCAGAATGTCAAGTTATAATGAAATCTTCATTTTGTGTTAGTTTGTCATGATTTCTTCACGAAAACACGTTTTCCTATAATGGTAGGTCGAACTCTTATAGGGGAAGCGCAGGTTTCATGAAATGAGCTCAGAATGTCAAGTTATAATGAAATCTTCATTTTGTGTTAGTTTGTCATGATTTCTTCACGAAAACACGTTTTCCTATAATGGTAGGTCGAACTCTTGTAGGGGAAGCGCAGGTTTCATGAAATCAACTCAGAATGTCAAGTTATAATGAAATCTTCATTTTGTGTTAGTTTGTCATGATTTCTTCACGAAAACACGTTTTCCTATAATGGTAGGTCGAACTCTTGTAGTGGAAGCGCAGGTTTCATGAAATGAGCTCAGAATGTCAAGTTATAATGAAATCTTCATTTTGTGTTAGTTTGTCATGATTTCTTCACGAAAACACGTTTTCCTATAATAGTAGGTCGAACTCTTACAGGGGAAGCGCAGGTTTCATGAAATGAGCTCAGAATGTCATGTTATAATGAAATCTTCATTTTGTGTTAGTTTGTCATGATTTCTTCACGAAAACACGTTTTCCTAAAATGGTAGGTCGAACTCTTATAGGGGAAGCGCAGGTTTCATGAAATGAGCTCAGAATGTCAAGTTATAATGAAATCTTCATTTTGTGTTAGTTTGTCATGATTTCTTCACGAAAACACGTTTTCGTAAAATGGTAGGTCGAACTCTTACAGGGGAAGCGCAGGTTTCATGAAATGAGCTCAGAATGTCATGTTATAATGAAATCTTCATTTTGTGTTAGTTTGTCATGATTTCTTCACGAAAACACGTTTTCCTATAATGGTAGGTCGAACTCTTATAGGGGAAGCGCAGGTTTCATGAAATGAGCTCAGAATGTCAAGTTATAATGAAATCTTCATTTTGTGTTAGTTTGTCATGATTTCTTCACGAAAACACGTTTTCCTATAATGGTAGGTCGAACTCTTACAGGGAAAGCGCAGTTTTCATGAAATGAGCTCAGAATGTCAAGTTATAATGAAATCTTCATTTTGTGTTAGTTTGTCATGATTTCTTCACGAAAACACGTTTTCCTATAATGGTAGGTCGAACTCTTATAGGGGAAGCGCAGGTTTCATGAAATGAGCTCAGAATGTCAAGTTATAATGAAATCTTCATTTTGTGTTAGTTTCTCATGATTTCTTCACGAAATCACGTTTTCCTATAATGGTAGGTCGAACTCTTACAGGGGAAGCGCAGGTTTCATGAAATGAGCTCAGAATGTCATGTTATAATGAAATCTTCATTTTGTGTTAGTTTGTCATGATTTCTTCACGAAAACACGTTTTCCTATAATGGTAGGTCGAACTCTTACAGGGGAAGCGCAGGTTTCATGAAATGAGCTCAGAATGTCAAGTTATAATGAAATCTTCATTTTGTGTTAGTTTGTCATGATTTCTTCACGAAAACACGTTTTCCTATAATGGTAGGTCGAACTCTTACAGGGAAAGCGCAGTTTTCATGAAATGAGCTCAGAATGTCAAGTTATAATGATATCTTCATTTTGTGTTAGTTTGTCATGATTTCTTCACGAAAACACGTTTTCCTATAATGGTAGGTCGAACTCTTGTAGGGGAAGCGCAGGTTTCATGAAATCAACTCAGAAGGTCAAGTTATAATGAAATCTTCATTTTGTGTTAGTTTGTCATGATTTCTTCACGAAAACACGTTTTCCTATAATGGTAGGTCGAACTCTTACAGGGGAAGCGCAGGGTTCATGAAATGAGCTCAGAATGTCAAGTTATAATGAAATCTTCATTTTGTGTTAGTTTGTCATGATTTCTTCACGAAAACACGTTTTCCTATAATGGTAGGTCGAACTCTTATAGGGGAAGCGCAGGTTTCATGAAATGAGCTCAGAATGTCAAGTTATAATGAAATCTTCATTTTGTGTTAGTTTCTCATGATTTCTTCACGAAAACACGTTTTCCTATAATGGTAGGTCGAACTCTTACAGGGGAAGCGCAGGTTTCATGAAATGAGCTCAGAATGTCATGTTATAATGAAATCTTCATTTTGTGTTAGTTTGTCATGATTTCTTCACGAAAACACGTTTTCCTATAATGGTAGGTCGAACTCTTATAGGGGAAGCGCAGGTTTCATGAAATGAGCTCAGAATGTCAAGTTATAATGAAATCTTCATTTTGTGTTAGTTTGTCATGATTTCTTCACGAAAACACGTTTTCCTATAATGGTAGGTCGAACTCTTACAGGGGAAGCGCAGGTTTCATGAAATGAGCTCAGAATGTCATGTTATAATGAAATCTTCATTTTGTGTTAGTTTGTCATGATTTCTTCACGAAAACACGTTTTCCTATAATGGTAGGTCGAACTCTTACAGGGGAAGCGCAGGTTTCATGAAATGAGCTCAGAATGTCAAGTTATAATGAAATCTTCATTTTGTGTTAGTTTGTCATGATTTCTTCACGAAAACACGTTTTCCTATAATGGTAGGTCGAACTCTTACAGGGAAAGCGCAGTTTTCATGAAATGAGCTCAGAATGTCAAGTTATAATGAAATCTTCATTTTGTGTTAGTTTGTCATGATTTCTTCACGAAAACACGTTTTCCTATAATGGTAGGTCGAACTCTTGTAGGGGAAGCGCAGGTTTCATGAAATCAACTCAGAAGGTCAAGTTATAATGAAATCTTCATTTTGTGTTAGTTTGTCATGATTTCTTCACGAAAACACGTTTTCCTATAATGGTAGGTCGAACTCTTACAGGGGAAGCGCAGGGTTCATGAAATGAGCTCAGAATGTCAAGTTATAATGAAATCTTCATTTTGTGTTAGTTTGTCATGATTTCTTCACGAAAACACGTTTTCCTATAATGGTAGGTCGAACTCTTATAGGGGAAGCGCAGGTTTCATGAAATGAGCTCAGAATGTCAAGTTATAATGAAATCTTCATTTTGTGTTAGTTTCTCATGATTTCTTCACGAAAACACGTTTTCCTATAATGGTAGGTCGAACTCTTACAGGGGAAGCGCAGGTTTCATGAAATGAGCTCAGAATGTCATGTTATAATGAAATCTTCATTTTGTGTTAGTTTGTCATGATTTCTTCACGAAAACACGTTTTCCTATAATGGTAGGTCGAACTCTTATAGGGGAAGCGCAGGTTTCATGAAATGAGCTCAGAATGTCAAGTTATAATGAAATCTTCATTTTGTGTTAGTTTGTCATGATTTCTTCACGAAAACACGTTTTCCTATAATGGTAGGTCGAACTCTTACAGGGAAAGCGCAGTTTTCATGAAATGAGCTCAGAATGTCAAGTTATAATGAAATCTTCATTTTGTGTTAGTTTGTCATGATTTCTTCACGAAAACACGTTTTCCTATAATGGTAGGTCGAACTCTTATAGGGGAAGCGCAGGTTTCATGAAATGAGCTCAGAATGTCAAGTTATAATGAAATCTTCATTTTGTGTTAGTTTGTCATGATTTCTTCACGAAAACACGTTTTCCTATAATGGTAGGTCGAACTCTTGTAGGGGAAGCGCAGGTTTCATGAAATGAGCTCAGAATGTCAAGTTATAATGAAATCTTCATTTTGTGTTAGTTTGTCATGATTTCTTCACGAAAACACGTTTTCCTATAATGGTAGGTCGAACTCTTACAGGGGAAGCGCAGGGTTCATGAAATGAGCTCAGAATGTCAAGTTATAATGAAATCTTCATTTTGTGTTAGTTTGTCATGATTTCTTCACGAAAACACGTTTTCCTATAATGGTAGGTCGAACTCTTATAGGGGAAGCGCAGGTTTCATGAAATGAGCTCAGAATGTCAAGTTATAATGAAATCTTCATTTTGTGTTAGTTTCTCATGATTTCTTCACGAAAACACGTTTTCCTATAATGGTAGGTCGAACTCTTACAGGGGAAGCGCAGGTTTCATGAAATGAGCTCAGAATGTCATGTTATAATGAAATCTTCATTTTGTGTTAGTTTGTCATGATTTCTTCACGAAAACACGTTTTCCTATAATGGTAGGTCGAACTCTTATAGGGGAAGCGCAGGTTTCATGAAATGAGCTCAGAATGTCAAGTTATAATGAAATCTTCATTTTGTGTTAGTTTGTCATGATTTCTTCACGAAAACACGTTTTCCTATAATGGTAGGTCGAACTCTTACAGGGAAAGCGCAGTTTTCATGAAATGAGCTCAGAATGTCAAGTTATAATGAAATCTTCATTTTGTGTTAGTTTGTCATGATTTCTTCACGAAAACACGTTTTCCTATAATGGTAGGTCGAACTCTTATAGGGGAAGCGCAGGTTTCATGAAATGAGCTCAGAATGTCAAGTTATAATGAAATCTTCATTTTGTGTTAGTTTGTCATGATTTCTTCACGAAAACACGTTTTCCTATAATGGTAGGTCGAACTCTTGTAGGGGAAGCGCAGGTTTCATGAAATCAACTCAGAATGTCAAGTTATAATGAAATCTTCATTTTGTGTTAGTTTGTCATGATTTCTTCACGAAAACACGTTTTCCTATAATGGTAGGTCGAACTCTTGTAGTGGAAGCGCAGGTTTCATGAAATGAGCTCAGAATGTCAAGTTATAATGAAATCTTCATTTTGTGTTAGTTTGTCATGATTTCTTCACGAAAACACGTTTTCCTATAATAGTAGGTCGAACTCTTACAGGGGAAGCGCAGGTTTCATGAAATGAGCTCAGAATGTCATGTTATAATGAAATCTTCATTTTGTGTTAGTTTGTCATGATTTCTTCACGAAAACACGTTTTCCTATAATGGTAGGTCGAACTCTTATAGGGGAAGCGCAGGTTTCATGAAATGAGCTCAGAATGTCAAGTTATAATGAAATCTTCATTTTGTGTTAGTTTGTCATGATTTCTTCACGAAAACACGTTTTCCTATAATGGTAGGTCGAACTCTTACAGGGAAAGCGCAGGTTTCATGAAATGAGCTCAGAATGTCAAGTTATAATGAAATCTTCATTTTGTGTTAGTTTGTCATGATTTCTTCACGAAAACACGTTTTCCTATAATGGTAGGTCGAACTCTTATAGGGGAAGCGCAGGTTTCATGAAATGAGCTCAGAATGTCAAGTTATAATGAAATCTTCATTTTGTGTTAGTTTGTCATGATTTCTTCACGAAAACACGTTTTCGTAAAATGGTAGGTCGAACTCTTATAGGGGAGCGCAGGTTTCATGAAATGAGCTCAGAATGTCAAGTTATAATGAAATCTTCATTTTGTGTTAGTTTCTCATGATTTCTTCACGAAAACACGTTTTCCTATAATGGTAGGTCGAACTCTTACAGGGGAAGCGCAGGTTTCATGAAATGAGCTCAGAATGTCATGTTATAATGAAATCTTCATTTTGTGTTAGTTTGTCATGATTTCTTCACGAAAACACGTTTTCCTATAATGGTAGGTCGAACTCTTACAGGGAAAGCGCAGGTTTCATGAAATGAGCTCAGAATGTCAAGTTATAATGAAATCTTCATTTTGTGTTAGTTTGTCATGATTTCTTCACGAAAACACGTTTTCCTATAATGGTAGGTCGAACTCTTATAGGGGAAGCGCAGGTTTCATGAAATGAGCTCAGAATGTCAAGTTATAATGAAATCTTCATTTTGTGTTAGTTTGTCATGATTTCTTCACGAAAACACGTTTTCCTATAATGATAGGTCGAACTCTTGTAGGGGAAGCGCAGGTTTCATGAAATCAACTCAGAATGTCAAGTTATAATGAAATCTTCATTTTGTGTTAGTTTGTCATGATTTCTTCACGAAAACACGTTTTCCTATAATGGTAGGTCGAACTCTTGTAGTGGAAGCGCAGGTTTCATGAAATGAGCTCAGAATGTCAAGTTATAATGAAATCTTCATTTTGTGTTAGTTTGTCATGATTTCTTCACGAAAACACGTTTTCCTATAATAGTAGGTGGAACTCTTACAGGGGAAGCGCAGGTTTCATGAAATGAGCTCAGAATGTCATGTTATAATGAAATCTTCATTTTGTGTTAGTTTGTCATGATTTCTTCACGAAAACACGTTTTCCTAAAATGGTAGGTCGAACTCTTATAGGGGAAGCGCAGGTTTCATGAAATCAACTCAGAATGTCAAGTTATAATGAAATCTTCATTTTGTGTTAGTTTGTCATGATTTCTTCACGAAAACACGTTTTCCTATAATGGTAGGTCGAACTCTTGTAGTGGAAGCGCAGGTTTCATGAAATGAGCTCAGAATGTCAAGTTATAATGAAATCTTCATTTTGTGTTAGTTTGTCATGATTTCTTCACGAAAACACGTTTTCCTATAATAGTAGGTGGAACTCTTACAGGGGAAGCGCAGGTTTCATGAAATGAGCTCAGAATGTCATGTTATAATGAAATCTTCATTTTGTGTTAGTTTGTCATGATTTCTTCACGAAAACACGTTTTCCTAAAATGGTAGGTCGAACTCTTATAGGGGAAGCGCAGGTTTCATGAAATGAGCTCAGAATGTCAAGTTATAATGAAATCTTCATTTTGTGTTAGTTTGTCATGATTTCTTCACGAAAACACGTTTTCGTAAAATGGTAGGTCGAACTCTTATAGGGGAAGCGCAGGTTTCATGAAATGAGCTCAGAATGTCAAGTTATAATGAAATCTTCATTTTGTGTTAGTTTGTCATGATTTCTTCACGAAAACACGTTTTCCTATAATGGTAGGTCGAACTCTTGTAGGGGAAGCGCAGGTTTCATGAAATGAGCTCAGAATGTCAAGTTATAATGAAATCTTCATTTTGTGTTAGTTTCTCATGATTTCTTCACGAAAACACGTTTTCCTATAATGGTAGATCGAACTCTTACAGGGGAAGCGCAGGTTTCATGAAATGAGCTCAGAATGTCAAGTTATAATGAAATCTTCATTTTGTGTTAGTTTGTCATGATTTCTTCACGAAAACACGTTTTCCTATAATGGTAGGTCGAACTCTTGTAGTGGAAGCGCAGGTTTCATGAAATCAACTCAGAATGTCAAGTTATAATGAAATCTTCATTTTGTGTTAGTTTGTCATGATTTCTTCACGAAAACACGTTTTCCTATAATGGTAGGTCGAACTATTGTAGGGGAAGCGCAGGTTTCATGAAATCAACTCAGAATGTCAAGTTATAATGAAATCTTCATTTTGTGTTAGTTTGTCATGATTTCTTCACGAAAACACGTTTTCCTATAATGGTAGGTCGAACTCTTGTAGGGGAAGCGCAGGTTTCATGAAATCAACTCAGAATGTCAAGTTATAATGAAATCTTCATTTTGTGTTAGTTTGTCATGATTTCTTCACGAAAACACGTTTTCCTATAATGGTAGGTCGAACTCTTGTAGGGGAAGCGCAGGTTTCATGAAATGAGCTCAGAATGTCAAGTTATAATGAAATCTTCATTTTGTGTTAGTTTGTCATGATTTCTTCACGAAAACACGTTTTCCTATAATGGTAGGTCGAACTCTTATAGGGGAAGCGCAGGTTTCATGAAATGAGCTCAGAATGTCAAGTTATAATGAAATCTTCATTTTGTGTTAGTTTCTCATGATTTCTTCACGAAAACACGTTTTCCTATAATGGTAGGTCGAACTCTTACAGGGGAAGCGCAGGTTTCATGAAATGAGCTCAGAATGTCATGTTATAATGAAATCTTCATTTTGTGTTAGTTTGTCATGATTTCTTCACGAAAACACGTTTTCCTATAATGGTAGGTCGAATTCTTGTAGGGGAAGCGCAGGTTTCATGAAATGAGCTCAGAATGTCAAGTTATAATGAAATCTTCATTTTGTGTTAGTTTGTCATGATTTCTTCACGAAAACACGTTTTCCTATAATGGTAGGTCGAACTCTTACAGGGAAAGCGCAGGTTTCATGAAATGAGCTCAGAATGTCAAGTTATAATGAAATCTTCATTTTGTGTTAGTTTGTCATGATTTCTTCACGAAAACACGTTTTCCTATAATGGTAGGTCGAACTCTTACAGGGGAAGCGCAGGTTTCATGAAATCAACTCAGAATGTCAAGTTATAATGAAATCTTCATTTTGTGTTAGTTTGTCATGATTTCTTCACGAAAACACGTTTTCCTATAATGGTAGGTCGAACTCTTACAGGGGAAGCGCAGGTTTCATGAAATCAACTCAGAATGTCAAGTTATAATGAAATCTTCATTTTGTGTTAGTTTGTCATGATTTCTTCACGAAAACACGTTTTCCTATAATGGTAGGTCGAACTCTTGTAGTGGAAGCGCAGGTTTCATGAAATCAACTCAGAATGTCAAGTTATAATGAAATCTTCATTTTGTGTTAGTTTGTCATGATTTCTTCACGAAAACACGTTTTCCTATAATGGTAGGTCGAACTCTTGTAGTGGAAGCGCAGGTTTCATGAAATCAACTCAGAATGTCAAGTTATAATGAAATCTTCATTTTGTGTTAGTTTGTCATGATTTCTTCACGAAAACACGTTTTCCTATAATGGTAGGTCGAAGTCTTGTAGGGGAAGCGCAGGTTTCATGAAATGAGCTCAGAATGTCAAGTTATAATGAAATCTTCATTTTGTGTTAGTTTCTCATGATTTCTTCACGAAAACACGTTTTCCTATAATGGTAGGTCGAACTCTTACAGGGAAAGCGCAGGTTTCATGAAATGAGCTCAGAATGTCAAGTTATAATGAAATCTTCATTTTGTGTTAGTTTGTCATGATTTCTTCACGAAAACACGTTTTCCTATAATGGTAGGTCGAACTCTTATAGGGGAAGCGCAAGTTTCATGAAATGAGCTCAGAATGTCAAGTTATAATGAAATCTTCATTTTGTGTTAGTTTCTCATGATTTCTTCACGAAAACACGTTTTCCTATAATGGTAGGTCGAACTCTTACAGGGGAAGCGCAGGTTTCATGAAATGAGCTCAGAATGTCATGTTATAATGAAATCTTCATTTTGTGTTAGTTTGTCATGATTTCTTCACGAAAACACGTTTTCCTATAATGGTAGGTCGAACTCTTGTAGGGGAAGAGCAGGTTTCATGAAATGAGCTCAGAATGTCAAGTTATAATGAAATCTTCATTTTGTGTTAGTTTGTCATGATTTCTTCACGAAAACACGTTTTCCTATAATGGTAGGTCGAACTCTTGTAGGGGAAGCGCAGGTTTCATGAAATCAACTCAGAAGGTCAAGTTATAATGAAATCTTCATTTTGTGTTAGTTTGTCATGATTTCTTCACGAAAACACGTTTTCCTATAATGGTAGGTCGAACTCTTGTAGGGGAAGAGCAGGTTTCATGAAATCAACTCAGAATGTCAAGTTATAATGAAATCTTCATTTTGTGTTAGTTTGTCATGATTTCTTCACGAAAACACGTTTTCCTATAATGGTAGGTCGAACTCTTACAGGGAAAGCGCAGTTTTCATGAAATGAGCTCAGAATGTCAAGTTATAATGAAATCTTCATTTTGTGTTAGTTTGTCATGATTTCTTCACGAAAACACGTTTTCCTAAAATGGTAGGTCGAACTCTTATAGGGGAAGCGCAGGTTTCATGAAATGAGCTCAGAATATCAAGTTATAATGAAATCTTCATTTTGTGTTAGTTTGTCATGATTTCTTCACGAAAACACGTTTTCCTATAATGGTAGGTCGAACTCTTACAGGGGAAGCGCAGGTTTCATGAAATCAACTCAGAATGTCAAGTTATAATGAAATCTTCATTTTGTGTTAGTTTGTCATGATTTCTTCACGAAAACACGTTTTCCTATAATGGTAGGTCGAACTCTTACAGGGGAAGCGCAGGTTTCATGAAATCAACTCAGAATGTCAAGTTATAATGAAATCTTCATTTTGTGTTAGTTTGTCATGATTTCTTCACGAAAACACGTTTTCCTATAATGGTAGGTCGAACTCTTGTAGTGGAAGCGCAGGTTTCATGAAATCAACTCAGAATGTCAAGTTATAATGAAATCTTCATTTTGTGTTAGTTTGTCATGATTTCTTCACGAAAACACGTTTTCCTATAATGGTAGGTCGAACTCTTGTAGTGGAAGCGCAGGTTTCATGAAATCAACTCAGAATGTCAAGTTATAATGAAATCTTCATTTTGTGTTAGTTTGTCATGATTTCTTCACGAAAACACGTTTTCCTATAATGGTAGGTCGAAGTCTTGTAGGGGAAGCGCAGGTTTCATGAAATGAGCTCAGAATGTCAAGTTATAATGAAATCTTCATTTTGTGTTAGTTTCTCATGATTTCTTCACGAAAACACGTTTTCCTATAATGGTAGGTCGAACTCTTACAGGGAAAGCGCAGGTTTCATGAAATGAGCTCAGAATGTCAAGTTATAATGAAATCTTCATTTTGTGTTAGTTTGTCATGATTTCTTCACGAAAACACGTTTTCCTATAATGGTAGGTCGAACTCTTATAGGGGAAGCGCAAGTTTCATGAAATGAGCTCAGAATGTCAAGTTATAATGAAATCTTCATTTTGTGTTAGTTTCTCATGATTTCTTCACGAAAACACGTTTTCCTATAATGGTAGGTCGAACTCTTACAGGGGAAGCGCAGGTTTCATGAAATGAGCTCAGAATGTCATGTTATAATGAAATCTTCATTTTGTGTTAGTTTGTCATGATTTCTTCACGAAAACACGTTTTCCTATAATGGTAGGTCGAACTCTTGTAGGGGAAGAGCAGGTTTCATGAAATGAGCTCAGAATGTCAAGTTATAATGAAATCTTCATTTTGTGTTAGTTTGTCATGATTTCTTCACGAAAACACGTTTTCCTATAATGGTAGGTCGAACTCTTGTAGGGGAAGCGCAGGTTTCATGAAATCAACTCAGAAGGTCAAGTTATAATGAAATCTTCATTTTGTGTTAGTTTGTCATGATTTCTTCACGAAAACACGTTTTCCTATAATGGTAGGTCGAACTCTTGTAGGGGAAGAGCAGGTTTCATGAAATCAACTCAGAATGTCAAGTTATAATGAAATCTTCATTTTGTGTTAGTTTGTCATGATTTCTTCACGAAAACACGTTTTCCTATAATGGTAGGTCGAACTCTTACAGGGAAAGCGCAGTTTTCATGAAATGAGCTCAGAATGTCAAGTTATAATGAAATCTTCATTTTGTGTTAGTTTGTCATGATTTCTTCACGAAAACACGTTTTCCTATAATGGTAGGTCGAACTCTTATAGGGGAAGCGCAGGTTTCATGAAATGAGCTCAGAATGTCAAGTTATAATGAAATCTTCATTTTGTGTTAGTTTGTCATGATTTCTTCACGAAAACACGTTTTCCTATAATGGTAGGTCGAACTCTTGTAGTGGAAGCGCAGGTTTCATGAAATGAGCTCAGAATGTCAAGTTATAATGAAATCTTCATTTTGTGTTAGTTTGTCATGATTTCTTCACGAAAACACGTTTTCCTATAATAGTAGGTCGAACTCTTACAGGGGAAGCGCAGGTTTCATGAAATGAGCTCAGAATGTCATGTTATAATGAAATCTTCATTTTGTGTTAGTTTGTCATGATTTCTTCACGAAAACACGTTTTCCTAAAATGGTAGGTCGAACTCTTATAGGGGAAGCGCAGGTTTCATGAAATGAGCTCAGAATGTCAAGTTATAATGAAATCTTCATTTTGTGTTAGTTTGTCATGATTTCTTCACGAAAACACGTTTTCGTAAAATGGTAGGTCGAACTCTTATAGGGGAAGCGCAGGTTTCATGAAATGAGCTCAGAATGTCAAGTTATAATGAAATCTTCATTTTGTGTTAGTTTCTCATGATTTCTTCACGAAAACACGTTTTCCTATAATGGTAGGTCGAACTCTTACAGGGGAAGCGCAGGTTTCATGAAATGAGCTCAGAATGTCATGTTATAATGAAATCTTCATTTTGTGTTAGTTTGTCATGATTTCTTCACGAAAACACGTTTTCCTATAATGGTAGGTCGAACTCTTATAGGGGAAGCGCAGGTTTCATGAAATGAGCTCAGAATGTCAAGTTATAATGAAATCTTCATTTTGTGTTAGTTTGTCATGATTTCTTCACGAAAACACGTTTTCCTATAATGGTAGGTCGAACTCTTACAGGGAAAGCGCAGGTTTCATGAAATGAGCTCAGAATGTCAAGTTATAATGAAATCTTCATTTTGTGTTAGTTTGTCATGATTTCTTCACGAAAACACGTTTTCCTATAATGGTAGGTCGAACTCTTGTAGGGGAAGAGCAGGTTTCATGAAATGAGCTCAGAATGTCAAGTTATAATGAAATCTTCATTTTGTGTTAGTTTGTCATGATTTCTTCACGAAAACACGTTTTCCTATAATGGTAGGTCGAACTCTTGTAGGGGAAGCGCAGGTTTCATGAAATCAACTCAGAAGGTCAAGTTATAATGAAATCTTCATTTTGTGTTAGTTTGTCATGATTTCTTCACGAAAACACGTTTTCCTATAATGGTAGGTCGAACTCTTGTAGGGGAAGAGCAGGTTTCATGAAATCAACTCAGAATGTCAAGTTATAATGAAATCTTCATTTTGTGTTAGTTTGTCATGATTTCTTCACGAAAACACGTTTTCCTATAATGGTAGGTCGAACTCTTACAGGGAAAGCGCAGTTTTCATGAAATGAGCTCAGAATGTCATGTTATAATGAAATCTTCATTTTGTGTTAGTTTGTCATGATTTCTTCACGAAAACACGTTTTCCTAAAATGGTAGGTCGAACTCTTATAGGGGAAGCGCAGGTTTCATGAAATGAGCTCAGAATGTCAAGTTATAATGAAATCTTCATTTTGTGTTAGTTTGTCATGATTTCTTCACGAAAACACGTTTTCGTAAAATGGTAGGTCGAACTCTTATAGGGGAAGCGCAGGTTTCATGATATGAGCTCAGAATGTCAAGTTATAATGAAATCTTCATTTTGTGTTAGTTTCTCATGATTTCTTCACGAAAACACGTTTTCCTATAATGGTAGGTCGAACTCTTACAGGGGAAGCGCAGGTTTCATGAAATGAGCTCAGAATGTCATGTTATAATGAAATCTTCATTTTGTGTTAGTTTGTCATGATTTCTTCACGAAAACACGTTTTCCTATAATGGTAGGTCGAACTCTTATAGGGGAAGCGCAGGTTTCATGAAATGAGCTCAGAATGTCAAGTTATAATGAAATCTTCATTTTGTGTTAGTTTGTCATGATTTCTTCACGAAAACACGTTTTCCTATAATGGTAGGTCGAACTCTTACAGGGAAAGCGCAGGTTTCATGAAATGAGCTCAGAATGTCAAGTTATAATGAAATCTTCATTTTGTGTTAGTTTGTCATGATTTCTTCACGAAAACACGTTTTCCTATAATGGTAGGTCGAACTCTTATAGGGGAAGCGCAGGTTTCATGAAATGAGCTCAGAATGTCAAGTTATAATGAAATCTTCATTTTGTGTTAGTTTGTCATGATTTCTTCACGAAAACACGTTTTCGTAAAATGGTAGGTCGAACTCTTATAGGGGAGCGCAGGTTTCATGAAATGAGCTCAGAATGTCAAGTTATAATGAAATCTTCATTTTGTGTTAGTTTCTCATGATTTCTTCACGAAAACACGTTTTCCTATAATGGTAGGTCGAACTCTTACAGGGGAAGCGCAGGTTTCATGAAATGAGCTCAGAATGTCATGTTATAATGAAATCTTCATTTTGTGTTAGTTTGTCATGATTTCTTCACGAAAACACGTTTTCCTATAATGGTAGGTCGAACTCTTATAGGGGAAGCGCAGGTTTCATGAAATGAGCTCAGAATGTCAAGTTATAATGAAATCTTCATTTTGTGTTAGTTTGTCATGATTTCTTCACGAAAACACGTTTTCCTATAATGGTAGGTCGAACTCTTACAGGGAAAGCGCAGGTTTCATGAAATGAGCTCAGAATGTCAAGTTATAATGAAATCTTCATTTTGTGTTAGTTTGTCATGATTTCTTCACGAAAACACGTTTTCCTATAATGGTAGGTCGAACTCTTATAGGGGAAGCGCAGGTTTCATGAAATGAGCTCAGAATGTCAAGTTATAATGAAATCTTCATTTTGTGTTAGTTTGTCATGATTTCTTCACGAAAACACGTTTTCCTATAATGGTAGGTCGAACTCTTGTAGGGGAAGCGCAGGTTTCATGAAATCAACTCAGAATGTCAAGTTATAATGAAATCTTCATTTTGTGTTAGTTTGTCATGATTTCTTCACGAAAACACGTTTTCCTATAATGGTAGGTCGAACTCTTGTAGTGGAAGCGCAGGTTTCATGAAATGAGCTCAGAATGTCAAGTTATAATGAAATCTTCATTTTGTGTTAGTTTGTCATGATTTCTTCACGAAAACACGTTTTCCTATAATGGTAGGTCGAACTCTTACAGGGGAAGCGCAGGTTTCATGAAATCAACTCAGAATGTCAAGTTATAATGAAATCTTCATTTTGTGTTAGTTTGTCATGATTTCTTCACGAAAACACGTTTTCCTATAATGGTAGGTCGAACTCTTGTAGTGGAAGCGCAGGTTTCATGAAATCAACTCAGAATGTCAAGTTATAATGAAATCTTCATTTTGTGTTAGTTTGTCATGATTTCTTCACGAAAACACGTTTTCCTATAATGGTAGGTCGAACTCTTGTAGTGGAAGCGCAGGTTTCATGAAATCAACTCAGAATGTCAAGTTATAATGAAATCTTCATTTTGTGTTAGTTTGTCATGATTTCTTCACGAAAACACGTTTTCCTATAATGGTAGGTCGAACTCTTGTAGGGGAAGCGCAGGTTTCATGAAATGAGCTCAGAATGTCAAGTTATAATGAAATCTTCATTTTGTGTTAGTTTCTCATGATTTCTTCACGAAAACACGTTTTCCTATAATGGTAGGTCGAACTCTTACAGGGAAAGCGCAGGTTTCATGAAATGAGCTCAGAATGTCAAGTTATAATGAAATCTTCATTTTGTGTTAGTTTGTCATGATTTCTTCACGAAAACACGTTTTCCTATAATGGTAGGTCGAACTCTTATAGGGGAAGCGCAAGTTTCATGAAATGAGCTCAGAATGTCAAGTTATAATGAAATCTTCATTTTGTGTTAGTTTCTCATGATTTCTTCACGAAAACACGTTTTCCTATAATGGTAGGTCGAACTCTTACAGGGGAAGCGCAGGTTTCATGAAATGAGCTCAGAATGTCATGTTATAATGAAATCTTCATTTTGTGTTAGTTTGTCATGATTTCTTCACGAAAACACGTTTTCCTATAATGGTAGGTCGAACTCTTGTAGGGGAAGCGCAGGTTTCATGAAATGAGCTCAGAATGTCAAGTTATAATGAAATCTTCATTTTGTGTTAGTTTGTCATGATTTCTTCACGAAAACACGTTTTCCTATAATGGTAGGTCGAACTCTTGTAGGGGAAGCGCAGGTTTCATGAAATCAACTCAGAAGGTCAAGTTATAATGAAATCTTCATTTTGTGTTAGTTTGTCATGATTTCTTCACGAAAACACGTTTTCCTATAATGGTAGGTCGAACTCTTGTAGGAGAAGCGCAGGTTTCATGAAATGAGCTCAGAATGTCAAGTTATAATGAAATCTTCATTTTGTGTTAGTTTGTCATGATTTCTTCACGAAAACACGTTTTCCTATAATGGTAGGTCGAACTCTTACAGGGAAAGCGCAGGTTTCATGAAATGAGCTCAGAATGTCAAGTTATAATGAAATCTTCATTTTGTGTTAGTTTGTCATGATTTCTTCACGAAAACACGTTTTCCTATAATGGTAGGTCGAACTCTTACAGGGGAAGCGCAGGTTTCATGAAATCAACTCAGAATGTCAAGTTATAATGAAATCTTCATTTTGTGTTAGTTTGTCATGATTTCTTCACGAAAACACGTTTTCCTATAATGGTAGGTCGAACTCTTACAGGGGAAGCGCAGGTTTCATGAAATCAACTCAGAATGTCAAGTTACAATGAAATCTTCATTTTGTGTTAGTTTGTCATGATTTCTTCACGAAAACACGTTTTCCTATAATGGTAGGTCGAACTCTTGTAGTGGAAGCGCAGGTTTCATGAAATCAACTCAGAATGTCGTTATAATGAAATCTTCATTTTGTGTTAGTTTGTCATGATTTCTTCACGAAAACACGTTTTCCTATAATGGTAGGTCGAACTCTTGTAGGGGAAGCGCAGGTTTCATGAAATGAGCTCAGAATGTCAAGTTATAATGAAATCTTCATTTTGTGTTAGTTTCTCATGATTTCTTCACGAAAACACGTTTTCCTATAATGGTAGGTCGAACTCTTACAGGGAAAGCGCAGGTTTCATGAAATGAGCTCAGAATGTCAAGTTATAATGAAATCTTCATTTTGTGTTAGTTTGTCATGATTTCTTCACGAAAACACGTTTTCCTATAATGGTAGGTCGAACTCTTATAGGGGAAGCGCAAGTTTCATGAAATGAGCTCAGAATGTCAAGTTATAATGAAATCTTCATTTTGTGTTAGTTTGTCATGATTTCTTCACGAAAACACGTTTTCCTATAATGGTAGGTCGAACTCTTACAGGGGAAGCGCAGGTTTCATGAAATGAGCTCAGAATGTCATGTTATAATGAAATCTTCATTTTGTGTTAGTTTGTCATGATTTCTTCACGAAAACACGTTTTCCTATAATGGTAGGTCGAACTCTTGTAGGGGAAGAGCAGGTTTCATGAAATGAGCTCAGAATGTCAAGTTATAATGAAATCTTCATTTTGTGTTAGTTTGTCATGATTTCTTCACGAAAACACGTTTTCCTATAATGGTAGGTCGAACTCTTGTAGGGGAAGCGCAGGTTTCATGAAATCAACTCAGAATGTCAAGTTATAATGAAATCTTCATTTTGTGTTAGTTTGTCATGATTTCTTCACGAAAACACGTTTTCCTATAATGGTAGGTCGAACTCTTGTAGGGGAAGCGCAGGTTTCATGAAATCAACTCAGAATGTCAAGTTATAATGAAATCTTCATTTTGTGTTAGTTTGTCATGATTTCTTCACGAAAACACGTTTTCCTAAAATGGTAGGTCGAACTCTTATAGGGGAAGCGCAGGTTTCATGAAATGAGCTCAGAATGTCAAGTTATAATGAAATCTTCATTTTGTGTTAGTTTGTCATGATTTCTTCACGAAAACACGTTTTCCTATAATGGTAGGTCGAACTCTTGTAGTGGAAGCGCAGGTTTCATGAAATGAGCTCAGAATGTCAAGTTATAATGAAATCTTCATTTTGTGTTAGTTTGTCATGATTTCTTCACGAAAACACGTTTTCCTATAATGGTAGGTCGAACTCTTATAGGGGAAGCGCAGGTTTCATGAAATGAGCTCAGAATGTCATGTTATAATGAAATCTTCATTTTGTGTTAGTTTGTCATGATTTCTTCACGAAAACACGTTTTCCTATAATGGTAGGTCGAACTCTTGTAGGGGAAGAGCAGGTTTCATGAAATGAGCTCAGAATGTCAAGTTATAATGAAATCTTCATTTTGTGTTAGTTTGTCATGATTTCTTCACGAAAACACGTTTTCCTATAATGGTAGGTCGAACTCTTGTAGGGGAAGCGCAGGTTTCATGAAATCAACTCAGAATGTCAAGTTATAATGAAATCTTCATTTTGTGTTAGTTTGTCATGATTTCTTCACGAAAACACGTTTTCCTATAATGGTAGGTCGAACTCTTGTAGGGGAAGCGCAGGTTTCATGAAATCAACTCAGAATGTCAAGTTATAATGAAATCTTCATTTTGTGTTAGTTTGTCATGATTTCTTCACGAAAACACGTTTTCCTATAATGGTAGGTCGAACTCTTACAGGGGAAGCGCAGGTTTCATGAAATGAGCTCAGAATGTCATGTTATAATGAAATCTTCATTTTGTGTTAGTTTGTCATGATTTCTTCACGAAAACACGTTTTCCTATAATGGTAGGTCGAACTCTTGTAGGGGAAGAGCAGGTTTCATGAAATGAGCTCAGAATGTCAAGTTATAATGAAATCTTCATTTTGTGTTAGTTTGTCATGATTTCTTCACGAAAACACGTTTTCCTATAATGGTAGGTCGAACTCTTGTAGGGGAAGCGCAGGTTTCATGAAATCAACTCAGAATGTCAAGTTATAATGAAATCTTCATTTTGTGTTAGTTTGTCATGATTTCTTCACGAAAACACGTTTTCCTATAATGGTAGGTCGAACTCTTGTAGGGGAAGCGCAGGTTTCATGAAATCAACTCAGAATGTCAAGTTATAATGAAATCTTCATTTTGTGTTAGTTTGTCATGATTTCTTCACGAAAACACGTTTTCCTAAAATGGTAGGTCGAACTCTTATAGGGGAAGCGCAGGTTTCATGAAATGAGCTCAGAATGTCAAGTTATAATGAAATCTTCATTTTGTGTTAGTTTGTCATGATTTCTTCACGAAAACACGTTTTCCTATAATGGTAGGTCGAACTCTTGTAGTGGAAGCGCAGGTTTCATGAAATGAGCTCAGAATGTCAAGTTATAATGAAATCTTCATTTTGTGTTAGTTTGTCATGATTTCTTCACGAAAACACGTTTTCCTATAATGGTAGGTCGAACTCTTATAGGGGAAGCGCAGGTTTCATGAAATGAGCTCAGAATGTCATGTTATAATGAAATCTTCATTTTGTGTTAGTTTGTCATGATTTCTTCACGAAAACACGTTTTCCTATAATGGTAGGTCGAACTCTTGTAGGGGAAGCGCAGGTTTCATGAAATCTACTCAGAAGGTCAAGTTATAATGAAATCTTCATTTTGTGTTAGTTTGTCATGATTTCTTCACGAAAACACGTTTTCCTATAATGGTAGGTCGAACTCTTGTAGGGGAAGAGCAGGTTTCATGAAATCAACTCAGAATGTCAAGTTATAATGAAATCTTCATTTTGTGTTAGTTTGTCATGATTTCTTCACGAAAACACGTTTTCCTATAATGGTAGGTCGAACTCTTGTAGGGGAAGCGCAGGTTTCATGAAATCAACTCAGAATGTCAAGTTATAATGAAATCTTCATTTTGTGTTAGTTTGTCATGATTTCTTCACGAAAACACGTTTTCCTAAAATGGTAGGTCGAACTCTTATAGGGGAAGCGCAGGTTTCATGAAATGAGCTCAGAATGTCAAGTTATAATGAAATCTTCATTTTGTGTTAGTTTGTCATGATTTCTTCACGAAAACACGTTTTCCTATAATGGTAGGTCGAACTCTTGTAGTGGAAGCGCAGGTTTCATGAAATGAGCTCAGAATGTCAAGTTATAATGAAATCTTCATTTTGTGTTAGTTTGTCATGATTTCTTCACGAAAACACGTTTTCCTATAATGGTAGGTCGAACTCTTATAGGGGAAGCGCAGGTTTCATGAAATGAGCTCAGAATGTCATGTTATAATGAAATCTTCATTTTGTGTTAGTTTGTCATGATTTCTTCACGAAAACACGTTTTCCTATAATGGTAGGTCGAACTCTTGTAGGGGAAGAGCAGGTTTCATGAAATGAGCTCAGAATGTCAAGTTATAATGAAATCTTCATTTTGTGTTAGTTTGTCATGATTTCTTCACGAAAACACGTTTTCCTATAATGGTAGGTCGAACTCTTGTAGGGGAAGCGCAGGTTTCATGAAATCAACTCAGAATGTCAAGTTATAATGAAATCTTCATTTTGTGTTAGTTTGTCATGATTTCTTCACGAAAACACGTTTTCCTATAATGGTAGGTCGAACTCTTGTAGGGGAAGCGCAGGTTTCATGAAATCAACTCAGAATGTCAAGTTATAATGAAATCTTCATTTTGTGTTAGTTTGTCATGATTTCTTCACGAAAACACGTTTTCCTATAATGGTAGGTCGAACTCTTACAGGGGAAGCGCAGGTTTCATGAAATGAGCTCAGAATGTCATGTTATAATGAAATCTTCATTTTGTGTTAGTTTGTCATGATTTCTTCACGAAAACACGTTTTCCTATAATGGTAGGTCGAACTCTTGTAGGGGAAGAGCAGGTTTCATGAAATGAGCTCAGAATGTCAAGTTATAATGAAATCTTCATTTTGTGTTAGTTTGTCATGATTTCTTCACGAAAACACGTTTTCCTATAATGGTAGGTCGAACTCTTGTAGGGGAAGCGCAGGTTTCATGAAATCAACTCAGAATGTCAAGTTATAATGAAATCTTCATTTTGTGTTAGTTTGTCATGATTTCTTCACGAAAACACGTTTTCCTATAATGGTAGGTCGAACTCTTGTAGGGGAAGCGCAGGTTTCATGAAATCAACTCAGAATGTCAAGTTATAATGAAATCTTCATTTTGTGTTAGTTTGTCATGATTTCTTCACGAAAACACGTTTTCCTAAAATGGTAGGTCGAACTCTTATAGGGGAAGCGCAGGTTTCATGAAATGAGCTCAGAATGTCAAGTTATAATGAAATCTTCATTTTGTGTTAGTTTGTCATGATTTCTTCACGAAAACACGTTTTCCTATAATGGTAGGTCGAACTCTTGTAGTGGAAGCGCAGGTTTCATGAAATGAGCTCAGAATGTCAAGTTATAATGAAATCTTCATTTTGTGTTAGTTTGTCATGATTTCTTCACGAAAACACGTTTTCCTATAATGGTAGGTCGAACTCTTATAGGGGAAGCGCAGGTTTCATGAAATGAGCTCAGAATGTCATGTTATAATGAAATCTTCATTTTGTGTTAGTTTGTCATGATTTCTTCACGAAAACACGTTTTCCTATAATGGTAGGTCGAACTCTTGTAGGGGAAGCGCAGGTTTCATGAAATCTACTCAGAAGGTCAAGTTATAATGAAATCTTCATTTTGTGTTAGTTTGTCATGATTTCTTCACGAAAACACGTTTTCCTATAATGGTAGGTCGAACTCTTGTAGGGGAAGAGCAGGTTTCATGAAATCAACTCAGAATGTCAAGTTATAATGAAATCTTCATTTTGTGTTAGTTTGTCATGATTTCTTCACGAAAACACGTTTTCCTATAATGGTAGGTCGAACTCTTGTAGGGGAAGCGCAGGTTTCATGAAATCAACTCAGAATGTCAAGTTATAATGAAATCTTCATTTTGTGTTAGTTTGTCATGATTTCTTCACGAAAACACGTTTTCCTATAATGGTAGGTCGAACTCTTGTAGGGGAAGCGCAGGTTTCATGAAATCAACTCAGAATGTCAAGTTATAATGAAATCTTCATTTTGTGTTAGTTTGTCATGATTTCTTCACGAAAACACGTTTTCCTAAAATGGTAGGTCGAACTCTTATAGGGGAAGCGCAGGTTTCATGAAATGAGCTCAGAATGTCAAGTTATAATGAAATCTTCATTTTGTGTTAGTTTGTCATGATTTCTTCACGAAAACACGTTTTCCTATAATGGTAGGAAGAACTCTTATAGGGGAAGCGCAGGTTTCATGAAATGAGCTCAGAATGTCATGTTATAATGAAATCTTCATTTTGTGTTAGTTTGTCATGATTTCTTCACGAAAACACGTTTTCCTATAATGGTAGGTCGAACTCTTGTAGGGGAAGAGCAGGTTTCATGAAATGAGCTCAGAATGTCAAGTTATAATGAAATCTTCATTTTGTGTTAGTTTGTCATGATTTCTTCACGAAAACACGTTTTCCTATAATGGTAGGTCGAACTCTTGTAGGGGAAGCGCAGGTTTCATGAAATCAACTCAGAATGTCAAGTTATAATGAAATCTTCATTTTGTGTTAGTTTGTCATGATTTCTTCACGAAAACACGTTTTCCTATAATGGTAGGTCGAACTCTTGTAGGGGAAGCGCAGGTTTCATGAAATGAGCTCAGAATGTCAAGTTATAATGAAATCTTCATTTTGTGTTAGTTTCTCATGATTTCTTCACGAAAACACGTTTTCCTAAAATGGTAGGTCGAACTCTTATAGGGGAAGCGCAGGTTTCATGAAATGAGCTCAGAATGTCAAGTTATAATGAAATCTTCATTTTGTGTTAGTTTGTCATGATTTCTTCACGAAAACACGTTTTCCTATAATGGTAGATCGAACTCTTACAGGGGAAGCGCAGGTTACATGAAATGAGCTCAGAATGTCAAGTTATAATGAAATCTTCATTTTGTGTTAGTTTGTCATGATTTCTTCACGAAAACACATTTTCCTATAATGGTAGGTCGAACTCTTATAAGGGAAGCGCAGGTTTCATGAAATCAACTCAGAATGTCAAGTTATAATGAAATCTTCATTTTGTGTTAGTTTGTCATGATTTCTTCAGGAAAACACCGTTTCCTATAATGGTAGGTCGAACTCTTGTAGGGGAAGCGCAGGTTTCATGAAATCAACTCAGAATGTCAAGTTATAATGAAATCTTCATTTTGTGTTAGTTTGTCATGATTCCTTCACGAAAACACGTTTTCCTATAAAGGTAGGTCGAACTCTTGTAGGGGAAGCGCAGGTTTCATGAAATGAGCTCAGAATGTCAAGTTATAATGAAATCTTCATTTTGTGTTAGTTTGTCATGATTTCTTCACGAAAACACGTTTTCCTATAATGGTAGGTCGAACTCTTGTAGGGGAAGCGCAGTTTTCATGAAATGAGCTCAGAATGTCAAGTTATAATGAAATCTTCATTTTGTGTTAGTTTGTCATGATTTCTTCACGAAAACACGTTTTCCTATAATGGTAGGTCGAACTCTTATAGGGGAAGCGCAGGTTTCATGAAATGAGCTCAGAATGTCATGTTATAATGAAATCTTCATTTTGTGTTAGTTTGTCATGATTTCTTCACGAAAACACGTTTTCCTATAATGGTAGGTCGAACTCTTGTAGGGGAAGAGCAGGTTTCATGAAATGAGCTCAGAATGTCAAGTTATAATGAAATCTTCATTTTGTGTTAGTTTGTCATGATTTCTTCACGAAAACACGTTTTCCTATAATGGTAGGTCGAACTCTTGTAGGGGAAGCGCAGGTTTCATGAAATCAACTCAGAATGTCAAGTTATAATGAAATCTTCATTTTGTGTTAGTTTGTCATGATTTCTTCACGAAAACACGTTTTCCTATAATGGTAGGTCGAACTCTTGTAGGGGAAGCGCAGGTTTCATGAAATGAGCTCAGAATGTCAAGTTATAATGAAATCTTCATTTTGTGTTAGTTTCTCATGATTTCTTCACGAAAACACGTTTTCCTAAAATGGTAGGTCGAACTCTTATAGGGGAAGCGCAGGTTTCATGAAATGAGCTCAGAATGTCAAGTTATAATGAAATCTTCATTTTGTGTTAGTTTGTCATGATTTCTTCACGAAAACACGTTTTCCTATAATGGTAGATCGAACTCTTACAGGGGAAGCGCAGGTTACATGAAATGAGCTCAGAATGTCAAGTTATAATGAAATCTTCATTTTGTGTTAGTTTGTCATGATTTCTTCACGAAAACACATTTTCCTATAATGGTAGGTCGAACTCTTATAAGGGAAGCGCAGGTTTCATGAAATCAACTCAGAATGTCAAGTTATAATGAAATCTTCATTTTGTGTTAGTTTGTCATGATTTCTTCAGGAAAACACCGTTTCCTATAATGGTAGGTCGAACTCTTGTAGGGGAAGCGCAGGTTTCATGAAATCAACTCAGAATGTCAAGTTATAATGAAATCTTCATTTTGTGTTAGTTTGTCATGATTCCTTCACGAAAACACGTTTTCCTATAAAGGTAGGTCGAACTCTTGTAGGGGAAGCGCAGGTTTCATGAAATGAGCTCAGAATGTCAAGTTATAATGAAATCTTCATTTTGTGTTAGTTTGTCATGATTTCTTCACGAAAACACGTTTTCCTATAATGGTAGGTCGAACTCTTGTAGGGGAAGCGCAGTTTTCATGAAATGAGCTCAGAATGTCAAGTTATAATGAAATCTTCATTTTGTGTTAGTTTGTCATGATTTCTTCACGAAAACACGTTTTCCTATAATGGTAGGTCGAACTCTTATAGGGGAAGCGCAGGTTTCATGAAATGAGCTCAGAATGTCATGTTATAATGAAATCTTCATTTTGTGTTAGTTTGTCATGATTTCTTCACGAAAACACGTTTTCCTATAATGGTAGGTCGAACTCTTGTAGGGGAAGAGCAGGTTTCATGAAATGAGCTCAGAATGTCAAGTTATAATGAAATCTTCATTTTGTGTTAGTTTGTCATGATTTCTTCACGAAAACACGTTTTCCTATAATGGTAGGTCGAACTCTTGTAGGGGAAGCGCAGGTTTCATGAAATCAACTCAGAATGTCAAGTTATAATGAAATCTTCATTTTGTGTTAGTTTGTCATGATTTCTTCACGAAAACACGTTTTCCTATAATGGTAGGTCGAACTCTTGTAGGGGAAGCGCAGGTTTCATGAAATCAACTCAGAATGTCAAGTTATAATGAAATCTTCATTTTGTGTTAGTTTGTCATGATTTCTTCACGAAAACACGTTTTCCTAAAATGGTAGGTCGAACTCTTATAGGGGAAGCGCAGGTTTCATGAAATGAGCTCAGAATGTCAAGTTATAATGAAATCTTCATTTTGTGTTAGTTTGTCATGATTTCTTCACGAAAACACGTTTTCCTATAATGGTAGGTCGAACTCTTACAGGGGAAGCGCAGGTTACATGAAATGAGCTCAGAATGTCAAGTTATAATGAAATCTTCATTTTGTGTTAGTTTGTCATGATTTCTTCACGAAAACACATTTTCCTATAATGGTAGGTCGAACTCTTATAGGGGAAGCGCAGGTTTCATGAAATGAGCTCAGAATGTCAAGTTATAATGAAATCTTCATTTTGTGTTAGTTTCTCATGATTTCTTCACGAAAACACGTTTTCCTATAATGGTAGGTCGAACTCTTGTAGGGGAAGCGCAGGTTTCATGAAATCAACTCAGAATGTCAAGTTATAATGAAATCTTCATTTTGTGTTAGTTTGTCATGATTCCTTCACGAAAACACGTTTTCCTATAAAGGTAGGTCGAACTCTTGTAGGGGAAGCGCAGGTTTCATGAAATGAGCTCAGAATGTCAAGTTATAATGAAATCTTCATTTTGTGTTAGTTTGTCATGATTTCTTCACGAAAACACGTTTTCCTATAATGGTAGGTCGAACTCTTGTAGGGGAAGCGCAGTTTTCATGAAATGAGCTCAGAATGTCAAGTTATAATGAAATCTTCATTTTGTGTTAGTTTGTCATGATTTCTTCACGAAAACACGTTTTCCTATAATGGTAGGTCGAACTCTTATAGGGGAAGCGCAGGTTTCATGAAATGAGCTCAGAATGTCATGTTATAATGAAATCTTCATTTTGTGTTAGTTTGTCATGATTTCTTCACGAAAACACGTTTTCCTATAATGGTAGGTCGAACTCTTGTAGGGGAAGAGCAGGTTTCATGAAATGAGCTCAGAATGTCAAGTTATAATGAAATCTTCATTTTGTGTTAGTTTGTCATGATTTCTTCACGAAAACACGTTTTCCTATAATGGTAGGTCGAACTCTTGTAGGGGAAGCGCAGGTTTCATGAAATCAACTCAGAATGTCAAGTTATAATGAAATCTTCATTTTGTGTTAGTTTGTCATGATATCTTCACGAAAACACGTTTTCCTATAATGGTAGGTCGAACTCTTGTAGGGGAAGCGCAGGTTTCATGAAATGAGCTCAGAATGTCAAGTTATAATGAAATCTTCATTTTGTGTTAGTTTCTCATGATTTCTTCACGAAAACACGTTTTCCTAAAATGGTAGGTCGAACTCTTATAGGGGAAGCGCAGGTTTCATGAAATGAGCTCAGAATGTCAAGTTATAATGAAATCTTCATTTTGTGTTAGTTTGTCATGATTTCTTCACGAAAACACGTTTTCCTATAATGGTAGATCGAACTCTTACAGGGGAAGCGCAGGTTACATGAAATGAGCTCAGAATGTCAAGTTATAATGAAATCTTCATTTTGTGTTAGTTTGTCATGATTTCTTCACGAAAACACATTTTCCTATAATGGTAGGTCGAACTCTTATAAGGGAAGCGCAGGTTTCATGAAATCAACTCAGAATGTCAAGTTATAATGAAATCTTCATTTTGTGTTAGTTTGTCATGATTTCTTCAGGAAAACACCGTTTCCTATAATGGTAGGTCGAACTCTTGTAGGGGAAGCGCAGGTTTCATGAAATCAACTCAGAATGTCAAGTTATAATGAAATCTTCATTTTGTGTTAGTTTGTCATGATTCCTTCACGAAAACACGTTTTCCTATAAAGGTAGGTCGAACTCTTGTAGGGGAAGCGCAGGTTTCATGAAATGAGCTCAGAATGTCAAGTTATAATGAAATCTTCATTTTGTGTTAGTTTGTCATGATTTCTTCACGAAAACACGTTTTCCTATAATGGTAGGTCGAACTCTTGTAGGGGAAGCGCAGTTTTCATGAAATGAGCTCAGAATGTCAAGTTATAATGAAATCTTCATTTTGTGTTAGTTTGTCATGATTTCTTCACGAAAACACGTTTTCCTATAATGGTAGGTCGAACTCTTATAGGGGAAGCGCAGGTTTCATGAAATGAGCTCAGAATGTCATGTTATAATGAAATCTTCATTTTGTGTTAGTTTGTCATGATTTCTTCACGAAAACACGTTTTCCTATAATGGTAGGTCGAACTCTTGTAGGGGAAGAGCAGGTTTCATGAAATGAGCTCAGAATGTCAAGTTATAATGAAATCTTCATTTTGTGTTAGTTTGTCATGATTTCTTCACGAAAACACGTTTTCCTATAATGGTAGGTCGAACTCTTGTAGGGGAAGCGCAGGTTTCATGAAATCAACTCAGAATGTCAAGTTATAATGAAATCTTCATTTTGTGTTAGTTTGTCATGATTTCTTCACGAAAACACGTTTTCCTATAATGGTAGGTCGAACTCTTGTAGGGGAAGCGCAGGTTTCATGAAATCAACTCAGAATGTCAAGTTATAATGAAATCTTCATTTTGTGTTAGTTTGTCATGATTTCTTCACGAAAACACGTTTTCCTAAAATGGTAGGTCGAACTCTTATAGGGGAAGCGCAGGTTTCATGAAATGAGCTCAGAATGTCAAGTTATAATGAAATCTTCATTTTGTGTTAGTTTGTCATGATTTCTTCACGAAAACACGTTTTCCTATAATGGTAGGTCGAACTCTTACAGGGGAAGCGCAGGTTACATGAAATGAGCTCAGAATGTCAAGTTATAATGAAATCTTCATTTTGTGTTAGTTTGTCATGATTTCTTCACGAAAACACATTTTCCTATAATGGTAGGTCGAACTCTTATAGGGGAAGCGCAGGTTTCATGAAATGAGCTCAGAATGTCAAGTTATAATGAAATCTTCATTTTGTGTTAGTTTCTCATGATTTCTTCACGAAAACACGTTTTCCTATAATGGTAGGTCGAACTCTTGTAGGGGAAGCGCAGGTTTCATGAAATCAACTCAGAATGTCAAGTTATAATGAAATCTTCATTTTGTGTTAGTTTGTCATGATTCCTTCACGAAAACACGTTTTCCTATAAAGGTAGGTCGAACTCTTGTAGGGGAAGCGCAGGTTTCATGAAATGAGCTCAGAATGTCAAGTTATAATGAAATCTTCATTTTGTGTTAGTTTGTCATGATTTCTTCACGAAAACACGTTTTCCTATAATGGTAGGTCGAACTCTTGTAGGGGAAGCGCAGTTTTCATGAAATGAGCTCAGAATGTCAAGTTATAATGAAATCTTCATTTTGTGTTAGTTTGTCATGATTTCTTCACGAAAACACGTTTTCCTATAATGGTAGGTCGAACTCTTATAGGGGAAGCGCAGGTTTCATGAAATGAGCTCAGAATGTCATGTTATAATGAAATCTTCATTTTGTGTTAGTTTGTCATGATTTCTTCACGAAAACACGTTTTCCTATAATGGTAGGTCGAACTCTTGTAGGGGAAGCGCAGGTTTCATGAAATCAACTCAGAATGTCAAGTTATAATGAAATCTTCATTTTGTGTTAGTTTGTCATGATTTCTTCACGAAAACACGTTTTCCTATAATGGTAGGTCGAACTCTTGTAGGGGAAGCGCAGGTTTCATGAAATCAACTCAGAATGTCAAGTTATAATGAAATCTTCATTTTGTGTTAGTTTGTCATGATTTCTTCACGAAAACACGTTTTCCTAAAATGGTAGGTCGAACTCTTATAGGGGAAGCGCAGGTTTCATGAAATGAGCTCAGAATGTCAAGTTATAATGAAATCTTCATTTTGTGTTAGTTTGTCATGATTTCTTCACGAAAACACGTTTTCCTATAATGGTAGGTCGAACTCTTACAGGGGAAGCGCAGGTTACATGAAATGAGCTCAGAATGTCAAGTTATAATGAAATCTTCATTTTGTGTTAGTTTGTCATGATTTCTTCACGAAAACACATTTTCCTATAATGGTAGGTCGAACTCTTATAGGGGAAGCGCAGGTTTCATGAAATGAGCTCAGAATGTCAAGTTATAATGAAATCTTCATTTTGTGTTAGTTTCTCATGATTTCTTCACGAAAACACGTTTTCCTATAATGGTAGGTCGAACTCTTATAAGGGAAGCGCAGGTTTCATGAAATCAACTCAGAATGTCAAGTTATAATGAAATCTTCATTTTGTGTTAGTTTGTCATGATTTCTTCAGGAAAACACGTTTTCCTATAATGGTAGGTCGAACTCTTGTAGGGGAAGCGCAGGTTTCATGAAATCAACTCAGAATGTCAAGTTATAATGAAATCTTCATTTTGTGTTAGTTTGTCATGATTCCTTCACGAAAACACGTTTTCCTATAAAGGTAGGTCGAACTCTTGTAGGGGAAGCGCAGGTTTCATGAAATGAGCTCAGAATGTCAAGTTATAATGAAATCTTCATTTTGTGTTAGTTTGTCATGATTTCTTCACGAAAACACGTTTTCCTATAATGGTAGGTCGAACTCTTGTAGGGGAAGAGCAGGTTTCATGAAATGAGCTCAGAATGTCAAGTTATAATGAAATCTTCATTTTGTGTTTGTCATGATTTCTTCACGAAAACACGTTTTCCTATAATGGTAGGTCGAACTCTTGTAGGGGAAGCGCAGGTTTCATGAAATCAACTCAGAATGTCAAGTTATAATGAAATCTTCATTTTGTGTTAGTTTGTCATGATTCCTTCACGAAAACACGTTTTCCTATAAAGGTAGGTCGAACTCTTGTAGGGGAAGCGCAGGTTTCATGAAATGAGCTCAGAATGTCAAGTTATAATGAAATCTTCATTTTGTGTTAGTTTGTCATGATTTCTTCACGAAAACACGTTTTCCTATAATGGTAGGTCGAACTCTTGTAGGGGAAGCGCAGTTTTCATGAAATGAGCTCAGAATGTCAAGTTATAATGAAATCTTCATTTTGTGTTAGTTTCTCATGATTTCTTCACGAAAACACGTTTTCCTATAATGGTAGGTCGAACTCTTGTAGGGGAAGAGCAGGTTTCATGAAATCAACTCAGAATGTCAAGTTATAATGAAATCTTCATTTTGTGTTAGTTTGTCATGATTTCTTCACGAAAACACGTTTTCCTATAATGGTAGGTCGAACTCTTATAGGGGAAGCGCAGGTTTCATGAAATGAGCTCAGAATGTCATGTTATAATGAAATCTTCATTTTGTGTTAGTTTGTCATGATTTCTTCACGAAAACACGTTTTCCTATAATGGTAGGTCGAACTCTTGTAGGGGAAGAGCAGGTTTCATGAAATGAGCTCAGAATGTCAAGTTATAATGAAATCTTCATTTTGTGTTAGTTTGTCATGATTTCTTCACGAAAACACGTTTTCCTATAATGGTAGGTCGAACTCTTGTAGGGGAAGCGCAGGTTTCATGAAATCAACTCAGAATGTCAAGTTATAATGAAATCTTCATTTTGTGTTAGTTTGTCATGATTTCTTCACGAAAACACGTTTTCCTATAATGGTAGGTCGAACTCTTGTAGGGGAAGCGCAGGTTTCATGAAATCAACTCAGAATGTCAAGTTATAATGAAATCTTCATTTTGTGTTAGTTTGTCATGATTTCTTCACGAAAACACGTTTTCCTAAAATGGTAGGTCGAACTCTTATAGGGGAAGCGCAGGTTTCATGAAATGAGCTCAGAATGTCAAGTTATAATGAAATCTTCATTTTGTGTTAGTTTGTCATGATTTCTTCACGAAAACACGTTTTCCTATAATGGTAGGTCGAACTCTTACAGGGGAAGCGCAGGTTACATGAAATGAGCTCAGAATGTCAAGTTATAATGAAATCTTCATTTTGTGTTAGTTTGTCATGATTTCTTCACGAAAACACATTTTCCTATAATGGTAGGTCGAACTCTTATAGGGGAAGCGCAGGTTTCATGAAATGAGCTCAGAATGTCAAGTTATAATGAAATCTTCATTTTGTGTTAGTTTCTCATGATTTCTTCACGAAAACACGTTTTCCTATAATGGTAGGTCGAACTCTTATAAGGGAAGCGCAGGTTTCATGAAATCAACTCAGAATGTCAAGTTATAATGAAATCTTCATTTTGTGTTAGTTTGTCATGATTTCTTCAGGAAAACACGTTTTCCTATAATGGTAGGTCGAACTCTTGTAGGGGAAGCGCAGGTTTCATGAAATCAACTCAGAATGTCAAGTTATAATGAAATCTTCATTTTGTGTTAGTTTGTCATGATTCCTTCACGAAAACACGTTTTCCTATAAAGGTAGGTCGAACTCTTGTAGGGGAAGCGCAGGTTTCATGAAATGAGCTCAGAATGTCAAGTTATAATGAAATCTTCATTTTGTGTTAGTTTGTCATGATTTCTTCACGAAAACACGTTTTCCTATAATGGTAGGTCGAACTCTTGTAGGGGAAGCGCAGTTTTCATGAAATGAGCTCAGAATGTCAAGTTATAATGAAATCTTCATTTTGTGTTAGTTTGTCATGATTTCTTCACGAAAACACGTTTTCCTATAATGGTAGGTCGAACTCTTATAGGGGAAGCGCAGGTTTCATGAAATCAACTCAGAATGTCAAGTTATAATGAAATCTTCATTTTGTGTTAGTTTGTCATGATTTCTTCACGAAAACACGTTTTCCTATAATGGTAGGTCGAACTCTTGTAGGGGAAGAGCAGGTTTCATGAAATGAGCTCAGAATGTCAAGTTATAATGAAATCTTCATTTTGTGTTAGTTTGTCATGATTTCTTCACGAAAACACGTTTTCCTATAATGGTAGGTCGAACTCTTGTAGGGGAAGCGCAGGTTTCATGAAATCAACTCAGAATGTCAAGTTATAATGAAATCTTCATTTTGTGTTAGTTTCTCATGATTTCTTCACGAAAACACGTTTTCCTATAATGGTAGGTCGAACTCTTGTAGGGGAAGCGCAGGTTTCATGAAATCAACTCAGAATGTCAAGTTATAATGAAATCTTCATTTTGTGTTAGTTTGTCATGATTCCTTCACGAAAACACGTTTTCCTATAAAGGTAGGTCGAACTCTTGTAGGGGAAGCGCAGGTTTCATGAAATGAGCTCAGAATGTCAAGTTATAATGAAATCTTCATTTTGTGTTAGTTTGTCATGATTTCTTCACGAAAACACGTTTTCCTATAATGGTAGGTCGAACTCTTGTAGGGGAAGAGCAGGTTTCATGAAATGAGCTCAGAATGTCAAGTTATAATGAAATCTTCATTTTGTGTTAGTTTGTCATGATTTCTTCACGAAAACACGTTTTCCTATAATGGTAGGTCGAACTCTTGTAGGGGAAGCGCAGGTTTCATGAAATCAACTCAGAATGTCAAGTTATAATGAAATCTTCATTTTGTGTTAGTTTGTCATGATTTCTTCACGAAAACACGTTTTCCTATAATGGTAGGTCGAACTCTTGTAGGGGAAGCGCAGGTTTCATGAAATCAACTCAGAATGTCAAGTTATAATGAAATCTTCATTTTGTGTTAGTTTGTCATGATTTCTTCACGAAAACACGTTTTCCTAAAATGGTAGGTCGAACTCTTATAGGGGAAGCGCAGGTTTCATGAAATGAGCTCAGAATGTCAAGTTATAATGAAATCTTCATTTTGTGTTAGTTTGTCATGATTTCTTCACGAAAACACGTTTTCCTATAATGGTAGGTCGAACTCTTACAGGGGAAGCGCAGGTTACATGAAATGAGCTCAGAATGTCAAGTTATAATGAAATCTTCATTTTGTGTTAGTTTGTCATGATTTCTTCACGAAAACACATTTTCCTATAATGGTAGGTCGAACTCTTATAGGGGAAGCGCAGGTTTCATGAAATGAGCTCAGAATGTCAAGTTATAATGAAATCTTCATTTTGTGTTAGTTTCTCATGATTTCTTCACGAAAACACGTTTTCCTATAATGGTAGGTCGAACTCTTATAAGGGAAGCGCAGGTTTCATGAAATCAACTCAGAATGTCAAGTTATAATGAAATCTTCATTTTGTGTTAGTTTGTCATGATTTCTTCAGGAAAACACGTTTTCCTATAATGGTAGGTCGAACTCTTGTAGGGGAAGCGCAGGTTTCATGAAATCAACTCAGAATGTCAAGTTATAATGAAATCTTCATTTTGTGTTAGTTTGTCATGATTCCTTCACGAAAACACGTTTTCCTATAAAGGTAGGTCGAACTCTTGTAGGGGAAGCGCAGGTTTCATGAAATGAGCTCAGAATGTCAAGTTATAATGAAATCTTCATTTTGTGTTAGTTTGTCATGATTTCTTCACGAAAACACGTTTTCCTATAATGGTAGGTCGAACTCTTGTAGGGGAAGCGCAGTTTTCATGAAATGAGCTCAGAATGTCAAGTTATAATGAAATCTTCATTTTGTGTTAGTTTGTCATGATTTCTTCACGAAAACACGTTTTCCTATAATGGTAGGTCGAACTCTTATAGGGGAAGCGCAGGTTTCATGAAATGAGCTCAGAATGTCATGTTATAATGAAATCTTCATTTTGTGTTAGTTTGTCATGATTTCTTCACGAAAACACGTTTTCCTATAATGGTAGGTCGAACTCTTGTAGGGGAAGAGCAGGTTTCATGAAATGAGCTCAGAATGTCAAGTTATAATGAAATCTTCATTTTGTGTTAGTTTGTCATGATTTCTTCACGAAAACACGTTTTCCTATAATGGTAGGTCGAACTCTTGTAGGGGAAGCGCAGGTTTCATGAAATCAACTCAGAATGTCAAGTTATAATGAAATCTTCATTTTGTGTTAGTTTGTCATGATTTCTTCACGAAAACACGTTTTCCTATAATGGTAGGTCGAACTCTTGTAGGGGAAGCGCAGGTTTCATGAAATCAACTCAGAATGTCAAGTTATAATGAAATCTTCATTTTGTGTTAGTTTGTCATGATTCCTTCACGAAAACACGTTTTCCTATAAAGGTAGGTCGAACTCTTGTAGGGGAAGCGCAGGTTTCATGAAATGAGCTCAGAATGTCAAGTTATAATGAAATCTTCATTTTGTGTTAGTTTGTCATGATTTCTTCACGAAAACACGTTTTCCTATAATGGTAGGTCGAACTCTTGTAGGGGAAGCGCAGTTTTCATGAAATGAGCTCAGAATGTCAAGTTATAATGAAATCTTCATTTTGTGTTAGTTTGTCATGATTTCTTCACGAAAACACGTTTTCCTATAATGGTAGGTCGAACTCTTGTAGGGGAAGCGCAGGTTTCATGAAATCAACTCAGAATGTCAAGTTATAATGAAATCTTCATTTTGTGTTAGTTTGTCATGATTTCTTCACGAAAACACGTTTTCCTAAAATGGTAGGTCGAACTCTTATAGGGGAAGCGCAGGTTTCATGAAATGAGCTCAGAATGTCAAGTTATAATGAAATCTTCATTTTGTGTTAGTTTGTCATGATTTCTTCACGAAAACACGTTTTCCTATAATGGTAGGTCGAACTCTTACAGGGGAAGCGCAGGTTACATGAAATGAGCTCAGAATGTCAAGTTATAATGAAATCTTCATTTTGTGTTAGTTTGTCATGATTTCTTCACGAAAACACATTTTCCTATAATGGTAGGTCGAACTCTTATAGGGGAAGCGCAGGTTTCATGAAATCAACTCAGAATGTCAAGTTATAATGAAATCTTCATTTTGTGTTAGTTTGTCATGATTTCTTCACGAAAACACGTTTTCCTAAAATGGTAGGTCGAACTCTTATAGGGGAAGCGCAGGTTTCATGAAATGAGCTCAGAATGTCAAGTTATAATGAAATCTTCATTTTGTGTTAGTTTGTCATGATTTCTTCACGAAAACACGTTTTCCTATAATGGTAGGTCGAACTCTTACAGGGGAAGCGCAGGTTACATGAAATGAGCTCAGAATGTCAAGTTATAATGAAATCTTCATTTTGTGTTAGTTTGTCATGATTACTTCACGAAAACACATTTTCCTATAATGGTAGGTCGAACTCTTATAGGGGAAGCGCAGGTTTCATGAAATGAGCTCAGAATGTCAAGTTATAATGAAATCTTCATTTTGTGTTAGTTTCTCATGATTTCTTCACGAAAACACGTTTTCCTATAATGGTAGGTCGAACTCTTATAAGGGAAGCGCAGGTTTCATGAAATCAACTCAGAATGTCAAGTTATAATGAAATCTTCATTTTGTGTTAGTTTGTCATGATTTCTTCAGGAAAACACGTTTTCCTATAATGGTAGGTCGAACTCTTGTAGGGGAAGCGCAGGTTTCATGAAATCAACTCAGAATGTCAAGTTATAATGAAATCTTCATTTTGTGTTAGTTTGTCATGATTCCTTCACGAAAACACGTTTTCCTATAATGGTAGGTCGAACTCTTGTAGGGGAAGCGCAGGTTTCATGAAATGAGCTCAGAATGTCAAGTTATAATGAAATCTTCATTTTGTGTTAGTTTGACATGATTTCTTCACGAAAACACGTTTTCCTATAATGGTAGGTCGAACTCTTGTAGGGGAAGCGCAGTTTTCATGAAATGAGCTCAGAATGTCAAGTTATAATGAAATCTTCATTTTGTGTTAGTTTGTCATGATTTCTTCACGAAAACACGTTTTCCTATAATGGTAGGTCGAACTCTTATAGGGGAAGCGCAGGTTTCATGAAATGAGCACAGAATGTCATGTTATAATGAAATCTTCATTTTGTGTTAGTTTGTCATGATTTCTTCACGAAAACACGTTTTCCTATAATGGTAGGTCGAACTCTTGTAGGGGAAGAGCAGGTTTCATGAAATGAGCTCAGAATGTCAAGTTATAATGAAATCTTCATTTTGTGTTAGTTTGTCATGATTTCTTCACGAAAACACGTTTTCCTATAATGGTAGGTCGAACTCTTGTAGGGGAAGCGCAGGTTTCATGAAATCAACTCAGAATGTCAAGTTATAATGAAATCTTCATTTTGTGTTAGTTTGTCATGATTTCTTCACGAAAACACGTTTTCCTATAATGGTAGGTCGAACTCTTGTAGGGGAAGCGCAGGTTTCATGAAATCAACTCAGAATGTCAAGTTATAATGAAATCTTCATTTTGTGTTAGTTTGTCATGATTCCTTCACGAAAACACGTTTTCCTATAAAGGTAGGTCGAACTCTTGTAGGGGAAGCGCAGGTTTCATGAAATGAGCTCAGAATGTCAAGTTATAATGAAATCTTCATTTTGTGTTAGTTTGTCATGATTTCTTCACGAAAACACGTTTTCCTATAATGGTAGGTCGAACTCTTGTAGGGGAAGCGCAGGTTTCATGAAATGAGCTCAGAATGTCAAGTTATAATGAAATCTTCATTTTGTGTTAGTTTGTCATGATTTCTTCACGAAAACACGTTTTCCTATAATGGTAGGTCGAACTCTTACAGGGGAAGCGCAGGTTTCATGAAATCAACTCAGAATGTCAAGTTATAATGAAATCTTCATTTTGTGTTAGTTTGTCATGATTTCTTCACGAAAACACGTTTTCCTATAATGGTAGGTCGAACTCTTGTAGGGGAAGCGCAGTTTTCATGAAATGAGCTCAGAATGTCAAGTTATAATGAAATCTTTATTTTGTGTTAGTTTCTCATGATTTCTTCACGAAAACACGTTTTCCTATAATGGTAGGTCGAACTCTTGTAGGGGAAGCGCAGGTTTCATGAAATGAGCTCAGAATGTCAAGTTATAATGAAATCTTCATTTTGTGTTAGTTTCTCATGATTTCTTCACGAAAACACGTTTTCCTAAAATGGTAGGTCGAACTCTTATAGGGGAAGCGCAGGTTTCATGAAATGAGCTCAGAATGTCAAGTTATAATGAAATCTTCATTTTGTGTTAGTTTGTCATGATTTCTTCACGAAAACACGTTTTCCTATAATGGTAGGTCGAACTCTTGTAGGGGAAGCGCAGGTTTCATGAAATCAACTCAGAATGTCAAGTTATAATGAAATCTTCATTTTGTGTTAGTTTGTCATGATTTCTTCACGAAAACACGTTTTCCTATAATGGTAGGTCGAACTCTTGTAGGGGAAGCGCAGGTTTCATGAAATGAGCTCAGAATGTCAAGTTATAATGAAATCTTCATTTTGTGTTAGTTTGTCATGATTTCTTCACGAAAACACGTTTTCCTATAATGGTAGGTCGAACTCTTACAGGGGAAGCGCAGGTTTCATGAAATCAACTCAGAATGTCAAGTTATAATGAAATCTTCATTTTGTGTTAGTTTGTCATGATTTCTTCACGAAAACACGTTTTCCTATAATGGTAGGTCGAACTCTTACAGGGAAGCGCAGGTTTCATGAAATCAACTCAGAATGTCAAGTTATAATGAAATCTTCATTTTGTGTTAGTTTGTCATGATTTCTTCACGAAAACACGTTTTCCTATAATGGTAGGTCGAACTCTTGTAGGGGAAGCGCAGTTTTCATGAAATGAGCTCAGAATGTCAAGTTATAATGAAATCTTTATTTTGTGTTAGTTTGTCATGATTTCTTCACGAAAACACGTTTTCCTATAATGGTAGGTCGAACTCTTGTAGGGGAAGCGCAGGTTTCATGAAATGAGCTCAGAATGTCAAGTTATAATTAAATCTTCATTTTGTGTTAGTTTGTCATGATTTCTTCACGAAAACACGTTTTCCTATAATGGTAGGTCGAACTCTTACAGGGGAAGCGCAGGTTTCATGAAATGAGCTCAGAATGTCAAGTTATAATGAAATCTTCATTTTGTGTTAGTTTCTCATGATTTCTTCACGAAAACACGTTTTCCTATAATGGTAGGTCGAACTCTTACAGGGGAAGCGCAGGTTTCATGAAATGAGCTCAGAATGTCAAGTTATAATGAAATCTTTATTTTGTGTTAGTTTCTCATGATTTCTTCACGAAAACACGTTTTCCTATAATGGTAGGTCGAACTCTTGTAGGGGAAGCGCAGGTTTCATGAAATGAGCTCAGAATGTCAAGTTATAATGAAATCTTCATTTTGTGTTAGTTTGTCATGATTTCTTCACGAAAACACGTTTTCCTATAATGGTAGGTCGAACTCTTACAGGGGAAGCGCAGGTTTCATGAAATCAACTCAGAATGTCAAGTTATAATGAAATCTTCATTTTGTGTTAGTTTGTCATGATTTCTTCACGAAAACACGTTTTCCTATAATGGTAGGTCGAACTCTTGTAGGGGAAGCGCAGGTTTCATGAAATCAACTCAGAATGTCAAGTTATAATGAAATCTTCATTTTGTGTTAGTTTGTCATGATTCCTTCACGAAAACACGTTTTCCTATAAAGGTAGGTCGAACTCTTGTAGGGGAAGCGCAGGTTTCATGAAATGAGCTCAGAATGTCAAGTTATAATGAAATCTTCATTTTGTGTTAGTTTGTCATGATTTCTTCACGAAAACACGTTTTCCTATAATGGTAGGTCGAACTCTTGTAGGGGAAGCGCAGTTTTCATGAAATGAGCTCAGAATGTCAAGTTATAATGAAATCTTCATTTTGTGTTAGTTTGTCATGATTTCTTCACGAAAACACGTTTTCCTATAATGGTAGGTCGAACCCTTATAGGGGAAGCGCAGGTTTCATGAAATCAACTCAGAATGTCAAGTTATAATGAAATCTTCATTTTGTGATAGTTTGTCATGATTTCTTCACGAAAACACGTTTTCCTATAATGGTAGGTCCAACTCTTATAGGGGAAGCGCAGGTTTCATGAAATGAGCTCAGAATGTCAAGTTATAATGAAATCTTCATTTTGTGTTAGTTTGTCATGATTTCTTCACGAAAACACGTTTTCCTATAATGGTAGGTCGAACTCTTACAGGGGAAGCGCTGGTTTCATGAAATCAACTCAGAATGTCAAGTTATAATGAAATCTTCATTTTGTGTTAGTTTGTCATGATTTCTTCACGAAAACACGTTTTCCTATAATGGTAGGTCGAACTCTTGTAGGGGAAGCGCAGTTTTCATGAAATGAGCTCAGAATGTCAAGTTATAATGAAATCTTCATTTTGTGTTAGTTTCTCATGATTTCTTCACGAAAACACGTTTTCCTATAATGGTAGGTCGAACTCTTGTAGGGGAAGCGCAGGTTTCATGAAATGAGCTCAGAATGTCAAGTTATAATGAAATCTTCATTTTGTGTTAGTTTGTCATGAATTCTTCACGAAAACACGTTTTCCTATAATGGTAGGTCGAACTCTTGTAGGGGAAGCGCAGGTTTCATGAAATGAGCTCAGAATGTCAAGTTATAATGAAATCTTCATTTTGTGTTAGTTTCTCATGATTTCTTCACGAAAACACGTTTTCCTATAATGGTAGGTCGAACTCTTACAGGGAAAGCGCAGGTTTCATGAAATGAGCTCAGAATGTCAAGTTATAATGAAATCTTCATTTTGTGTTAGTTTGTCATGATTTCTTCACGAAAACACGTTTTCCTATAATGGTAGGTCGAACTCTTGTAGTGGAAGCGCAGGTTTCATGAAATCAACTCAGAATGTCAAGTTATAATGAAATCTTCATTTTGTGTTAGTTTGTCATGATTTCTTCACGAAAACACGTTTTCCTATAATGGTAGGTCGAAATCTTGTAGGGGAAGCGCAGGTTTCATGAAATGAGCTCAGAATGTCAAGTTATAATGAAATCTTCATTTTGTGTTAGTTTGTCATGATTTCTTCACGAAAACACGTTTTCCTATAATGGTAGGTCGAACTCTTATAGGGGAAGCGCAGGTTTCATGAAATGAGCTCAGAATGTCAAGTTATAATGAAATCTTCATTTTGTGTTAGTTTGTCATGATTTCTTCACGAAAACACGTTTTCCTATAATGGTAGGTCGAACTCTTGTAGGGGAAGCGCAGGTTTCAAGAAATGAGCTCAGAATGTCAAGTTATAATGAAATCTTCATTTTGTGTTAGTTTGTCATGATTTCTTCACGAAAACACGTTTTCCTATAATGGTAGGTCGAACTCTTGTAGTGGAAGCGCAGGTTTCATGAAATGAGCTCAGAATGTCAAGTTATAATGAAATCTTCATTTTGTGTTAGTTTGTCATGATTTCTTCACGAAAACACGTTTTCCTATAATGGTAGGTCGAACTCTTGTAGGGGAAGCGCAGGTTTCATGAAATCAACTCAGAATGTCAACTTATAATGAAATCTTCATTTTGTGTTAGTTTGTCATGATTTCTTCACGAAAACACGTTTTCCTATAATGGTAGGTCGAACTCTTACAGGGGAAGCGCAGGTTTCATAAAATCAACTCAGAATGTCAAGTTATAATGAAATCTTCATTTTGTGTTAGTTTGTCATGATTTCTTCACGAAAACACGTTTTCCTATAATGGTAGGTCGAACTCTTATAGGGGAAGCGCAGGTTTCATGAAATGAGCTCAGAATGTCAAGTTATAATGAAATCTTCATTTTGTGTTAGTTTGTCATGATTTCTTCACGAAAACACGTTTTCCTATAATGGTAGGTCGAACTCTTACAGGGGAAGCGCAGGTTACATGAAATGAGCTCAGAATGTCAAGTTATAATGAAATCTTCATTTTGTGTTAGTTTGTCATGATTTCTTCACGAAAACACATTTTCCTATAATGGTAGGTCGAACTCTTATAGGGGAAGCGCAGGTTTCATGAAATGAGCTCAGAATGTCAAGTTATAATGAAATCTTCATTTTGTGTTAGTTTCTCATGATTTCTTCACGAAAACACGTTTTCCTATAATGGTAGGTCGAACTCTTATAAGGGAAGCGCAGGTTTCATGAAATCAACTCAGAATGTCAAGTTATAATGAAATCTTCATTTTGTGTTAGTTTGTCATGATTTCTTCAGGAAAACACGTTTTCCTATAATGGTAGGTCGAACTCTTGTAGGGGAAGCGCAGGTTTCATGAAATCAACTCAGAATGTCAAGTTATAATGAAATCTTCATTTTGTGTTACTTTGTCATGATTCCTTCACGAAAACACGTTTTCCTATAAAGGTAGGTCGAACTCTTGTAGGGGAAGCGCAGGTTTCATGAAATGAGCTCAGAATGTCAAGTTATAATGAAATCTTCATTTTGTGTTAGTTTGACATGATTTCTTCACGAAAACACGTTTTCCTATAATGGTAGGTCGAACTCTTGTAGGGGAAGCGCAGTTTTCATGAAATGAGCTCAGAATGTCAAGTTATAATGAAATCTTCATTTTGTGTTAGTTTGTCATGATTTCTTCACGAAAACACGTTTTCCTATAATGGTAGGTCGAACTCTTATAGGGGAAGCGCAGGTTTCATGAAATGAGCTCAGAATGTCATGTTATAATGAAATCTTCATTTTGTGTTAGTTTGTAATGATTTCTTCACGAAAACACGTTTTCCTATAAAGGTAGGTCGAACTCTTGTAGGGGAAGAGCAGGTTTCATGAAATGAGCTCAGAATGTCAAGTTATAATGAAATCTTCATTTTGTGTTAGTTTGTCATGATTTCTTCACGAAAACACGTTTTCCTATAATGGTAGGTCGAACTCTTGTAGGGGAAGCGCAGGTTTCATGAAATCAACTCAGAATGTCAAGTTATAATGAAATCTTCATTTTGTGTTAGTTTGTCATGATTTCTTCACGAAAACACGTTTTCCTATAATGGTAGGTCGAACTCTTGTAGGGGAAGCGCAGGTTTCATGAAATCAACTCAGAATGTCAAGTTATAATGAAATCTTCATTTTGTGTTAGTTTGTCATGATTCCTTCACGAAAACACGTTTTCCTATAAAGGTAGGTCGAACTCTTGTAGGGGAAGCGCAGGTTTCATGAAATGAGCTCAGAATGTCAAGTTATAATGAAATCTTCATTTTGTGTTAGTTTGTCATGATTTCTTCACGAAAACACGTTTTCCTATAATGGTAGGTCGAACTCTTGTAGGGGAAGCGCAGTTTTCATGAAATGAGCTCAGAATGTCAAGTTATAATGAAATCTTCATTTTGTGTTAGTTTCTCATGATTTCTTCACGAAAACACGTTTTCCTATAATGGTAGGTTGAACTCTTGTAGGGGAAGAGCAGGTTTCATGAAATCAACTCAGAATGTCAAGTTATAATGAAATCTTCATTTTGTGTTAGTTTGTCATGATTTCTTCACGAAAACACGTTTTCCTATAATGGTAGGTCGAACTCTTGTAGGGGAAGCGCAGTTTTCATGAAATGAGCTCAGAATGTCAAGTTATAATGAAATCTTCATTTTGTGTTAGTTTCTCATGATTTCTTCACGAAAACACGTTTTCCTATAATGGTAGATCGAACTCTTACAGGGGAAGCGCAGGTTTCATGAAATGAGCTCAGAATGTCAAGTTATAATGAAATCTTCATTTTGTGTTAGTTTGTCATGATTTCTTCACGAAAACACATTTTCCTATAATGGTAGGTCGAACTCTTATAGGGGAAGCGCAGGTTTCATGAAATGAGCTCAGAATGTCAAGTTATAATGAAATCTTCATTTTGTGTTAGTTTGTCATGATTTCTTCACGAAAACACGTTTTCCTATAATGGTAGGTCGAACTCTTGTAGGGGAAGCGCAGGTTTCATGAAATCAACTCAGAATGTCAAGTTATAATGAAATCTTCATTTTGTGTTAGTTTGTCATGATTTCTTCACGAAAACACGTTTTCCTATAATGGTAGGTCGAACTCTTGTAGGGGAAGCGCAGGTTTCATGAAATGAGCTCAGAATGTCAAGTTATAATGAAATCTTCATTTTGTGTTAGTTTGTCATGATTTCTTCACGAAAACACGTTTTCCTATAATGGTAGGTCGAACTCTTGTAGTGGAAGCGCAGGTTTCATGAAATCAACTCAGAATGTCAAGTTATAATGAAATCTTCATTTTGTGTTAGTTTGTCATGATTTCTTCACGAAAACACGTTTTCCTATAATGGTAGGTCGAACTCTTGTAGGGGAAGCGCAGGTTTCATGAAATCAACTCAGAATGTCAACTTATAATGAAATCTTCATTTTGTGTTAGTTTGTCATGATTTCTTCACGAAAACACGTTTTCCTATAATGGTAGGTCGAACTCTTACAGGGGAAGCGCAGGTTTCATAAAATCAACTCAGAATGTCAAGTTATAATGAAATCTTCATTTTGTGTTAGTTTGTCATGATTTCTTCACGAAAACACGTTTTCCTATAATGGTAGGTCGAACTCTTATAGGGGAAGCGCAGGTTTCATGAAATGAGCTCAGAATGTCAAGTTATAATGAAATCTTCATTTTGTGTTAGTTTGTCATGATTTCTTCACGAAAACACGTTTTCCTATAATGGTAGGTCGAACTCTTACAGGGGAAGCGCAGGTTACATGAAATGAGCTCAGAATGTCAAGTTATAATGAAATCTTCATTTTGTGTTAGTTTGTCATGATTTCTTCACGAAAACACATTTTCCTATAATGGTAGGTCGAACTCTTATAGGGGAAGCGCAGGTTTCATGAAATGAGCTCAGAATGTCAAGTTATAATGAAATCTTCATTTTGTGTTAGTTTCTCATGATTTCTTCACGAAAACACGTTTTCCTATAATGGTAGGTCGAACTCTTATAAGGGAAGCGCAGGTTTCATGAAATCAACTCAGAATGTCAAGTTATAATGAAATCTTCATTTTGTGTTAGTTTGTCATGATTTCTTCAGGAAAACACGTTTTCCTATAATGGTAGGTCGAACTCTTGTAGGGGAAGCGCAGGTTTCATGAAATCAACTCAGAATGTCAAGTTATAATGAAATCTTCATTTTGTGTTAGTTTGTCATGATTCCTTCACGAAAACACGTTTTCCTATAAAGGTAGGTCGAACTCTTGTAGGGGAAGCGCAGGTTTCATGAAATGAGCTCAGAATGTCAAGTTATAATGAAATCTTCATTTTGTGTTAGTTTGACATGATTTCTTCACGAAAACACGTTTTCCTATAATGGTAGGTCGAACTCTTGTAGGGGAAGCGCAGTTTTCATGAAATGAGCTCAGAATGTCAAGTTATAATGAAATCTTCATTTTGTGTTAGTTTGTCATGATTTCTTCACGAAAACACGTTTTCCTATAATGGTAGGTCGAACTCTTATAGGGGAAGCGCAGGTTTCATGAAATGAGCTCAGAATGTCATGTTATAATGAAATCTTCATTTTGTGTTAGTTTGTCATGATTTCTTCACGAAAACACGTTTTCCTATAAAGGTAGGTCGAACTCTTGTAGGGGAAGAGCAGGTTTCATGAAATGAGCTCAGAATGTCAAGTTATAATGAAATCTTCATTTTGTGTTAGTTTGTCATGATTTCTTCACGAAAACACGTTTTCCTATAATGGTAGGTCGAACTCTTGTAGGGGAAGCGCAGGTTTCATGAAATCAACTCAGAATGTCAAGTTATAATGAAATCTTCATTTTGTGTTAGTTTGTCATGATTTCTTCACGAAAACACGTTTTCCTATAATGGTAGGTCGAACTCTTGTAGGGGAAGCGCAGGTTTCATGAAATCAACTCAGAATGTCAAGTTATAATGAAATCTTCATTTTGTGTTAGTTTGTCATGATTCCTTCACGAAAACACGTTTTCCTATAAAGGTAGGTCGAACTCTTGTAGGGGAAGCGCAGGTTTCATGAAATGAGCTCAGAATGTCAAGTTATAATGAAATCTTCATTTTGTGTTAGTTTGTCATGATTTCTTCACGAAAACACGTTTTCCTATAATGGTAGGTCGAACTCTTGTAGGGGAAGCGCAGTTTTCATGAAATGAGCTCAGAATGTCAAGTTATAATGAAATCTTCATTTTGTGTTAGTTTCTCATGATTTCTTCACGAAAACACGTTTTCCTATAATGGTAGGTCGAACTCTTGTAGGGGAAGAGCAGGTTTCATGAAATCAACTCAGAATGTCAAGTTATAATGAAATCTTCATTTTGTGTTAGTTTGTCATGATTTCTTCACGAAAACACGTTTTCCTATAATGGTAGGTCGAACTCTTGTAGGGGAAGCGCAGTTTTCATGAAATGAGCTCAGAATGTCAAGTTATAATGAAATCTTCATTTTGTGTTAGTTTCTCATGATTTCTTCACGAAAACACGTTTTCCTATAATGGTAGATCGAACTCTTACAGGGGAAGCGCAGGTTTCATGAAATGAGCTCAGAATGTCAAGTTATAATGAAATCTTCATTTTGTGTTAGTTTGTCATGATTTCTTCACGAAAACACATTTTCCTATAATGGTAGGTCGAACTCTTATAGGGGAAGCGCAGGTTTCATGAAATGAGCTCAGAATGTCAAGTTATAATGAAATCTTCATTTTGTGTTAGTTTGTCATGATTTCTTCACGAAAACACGTTTTCCTATAATGGTAGGTCGAACTCTTGTAGGGGAAGCGCAGGTTTCATGAAATCAACTCAGAATGTCAAGTTATAATGAAATCTTCATTTTGTGTTAGTTTGTCATGATTTCTTCACGAAAACACGTTTTCCTATAATGGTAGGTCGAACTCTTGTAGGGGAAGCGCAGGTTTCATGAAATGAGCTCAGAATGTCAAGTTATAATGAAATCTTCATTTTGTGTTAGTTTGTCATGATTTCTTCACGAAAACACGTTTTCCTATAATGGTAGGTCGAACTCTTGTAGTGGAAGCGCAGGTTTCATGAAATGAGCTCAGAATGTCAAGTTATAATGAAATCTTCATTTTGTGTTAGTTTGTCATGATTTCTTCACGAAAACACGTTTTCCTATAATGGTAGGTCCAACTCTTGTAGGGGAAGCGCAGGTTTCATGAAATCAACTCAGAATGTCAACTTATAATGAAATCTTCATTTTGTGATAGTTTGTCATGATTTCTTCACGAAAACACGTTTTCCTATAATGGTAGGTCCAACTCTTATAGGGGAAGCGCAGGTTTCATGAAATGAGCTCAGAATGTCAAGTTATAATGAAATCTTCATTTTGTGTTAGTTTGTCATGATTTCTTCACGAAAACACGTTTTCCTATAATGGTAGGTCGAACTCTTACAGGGGAAGCGCTGGTTTCATGAAATCAACTCAGAATGTCAAGTTATAATGAAATCTTCATTTTGTGTTAGTTTGTCATGATTTCTTCACGAAAACACGTTTTCCTATAATGGTAGGTCGAACTCTTGTAGGGGAAGCGCAGTTTTCATGAAATGAGCTCAGAATGTCAAGTTATAATGAAATCTTCATTTTGTGTTAGTTTCTCATGATTTCTTCACGAAAACACGTTTTCCTATAATGGTAGGTCGAACTCTTGTAGGGGAAGCGCAGGTTTCATGAAATGAGCTCAGAATGTCAAGTTATAATGAAATCTTCATTTTGTGTTAGTTTGTCATGAATTCTTCACGAAAACACGTTTTCCTATAATGGTAGGTCGAACTCTTGTAGGGGAAGCGCAGGTTTCATGAAATGAGCTCAGAATGTCAAGTTATAATGAAATCTTCATTTTGTGTTAGTTTCTCATGATTTCTTCACGAAAACACGTTTTCCTATAATGGTAGGTCGAACTCTTACAGGGAAAGCGCAGGTTTCATGAAATGAGCTCAGAATGTCAAGTTATAATGAAATCTTCATTTTGTGTTAGTTTGTCATGATTTCTTCACGAAAACACGTTTTCCTATAATGGTAGGTCGAACTCTTGTAGTGGAAGCGCAGGTTTCATGAAATCAACTCAGAATGTCAAGTTATAATGAAATCTTCATTTTGTGTTAGTTTGTCATGATTTCTTCACGAAAACACGTTTTCCTATAATGGTAGGTCGAACTCTTGTAGGGGAAGCGCAGGTTTCATGAAATGAGCTCAGAATGTCAAGTTATAATGAAATCTTCATTTTGTGTTAGTTTGTCATGATTTCTTCACGAAAACACGTTTTCCTATAATGGTAGGTCGAACTCTTATAGGGGAAGCGCAGGTTTCATGAAATGAGCTCAGAATGTCAAGTTATAATGAAATCTTCATTTTGTGTTAGTTTGTCATGATTTCTTCACGAAAACACGTTTTCCTATAATGGTAGGTCGAACTCTTGTAGTGGAAGCGCAGGTTTCATGAAATGAGCTCAGAATGTCAAGTTATAATGAAATCTTCATTTTGTGTTAGTTTGTCATGATTTCTTCACGAAAACACGTTTTCCTATAATGGTAGGTCGAACTCTTGTAGGGGAAGCGCAGGTTTCATGAAATCAACTCAGAATGTCAACTTATAATGAAATCTTCATTTTGTGTTAGTTTGTCATGATTTCTTCACGAAAACACGTTTTCCTATAATGGTAGGTCGAACTCTTACAGGGGAAGCGCAGGTTTCATGAAATCAACTCAGAATGTCAAGTTATAATGAAATCTTCATTTTGTGTTAGTTTGTCATGATTTCTTCACGAAAACACGTTTTCCTATAATGGTAGGTCGAACTCTTGTAGGGGAAGCGCAGTTTTCATGAAATGAGCTCAGAATGTCAAGTTATAATGAAATCTTCATTTTGTGTTAGTTTGTCATGATTTCTTCACGAAAACACGTTTTCCTAAAATGGTAGGTCGAACTCTTATAGGGGAAGCGCAGGTTTCATGAAATGAGCTCAGAATGTCAAGTTATAATGAAATCTTCATTTTGTGTTAGTTTGTCATGATTTCTTCACGAAAACACGTTTTCCTATAATGGTAGGTCGAACTCTTACAGGGGAAGCGCAGGTTTCATGAAATCAACTCAGAATGTCAAGTTATAATGAAATCTTCATTTTGTGTTAGTTTGTCATGATTTCTTCACGAAAACACGTTTTCCTATAATGGTAGGTCGAACTCTTGTAGTGGAAGCGCAGGTTTCATGAAATCAACTCAGAATGTCAAGTTATAATGAAATCTTCATTTTGTGTTAGTTTGTCATGATTTCTTCACGAAAACACGTTTTCCTATAATGGTAGGTCGAACTCTTGTAGGGGAAGCGCAGGTTTCATGAAATGAGCTCAGAATGTCAAGTTATAATGAAATCTTCATTTTGTGTTAGTTTCTCATGATTTCTTCACGAAAACACGTTTTCCTATAATGGTAGGTCGAACTCTTGTAGGGGAAGAGCAGGTTTCATGAAATCAACTCAGAATGTCAAGTTATAATGAAATCTTCATTTTGTGTTAGTTTGTCATGATTTCTTCACGAAAACACGTTTTCCTATAATGGTAGGTCGAACTCTTGTAGGGGAAGCGCAGTTTTCATGAAATGAGCTCAGAATGTCAAGTTATAATGAAATCTTCATTTTGTGTTAGTTTCTCATGATTTCTTCACGAAAACACGTTTTCCTATAATGGTAGATCGAACTCTTACAGGGGAAGCGCAGGTTTCATGAAATGAGCTCAGAATGTCAAGTTATAATGAAATCTTCATTTTGTGTTAGTTTGTCATGATTTCTTCACGAAAACACATTTTCCTATAATGGTAGGTCGAACTCTTATAGGGGAAGCGCAGGTTTCATGAAATGAGCTCAGAATGTCAAGTTATAATGAAGTCTTCATTTTGTGTTAGTTTGTCATGATTTCTTCACGAAAACACGTTTTCCTATAATGGTAGGTCGAACTCTTGTAGGGGAAGCGCAGGTTTCATGAAATCAACTCAGAATGTCAAGTTATAATGAAATCTTCATTTTGTGTTAGTTTGTCATGATTTCTTCACGAAAACACGTTTTCCTATAATGGTAGGTCGAACTCTTGTAGGGGAAGCGCAGGTTTCATGAAATGAGCTCAGAATGTCAAGTTATAATGAAATCTTCATTTTGTGTTAGTTTGTCATGATTTCTTCACGAAAACACGTTTTCCTATAATGGTAGGTCGAACTCTTGTAGTGGAAGCGCAGGTTTCATGAAATGAGCTCAGAATGTCAAGTTATAATGAAATCTTCATTTTGTGTTAGTTTGTCATGATTTCTTCACGAAAACACGTTTTCCTATAATGGTAGGTCCAACTCTTGTAGGGGAAGCGCAGGTTTCATGAAATCAACTCAGAATGTCAACTTATAATGAAATCTTCATTTTGTGATAGTTTGTCATGATTTCTTCACGAAAACACGTTTTCCTATAATGGTAGGTCCAACTCTTATAGGGGAAGCGCAGGTTTCATGAAATGAGCTCAGAATGTCAAGTTATAATGAAATCTTCATTTTGTGTTAGTTTGTCATGATTTCTTCACGAAAACACGTTTTCCTATAATGGTAGGTCGAACTCTTACAGGGGAAGCGCTGGTTTCATGAAATCAACTCAGAATGTCAAGTTATAATGAAATCTTCATTTTGTGTTAGTTTGTCATGATTTCTTCACGAAAACACGTTTTCCTATAATGGTAGGTCGAACTCTTGTAGGGGAAGCGCAGTTTTCATGAAATGAGCTCAGAATGTCAAGTTATAATGAAATCTTCATTTTGTGTTAGTTTCTCATGATTTCTTCACGAAAACACGTTTTCCTATAATGGTAGGTCGAACTCTTGTAGGGGAAGCGCAGGTTTCATGAAATGAGCTCAGAATGTCAAGTTATAATGAAATCTTCATTTTGTGTTAGTTTGTCATGAATTCTTCACGAAAACACGTTTTCCTATAATGGTAGGTCGAACTCTTGTAGGGGAAGCGCAGGTTTCATGAAATGAGCTCAGAATGTCAAGTTATAATGAAATCTTCATTTTGTGTTAGTTTCTCATGATTTCTTCACGAAAACACGTTTTCCTATAATGGTAGGTCGAACTCTTACAGGGAAAGCGCAGGTTTCATGAAATGAGCTCAGAATGTCAAGTTATAATGAAATCTTCATTTTGTGTTAGTTTGTCATGATTTCTTCACGAAAACACGTTTTCCTATAATGGTAGGTCGAACTCTTGTAGTGGAAGCGCAGGTTTCATGAAATCAACTCAGAATGTCAAGTTATAATGAAATCTTCATTTTGTGTTAGTTTGTCATGATTTCTTCACGAAAACACGTTTTCCTATAATGGTAGGTCGAACTCTTGTAGGGGAAGCGCAGGTTTCATGAAATGAGCTCAGAATGTCAAGTTATAATGAAATCTTCATTTTGTGTTAGTTTGTCATGATTTCTTCACGAAAACACGTTTTCCTATAATGGTAGGTCGAACTCTTATAGGGGAAGCGCAGGTTTCATGAAATGAGCTCAGAATGTCAAGTTATAATGAAATCTTCATTTTGTGTTAGTTTGTCATGATTTCTTCACGAAAACACGTTTTCCTATAATGGTAGGTCGAACTCTTGTAGTGGAAGCGCAGGTTTCATGAAATGAGCTCAGAATGTCAAGTTATAATGAAATCTTCATTTTGTGTTAGTTTGTCATGATTTCTTCACGAAAACACGTTTTCCTATAATGGTAGGTCGAACTCTTGTAGGGGAAGCGCAGGTTTCATGAAATCAACTCAGAATGTCAACTTATAATGAAATCTTCATTTTGTGTTAGTTTGTCATGATTTCTTCACGAAAACACGTTTTCCTATAATGGTAGGTCGAACTCTTACAGGGGAAGCGCAGGTTTCATGAAATCAACTCAGAATGTCAAGTTATAATGAAATCTTCATTTTGTGTTAGTTTGTCATGATTTCTTCACGAAAACACGTTTTCCTATAATGGTAGGTCGAACTCTTGTAGGGGAAGCGCAGTTTTCATGAAATGAGCTCAGAATGTCAAGTTATAATGAAATCTTCATTTTGTGTTAGTTTGTCATGATTTCTTCACGAAAACACGTTTTCCTAAAATGGTAGGTCGAACTCTTATAGGGGAAGCGCAGGTTTCATGAAATGAGCTCAGAATGTCAAGTTATAATGAAATCTTCATTTTGTGTTAGTTTGTCATGATTTCTTCACGAAAACACGTTTTCCTATAATGGTAGGTCGAACTCTTACAGGGGAAGCGCAGGTTTCATGAAATCAACTCAGAATGTCAAGTTATAATGAAATCTTCATTTTGTGTTAGTTTGTCATGATTTCTTCACGAAAACACGTTTTCCTATAATGGTAGGTCGAACTCTTGTAGTGGAAGCGCAGGTTTCATGAAATCAACTCAGAATGTCAAGTTATAATGAAATCTTCATTTTGTGTTAGTTTGTCATGATTTCTTCACGAAAACACGTTTTCCTATAATGGTAGGTCGAACTCTTGTAGGGGAAGCGCAGGTTTCATGAAATGAGCTCAGAATGTCAAGTTATAATGAAATCTTCATTTTGTGTTAGTTTCTCATGATTTCTTCACGAAAACACGTTTTCCTATAATGGTAGGTCGAACTCTTACAGGGAAAGCGCAGGTTTCATGAAATGAGCTCAGAATGTCAAGTTATAATGAAATCTTCATTTTGTGTTAGTTTGTCATGATTTCTTCACGAAAACACGTTTTCCTATAATGGTAGGTCGAACTCTTATAGGGGAAGCGCAAGTTTCATGAAATGAGCTCAGAATGTCAAGTTATAATGAAATCTTCATTTTGTGTTAGTTTCTCATGATTTCTTCACGAAAACACGTTTTCCTATAATGGTAGGTCGAACTCTTACAGGGGAAGCGCAGGTTTCATGAAATGAGCTCAGAATGTCATGTTATAATGAAATCTTCATTTTGTGTTAGTTTGTCATGATTTCTTCACGAAAACACGTTTTCCAATAATGGTAGGTCGAACTCTTATAGGGGAAAGGCAGGTTTCATGAAATGAGCTCAGAATGTCAAGTTATAATGAAATCTTCATTTTGTGTTAGTTTGTCATGATTTCTTCACGAAAACACGTTTTCCTATAATGGTAGGTCGAACTCTTGTAGGGGAAGCGCAGGTTTCATGAAATCAACTCAGAATGTGAAGTTATAATGAAATCTTCATTTTGTGTTAGTTTGTCATGATTTCTTCACGAAAACACGTTTTCCTATAATGGTAGGTCGAACTCTTGTAGGGGAAGCGCAGGTTTCATGAAATGAGCTCAGAATGTCAAGTTATAATGAAATCTTCATTTTGTGTTAGTTTTTCATAATTTCTTCACGAAAACACGTTTTCCTATAATGGTAGGTCGAACTCTTACAGGGGAAGCGCAGGTTTCATGAAATCAACTCAGAATGTCAAGTTATAATGAAATCTTCATTTTGTGTTAGTTTGTCATGATTTCTTCACGAAAACACGTTTTCCTATAATGGTAGGTCGAACTCTTGTAGGGGAAGCGCAGTTTTCATGAAATGAGCTCAGAATGTCAAGTTATAATGAAATCTTTATTTTGTGTTAGTTTCTCATGATTTCTTCACGAAAACACGTTTTCCTATAATGGTAGGTCGAACTCTTGTAGGGGAAGCGCAGGTTTCATGAAATGAGCTCAGAATGTCAAGTTATAATGAAATCTTCATTTTGTGTTAGTTTGTCATGATTTCTTCACGAAAACACGTTTTCCTAAAATGGTAGGTCGAACTCTTATAGGGGAAGCGCAGGTTTCATGAAATGAGCTCAGAATGTCAAGTTATAATGAAATCTTCATTTTGTGTTAGTTTGTCATGATTTCTTCACGAAAACACGTTTTCCTATAATGGTAGGTCGAACTCTTACAGGGGAAGCGCTGGTTTCATGAAATCAACTCAGAATGTCAAGTTATAATGAAATCTTCATTTTGTGTTAGTTTGTCATGATTTCTTCACGAAAACACGTTTTCCTATAATGGTAGGTCGAACTCTTGTAGGGGAAGCGCAGTTTTCATGAAATGAGCTCAGAATGTCAAGTTATAATGAAATCTTCATTTTGTGTTAGTTTCTCATGATTTCTTCACGAAAACACGTTTTCCTATAATGGTAGGTCGAACTCTTGTAGGGGAAGCGCAGGTTTCATGAAATGAGCTCAGAATGTCAAGTTATAATGAAATCTTCATTTTGTGTTAGTTTGTCATGAATTCTTCACGAAAACACGTTTTCCTATAATGGTAGGTCGAACTCTTGTAGGGGAAGCGCAGGTTTCATGAAATGAGCTCAGAATGTCAAGTTATAATGAAATCTTCATTTTGTGTTAGTTTCTCATGATTTCTTCACGAAAACACGTTTTCCTATAATGGTAGGTCGAACTCTTACAGGGAAAGCGCAGGTCTCATGAAATGAGCTCAGAATGTCAAGTTATAATGAAATCTTCATTTTGTGTTAGTTTGTCATGATTTCTTCACGAAAACACGTTTTCCTATAATGGTAGGTCGAACTCTTATAGGGGAAGCGCAGGTTTCATGAAATGAGCTCAGAATGTCAAGTTATAATGAAATCTTCATTTTGTGTTAGTTTGTCATGATTTCTTCACGAAAACACGTTTTCCTATAATGGTAGGTCGAACTCTTGTAGTGGAAGCGCAGGTTTCATGAAATGAGCTCAGAATGTCAAGTTATAATGAAATCTTCATTTTGTGTTAGTTTGTCATGATTTCTTCACGAAAACACGTTTTCCTATAATGGTAGGTCGAACTCTTGTAGGGGAAGCGCAGGTTTCATGAAATCAACTCAGAATGTCAACTTATAATGAAATCTTCATTTTGTGTTAGTTTGTCATGATTTCTTCACGAAAACACGTTTTCCTATAATGGTAGGTCGAACTCTTACAGGGGAAGCGCAGGTTTCATGAAATCAACTCAGAATGTCAAGTTATAATGAAATCTTCATTTTGTGTTAGTTTGTCATGATTTCTTCACGAAAACACGTTTTCCTATAATGGTAGGTCGAACTCTTGTAGGGGAAGCGCAGTTTTCATGAAATGAGCTCAGAATGTCAAGTTATAATGAAATCTTCATTTTGTGTTAGTTTGTCATGATTTCTTCACGAAAACACGTTTTCCTAAAATGGTAGGTCGAACTCTTATAGGGGAAGCGCAGGTTTCATGAAATGAGCTCAGAATGTCAAGTTATAATGAAATCTTCATTTTGTGTTAGTTTGTCATGATTTCTTCACGAAAACACGTTTTCCTATAATGGTAGGTCGAACTCTTACAGGGGAAGCGCAGGTTTCATGAAATGAGCTCAGAATGTCAAGTTATAATGGAATCTTCATTTTGTGTTAGTTTGTCATGATTTCTTCACGAAAACACGTTTTCCTATAATGGTAGGTCGAACTCTTGTAGGGGAAGCGCAGTTTTCATGAAATGAGCTCAGAATGTCAAGTTATAATGAAATCTTCATTTTGTGTTAGTTTCTCATGATTTCTTCACGAAAACACGTTTTCCTATAATGGTAGGTCGAACTCTTGTAGGGGAAGCGCAGGTTTCATGAAATGAGCTCAGAATGTCAAGTTATAATGAAATCTTCATTTTGTGTTAGTTTGTCATGATTTCTTCACGAAAACACGTTTTCCTATAATGGTAGGTCGAACTCTTATAGGGGAAGCGCAGGTTTCATGAAATGAGCTCAGAATGTCAAGTTATAATGAAATCTTCATTTTGTGTTAGTTTGTCATGATTTCTTCACGAAAACACGTTTTCCTAAAATGGTAGGTCGAACTCTTATAGGGGAAGCGCAGGTTTCATGAAATGAGCTCAGAATGTCAAGTTATAATGAAATCTTCATTTTGTGTTAGTTTGTCATGATTTCTTCACGAAAACACGTTTTCCTATAATGGTAGGTCGAACTCTTGTAGTGGAAGCGCAGGTTTCATGAAATGAGCTCAGAATGTCAAGTTATAATGAAATCTTCATTTTGTGTTAGTTTGTCATGATTTCTTCACGAAAACACGTTTTCCTATAATGGTAGGTCGAACTCTTGTAGGGGAAGCGCAGGTTTCATGAAATCAACTCAGAATGTCAACTTATAATGAAATCTTCATTTTGTGTTAGTTTGTCATGATTTCTTCACGAAAACACGTTTTCCTATAATGGTAGGTCGAACTCTTACAGGGGAAGCGCAGGTTTCATGAAATCAACTCAGAATGTCAAGTTATAATGAAATCTTCATTTTGTGTTAGTTTGTCATGATTTCTTCACGAAAACACGTTTTCCTATAATGGTAGGTCGAACTCTTGTAGGGGAAGCGCAGTTTTCATGAAATGAGCTCAGAATGTCAAGTTATAATGAAATCTTCATTTTGTGTTAGTTTGTCATGATTTCTTCACGAAAACACGTTTTCCTATAATGGTAGGTCGAACTCTTGTAGGGGAAGCGCAGGTTTCATGAAATGAGCTCAGAATGTCAAGTTATAATGAAATCTTCATTTTGTGTTAGTTTGTCATGATTTCTTCACGAAAACACGTTTTCCTATAATGGTAGGTCGAACTCTTATAGGGGAAGCGCAGGTTTCATGAAATGAGCTCAGAATGTCAAGTTATAATGAAATCTTCATTTTGTGTTAGTTTGTCATGATTTCTTCACGAAAACACGTTTTCCTAAAATGGTAGGTCGAACTCTTATAGGGGAAGCGCAGGTTTCATGAAATGAGCTCAGAATGTCAAGTTATAATGAAATCTTCATTTTGTGTTAGTTTGTCATGATTTCTTCACGAAAACACGTTTTCCTATAATGGTAGGTCGAACTCTTGTAGTGGAAGCGCAGGTTTCATGAAATGAGCTCAGAATGTCAAGTTATAATGAAATCTTCATTTTGTGTTAGTTTGTCATGATTTCTTCACGAAAACACGTTTTCCTATAATGGTAGGTCGAACTCTTGTAGGGGAAGCGCAGGTTTCATGAAATCAACTCAGAATGTCAACTTATAATGAAATCTTCATTTTGTGTTAGTTTGTCATGATTTCTTCACGAAAACACGTTTTCCTATAATGGTAGGTCGAACTCTTACAGGGGAAGCGCAGGTTTCATGAAATCAACTCAGAATGTCAAGTTATAATGAAATCTTCATTTTGTGTTAGTTTGTCATGATTTCTTCACGAAAACACGTTTTCCTATAATGGTAGGTCGAACTCTTGTAGGGGAAGCGCAGTTTTCATGAAATGAGCTCAGAATGTCAAGTTATAATGAAATCTTCATTTTGTGTTAGTTTCTCATGATTTCTTCACGAAAACACGTTTTCCTATAATGGTAGGTCGAACTCTTGTAGGGGAAGCGCAGGTTTCATGAAATGAGCTCAGAATGTCAAGTTATAATGAAATCTTCATTTTGTGTTAGTTTGTCATGAATTCTTCACGAAAACACGTTTTCCTATAATGGTAGGTCGAACTCTTGTAGGGGAAGCGCAGGTTTCATGAAATGAGCTCAGAATGTCAAGTTATAATGAAATCTTCATTTTGTGTTAGTTTCTCATGATTTCTTCACGAAAACACGTTTTCCTATAATGGTAGGTCGAACTCTTACAGGGAAAGCGCAGGTCTCATGAAATGAGCTCAGAATGTCAAGTTATAATGAAATCTTCATTTTGTGTTAGTTTGTCATGATTTCTTCACGAAAACACGTTTTCCTATAATGGTAGGTCGAACTCTTATAGGGGAAGCGCAGGTTTCATGAAATGAGCTCAGAATGTCAAGTTATAATGAAATCTTCATTTTGTGTTAGTTTGTCATGATTTCTTCACGAAAACACGTTTTCCTATAATGGTAGGTCGAACTCTTGTAGTGGAAGCGCAGGTTTCATGAAATGAGCTCAGAATGTCAAGTTATAATGAAATCTTCATTTTGTGTTAGTTTGTCATGATTTCTTCACGAAAACACGTTTTCCTATAATGGTAGGTCGAACTCTTGTAGGGGAAGCGCAGGTTTCATGAAATCAACTCAGAATGTCAACTTATAATGAAATCTTCATTTTGTGTTAGTTTGTCATGATTTCTTCACGAAAACACGTTTTCCTATAATGGTAGGTCGAACTCTTACAGGGGAAGCGCAGGTTTCATGAAATCAACTCAGAATGTCAAGTTATAATGAAATCTTCATTTTGTGTTAGTTTGTCATGATTTCTTCACGAAAACACGTTTTCCTATAATGGTAGGTCGAACTCTTGTAGGGGAAGCGCAGTTTTCATGAAATGAGCTCAGAATGTCAAGTTATAATGAAATCTTCATTTTGTGTTAGTTTGTCATGATTTCTTCACGAAAACACGTTTTCCTAAAATGGTAGGTCGAACTCTTATAGGGGAAGCGCAGGTTTCATGAAATGAGCTCAGAATGTCAAGTTATAATGAAATCTTCATTTTGTGTTAGTTTGTCATGATTTCTTCACGAAAACACGTTTTCCTATAATGGTAGGTCGAACTCTTACAGGGGAAGCGCAGGTTTCATGAAATGAGCTCAGAATGTCAAGTTATAATGGAATCTTCATTTTGTGTTAGTTTGTCATGATTTCTTCACGAAAACACGTTTTCCTATAATGGTAGGTCGAACTCTTGTAGGGGAAGCGCAGTTTTCATGAAATGAGCTCAGAATGTCAAGTTATAATGAAATCTTCATTTTGTGTTAGTTTCTCATGATTTCTTCACGAAAACACGTTTTCCTATAATGGTAGGTCGAACTCTTGTAGGGGAAGCGCAGGTTTCATGAAATGAGCTCAGAATGTCAAGTTATAATGAAATCTTCATTTTGTGTTAGTTTGTCATGATTTCTTCACGAAAACACGTTTTCCTATAATGGTAGGTCGAACTCTTATAGGGGAAGCGCAGGTTTCATGAAATGAGCTCAGAATGTCAAGTTATAATGAAATCTTCATTTTGTGTTAGTTTGTCATGATTTCTTCACGAAAACACGTTTTCCTAAAATGGTAGGTCGAACTCTTATAGGGGAAGCGCAGGTTTCATGAAATGAGCTCAGAATGTCAAGTTATAATGAAATCTTCATTTTGTGTTAGTTTGTCATGATTTCTTCACGAAAACACGTTTTCCTATAATGGTAGGTCGAACTCTTGTAGTGGAAGCGCAGGTTTCATGAAATGAGCTCAGAATGTCAAGTTATAATGAAATCTTCATTTTGTGTTAGTTTGTCATGATTTCTTCACGAAAACACGTTTTCCTATAATGGTAGGTCGAACTCTTGTAGGGGAAGCGCAGGTTTCATGAAATCAACTCAGAATGTCAACTTATAATGAAATCTTCATTTTGTGTTAGTTTGTCATGATTTCTTCACGAAAACACGTTTTCCTATAATGGTAGGTCGAACTCTTACAGGGGAAGCGCAGGTTTCATGAAATCAACTCAGAATGTCAAGTTATAATGAAATCTTCATTTTGTGTTAGTTTGTCATGATTTCTTCACGAAAACACGTTTTCCTATAATGGTAGGTCGAACTCTTGTAGGGGAAGCGCAGTTTTCATGAAATGAGCTCAGAATGTCAAGTTATAATGAAATCTTCATTTTGTGTTAGTTTGTCATGATTTCTTCACGAAAACACGTTTTCCTATAATGGTAGGTCGAACTCTTGTAGGGGAAGCGCAGGTTTCATGAAATGAGCTCAGAATGTCAAGTTATAATGAAATCTTCATTTTGTGTTAGTTTGTCATGATTTCTTCACGAAAACACGTTTTCCTATAATGGTAGGTCGAACTCTTGTAGTGGAAGCGCAGGTTTCATGAAATCAACTCAGAATGTCAAGTTATAATGAAATCTTCATTTTGTGTTAGTTTGTCATGATTTCTTCACGAAAACACGTTTTCCTATAATGGTAGGTCGAACTCTTGTAGGGGAAGCGCAGGTTTCATGAAATGAGCTCAGAATGTCAAGTTATAATGAAATCTTCATTTTGTGTTAGTTTGTCATGATTTCTTCACGAAAACACGTTTTCCTATAATGGTAGGTCGAACTCTTATAGGGGAAGCGCAGGTTTCATGAAATGAGCTCAGAATGTCAAGTTATAATGAAATCTTCATTTTGTGTTAGTTTGTCATGATTTCTTCACGAAAACACGTTTTCCTAAAATGGTAGGTCGAACTCTTATAGGGGAAGCGCAGGTTTCATGAAATGAGCTCAGAATGTCAAGTTATAATGAAATCTTCATTTTGTGTTAGTTTGTCATGATTTCTTCACGAAAACACGTTTTCCTATAATGGTAGGTCGAACTCTTGTAGTGGAAGCGCAGGTTTCATGAAATGAGCTCAGAATGTCAAGTTATAATGAAATCTTCATTTTGTGTTAGTTTGTCATGATTTCTTCACGAAAACACGTTTTCCTATAATGGTAGGTCGAACTCTTGTAGGGGAAGCGCAGGTTTCATGAAATCAACTCAGAATGTCAACTTATAATGAAATCTTCATTTTGTGTTAGTTTGTCATGATTTCTTCACGAAAACACGTTTTCCTATAATGGTAGGTCGAACTCTTACAGGGGAAGCGCAGGTTTCATGAAATCAACTCAGAATGTCAAGTTATAATGAAATCTTCATTTTGTGTTAGTTTGTCATGATTTCTTCACGAAAACACGTTTTCCTATAATGGTAGGTCGAACTCTTGTAGGGGAAGCGCAGTTTTCATGAAATGAGCTCAGAATGTCAAGTTATAATGAAATCTTCATTTTGTGTTAGTTTGTCATGATTTCTTCACGAAAACACGTTTTCCTAAAATGGTAGGTCGAACTCTTATAGGGGAAGCGCAGGTTTCATGAAATGAGCTCAGAATGTCAAGTTATAATGAAATCTTCATTTTGTGTTAGTTTGTCATGATTTCTTCACGAAAACACGTTTTCCTATAATGGTAGGTCGAACTCTTGTAGGGGAAGCGCAGGTTTCATGAAATCAACTCAGAATGTCAAGTTATAATGAAATCTTCATTTTGTGTTAGTTTGTCATGATTTCTTCACGAAAACACGTTTTCCTATAATGGTAGGTCGAACTCTTACAGGGGAAGCGCAGGTTTCATGAAATCAACTCAGAATGTCGTTATAATGAAATCTTCATTTTGTGTTAGTTTGTCATGATTTCTTCACGAAAACACGTTTTCCTATAATGGTAGGTCGAACTCTTGTAGTGGAAGCGCAGGTTTCATGAAATCAACTCAGAATGTCAAGTTATAATGAAATCTTCATTTTGTGTTAGTTTCTCATGATTTCTTCACGAAAACACGTTTTCCTATAATGGTAGGTCGAACTCTTGTAGGGGAAGCGCAGGTTTCATGAAATGAGCTCAGAATGTCAAGTTATAATGAAATCTTCATTTTGTGTTAGTTTCTCATGATTTCTTCACGAAAACACGTTTTCCTATAATGGTAGGTCGAACTCTTACAGGGAAAGCGCAGGTCTCATGAAATGAGCTCAGAATGTCAAGTTATAATGAAATCTTCATTTTGTGTTAGTTTGTCATGATTTCTTCACGAAAACACGTTTTCCTATAATGGTAGGTCGAACTCTTGTAGGGGAAGCGCAGGTTTCATGAAATCAACTCAGAATGTCAACTTATAATGAAATCTTCATTTTGTGTTAGTTTGTCATGATTTCTTCACGAAAACACGTTTTCCTATAATGGTAGGTCGAACTCTTACAGGGGAAGCGCAGGTTTCATGAAATCAACTCAGAATGTCAAGTTATAATGAAATCTTCATTTTGTGTTAGTTTGTCATGATTTCTTCACGAAAACACGTTTTCCTATAATGGTAGGTCGAACTCTTGTAGGGGAAGCGCAGTTTTCATGAAATGAGCTCAGAATGTCAAGTTATAATGAAATCTTCATTTTGTGTTAGTTTGTCATGATTTCTTCACGAAAACACGTTTTCCTAAAATGGTAGGTCGAACTCTTATAGGGGAAGCGCAGGTTTCATGAAATGAGCTCAGAATGTCAAGTTATAATGAAATCTTCATTTTGTGTTAGTTTGTCATGATTTCTTCACGAAAACACGTTTTCCTATAATGGTAGGTCGAACTCTTGTAGGGGAAGCGCAGGTTTCATGAAATCAACTCAGAATGTCAAGTTATAATGAAATCTTCATTTTGTGTTAGTTTGTCATGATTTCTTCACGAAAACACGTTTTCCTATAATGGTAGGTCGAACTCTTACAGGGGAAGCGCAGGTTTCATGAAATCAACTCAGAATGTCGTTATAATGAAATCTTCATTTTGTGTTAGTTTGTCATGATTTCTTCACGAAAACACGTTTTCCTATAATGGTAGGTCGAACTCTTGTAGTGGAAGCGCAGGTTTCATGAAATCAACTCAGAATGTCAAGTTATAATGAAATCTTCATTTTGTGTTAGTTTGTCATGATTTCTTCACGAAAACACGTTTTCCTATAATGGTAGGTCGAACTCTTGTAGGGGAAGCGCAGGTTTCATGAAATGAGCTCAGAATGTCAAGTTATAATGAAATCTTCATTTTGTGTTAGTTTGTCATGATTTCTTCACGAAAACACGTTTTCCTATAATGGTAGGTCGAACTCTTATAGGGGAAGCGCAAGTTTCATGAAATGAGCTCAGAATGTCAAGTTATAATGAAATCTTCATTTTGTGTTAGTTTCTCATGATTTCTTCACGAAAACACGTTTTCCTATAATGGTAGGTCGAACTCTTACAGGGGAAGCGCAGGTTTCATGAAATGAGCTCAGAATGTCATGTTATAATGAAATCTTCATTTTGTGTTAGTTTGTCATGATTTCTTCACGAAAACACGTTTTCCTATAATGGTAGGTCGAACTCTTGTAGGGGAAGAGCAGGTTTCATGAAATGAGCTCAGAATGTCAAGTTATAATGAAATCTTCATTTTGTGTTAGTTTGTCATGATTTCTTCACGAAAACACGTTTTCCTAAAATGGTAGGTCGAACTCTTATAGGGGAAGCGCAGGTTTCATGAAATGAGCTCAGAATGTCAAGTTATAATGAAATCTTCATTTTGTGTTAGTTTGTCATGATTTCTTCACGAAAACACGTTTTCCTATAATGGTAGGTCGAACTCTTGTAGTGGAAGCGCAGGTTTCATGAAATGAGCTCAGAATGTCAAGTTATAATGAAATCTTCATTTTGTGTTAGTTTGTCATGATTTCTTCACGAAAACACGTTTTCCTATAATGGTAGGTCGAACTCTTGTAGGGGAAGCGCAGGTTTCATGAAATCAACTCAGAATGTCAACTTATAATGAAATCTTCATTTTGTGTTAGTTTGTCATGATTTCTTCACGAAAACACGTTTTCCTATAATGGTAGGTCGAACTCTTACAGGGGAAGCGCAGGTTTCATGAAATCAACTCAGAATGTCAAGTTATAATGAAATCTTCATTTTGTGTTAGTTTGTCATGATTTCTTCACGAAAACACGTTTTCCTATAATGGTAGGTCGAACTCTTGTAGGGGAAGCGCAGTTTTCATGAAATGAGCTCAGAATGTCAAGTTATATTGAAATCTTTATTTTGTGTTAGTTTCTCATGATTTCTTCACGAAAACACGTTTTCCTATAATGGTAGGTCGAACTCTTGTAGGGGAAGCGCAGGTTTCATGAAATGAGCTCAGAATGTCAAGTTATAATGAAATCTTCATTTTGTGTTAGTTTGTCATGATTTCTTCACGAAAACACGTTTTCCTATAATGGTAGGTCGAACTCTTATAGGGGAAGCGCAGGTTTCATGAAATGAGCTCAGAATGTCAAGTTATAATGAAATCTTCATTTTGTGTTAGTTTCTCATGATTTCTTCACGAAAACACGTTTTCCTATAATGGTAGGTCGAACTCTTACAGGGGAAGCGCAGGTTTCATGAAATGAGCTCAGAATGTCATGTTATAATGAAATCTTCATTTTGTGTTAGTTTGTCATGATTTCTTCACGAAAACACGTTTTCCTATAATGGTAGGTCGAACTCTTACAGGGGAAGCGCAGGTTTCATGAAATCAACTCAGAATGTCAAGTTATAATGAAATCTTCATTTTGTGTTAGTTTCTCATGATTTCTTCACGAAAACACGTTTTCCTATAATGGTAGGTCGAACTCTTGTAGGGGAAGCGCAGGTTTCATGAAATGAGCTCAGAATGTCAAGTTATAATGAAATCTTCATTTTGTGTTAGTTTCTCATGATTTCTTCACGAAAACACGTTTTCCTATAATGGTAGGTCGAACTCTTACAGGGAAAGCGCAGGTTTCATGAAATGAGCTCAGAAAGTCAAGTTATAATGAAATCTTCATTTTGTGTTAGTTTGTCATGATTTCTTCACGAAAACACGTTTTCCTATAATGGTAGGTCGAACTCTTGTAGTGGAAGCGCAGGTTTCATGAAATCAACTCAGAATGTCAAGTTATAATGAAATCTTCATTTTGTGTTAGTTTGTCATGATTTCTTCACGAAAACACGTTTTCCTATAATGGTAGGTCGAACTCTTACAGGGGAAGCGCAGGTTTCATGAAATCAACTCAGAATGTCAAGTTATAATGAAATCTTCATTTTGTGTTAGTTTCTCATGATTTCTTCACGAAAACACGTTTTCCTATAATGGTAGGTCGAACTCTTGTAGGGGAAGCGCAGGTTTCATGAAATGAGCTCAGAATGTCAAGTTATAATGAAATCTTCATTTTGTGTTAGTTTCTCATGATTTCTTCACGAAAACACGTTTTCCTATAATGGTAGGTCGAACTCTTACAGGGAAAGCGCAGGTTTCATGAAATGAGCTCAGAAAGTCAAGTTATAATGAAATCTTCATTTTGTGTTAGTTTGTCATGATTTCTTCACGAAAACACGTTTTCCTATAATGGTAGGTCGAACTCTTGTAGTGGAAGCGCAGGTTTCATGAAATCAACTCAGAATGTCAAGTTATAATGAAATCTTCATTTTGTGTTAGTTTGTCATGATTCTTCACGAAAACACGTTTTCCTATAATGGTAGGTCGAACTCTTGTAGTGGAAGCGCAGGTTTCATGAAATCAACTCAGAATGTCAAGTTATAATGATATCTTCATTTTGTGTTAGTTTGTCATGATTTCTTCACGAAAACACGTTTTCCTATAATGGTAGGTCGAACTCTTGTAGGGGAAGCGCAGGTTTCATGAAATCAACTCAGAATGTCAAGTTATAATGAAATCTTCATTTTGTGTTAGTTTGTCATGATTTCTTCACGAAAACACGTTTTCCTAAAATGGTACGTCGAACTCTTATAGGGGAAGCGCAGGTTTCATGAAATTAGCTCAGAATGTCAAGTTATAATGAAATCTTCATTTTGTGTTAGTTTGTCATGATTTCTTCACGAAAACACGTTTTCCTATAATGGTAGGTCGAACTCTTTTAGGGGAAGCGCAGGTTTCATGAAATCAACTCAGAATGTCAACTTATAATGAAATCTTCATTTTATCTTAGTTTGTCATGATTTCTTCACGAAAACACGTTTTCCTATAATGGTAGGTCGAACTCTTATAGGGGAAGCGCAAGTTTCATGAAATGAGCTCAGAATGTCAAGTTATAATGAAATCTTCATTTTGTGTTAGTTTCTCATGATTTCTTCACGAAAACACGTTTTCCTATAATGGTAGGTCGAACTCTTACAGGGGAAGCGCAGGTTTCATGAAATGAGCTCAGAATGTCATGTTATAATGAAATCTTCATTTTGTGTTAGTTTGTCATGATTTCTTCACGAAAACACGTTTTCCTATAATGGTAGGTCGAACTCTTGTAGGGGAAGAGCAGGTTTCATGAAATGAGCTCAGAATGTCAAGTTATAATGAAATCTTCATTTTGTGTTAGTTTGTCATGATTTCTTCACGAAAACACGTTTTCCTAAAATGGTAGGTCGAACTCTTATAGGGGAAGCGCAGGTTTCATGAAATGAGCTCAGAATGTCAAGTTATAATGAAATCTTCATTTTGTGTTAGTTTGTCATGATTTCTTCACGAAAACACGTTTTCCTATAATGGTAGGTCGAACTCTTGTAGTGGAAGCGCAGGTTTCATGAAATGAGCTCAGAATGTCAAGTTATAATGAAATCTTCATTTTGTGTTAGTTTGTCATGATTTCTTCACGAAAACACGTTTTCCTATAATGGTAGGTCGAACTCTTGTAGGGGAAGCGCAGGTTTCATGAAATCAACTCAGAATGTCAACTTATAATGAAATCTTCATTTTGTGTTAGTTTGTCATGATTTCTTCACGAAAACACGTTTTCCTATAATGGTAGGTCGAACTCTTACAGGGGAAGCGCAGGTTTCATGAAATCAACTCAGAATGTCAAGTTATAATGAAATCTTCATTTTGTGTTAGTTTGTCATGATTTCTTCACGAAAACACGTTTTCCTATAATGGTAGGTCGAACTCTTGTAGGGGAAGCGCAGTTTTCATGAAATGAGCTCAGAATGTCAAGTTATATTGAAATCTTTATTTTGTGTTAGTTTCTCATGATTTCTTCACGAAAACACGTTTTCCTATAATGGTAGGTCGAACTCTTGTAGGGGAAGCGCAGGTTTCATGAAATGAGCTCAGAATGTCAAGTTATAATGAAATCTTCATTTTGTGTTAGTTTGTCATGATTTCTTCACGAAAACACGTTTTCCTATAATGGTAGGTCGAACTCTTATAGGGGAAGCGCAGGTTTCATGAAATGAGCTCAGAATGTCAAGTTATAATGAAATCTTCATTTTGTGTTAGTTTCTCATGATTTCTTCACGAAAACACGTTTTCCTATAATGGTAGGTCGAACTCTTACAGGGGAAGCGCAGGTTTCATGAAATGAGCTCAGAATGTCATGTTATAATGAAATCTTCATTTTGTGTTAGTTTGTCATGATTTCTTCACGAAAACACGTTTTCCTATAATGGTAGGTCGAACTCTTACAGGGGAAGCGCAGGTTTCATGAAATCAACTCAGAATGTCAAGTTATAATGAAATCTTCATTTTGTGTTAGTTTCTCATGATTTCTTCACGAAAACACGTTTTCCTATAATGGTAGGTCGAACTCTTGTAGGGGAAGCGCAGGTTTCATGAAATGAGCTCAGAATGTCAAGTTATAATGAAATCTTCATTTTGTGTTAGTTTCTCATGATTTCTTCACGAAAACACGTTTTCCTATAATGGTAGGTCGAACTCTTACAGGGAAAGCGCAGGTTTCATGAAATGAGCTCAGAAAGTCAAGTTATAATGAAATCTTCATTTTGTGTTAGTTTGTCATGATTTCTTCACGAAAACACGTTTTCCTATAATGGTAGGTCGAACTCTTGTAGTGGAAGCGCAGGTTTCATGAAATCAACTCAGAATGTCAAGTTATAATGAAATCTTCATTTTGTGTTAGTTTGTCATGATTTCTTCACGAAAACACGTTTTCCTATAATGGTAGGTCGAACTCTTACAGGGGAAGCGCAGGTTTCATGAAATCAACTCAGAATGTCAAGTTATAATGAAATCTTCATTTTGTGTTAGTTTCTCATGATTTCTTCACGAAAACACGTTTTCCTATAATGGTAGGTCGAACTCTTGTAGGGGAAGCGCAGGTTTCATGAAATGAGCTCAGAATGTCAAGTTATAATGAAATCTTCATTTTGTGTTAGTTTCTCATGATTTCTTCACGAAAACACGTTTTCCTATAATGGTAGGTCGAACTCTTACAGGGAAAGCGCAGGTTTCATGAAATGAGCTCAGAAAGTCAAGTTATAATGAAATCTTCATTTTGTGTTAGTTTGTCATGATTTCTTCACGAAAACACGTTTTCCTATAATGGTAGGTCGAACTCTTGTAGTGGAAGCGCAGGTTTCATGAAATCAACTCAGAATGTCAAGTTATAATGAAATCTTCATTTTGTGTTAGTTTGTCATGATTCTTCACGAAAACACGTTTTCCTATAATGGTAGGTCGAACTCTTGTAGTGGAAGCGCAGGTTTCATGAAATCAACTCAGAATGTCAAGTTATAATGATATCTTCATTTTGTGTTAGTTTGTCATGATTTCTTCACGAAAACACGTTTTCCTATAATGGTAGGTCGAACTCTTGTAGGGGAAGCGCAGGTTTCATGAAATCAACTCAGAATGTCAAGTTATAATGAAATCTTCATTTTGTGTTAGTTTGTCATGATTTCTTCACGAAAACACGTTTTCCTAAAATGGTACGTCGAACTCTTATAGGGGAAGCGCAGGTTTCATGAAATTAGCTCAGAATGTCAAGTTATAATGAAATCTTCATTTTGTGTTAGTTTGTCATGATTTCTTCACGAAAACACGTTTTCCTATAATGGTAGGTCGAACTCTTTTAGGGGAAGCGCAGGTTTCATGAAATCAACTCAGAATGTCAACTTATAATGAAATCTTCATTTTATCTTAGTTTGTCATGATTTCTTCACGAAAACACGTTTTCCTAAAATGGTAGGTCGAACTCTTATAGGGGAAGCGCAGGTTTCATGAAATGAGCTCAGAATGTCAAGTTATAATGAAATCTTCATTTTGTGTTAGTTTGTCATGATTTCTTCACGAAAACACGTTTTCCTAAAATGGTAGGTCGAACTCTTATAGGGGAAGCGCAGGTTTCATGAAATGAGCTCAGAATGTCAAGTTATAATGAAATCTTCATTTTGTGTTAGTTTGTCATGATTTCTTCACGAAAACACGTTTTCCTATAATGGTAGGTCGAACTCTTACAGGGGAAGCGCAGGTTTCATGAAATCAACTCAGAATGTCAAGTTATAATGAAATCTTCATTTTGTGTTAGTTTGTCATGATTTCTTCACGAAAACACGTTTTCCTATAATGGTAGGTCGAACTCTTGTAGGGGAAGCGCAGTTTTCATGAAATGAGCTCAGAATGTCAAGTTATAATGCAATCTTTATTTTGTGTTAGTTTCTCATGATTTCTTCACGAAAACACGTTTTCCTATAATGGTAGGTCGAACTCTTGTAGGGGAAGCGCAGGTTTCATGAAATGAGCTCAGAATGTCAAGTTATAATGAAATCTTCATTTTGTGTTAGTTTCTCATGATTTCTTCACGAAAACACGTTTTCCTATAATGGTAGGTCGAACTCTTACAGGGGAAGCGCAGGTTTCATGAAATGAGCTCAGAATGTCAAGTTATAATGAAATCTTCATTTTGTGTTAGTTTGTCATGATTTCTTCACGAAAAAACGTTTTCCTATAATGGTAGGTCGAACTCTTGTAGGGGAAGAGCAGGTTTCATGAAATCAACTCAGAATGTCAAGTTATAATGAAATCTTCATTTTGTGTTAGTTTGTCATGATTTCTTCACGAAAACACGTTTTCCTATAATGGTAGGTCGAACTCTTGTAGGGGAAGCGCAGGTTTCATGAAATCAACTCAGAATGTCAAGTTATAATGAAATCTTCATTTTGTGTTAGTTTGTCATGATTTCTTCACGAAAACACGTTTTCCTAAAATGGTACGTCGAACTCTTATAGGGGAAGCGCAGGTTTCATGAAATTAGCTCAGAATGTCAAGTTATAATGAAATCTTCATTTTGTGTTAGTTTGTCATGATTTCTTCACGAAAACACGTTTTCCTATAATGGTAGGTCGAACTCTTTTAGGGGAAGCGCAGGTTTCATGAAATCAACTCAGAATGTCAACTTATAATGAAATCTTCATTTTATCTTAGTTTGTCATGATTTCTTCACGAAAACACGTTTTCCTAAAATGGTAGGTCGAACTCTTATAGGGGAAGCGCAGGTTTCATGAAATGAGCTCAGAATGTCAAGTTATAATGAAATCTTCATTTTGTGTTAGTTTGTCATGATTTCTTCACGAAAACACGTTTTCCTAAAATGGTAGGTCGAACTCTTATAGGGGAAGCGCAGGTTTCATGAAATGAGCTCAGAATGTCAAGTTATAATGAAATCTTCATTTTGTGTTAGTTTGTCATGATTTCTTCACGAAAACACGTTTTCCTATAATGGTAGGTCGAACTCTTACAGGGGAAGCGCAGGTTTCATGAAATCAACTCAGAATGTCAAGTTATAATGAAATCTTCATTTTGTGTTAGTTTGTCATGATTTCTTCACGAAAACACGTTTTCCTATAATGGTAGGTCGAACTCTTGTAGGGGAAGCGCAGTTTTCATGAAATGAGCTCAGAATGTCAAGTTATAATGCAATCTTTATTTTGTGTTAGTTTCTCATGATTTCTTCACGAAAACACGTTTTCCTATAATGGTAGGTCGAACTCTTGTAGGGGAAGCGCAGGTTTCATGAAATGAGCTCAGAATGTCAAGTTATAATGAAATCTTCATTTTGTGTTAGTTTCTCATGATTTCTTCACGAAAACACGTTTTCCTATAATGGTAGGTCGAACTCTTACAGGGGAAGCGCAGGTTTCATGAAATGAGCTCAGAATGTCAAGTTATAATGAAATCTTCATTTTGTGTTAGTTTGTCATGATTTCTTCACGAAAAAACGTTTTCCTATAATGGTAGGTCGAACTCTTGTAGGGGAAGAGCAGGTTTCATGAAATCAACTCAGAATGTCAAGTTATAATGAAATCTTCATTTTGTGTTAGTTTGTCATGATTTCTTCACGAAAACACGTTTTCCTATAATGGTAGGTCGAACTCTTACAGGGGAAGCGCAGGTTTCATGAAATGAGCTCAGAATGTCATGTTATAATGAAATCTTCATTTTGTGTTAGTTTGTCATGATTTCTTAACGAAAACACGTTTTCCTATAATGGTAGGTCGAACTCTTATAGGGGAAGCGCAGGTTTCATGAAATGAGCTCAGAATGTCAAGTTATAATGAAATCTTCATTTTGTGTTAGTTTGTCATGATTTCTTCACGAAAACACGTTTTCCTATAATGGTAGGTCGAACTCTTACAGGGGAAGCGCAGGTTTCATGAAATTAGCTCAGAATGTCAAGTTATAATGAAATCTTCATTTTGTGTTAGTTTGTCATGATTTCTTCACGAAAACACGTTTTCCTATAATGGTAGGTCGAACTCTTTTAGGGGAAGCGCAGGTTTCATGAAATCAACTCAGAATGTCAACTTATAATGAAATCTTCATTTTATCTTAGTTTGTCATGATTTCTTCACGAAAACACGTTTTCCTATAATGGTAGGTCGAACTCTTATAGGGGAAGCGCAGTTTTCAGGAAATGAGCTCAGAATGTCAAGTTATAATGAAATCTTCATTTTGTGTTAGTTTCTCATGATTTCTTCACGAAAACACGTTTTCCTAAAATGGTAGGTCGAACTCTTGTAGGGGAAGCGCAGGTTTCATGAAATGAGCTCAGAATGTCAAGTTATAATGAAATCTTCATTTTGTGTTAGTTTCTCATGATTTCTTCACGAAAACACGTTTTCCTATAATGGTAGGTCGAACTCTTACAGGGGAAGCGCAGGTTTCATGAAATCAACTCAGAATGTCAAGTTATAATGAAATCTTCATTTTGTGTTAGTTTGTCATGATTTCTTCACGAAAACACGTTTTCCTATAATGGTAGGTCGAACTCTTGTAGGGGAAGCGCAGGTTTCATGAAATCAACTCAGAATGTCAAGTTATAATGAAATCTTCATTTTGTGTTAGTTTGTCATGATTTCTTCACGAAAACACGTTTTCCTATAATGGTAGGTCGAACTCTTGTAGGGGAAGCGCAGGTTTCATGAAATCAACTCAGAATGTCAAGTTATAATGAAATCTTCATTTTGTGTTAGTTTGTCATGATTTCTTCACGAAAACACGTTTTCCTAAAATGGTAGGTCGAACTCTTATAGGGGAAGCGCAGGTTTCATGAAATGAGCTCAGAATGTCAAGTTATAATGAAATCTTCATTTTGTGTTAGTTTGTCATGATTTCTTCACGAAAACACGTTTTCCTATAATGGTAGGTCGAACTCTTGTAGTGGAAGCGCAGGTTTCATGAAATGAGCTCAGAATGTCAAGTTATAATGAAATCTTCATTTTGTGTTAGTTTGTCATGATTTCTTCACGAAAACACGTTTTCCTATAATGGTAGGTCGAACTCTTGTAGGGGAAGCGCAGGTTTCAAGAAATCAACTCAGAATGTCAACTTATAATGAAATCTTCATTTTGTGTTAGTTTGTCATGATTTCTTCACGAAAACACGTTTTCCTAAAATGGTAGGTCGAACTCTTATAGGGGAAGCGCAGGTTTCATGAAATGAGCTCAGAATGTCAAGTTATAATGAAATCTTCATTTTGTGTTAGTTTGTCATGATTTCTTCACGAAAACACGTTTTCCTAAAATGGTAGGTCGAACTCTTACAGGGGAAGCGCAGGTTTCATGAAATGAGCTCAGAATGTCAAGTTATAATGAAATCTTCATTTTGTGTTAGTTTGTCATGATTTCTTCACGAAAACACGTTTTCCTATAATGGTAGGTCGAACTCTTGTAGGGGAAGCGCAGGTTTCATGAAATGAGCTCAGAATGTCAAGTTATAATGAAATCTTCATTTTGTGTTAGTTTGTCATGATTTCTTCACGAAAACACGTTTTCCTATAATGGTAGGTCGAACTCTTACAGGGGAAGCGCAGGTTTCATGAAATGAGCTCAGAATGTCAAGTTATAATGAAATCTTCATTTTGTGTTAGTTTGTCATGATTTCTTCACGAAAACACGTTTTCCTATAATGGTAGGTCGAACTCTTACAGGGGAAGCGCAGGTTTCATGAAATGAGCTCAGAATGTCATGTTATAATGAAATCTTCATTTTGTGTTAGTTTGTCATGATTTCTTAACGAAAACACGTTTTCCTATAATGGTAGGTCGAACTCTTATAGGGGAAGCGCAGGTTTCATGAAATGAGCTCAGAATGTCAAGTTATAATGAAATCTTCATTTTGTGTTAGTTTGTCATGATTTCTTCACGAAAACACGTTTTCCTATAATGGTAGGTCGAACTCTTACAGGGGAAGCGCAGGTTTCATGAAATCAACTCAGAATGTCAAGTTATAATGAAATCTTCATTTTGTGTTAGTTTGTCATGATTTCTTCACGAAAACACGTTTTCCTATAATGGTAGGTCGAACTCTTACAGGGGAAGCGCAGGTTTCATGAAATCAACTCAGAATGTCAAGTTATAATGAAATCTTCATTTTGTGTTAGTTTGTCATGATTTCTTCACGAAAACACGTTTTCCTATAATGGTAGGTCGAACTCTTGTAGGGGAAGCGCAGTTTTCATGAAATGAGCTCAGAATGTCAAGTTATAATGAAATCTTCATTTTGTGTTAGTTTCTCATGATTTCTTCACGAAAACACGTTTTCCTATAATGGTAGGTCGAACTCTTGTAGGGGAAGCGCAGGTTTCATGAAATCAACTCAGAATGTCAAGTTATAATGAAATCTTCATTTTGTGTTAGTTTCTCATGATTTCTTCACGAAAACACGTTTTCCTATAATGGTAGGTCGAACGCTTGTAGGGGAAGAGCAGGTTTCATGAAATCAACTCAGAATGTCAAGTTATAATGAAATCTTCATTTTGTGTTAGTTTGTCATGATTTCTTCACGAAAACACGTTTTCCTATAATGGTAGGTCGAACTCTTGTAGGGGAAGCGCAGGTTTCATGAAATCAACTCAGAATGTCAAGTTATAATGAAATCTTCATTTTGTGTTAGTTTGTCATGATTTCTTCACGAAAACACGTTTTCCTATAATGGTAGATCGAACTCTTACAGGGGAAGCGCAGGTTTCATGAAATGAGCTCAGAATGTCAAGTTATAATGAAATCTTCATTTTGTGTTAGTTTGTCATGATTTCTTCACGAAAACACATTTTCCTATAATGGTAGGTCGAACTCTTATAGGGGAAGCGCAGGTTTCATGAAATGAGCTCAGAATGTCAAGTTATAATGAAATCTTCATTTTGTGTTAGTTTGTCATGATTTCTTCACGAAAACACGTTTTCCTATAATGGTAGGTCGAACTCTTGTAGGGGAAGCGCAGGTTTCATGAAATCAACTCAGAATGTCAAGTTATAATGAAATCTTCATTTTGTGTTAGTTTGTCATGATTTCTTCACGAAAACACGTTTTCCTATAATGGTAGGTCGAACTCTTGTAGGGGAAGCGCAGGTTTCATGAAATGAGCTCAGAATGTCAAGTTATAATGAAATCTTCATTTTGTGTTAGTTTGTCATGATTTCTTCACGAAAACACGTTTTCCTATAATGGTAGGTCGAACTCTTGTAGGGGAAGTGCAGGTTTCATGAAGTGAGCTCAGAATGTCAAGTTATAATGAAATCTTCATTTTGTGTTAGTTTGTCATGATTTCTTCACGAAAACACATTTTCCTATAATGGTAGGTCGAACTCTTATAGGGGAAGCGCAGGTTTCATGAAATGAGCTCAGAATGTCAAGTTATAATGAAATCTTCATTTTTTGTTAGTTTGTCATGATTTCTTCACGAAAACACGTTTTCCTATAATGGTAGGTCGAACTCTTGTAGGGGAAGCGCAGGTTTCATGAAATCAACTCAGAATGTCAAGTTATAATGAAATCTTCATTTTGTGTTAGTTTGTCATGATTTCTTCACGAAAACACGTTTTCCTATAATGGTAGGTCGAACTCTTGTAGGGGAAGCGCAGTTTTCATGAAATGAGCTCAGAATGTCAAGTTATAATGAAATCTTTATTTTGTGTTAGTTTCTCATGATTTCTTCACGAAAACACGTTTTCCTATAATGGTAGGTCGAACTCTTGTAGGGGAAGCGCAGGTTTCATGAAATGAGCTCAGAATGTCAAGTTATAATGAAATCTTCATTTTGTGTTAGTTTGTCATGATTTCTTCACGAAAAAACGTTTTCCTATAATGGTAGGTCGAACTCTTGTAGGGGAAGAGCAGGTTTCATGAAATCAACTCAGAATGTCAAGTTATAATGAAATCTTCATTTTGTGTTAGTTTCTCATGATTTCTTCACGAAAACACGTTTTCCTATAATGGTAGGTCGAACTCTTGTAGGGGAAGCGCAGGTTTCATGAAATGAGCTCAGAATGTCAAGTTATAATGAAATCTTCATTTTGTGTTAGTTTCTCATGATTTCTTCACGAAAACACGTTTTCCTATAATGGTAGGTCGAACTCTTACAGGGGAAGCGCAGGTTTCATGAAATGAGCTCAGAATGTCAAGTTATAATGAAATCTTCATTTTGTGTTAGTTTGTCATGATTTCTTCACGAAAAAACGTTTTCCTATAATGGTAGGTCGAACTCTTGTAGGGGAAGAGCAGGTTTCATGAAATCAACTCAGAATGTCAAGTTATAATGAAATCTTCATTTTGTGTTAGTTTGTCATGATTTCTTCACGAAAACACGTTTTCCTATAATGGTAGGTCGAACTCTTGTAGGGGAAGCGCAGGTTTCATGAAATCAACTCAGAATGTCAAGTTATAATGAAATCTTCATTTTGTGTTAGTTTGTCATGATTTCTTCACGAAAACACGTTTTCCTAAAATGGTACGTCGAACTCTTATAGGGGAAGCGCAGGTTTCATGAAATTAGCTCAGAATGTCAAGTTATAATGAAATCTTCATTTTGTGTTAGTTTGTCATGATTTCTTCACGAAAACACGTTTTCCTATAATGGTAGGTAGAACTCTTTTAGGGGAAGCGCAGGTTTCATGAAATCAACTCAGAATGTCAACTTATAATGAAATCTTCATTTTATCTTAGTTTGTCATGATTTCTTCACGAAAACACGTTTTCCTAAAATGGTAGGTCGAACTCTTATAGGGGAAGCGCAGGTTTCATGAAATGAGCTCAGAATGTCAAGTTATAATGAAATCTTCATTTTGTGTTAGTTTGTCATGATTTCTTCACGAAAACACGTTTTCCTAAAATGGTAGGTCGAACTCTTATAGGGGAAGCGCAGGTTTCATGAAATGAGCTCAGAATGTCAAGTTATAATGAAATCTTCATTTTGTGTTAGTTTGTCATGATTTCTTCACGAAAACACGTTTTCCTATAATGGTAGGTCGAACTCTTACAGGGGAAGCGCAGGTTTCATGAAATCAACTCAGAATGTCAAGTTATAATGAAATCTTCATTTTGTGTTAGTTTGTCATGATTTCTTCACGAAAACACGTTTTCCTATAATGGTAGGTCGAACTCTTGTAGGGGAAGCGCAGTTTTCATGAAATGAGCTCAGAATGTCAAGTTATAATGCAATCTTTATTTTGTGTTAGTTTCTCATGATTTCTTCACGAAAACACGTTTTCCTATAATGGTAGGTCGAACTCTTGTAGGGGAAGCGCAGGTTTCATGAAATGAGCTCAGAATGTCAAGTTATAATGAAATCTTCATTTTGTGTTAGTTTCTCATGATTTCTTCACGAAAACACGTTTTCCTATAATGGTAGGTCGAACTCTTACAGGGGAAGCGCAGGTTTCATGAAATGAGCTCAGAATGTCAAGTTATAATGAAATCTTCATTTTGTGTTAGTTTGTCATGATTTCTTCACGAAAAAACGTTTTCCTATAATGGTAGGTCGAACTCTTGTAGGGGAAGAGCAGGTTTCATGAAATCAACTCAGAATGTCAAGTTATAATGAAATCTTCATTTTGTGTTAGTTTGTCATGATTTCTTCACGAAAACACGTTTTCCTATAATGGTAGGTCGAACTCTTACAGGGGAAGCGCAGGTTTCATGAAATGAGCTCAGAATGTCAAGTTATAATGAAATCTTCATTTTGTGTTAGTTTGTCATGATTTCTTCACGAAAACACGTTTTCCTATAATGGTAGGTCGAACTCTTGTAGGGGAAGAGCAGGTTTCATGAAATCAACTCAGAATGTCAAGTTATAATGAAATCTTCATTTTGTGTTAGTTTGTCATGATTTCTTCACGAAAACACGTTTTCCTATAATGGTAGGTCGAACTCTTGTAGGGGAAGCGCAGGTTTCATGAAATCAACTCAGAATGTCAAGTTATAATGAAATCTTCATTTTGTGTTAGTTTGTCATGATTTCTTCACGAAAACACGTTTTCCTAAAATGGTAGGTCGAACTCTTATAGGGGAAGCGCAGGTTTCATGAAATGAGCTCAGAATGTCAAGTTATAATGAAATCTTCATTTTGTGTTAGTTTGTCATGATTACTTCACGAAAACACGTTTTCCTATAATGGTAGGTCGAACTCTTGTAGTGGAAGCGCAGGTTTCATGAAATGAGCTCAGAATGTCAAGTTATAATGAAATCTTCATTTTGTGTTAGTTTGTCATGATTTCTTCACGAAAACACGTTTTCCTATAATGGTAGGTCGAACTCTTGTAGGGGAAGCGCAGGTTTCATGAAATCAACTCAGAATGTCAACTTATAATGAAATCTTCATTTTGTGTTAGTTTGTCATGATTTCTTCACGAAAACACGTTTTCCTAAAATGGTAGGTCGAACTCTTATAGGGGAAGCGCAGGTTTCATGAAATTAGCTCAGAATGTCAAGTTATAATGAAATCTTCATTTTGTGTTAGTTTGTCATGATTTCTTCACGAAAACACGTTTTCCTAAAATGGTAGGTCGAACTCTTACAGGGGAAGCGCAGGTTTCATGAAATGAGCTCAGAATGTCAAGTTATAATGAAATCTTCATTTTGTGTTAGTTTGTCATGATTTCTTCACGAAAACACGTTTTCCTATAATGGTAGGTCGAACTCTTGTAGGGGAAGCGCAGGTTTCATGAAATGAGCTCAGAATGTCAAGTTATAATGAAATCTTCATTTTGTGTTAGTTTGTCATGATTTCTTCACGAAAACACGTTTTCCTATAATGGTAGGTCGAACTCTTACAGGGGAAGCGCAGGTTTCATGAAATGAGCTCAGAATGTCAAGTTATAATGAAATCTTCATTTTGTGTTAGTTTGTCATGATTTCTTCACGAAAACACGTTTTCCTATAATGGTAGGTCGAACTCTTATAGGGGAAGCGCAGGTTTCATGAAATGAGCTCAGAATGTCAAGTTATAATGAAATCTTCATTTTGTGTTAGTTTGTCATGATTTCTTCACGAAAACACGTTTTCCTATAATGGTAGGTCGAACTCTTACAGGGGAAGCGCAGGTTTCATGAAATGAGCTCAGAATGTCATGTTATAATGAAATCTTCATTTTGTGTTAGTTTGTCATGATTTCTTAACGAAAACACGTTTTCCTATAATGGTAGGTCGAACTCTTATAGGGGAAGCGCAGGTTTCATGAAATGAGCTCAGAATGTCAAGTTATAATGAAATCTTCATTTTGTGTTAGTTTGTCATGATTTCTTCACGAAAACACGTTTTCCTATAATGGTAGGTCGAACTCTTACAGGGGAAGCGCAGGTTTCATGAAATCAACTCAGAATGTCAAGTTATAATGAAATCTTCATTTTGTGTTAGTTTGTCATGATTTCTTCACGAAAACACGTTTTCCTAAAATGGTACGTCGAACTCTTATAGGGGAAGCGCAGGTTTCATGAAATTAGCTCAGAATGTCAAGTTATAATGAAATCTTCATTTTGTGTTAGTTTGTCATGATTTCTTCACGAAAACACGTTTTCCTATAATGGTAGGTCGAACTCTTTTAGGGGAAGCGCAGGTTTCATGAAATCAACTCAGAATGTCAACTTATAATGAAATCTTCATTTTATCTTAGTTTGTCATGATTTCTTCACGAAAACACGTTTTCCTATAATGGTAGGTCGAACTCTTATAGGGGAAGCGCAGTTTTCATGAAATGAGCTCAGAATGTCAAGTTATAATGAAATCTTCATTTTGTGTTAGTTTCTCATGATTTCTTCACGAAAACACGTTTTCCTAAAATGGTAGGTCGAACTCTTGTAGGGGAAGCGCAGGTTTCATGAAATGAGCTCAGAATGTCAAGTTATAATGAAATCTTCATTTTGTGTTAGTTTCTCATGATTTCTTCACGAAAACACGTTTTCCAATAATGGTAGGTCGAACTCTTACAGGGGAAGCGCAGGTTTCATGAAATCAACTCAGAATGTCAAGTTATAATGAAATCTTCATTTTGTGTTAGTTTGTCATGATTTCTTCACGAAAACACGTTTTCCTATAATGGTAGGTCGAACTCTTGTAGGGGAAGCGCAGTTTTCATGAAATGACCTCAGAATGTCAAGTTATAATGCAATCTTTATTTTGTGTTAGTTTCTCATGATTTCTTAACGAAAACACGTTTTCCTATAATGGTAGGTCGAACTCTTATAGGGGAAGCGCAGGTTTCATGAAATGAGCTCAGAATGTCAAGTTATAATGAAATCTTCATTTTGTGTTAGTTTGTCATGATTTCTTCACGAAAACACGTTTTCCTATAATGGTAGGTCGAACTCTTACAGGGGAAGCGCAGGTTTCATGAAATCAACTCAGAATGTCAAGTTATAATGAAATCTTCATTTTGTGTTAGTTTGTCATGATTTCTTCACGAAAACACGTTTTCCTAAAATGGTACGTCGAACTCTTATAGGGGAAGCGCAGGTTTCATGAAATTAGCTCAGAATGTCAAGTTATAATGAAATCTTCATTTTGTGTTAGTTTGTCATGATTTCTTCACGAAAACACGTTTTCCTATAATGGTAGGTCGAACTCTTTTAGGGGAAGCGCAGGTTTCATGAAATCAACTCAGAATGTCAACTTATAATGAAATCTTCATTTTATCTTAGTTTGTCATGATTTCTTCACGAAAACACGTTTTCCTATAATGGTAGGTCGAACTCTTATAGGGGAAGCGCAGTTTTCATGAAATGAGCTCAGAATGTCAAGTTATAATGAAATCTTCATTTTGTGTTAGTTTCTCATGATTTCTTCACGAAAACACGTTTTCCTAAAATGGTAGGTCGAACTCTTGTAGGGGAAGCGCAGGTTTCATGAAATGAGCTCAGAATGTCAAGTTATAATGAAATCTTCATTTTGTGTTAGTTTCTCATGATTTCTTCACGAAAACACGTTTTCCTATAATGGTAGGTCGAACTCTTACAGGGGAAGCGCAGGTTTCATGAAATCAACTCAGAATGTCAAGTTATAATGAAATCTTCATTTTGTGTTAGTTTGTCATGATTTCTTCACGAAAACACGTTTTCCTATAATGGTAGGTCGAACTCTTGTAGGGGAAGCGCAGTTTTCATGAAATGAGCTCAGAATGTCAAGTTATAATGCAATCTTTATTTTGTGTTAGTTTCTCATGATTTCTTCACGAAAACACGTTTTCCTATAATGGTAGGTCGAACTCTTGTAGGGGAAGCGCAGGTTTCATGAAATGAGCTCAGAATGTCAAGTTATAATGAAATCTTCATTTTGTGTTAGTTTCTCATGATTTCTTCACGAAAACACGTTTTCCTATAATGGTAGGTCGAACTCTTACAGGGGAAGCGCAGGTTTCATGAAATGAGCTCAGAATGTCAAGTTATAATGAAATCTTCATTTTGTGTTAGTTTGTCATGATTTCTTCACGAAAAAACGTTTTCCTATAATGGTAGGTCGAACTCTTGTAGGGGAAGAGCAGGTTTCATGAAATCAACTCAGAATGTCAAGTTATAATGAAATCTTCATTTTGTGTTAGTTTGTCATGATTTCTTCACGAAAACACGTTTTCCTATAATGGTAGGTCGAACTCTTGTAGGGGAAGCGCAGGTTTCATGAAATCAACTCAGAATGTCAAGTTATAATGAAATCTTCATTTTGTGTTAGTTTGTCATGATTTCTTCACGAAAACACGTTTTCCTAAAATGGTACGTCGAACTCTTATAGGGGAAGCGCAGGTTTCATGAAATTAGCTCAGAATGTCAAGTTATAATGAAATCTTCATTTTGTGTTAGTTTGTCATGATTTCTTCACGAAAACACGTTTTCCTATAATGGTAGGTCGAACTCTTTTAGGGGAAGCGCAGGTTTCATGAAATCAACTCAGAATGTCAACTTATAATGAAATCTTCATTTTATCTTAGTTTGTCATGATTTCTTCACGAAAACACGTTTTCCTAAAATGGTAGGTCGAACTCTTATAGGGGAAGCGCAGGTTTCATGAAATGAGCTCAGAATGTCAAGTTATAATGAAATCTTCATTTTGTGTTAGTTTGTCATGATTTCTTCACGAAAACACGTTTTCCTAAAATGGTAGGTCGAACTCTTATAGGGGAAGCGCAGGTTTCATGAAATGAGCTCAGAATGTCAAGTTATAATGAAATCTTCATTTTGTGTTAGTTTGTCATGATTTCTTCACGAAAACACGTTTTCCTATAATGGTAGGTCGAACTCTTACAGGGGAAGCGCAGGTTTCATGAAATCAACTCAGAATGTCAAGTTATAATGAAATCTTCATTTTGTGTTAGTTTGTCATGATTTCTTCACGAAAACACGTTTTCCTATAATGGTAGGTCGAACTCTTGTAGGGGAAGCGCAGTTTTCATGAAATGAGCTCAGAATGTCAAGTTATAATGCAATCTTTATTTTGTGTTAGTTTCTCATGATTTCTTCACGAAAACACGTTTTCCTATAATGGTAGGTCGAACTCTTGTAGGGGAAGCGCAGGTTTCATGAAATGAGCTCAGAATGTCAAGTTATAATGAAATCTTCATTTTGTGTTAGTTTCTCATGATTTCTTCACGAAAACACGTTTTCCTATAATGGTAGGTCGAACTCTTACAGGGGAAGCGCAGGTTTCATGAAATGAGCTCAGAATGTCAAGTTATAATGAAATCTTCATTTTGTGTTAGTTTGTCATGATTTCTTCACGAAAAAACGTTTTCCTATAATGGTAGGTCGAACTCTTGTAGGGGAAGAGCAGGTTTCATGAAATCAACTCAGAATGTCAAGTTATAATGAAATCTTCATTTTGTGTTAGTTTGTCATGATTTCTTCACGAAAACACGTTTTCCTATAATGGTAGGTCGAACTCTTACAGGGGAAGCGCAGGTTTCATGAAATGAGCTCAGAATGTCATGTTATAATGAAATCTTCATTTTGTGTTAGTTTGTCATGATTTCTTAACGAAAACACGTTTTCCTATAATGGTAGGTCGAACTCTTATAGGGGAAGCGCAGGTTTCATGAAATGAGCTCAGAATGTCAAGTTATAATGAAATCTTCATTTTGTGTTAGTTTGTCATGATTTCTTCACGAAAACACGTTTTCCTATAATGGTAGGTCGAACTCTTACAGGGGAAGCGCAGGTTTCATGAAATTAGCTCAGAATGTCAAGTTATAATGAAATCTTCATTTTGTGTTAGTTTGTCATGATTTCTTCACGAAAACACGTTTTCCTATAATGGTAGGTCGAACTCTTTTAGGGGAAGCGCAGGTTTCATGAAATCAACTCAGAATGTCAACTTATAATGAAATCTTCATTTTATCTTAGTTTGTCATGATTTCTTCACGAAAACACGTTTTCCTATAATGGTAGGTCGAACTCTTATAGGGGAAGCGCAGTTTTCAGGAAATGAGCTCAGAATGTCAAGTTATAATGAAATCTTCATTTTGTGTTAGTTTCTCATGATTTCTTCACGAAAACACGTTTTCCTAAAATGGTAGGTCGAACTCTTGTAGGGGAAGCGCAGGTTTCATGAAATGAGCTCAGAATGTCAAGTTATAATGAAATCTTCATTTTGTGTTAGTTTCTCATGATTTCTTCACGAAAACACGTTTTCCTATAATGGTAGGTCGAACTCTTACAGGGGAAGCGCAGGTTTCATGAAATCAACTCAGAATGTCAAGTTATAATGAAATCTTCATTTTGTGTTAGTTTGTCATGATTTCTTCACGAAAACACGTTTTCCTATAATGGTAGGTCGAACTCTTGTAGGGGAAGCGCAGGTTTCATGAAATCAACTCAGAATGTCAAGTTATAATGAAATCTTCATTTTGTGTTAGTTTGTCATGATTTCTTCACGAAAACACGTTTTCCTATAATGGTAGGTCGAACTCTTGTAGGGGAAGCGCAGGTTTCATGAAATCAACTCAGAATGTCAAGTTATAATGAAATCTTCATTTTGTGTTAGTTTGTCATGATTTCTTCACGAAAACACGTTTTCCTAAAATGGTAGGTCGAACTCTTATAGGGGAAGCGCAGGTTTCATGAAATGAGCTCAGAATGTCAAGTTATAATGAAATCTTCATTTTGTGTTAGTTTGTCATGATTTCTTCACGAAAACACGTTTTCCTATAATGGTAGGTCGAACTCTTGTAGTGGAAGCGCAGGTTTCATGAAATGAGCTCAGAATGTCAAGTTATAATGAAATCTTCATTTTGTGTTAGTTTGTCATGATTTCTTCACGAAAACACGTTTTCCTATAATGGTAGGTCGAACTCTTGTAGGGGAAGCGCAGGTTTCAAGAAATCAACTCAGAATGTCAACTTATAATGAAATCTTCATTTTGTGTTAGTTTGTCATGATTTCTTCACGAAAACACGTTTTCCTAAAATGGTAGGTCGAACTCTTATAGGGGAAGCGCAGGTTTCATGAAATGAGCTCAGAATGTCAAGTTATAATGAAATCTTCATTTTGTGTTAGTTTGTCATGATTTCTTCACGAAAACACGTTTTCCTAAAATGGTAGGTCGAACTCTTACAGGGGAAGCGCAGGTTTCATGAAATGAGCTCAGAATGTCAAGTTATAATGAAATCTTCATTTTGTGTTAGTTTGTCATGATTTCTTCACGAAAACACGTTTTCCTATAATGGTAGGTCGAACTCTTGTAGGGGAAGCGCAGGTTTCATGAAATGAGCTCAGAATGTCAAGTTATAATGAAATCTTCATTTTGTGTTAGTTTGTCATGATTTCTTCACGAAAACACGTTTTCCTATAATGGTAGGTCGAACTCTTACAGGGGAAGCGCAGGTTTCATGAAATGAGCTCAGAATGTCAAGTTATAATGAAATCTTCATTTTGTGTTAGTTTGTCATGATTTCTTCACGAAAACACGTTTTCCTATAATGGTAGGTCGAACTCTTACAGGGGAAGCGCAGGTTTCATGAAATGAGCTCAGAATGTCATGTTATAATGAAATCTTCATTTTGTGTTAGTTTGTCATGATTTCTTAACGAAAACACGTTTTCCTATAATGGTAGGTCGAACTCTTATAGGGGAAGCGCAGGTTTCATGAAATGAGCTCAGAATGTCAAGTTATAATGAAATCTTCATTTTGTGTTAGTTTGTCATGATTTCTTCACGAAAACACGTTTTCCTATAATGGTAGGTCGAACTCTTACAGGGGAAGCGCAGGTTTCATGAAATCAACTCAGAATGTCAAGTTATAATGAAATCTTCATTTTGTGTTAGTTTGTCATGATTTCTTCACGAAAACACGTTTTCCTATAATGGTAGGTCGAACTCTTACAGGGGAAGCGCAGGTTTCATGAAATCAACTCAGAATGTCAAGTTATAATGAAATCTTCATTTTGTGTTAGTTTGTCATGATTTCTTCACGAAAACACGTTTTCCTATAATGGTAGGTCGAACTCTTGTAGGGGAAGCGCAGTTTTCATGAAATGAGCTCAGAATGTCAAGTTATAATGAAATCTTCATTTTGTGTTAGTTTCTCATGATTTCTTCACGAAAACACGTTTTCCTATAATGGTAGGTCGAACTCTTGTAGGGGAAGCGCAGGTTTCATGAAATCAACTCAGAATGTCAAGTTATAATGAAATCTTCATTTTGTGTTAGTTTCTCATGATTTCTTCACGAAAACACGTTTTCCTATAATGGTAGGTCGAACGCTTGTAGGGGAAGAGCAGGTTTCATGAAATCAACTCAGAATGTCAAGTTATAATGAAATCTTCATTTTGTGTTAGTTTGTCATGATTTCTTCACGAAAACACGTTTTCCTATAATGGTAGGTCGAACTCTTGTAGGGGAAGCGCAGGTTTCATGAAATCAACTCAGAATGTCAAGTTATAATGAAATCTTCATTTTGTGTTAGTTTGTCATGATTTCTTCACGAAAACACGTTTTCCTATAATGGTAGATCGAACTCTTACAGGGGAAGCGCAGGTTTCATGAAATGAGCTCAGAATGTCAAGTTATAATGAAATCTTCATTTTGTGTTAGTTTGTCATGATTTCTTCACGAAAACACATTTTCCTATAATGGTAGGTCGAACTCTTATAGGGGAAGCGCAGGTTTCATGAAATGAGCTCAGAATGTCAAGTTATAATGAAATCTTCATTTTGTGTTAGTTTGTCATGATTTCTTCACGAAAACACGTTTTCCTATAATGGTAGGTCGAACTCTTGTAGGGGAAGCGCAGGTTTCATGAAATCAACTCAGAATGTCAAGTTATAATGAAATCTTCATTTTGTGTTAGTTTGTCATGATTTCTTCACGAAAACACGTTTTCCTATAATGGTAGGTCGAACTCTTGTAGGGGAAGCGCAGGTTTCATGAAATGAGCTCAGAATGTCAAGTTATAATGAAATCTTCATTTTGTGTTAGTTTGTCATGATTTCTTCACGAAAACACGTTTTCCTATAATGGTAGGTCGAACTCTTGTAGGGGAAGTGCAGGTTTCATGAAGTGAGCTCAGAATGTCAAGTTATAATGAAATCTTCATTTTGTGTTAGTTTGTCATGATTTCTTCACGAAAACACATTTTCCTATAATGGTAGGTCGAACTCTTATAGGGGAAGCGCAGGTTTCATGAAATGAGCTCAGAATGTCAAGTTATAATGAAATCTTCATTTTTTGTTAGTTTGTCATGATTTCTTCACGAAAACACGTTTTCCTATAATGGTAGGTCGAACTCTTGTAGGGGAAGCGCAGGTTTCATGAAATCAACTCAGAATGTCAAGTTATAATGAAATCTTCATTTTGTGTTAGTTTGTCATGATTTCTTCACGAAAACACGTTTTCCTATAATGGTAGGTCGAACTCTTGTAGGGGAAGCGCAGTTTTCATGAAATGAGCTCAGAATGTCAAGTTATAATGAAATCTTTATTTTGTGTTAGTTTCTCATGATTTCTTCACGAAAACACGTTTTCCTATAATGGTAGGTCGAACTCTTGTAGGGGAAGCGCAGGTTTCATGAAATGAGCTCAGAATGTCAAGTTATAATGAAATCTTCATTTTGTGTTAGTTTGTCATGATTTCTTCACGAAAAAACGTTTTCCTATAATGGTAGGTCGAACTCTTGTAGGGGAAGAGCAGGTTTCATGAAATCAACTCAGAATGTCAAGTTATAATGAAATCTTCATTTTGTGTTAGTTTCTCATGATTTCTTCACGAAAACACGTTTTCCTATAATGGTAGGTCGAACTCTTGTAGGGGAAGCGCAGGTTTCATGAAATGAGCTCAGAATGTCAAGTTATAATGAAATCTTCATTTTGTGTTAGTTTCTCATGATTTCTTCACGAAAACACGTTTTCCTATAATGGTAGGTCGAACTCTTACAGGGGAAGCGCAGGTTTCATGAAATGAGCTCAGAATGTCAAGTTATAATGAAATCTTCATTTTGTGTTAGTTTGTCATGATTTCTTCACGAAAAAACGTTTTCCTATAATGGTAGGTCGAACTCTTGTAGGGGAAGAGCAGGTTTCATGAAATCAACTCAGAATGTCAAGTTATAATGAAATCTTCATTTTGTGTTAGTTTGTCATGATTTCTTCACGAAAACACGTTTTCCTATAATGGTAGGTCGAACTCTTGTAGGGGAAGCGCAGGTTTCATGAAATCAACTCAGAATGTCAAGTTATAATGAAATCTTCATTTTGTGTTAGTTTGTCATGATTTCTTCACGAAAACACGTTTTCCTAAAATGGTACGTCGAACTCTTATAGGGGAAGCGCAGGTTTCATGAAATTAGCTCAGAATGTCAAGTTATAATGAAATCTTCATTTTGTGTTAGTTTGTCATGATTTCTTCACGAAAACACGTTTTCCTATAATGGTAGGTAGAACTCTTTTAGGGGAAGCGCAGGTTTCATGAAATCAACTCAGAATGTCAACTTATAATGAAATCTTCATTTTATCTTAGTTTGTCATGATTTCTTCACGAAAACACGTTTTCCTAAAATGGTAGGTCGAACTCTTATAGGGGAAGCGCAGGTTTCATGAAATGAGCTCAGAATGTCAAGTTATAATGAAATCTTCATTTTGTGTTAGTTTGTCATGATTTCTTCACGAAAACACGTTTTCCTAAAATGGTAGGTCGAACTCTTATAGGGGAAGCGCAGGTTTCATGAAATGAGCTCAGAATGTCAAGTTATAATGAAATCTTCATTTTGTGTTAGTTTGTCATGATTTCTTCACGAAAACACGTTTTCCTATAATGGTAGGTCGAACTCTTACAGGGGAAGCGCAGGTTTCATGAAATCAACTCAGAATGTCAAGTTATAATGAAATCTTCATTTTGTGTTAGTTTGTCATGATTTCTTCACGAAAACACGTTTTCCTATAATGGTAGGTCGAACTCTTGTAGGGGAAGCGCAGTTTTCATGAAATGAGCTCAGAATGTCAAGTTATAATGCAATCTTTATTTTGTGTTAGTTTCTCATGATTTCTTCACGAAAACACGTTTTCCTATAATGGTAGGTCGAACTCTTGTAGGGGAAGCGCAGGTTTCATGAAATGAGCTCAGAATGTCAAGTTATAATGAAATCTTCATTTTGTGTTAGTTTCTCATGATTTCTTCACGAAAACACGTTTTCCTATAATGGTAGGTCGAACTCTTACAGGGGAAGCGCAGGTTTCATGAAATGAGCTCAGAATGTCAAGTTATAATGAAATCTTCATTTTGTGTTAGTTTGTCATGATTTCTTCACGAAAAAACGTTTTCCTATAATGGTAGGTCGAACTCTTGTAGGGGAAGAGCAGGTTTCATGAAATCAACTCAGAATGTCAAGTTATAATGAAATCTTCATTTTGTGTTAGTTTGTCATGATTTCTTCACGAAAACACGTTTTCCTATAATGGTAGGTCGAACTCTTACAGGGGAAGCGCAGGTTTCATGAAATGAGCTCAGAATGTCAAGTTATAATGAAATCTTCATTTTGTGTTAGTTTGTCATGATTTCTTCACGAAAACACGTTTTCCTATAATGGTAGGTCGAACTCTTGTAGGGGAAGAGCAGGTTTCATGAAATCAACTCAGAATGTCAAGTTATAATGAAATCTTCATTTTGTGTTAGTTTGTCATGATTTCTTCACGAAAACACGTTTTCCTATAATGGTAGGTCGAACTCTTGTAGGGGAAGCGCAGGTTTCATGAAATCAACTCAGAATGTCAAGTTATAATGAAATCTTCATTTTGTGTTAGTTTGTCATGATTTCTTCACGAAAACACGTTTTCCTAAAATGGTAGGTCGAACTCTTATAGGGGAAGCGCAGGTTTCATGAAATGAGCTCAGAATGTCAAGTTATAATGAAATCTTCATTTTGTGTTAGTTTGTCATGATTACTTCACGAAAACACGTTTTCCTATAATGGTAGGTCGAACTCTTGTAGTGGAAGCGCAGGTTTCATGAAATGAGCTCAGAATGTCAAGTTATAATGAAATCTTCATTTTGTGTTAGTTTGTCATGATTTCTTCACGAAAACACGTTTTCCTATAATGGTAGGTCGAACTCTTGTAGGGGAAGCGCAGGTTTCATGAAATCAACTCAGAATGTCAACTTATAATGAAATCTTCATTTTGTGTTAGTTTGTCATGATTTCTTCACGAAAACACGTTTTCCTAAAATGGTAGGTCGAACTCTTATAGGGGAAGCGCAGGTTTCATGAAATTAGCTCAGAATGTCAAGTTATAATGAAATCTTCATTTTGTGTTAGTTTGTCATGATTTCTTCACGAAAACACGTTTTCCTAAAATGGTAGGTCGAACTCTTACAGGGGAAGCGCAGGTTTCATGAAATGAGCTCAGAATGTCAAGTTATAATGAAATCTTCATTTTGTGTTAGTTTGTCATGATTTCTTCACGAAAACACGTTTTCCTATAATGGTAGGTCGAACTCTTGTAGGGGAAGCGCAGGTTTCATGAAATGAGCTCAGAATGTCAAGTTATAATGAAATCTTCATTTTGTGTTAGTTTGTCATGATTTCTTCACGAAAACACGTTTTCCTATAATGGTAGGTCGAACTCTTACAGGGGAAGCGCAGGTTTCATGAAATGAGCTCAGAATGTCAAGTTATAATGAAATCTTCATTTTGTGTTAGTTTGTCATGATTTCTTCACGAAAACACGTTTTCCTATAATGGTAGGTCGAACTCTTATAGGGGAAGCGCAGGTTTCATGAAATGAGCTCAGAATGTCAAGTTATAATGAAATCTTCATTTTGTGTTAGTTTGTCATGATTTCTTCACGAAAACACGTTTTCCTATAATGGTAGGTCGAACTCTTACAGGGGAAGCGCAGGTTTCATGAAATGAGCTCAGAATGTCATGTTATAATGAAATCTTCATTTTGTGTTAGTTTGTCATGATTTCTTAACGAAAACACGTTTTCCTATAATGGTAGGTCGAACTCTTATAGGGGAAGCGCAGGTTTCATGAAATGAGCTCAGAATGTCAAGTTATAATGAAATCTTCATTTTGTGTTAGTTTGTCATGATTTCTTCACGAAAACACGTTTTCCTATAATGGTAGGTCGAACTCTTACAGGGGAAGCGCAGGTTTCATGAAATCAACTCAGAATGTCAAGTTATAATGAAATCTTCATTTTGTGTTAGTTTGTCATGATTTCTTCACGAAAACACGTTTTCCTAAAATGGTACGTCGAACTCTTATAGGGGAAGCGCAGGTTTCATGAAATTAGCTCAGAATGTCAAGTTATAATGAAATCTTCATTTTGTGTTAGTTTGTCATGATTTCTTCACGAAAACACGTTTTCCTATAATGGTAGGTCGAACTCTTTTAGGGGAAGCGCAGGTTTCATGAAATCAACTCAGAATGTCAACTTATAATGAAATCTTCATTTTATCTTAGTTTGTCATGATTTCTTCACGAAAACACGTTTTCCTATAATGGTAGGTCGAACTCTTATAGGGGAAGCGCAGTTTTCATGAAATGAGCTCAGAATGTCAAGTTATAATGAAATCTTCATTTTGTGTTAGTTTCTCATGATTTCTTCACGAAAACACGTTTTCCTAAAATGGTAGGTCGAACTCTTGTAGGGGAAGCGCAGGTTTCATGAAATGAGCTCAGAATGTCAAGTTATAATGAAATCTTCATTTTGTGTTAGTTTCTCATGATTTCTTCACGAAAACACGTTTTCCAATAATGGTAGGTCGAACTCTTACAGGGGAAGCGCAGGTTTCATGAAATCAACTCAGAATGTCAAGTTATAATGAAATCTTCATTTTGTGTTAGTTTGTCATGATTTCTTCACGAAAACACGTTTTCCTATAATGGTAGGTCGAACTCTTGTAGGGGAAGCGCAGTTTTCATGAAATGACCTCAGAATGTCAAGTTATAATGCAATCTTTATTTTGTGTTAGTTTCTCATGATTTCTTAACGAAAACACGTTTTCCTATAATGGTAGGTCGAACTCTTATAGGGGAAGCGCAGGTTTCATGAAATGAGCTCAGAATGTCAAGTTATAATGAAATCTTCATTTTGTGTTAGTTTGTCATGATTTCTTCACGAAAACACGTTTTCCTATAATGGTAGGTCGAACTCTTACAGGGGAAGCGCAGGTTTCATGAAATCAACTCAGAATGTCAAGTTATAATGAAATCTTCATTTTGTGTTAGTTTGTCATGATTTCTTCACGAAAACACGTTTTCCTAAAATGGTACGTCGAACTCTTATAGGGGAAGCGCAGGTTTCATGAAATTAGCTCAGAATGTCAAGTTATAATGAAATCTTCATTTTGTGTTAGTTTGTCATGATTTCTTCACGAAAACACGTTTTCCTATAATGGTAGGTCGAACTCTTTTAGGGGAAGCGCAGGTTTCATGAAATCAACTCAGAATGTCAACTTATAATGAAATCTTCATTTTATCTTAGTTTGTCATGATTTCTTCACGAAAACACGTTTTCCTATAATGGTAGGTCGAACTCTTATAGGGGAAGCGCAGTTTTCATGAAATGAGCTCAGAATGTCAAGTTATAATGAAATCTTCATTTTGTGTTAGTTTCTCATGATTTCTTCACGAAAACACGTTTTCCTAAAATGGTAGGTCGAACTCTTGTAGGGGAAGCGCAGGTTTCATGAAATGAGCTCAGAATGTCAAGTTATAATGAAATCTTCATTTTGTGTTAGTTTCTCATGATTTCTTCACGAAAACACGTTTTCCAATAATGGTAGGTCGAACTCTTACAGGGGAAGCGCAGGTTTCATGAAATCAACTCAGAATGTCAAGTTATAATGAAATCTTCATTTTGTGTTAGTTTGTCATGATTTCTTCACGAAAACACGTTTTCCTATAATGGTAGGTCGAACTCTTGTAGGGGAAGCGCAGTTTTCATGAAATGAGCTCAGAATGTCAAGTTATAATGCAATCTTTATTTTGTGTTAGTTTCTCATGATTTCTTCACGAAAACACGTTTTCCTATAATGGTAGGTCGAACTCTTGTAGGGGAAGCGCAGGTTTCATGAAATGAGCTCAGAATGTCAAGTTATAATGAAATCTTCATTTTGTGTTAGTTTCTCATGATTTCTTCACGAAAACACGTTTTCCTATAATGGTAGGTCGAACTCTTACAGGGGAAGCGCAGGTTTCATGAAATGAGCTCAGAATGTCAAGTTATAATGAAATCTTCATTTTGTGTTAGTTTGTCATGATTTCTTCGCGAAAAAACGTTTTCCTATAATGGTAGGTCGAACTCTTGTAGGGGAAGAGCAGGTTTCATGAAATCAACTCAGAATGTCAAGTTATAATGAAATCTTCATTTTGTGTTAGTTTGTCATGATTTCTTCACGAAAACACGTTTTCCTATAATGGTAGGTCGAACTCTTACAGGGGAAGCGCAGGTTTCATGAAATCAACTCAGAATGTCAAGTTATAATGAAATCTTCATTTTGTGTTAGTTTGTCATGATTTCTTCACGAAAACACGTTTTCCTATAATGGTAGGTCGAACTCTTGTAGGGGAAGCGCGGTTTTCATGAAATGAGCTCAGAATGTCAAGTTATAATGCAATCTTTATTTTGTGTTAGTTTCTCATGATTTCTTCACGAAAACACGTTTTCCTATAATGGTAGGTCGAACTCTTGTAGGGGAAGCGCAGGTTTCATGAAATGAGCTCAGAATGTCAAGTTATAATGAAATCTTCATTTTGTGTTAGTTTCTCATGATTTCTTCACGAAAACACGTTTTCCTATAATGGTAGGTCGAACTCTTACAGGGGAAGCGCAGGTTTCATGAAATGAGCTCAGAATGTCAAGTTATAATGAAATCTTCATTTTGTGTTAGTTTGTCATGATTTCTTCACGAAAAAACGTTTTCCTATAATGGTAGGTCGAACTCTTGTAGGGGAAGAGCAGGTTTCATGAAATCAACTCAGAATGTCAAGTTATAATGAAATCTTCATTTTGTGTTAGTTTGTCATGATTTCTTCACGAAAACACGTTTTCCTATAATGGTAGGTCGAACTCTTACAGGGGAAGCGCAGGTTTCATGAAATGAGCTCAGAATGTCAAGTTATAATGAAATCTTCATTTTGTGTTAGTTTGTCATGATTTCTTCACGAAAACACGTTTTCCTATAATGGTAGGTCGAACTCTTGTAGGGGAAGAGCAGGTTTCATGAAATCAACTCAGAATGTCAAGTTATAATGAAATCTTCATTTTGTGTTAGTTTGTCATGATTTCTTCACGAAAACACGTTTTCCTATAATGGTAGGTCGAACTCTTGTAGGGGAAGCGCAGGTTTCATGAAATGAGCTCAGAATGTCAAGTTATAATGAAATCTTCATTTTGTGTTAGTTTGTCATGATTTCTTCACGAAAACACGTTTTCCTATAATGGTAGGTCGAACTCTTGTAGGGGAAGCGCAGGTTTCATGAAGTGAGCTCAGAATGTCAAGTTATAATGAAATCTTCATTTTGTGTTAGTTTGTCATGATTTCTTCACGAAAACACATTTTCCTATAATGGTAGGTCGAACTCTTATAGGGGAAGCGCAGGTTTCATGAAATGAGCTCAGAATGTCAAGTTATAATGAAATCTTCATTTTGTGTTAGTTTGTCATGATTTCTTCACGAAAACACGTTTTCCTATAATGGTAGGTCGAACTCTTGTAGGGGAAGCGCAGGTTTCATGAAATCAACTCAGAATGTCAAGTTATAATGAAATCTTCATTTTGTGTTAGTTTGTCATGATTTCTTCACGAAAACACGTTTTCCTATAATGGTAGGTCGAACTCTTGTAGGGGAAGCGCAGTTTTCATGAAATGAGCTCAGAATGTCAAGTTATAATGAAATCTTTATTTTGTGTTAGTTTCTCATGATTTCTTCACGAAAACACGTTTTCCTATAATGGTAGGTCGAACTCTTGTAGGGGAAGCGCAGGTTTCATGAAATGAGCTCAGAATGTCAAGTTATAATGAAATCTTCATTTTGTGTTAGTTTGTCATGATTTCTTCACGAAAACACGTTTTCCTAAAATGGTAGGTCGAACTCTTATAGGGGAAGCGCAGGTTTCATGAAATGAGCTCAGAATGTCAAGTTATAATGAAATCTTCATTTTGTGTTAGTTTGTCATGATTTCTTCACGAAAACACGTTTTCCTATAATGGTAGGTCGAACTCTTACAGGGGAAGCGCAGGTTTCATGAAATCAACTCAGAATGTCAAGTTATAATGAAATCTTCATTTTGTGTTAGTTTGTCATGATTTCTTCACGAAAACACGATTTCCTATAATGGTAGGTCGAACTCTTGTAGGGGAAGCGCAGGTTTCATGAAATGAGCTCAGAATGTCAAGTTATAATGAAATCTTCATTTTGTGTTAGTTTGTCATGATTTCTTCACGAAAACACGTTTTCCTATAATGGTAGGTCGAACTCTTACAGGGGAAGCGCAGGTTTCATGAAATGAGCTCAGAATGTCAAGTTATAATGAAATCTTCATTTTGTGTTAGTTTCTCATGATTTCTTCACGAAAACACGTTTTCCTATAATGGTAGGTCGAACTCTTACAGTTGAAGCGCAGGTTTCATGAAATGAGCTCAGAATGTCATGTTATAATGAAATCTTCATTTTGTGTTAGTTTGTCATGATTTCTTCACGAAAACACGTTTTCCTATAATGGTAGGTCGAACTCTTATAGGGGAAGCGCAGGTTTCATGAAATGAGCTCAGAATGTCAAGTTATAATGAAATCTTCATTTTGTGTTAGTTTGTCATGATTTCTTCACGAAAACACGTTATCCTATAATGGTAGGTCGAACTCTTATAGGGGAAGCGCAGGTTTCATGAAATGAGCTCAGAATGTCAAGTTATAATGAAATCTTCATTTTGTGTTAGTTTGTCATGATTTCTTCACGAAAACACGTTTTCCTAAAATGGTAGGTCGAACTCTTATAGGGGAAGCGCAGGTTTCATGAAATGAGCTCAGAATGTCAAGTTATAATGAAATCTTCATTTTGTGTTAGTTTGTCATGATTTCTTCACGAAAACACGTTTTCCTATAATGGTAGGTCGAACTCTTGTAGGGGAAGCGCAGTTTTCATGAAATGAGCTCAGAATGTCAAGTTATAATGAAATCTTTTTTTTGTGTTAGTTTCTCATGATTTCTTCACGAAAACACGTTTTCCTATAATGGTAGGTCGAACTCTTGTAGGGGAAGCGCAGGTTTCATGAAATGAGCTCAGAATGTCAAGTTATAATGAAATCTTCATTTTGTGTTAGTTTGTCATGATTTCTTCACGAAAACACGTTTTCCTAAAATGGTAGGTCGAACTCTTATAGGGGAAGCGCAGGTTTCATGAAATGAGCTCAGAATGTCAAGTTATAATGAAATCTTCATTTTGTGTTAGTTTGTCATGATTTCTTCACGAAAACACGTTTTCCTATAATGGTAGGTCGAACTCTTACAGGGGAAGCGCAGGTTTCATGAAATCAACTCAGAATGTCAAGTTATAATGAAATCTTCATTTTGTGTTAGTTTGTCATGATTTCTTCACGAAAACACGATTTCCTATAATGGTAGGTCGAACTCTTGTAGGGGAAGCGCAGGTTTCATGAAATGAGCTCAGAATGTCAAGTTATAATGAAATCTTCATTTTGTGTTAGTTTGTCATGATTTCTTCACGAAAACACGTTTTCCTATAATGGTAGGTCGAACTCTTACAGGGGAAGCGCAGGTTTCATGAAATGAGCTCAGAATGTCAAGTTATAATGAAATCTTCATTTTGTGTTAGTTTCTCATGATTTCTTCACGAAAACACGTTTTCCTATAATGGTAGGTCGAACTCTTACAGGGGAAGCGCAGGTTTCATGAAATGAGCTCAGAATGTCATGTTATAATGAAATCTTCATTTTGTGTTAGTTTCTCATGATTTCTTCACGAAAACACGTTTTCCTATAATGGTAGGTCGAACTCTTACAGTTGAAGCGCAGGTTTCATGAAATGAGCTCAGAATGTCATGTTATAATGAAATCTTCATTTTGTGTTAGTTTGTCATGATTTCTTAACGAAAACACGTTTTCCTATAATGGTAGGTCGAACTCTTATAGGGGAAGCGCAGGTTTCATGAAATGAGCTCAGAATGTCAAGTTATAATGAAATCTTCATTTTGTGTTAGTTTGTCATGATTTCTTCACGAAAACACGTTATCCTATAATGGTAGGTCGAACTCTTATAGGGGAAGCGCAGGTTTCATGAAATGATCTCAGAATGTCAAGTTATAATGAAATCTTCATTTTGTGTTAGTTTGTCATGATTTCTTCACGAAAACACGTTTTCCTAAAATGGTAGGTCGAACTCTTATAGGGGAAGCGCAGGTTTCATGAAATGAGCTCAGAATGTCAAGTTATAATGAAATCTTCATTTTGTGTTAGTTTGTCATGATTTCTTCACGAAAACACGTTTTCCTATAATGGTAGGTCGAACTCTTACAGGGGAAGCGCAGGTTTCATGAAATCAACTCAGAATGTCAAGTTATAATGAAATCTTCATTTTGTGTTAGTTTGTCATGATTTCTTCACGAAAACACGTTTTCCTATAATGGTAGGTCGAACTCTTGTAGGGGAAGCGCAGGTTTCATGAAATGAGCTCAGAATGTCAAGTTATAATGAAATCTTCATTTTGTGTTAGTTTGTCATGATTTCTTCACGAAAACACGTTTTCCTATAATGGTAGGTCGAACTCTTACAGGGGAAGCGCAGGTTTCATGAAATGAGCTCAGAATGTCAAGTTATAATGAAATCTTCATTTTGTGTTAGTTTCTCATGATTTCTTCACGAAAACACGTTTTCCTATAATGGTAGGTCTAACTCTTACAGGGGAAGCGCAGGTTTCATGAAATGAGCTCAGAATGTCATGTTATAATGAAATCTTCATTTTGTGTTAGTTTCTCATGATTTCTACACGAAAACACGTTTTCCTATAATGGTAGGTCGAACTCTTACAGTTGAAGCGCAGGTTTCATGAAATGAGCTCAGAATGTCATGTTATAATGAAATCTTCATTTTGTGTTAGTTTGTCATGATTTCTTAACGAAAACACGTTTTCCTATAATGGTAGGTCGAACTCTTATAGGGGAAGCGCAGGTTTCATGAAATGAGCTCAGAATGTCAAGTTATAATGAAATCTTCATTTTGTGTTAGTTTGTCATGATTTCTTCACGAAAACACGTTTTCCTATAATGGTAGGTCGAACTCTTACAGGGGAAGCGCAGGTTTCATGAAATCAACTCAGAATGTCAAGTTATAATGAAATCTTCATTTTGTGTTAGTTTGTCATGATTTCTTCACGAAAACACGTTTTCCTATAATGGTAGGTCGAACTCTTGTAGGGGAAGCGCAGTTTTCATGAAATGAGCTCAGAATGTCAAGTTATATTGAAATCTTTATTTTGTGTTAGTTTCTCATGATTTCTTCACGAAAACACGTTTTCCTATAATGGTAGGTCGAACTCTTGTAGGGGAAGCGCAGGTTTCATGAAATGAGCTCAGAATGTCAAGTTATAATGAAATCTTCATTTTGTGTTAGTTTGTCATGATTTCTTCACGAAAACACGTTTTCCTATAATGGTAGGTCGAACTCTTACAGGGGAAGCGCAGGTTTCATGAAATGAGCTCAGAATGTCAAGTTATAATGGAATCTTCATTTTGTGTTAGTTTGTCATGATTTCTTCACGAAAACACGTTTTCCTATAATGGTAGGTCGAACTCTTATAGGGGAAGCGCAGGTTTCATGAAATGAGCTCAGAATGTCAAGTTATAATGAAATCTTCATTTTGTGTTAGTTTCTCATGATTTCTTCACGAAAACACGTTTTCCTATAATGGTAGGTCGAACTCTTACAGGGGAAGCGCAGGTTTCATGAAATGAGCTCAGAATGTCATGTTATAATGAAATCTTCATTTTGTGTTAGTTTGTCATGATTTCTTCACGAAAACACGTTTTCCTATAATGGTAGGTCGAACTCTTATAGGGGAAGCGCAGGTTTCATGAAATGAGCTCAGAATGTCAAGTTAAAATGAAATCTTCATTTTGTGTTAGTTTGTCATGATTTCTTCACGAAAACACGTTTTCCTATAATGGTAGGTCGAACTCTTACAGGGGAAGCGCAGGTTTCATGAAATCAACTCAGAATGTCAAGTTATAATGAAATCTTCATTTTGTGTTAGTTTGTCATGATTTCTTCACGAAAACACGTTTTCCTATAATGGTAGGTCGAACTCTTACAGGGGAAGCGCAGGTTTCATGAAATCAACTCAGAATGTCAAGTTATAATGAAATCTTCATTTTGTGTTAGTTTGTCATGATTTCTTCACGAAAACACGTTTTCCTATAATGGTAGGTCGAACTCTTGTAGTGGAAGCGCAGGTTTCATGAAATCAACTCAGAATGTCAAGTTATAATGAAATCTTCATTTTGTGTTAGTTTGTCATGATTTCTTCACGAAAACACGTTTTCCTATAATGGTAGGTCGAACTCTTGTAGGGGTAGCGCAGGTTTCATGAAATGAGCTCAGAATGTCAAGTTATAATGAAATCTTCATTTTGTGTTAGTTTCTCATGATTTCTTCACGAAAACACGTTTTCCTATAATGGTAGGTCGAACTCTTACAGGGAAAGCGCAGGTTTCATGAAATGAGCTCAGAATGTCAAGTTATAATGAAATCTTCATTTTGTGTTAGTTTGTCATGATTTCTTCACGAAAACACGTTTTCCTATAATGGTAGGTCGAACTCTTATAGGGGAAGCGCAAGTTTCATGAAATGAGCTCAGAATGTCAAGTTATAATGAAATCTTCATTTTGTGTTAGTTTCTCATGATTTCTTCACGAAAACACGTTTTCCTATAATGGTAGGTCGAACTCTTACAGGGAAAGCGCAGGTTTCATGAAATGAGCTCAGAATGTCAAGTTATAATGAAATCTTCATTTTGTGTTAGTTTGTCATGATTTCTTCACGAAAACACGTTTTCCTATAATGGTAGGTCGAACTCTTATAGGGGAAGCGCAAGTTTCATGAAATGAGCTCAGAATGTCAAGTTATAATGAAATCTTCATTTTGTGTTAGTTTCTCATGATTTCTTCACGAAAACACGTTTTCCTATAATGGTAGGTCGAACTCTTACAGGGGAAGCGCAGGTTTCATGAAATGAGCTCAGAATGTCATGTTATAATGAAATCTTCATTTTGTGTTAGTTTGTCATGATTTCTTCACGAAAACACGTTTTCCTATAATGGTAGGTCGAACTCTTGTAGGGGAAGAGCAGGTTTCATGAAATGAGCTCAGAATGTCAAGTTATAATGAAATCTTCATTTTGTGTTAGTTTGTCATGATTTCTTCACGAAAACACGTTTTCCTATAATGGTAGGTCGAACTCTTGTAGGGGAAGCGCAGGTTTCATGAAATCAACTCAGAAGGTCAAGTTATAATGAAATCTTCATTTTGTGTTAGTTTGTCATGATTTCTTCACGAAAACACGTTTTCCTATAATGGTATGTCGAAGTCTTGTAGGGGAAGAGCAGGTTTCATGAAATCAACTCAGAATGTCAAGTTATAATGAAATCTTCATTTTGTGTTAGTTTGTCATGATTTCTTCACGAAAACACGTTTTCCTATAATGGTAGGTCGAACTCTTGTAGGGGAAGCGCAGGTTTCATGAAATCAACTCAGAATGTCAAGTTATAATGAAATCTTCATTTTGTGTTAGTTTGTCATGATTTCTTCACGAAAACACGTTTTCCTATAATGGTAGGTCGAACTCTTGTAGGGGAAGCGCAGGTTTCATGAAATCAACTCAGAATGTCAAGTTATAATGAAATCTTCATTTTGTGTTAGTTTGTCATGATTTCTTCACGATGTTACGATCCAGTCTAGGGTTGGACCGCAACAAAGTGAAAGGGAAGGAGGGATTGGGGAGGACAGGACAACTAGGGCTAGGAGAAGGGAACACGGGACACAGAGGGAGTCTTTTTTTTATAGTTTTTTTTTATAGTTTTTCACAAACACAGTACAAACACTAGGTGTAACGAACGTCAGGAGTGACAAAGGCCAAAGAAACAAACAAAAGCACATCTACCGAGTATCCCAAGCTGAGCTACCTAAGTGAACACAAAGAAAATGGTGAAATGAAACAACAATGCCTAAATCTATCTCCCTGACCAAACAAACAATAATCCCCACGTTAACGAATAAACCAAAAAAGGCAGACACTCCCTACACACCTAGTGAAACACGAAACACCAAGCCGAGGCAAAGGTATCAAAAGGGAAAACCGAGAGGCGAAGTCGAAACACAGGCGAAAGTCCAAAACCAATCAAGCAATCAGAAACAAAGGCGAAAGTACAAATAAGGGCGAGGCGAGAATCGAAAGTCAAGGGCAAAACAGTCATACACGATCAATCAAACAAAGCAAAAGCGAACAGAGAGCGAGCTAGCAGGCGAGAAGCAAGTAGCGGGCAAACGAAGGGACGAAGCGGCGAACTCTTCAGCCGGTGAACCGGAAACGGCTCCGAGGGCAAGGGAGGCGGGGTCAGGTCCTGAGGGCGGAGTCGAGGGGGCGGGCGACCAATCGGCGAGTGGGCAGGACGTCCGAAGGACCTGCAGGCATCCTCCTAAACTTACGGCACGTAACTCTTACGGCACGTACCCGAAACTTACGGCACAAATTCCTTACGGCACGTAACCCGAACTTACGGCACGTAACACCCCCCCACACAAGAGTGAACCCACACGGGTCACCAAAATACACAGATCCCAAACAAAAAACAACAAAAATCACAAAATAAACATAAGAAAACAAACAGAACGGAACTTCAGGGGAGGTAACAGAGTTATTAGGATCCGGGGTCACAGACTCAATCTTCGAAGGTTTATCCAGCAACGGCACAGACATGAACGTGTCCTCGAGGTCAATGTCGGCAAGCTGGCGCCGCTGTGCACGAGTAAGCACACACGCAGGAAACACCGTCGGGTGTTCCACCGCTACATCATTTTCACACAGCACAGGGTCCAGAACGACTTTGGGTAGAGGAACGATTCTCTTCCCCGCTATGTCATTCCCAAGAATAAACGTAATGCCTGGGACAGGTAACTGGGGCTGGACAGCTACTCGCACGTATCCCGAGAAATCGGGAGTACACAGATAAACGGTGTGCAGGGGAACTCCAGCCACACATAAATCGATTCCCTGCACCAACACATCCGTACCACAGTACGTTTCGTCACATAGGGGAATAACTCCTTCCACCAAGAAGGACTGAGCGGCTCCCGTATCCCGCAGGATAGTCACAGGGTGCCGAGCATCAGTCACACTGAGCGAAACCAACCCAGGAAATACAAATGGTTCGAAAGCAGCGTCAATACGAGAGGACGAGGGCGAAGAACTGTTGGGGCAGGCAGCAACATTTACTTTCCTAGCTGCTGAACGAGCTTCCTTGCGCTTTAACACAGGACAAACAGATATAATATGGCCCACTTCGTGGCAATAGAAACACTCGCGTTTCTCCACGGGTGGTGGAGACGATGCTGACGAGGGGGAGGATACGACTGGACGAGTTTTACGAGGCAAAGGAATCGGAGCAAACACAGTTTTGTGGGTCAAAACGAACTCGTCAGCGAGGGTGGCAGCTTCAGTTAGCGAAGTGACCTTTTGCTCATTCAGGTACACTACCACTCGATCAGGAACACAGTTCTTAAATTCTTCTAACAGGACCAGTTCCTTAAGCTGGTCGAAGGTAAACACACCACTAGCGCCGCACCACTTATCAAATAAGACGGCTTTCTCGCGTGCGAACTCCACGTATGTTTGGCTGGCGGATTTGGGAAGCTTTCGAAAGTTCTGCCGATAAGCTTCCGGCACTAACTCATAAGCGCGAAGCACAGTAGCCTTCACAATGTCGTAATCTAGGCTCTGCTCTAACGCAAGAGCCGAACAAACCTCCTGTGCCTTACCCACAAGCTTACATTGCAGTAACAGTGACCAAAGGTGTTTGGGCCAGTTCAATGTCATAGCAATGCGCTCAAAAATGGAAAAGTAGGCGTCTACCTCATTTTCCCGAAACACAGGAACAAGACCGATGTGTCGGCTCACATCAAAGCTCGATCTACCAATTTCCGGGGAGACAGGCGAGCTCAAGGGAGACCGGGGACGGGGTCTAGGAGCGTCTTGGGCGTCAGCCTGGTCTCGGGCGGAGCGAGCTGCGGGTGGAGGTGTACCTGGTGTGGGTACCTTACGCGGAAGAGGCATTGGTTTTTGGTCGCCCATGCTCATCCGACGTAACTCCAGCTCCTTCTCAGCCTCCATCTCCATAGCCCGGACACGGAGTAGCTGAGCCTGGTACTCCTGTCTCTTAATCTCAAGCTCGAGCTCCCGTAACTTAATCGTCAGCAGTAGGTCCTCCCTGGTTGAGCGGGGATCCCCAAGATCCATGCGGTGTCCACTCCCTGGATCGTCGCTGCTGGCCTCCGCTACAGCAGACATCCGAACCGGGGTGGCAGCAACACTAGGGGATCCACCCAACTCAGGCAGTATACCTTGCTGAACCAATTCATCGAGCAAAAATTGCTTAACGACCCGCTTGGAAGCCTCAGCGGGGACCAAAATGTTAAAGAAGTCTGCTATCTGTAGCAGATCATCCTTGCGGCACACATCAAATTGTTCGAGTGTGGGGTAAAGGGTGAACGCAACAAGGTCGAATTGGGCCATCACGATTACTGCAATCACCACAACACCCCCCCACACAAAAAAAATCCGCCAGACAAGCACGAAAGGGAAAGAAGGAAAGGACGAGCCCCCAATTTTGTTACGATCCAGTCTAGGGTTGGACCGCAACAAAGTGAAAGGGAAGGAGGGATTGGGGAGGACAGGACAACTAGGGCTAGGAGAAGGGAACACGGGACACAGAGGGAGTCTTTTTTTTATAGTTTTTTTTTATAGTTTTTCACAAACACAGTACAAACACTAGGTGTAACGAACGTCAGGAGTGACAAAGGCCAAAGAAACAAACAAAAGCACATCTACCGAGTATCCCAAGCTGAGCTACCTAAGTGAACACAAAGAAAATGGTGAAATGAAACAACAATGCCTAAATCTATCTCCCTGACCAAACAAACAATAATCCCCACGTTAACGAATAAACCAAAAAAGGCAGACACTCCCTACACACCTAGTGAAACACGAAACACCAAGCCGAGGCAAAGGTATCAAAAGGGAAAACCGAGAGGCGAAGTCGAAACACAGGCGAAAGTCCAAAACCAATCAAGCAATCAGAAACAAAGGCGAAAGTACAAATAAGGGCGAGGCGAGAATCGAAAGTCAAGGGCAAAACAGTCATACACGATCAATCAAACAAAGCAAAAGCGAACAGAGAGCGAGCTAGCAGGCGAGAAGCAAGTAGCGGGCAAACGAAGGGACGAAGCGGCGAACTCTTCAGCCGGTGAACCGGAAACGGCTCCGAGGGCAAGGGAGGCGGGGTCAGGTCCTGAGGGCGGAGTCGAGGGGGCGGGCGACCAATCGGCGAGTGGGCAGGACGTCCGAAGGACCTGCAGGCATCCTCCTAAACTTACGGCACGTAACTCTTACGGCACGTACCCGAAACTTACGGCACAAATTCCTTACGGCACGTAACCCGAACTTACGGCACGTAACAACGAAAACACGTTTTCCTAAAATGGTAGGTCGAACTCTTATAGGGGAAGCGCAGGTTTCATGAAATGAGCTCAGAATGTCAAGTTATAATGAAATCTTCATTTTGTGTTAGTTTGTCATGATTTCTTCACGAAAACACGTTTTCCTATAATGGTAGGTCGAACTCTTGTAGTGGAAGCGCAGGTTTCATGAAATGAGCTCAGAATGTCAAGTTATAATGAAATCTTCATTTTGTGTTAGTTTGTCATGATTTCTTCACGAAAACACGTTTTCCTATAATGGTAGGTCGAACTCTTGTAGGGGAAGCGCAGGTTTCATGAAATCAACTCAGAATGTCAACTTATAATGAAATCTTCATTTTGTGTTAGTTTGTCATGATTTCTTCACGAAAACACGTTTTCCTATAATGGTAGGTCGAACTCTTGTAGGGGAAGAGCAGGTTTCATGAAATGAGCTCAGAATGTCAAGTTATAATGAAATCTTCATTTTGTGTTAGTTTGTCATGATTTCTTCACGAAAACACGTTTTCCTATAATGGTAGGTCGAACTCTTGTAGGGGAAGCGCAGGTTTCATGAAATCAACTCAGAAGGTCAAGTTATAATGAAATCTTCATTTTGTGTTAGTTTGTCATGATTTCTTCACGAAAACACGTTTTCCTATAATGGTATGTCGAAGTCTTGTAGGGGAAGAGCAGGTTTCATGAAATCAACTCAGAATGTCAAGTTATAATGAAATCTTCATTTTGTGTTAGTTTGTCATGATTTCTTCACGAAAACACGTTTTCCTATAATGGTAGGTCGAACTCTTGTAGGGAAAGCGCAGGTTTCATGAAATCAACTCAGAATGTCAAGTTATAATGAAATCTTCATTTTGTGTTAGTTTGTCATGATTTCTTCACGAAAACACGTTTTCCTATAATGGTAGGTCGAACTCTTGTAGGGGAAGCGCAGGTTTCATGAAATCAACTCAGAATGTCGTTATAATGAAATCTTCATTTTGTGTTAGTTTGTCATGATTTCTTCACGAAAACACGTTTTCCTAAAATGGTAGGTCGAACTCTTATAGGGGAAGCGCAGGTTTCATGAAATGAGCTCAGAATGTCAAGTTATAATGAAATCTTCATTTTGTGTTAGTTTGTCATGATTTCTTCACGAAAACACGTTTTCCTATAATGGTAGGTCGAACTCTTGTAGTGGAAGCGCAGGTTTCATGAAATGAGCTCAGAATGTCAAGTTATAATGAAATCTTCATTTTGTGTTAGTTTGTCATGATTTCTTCACGAAAACACGTTTTCCTATAATGGTAGGTCGAACTCTTGTAGGGGAAGCGCAGGTTTCATGAAATCAACTCAGAATGTCAACTTATAATGAAATCTTCATTTTGTGTTAGTTTGTCATGATTTCTTCACGAAAACACGTTTTCCTAAAATGGTAGGTCGAACTCTTACAGGGGAAGCGCAGGTTTCATGAAATCAACTCAGAATGTCAAGTTATAATGAAATCTTCATTTTGTGTTAGTTTGTCATGATTTCTTCACGAAAACACGTTTTCCTATAATGGTAGGTCGAACTCTTGTAGGGGAAGCGCAGTTTTCATGAAATGAGCTCAGAATGTCAAGTTATAATGAAATCTTTATTTTGTGTTAGTTTCTCATGATTTCTTCACGAAAACACGTTTTCCTATAATGGTAGGTCGAACTCTTGTAGGGGAAGCGCAGGTTTCATGAAATGAGCTCAGAATGTCAAGTTATAATGAAATCTTCATTTTGTGTTAGTTTGTCATGATTTCTTCACGAAAACACGTTTTCCTATAATGGTAGGTCGAACTCTTACAGGGGAAGCGCAGGTTTCATGAAATGAGCTCAGAATGTCAAGTTATAATGAAATCTTCATTTTGTGTTAGTTTGTCATGATTTCTTCACGAAAACACGTTTTCCTATAATGGTAGGTCGAACTCTTATAGGGGAAGCGCAGGTTTCATGAAATGAGCTCAGAATGTCAAGTTATAATGAAATCTTCATTTTGTGTTAGTTTGTCATGATTTCTTCACGAAAACACGTTTTCCTATAATGGTAGGTCGAACTCTTGTAGGGGAAGAGCAGGTTTCATGAAATCAACTCAGAATGTCAAGTTATAATGAAATCTTCATTTTGTGTTAGTTTGTCATGATTTCTTCACGAAAACACGTTTTCCTATAATGGTAGGTCGAACTCTTGTAGGGGAAGCGCAGGTTTCATGAAATCAACTCAGAATGTCAAGTTATAATGAAATCTTCATTTTGTGTTAGTTTGTCATGATTTCTTCACGAAAACACGTTTTCCTATAATGGTAGGTCGAACTCTTGTAGGGGAAGCGCAGGTTTCATGAAATCAACTCAGAATGTCAAGTTATAATGAAATCTTCATTTTGTGTTAGTTTGTCATGATTTCTTCACGAAAACACGTTTTCCTAAAATGGTAGGTCGAACTCTTATAGGGGAAGCGCAGGTTTCATGAAATGAGCTCAGAATGTCAAGTTATAATGAAATCTTCATTTTGTGTTAGTTTGTCATGATTTCTTCACGAAAACACGTTTTCCTATAATGGTAGGTCGAACTCTTGTAGTGGAAGCGCAGGTTTCATGAAATGAGCTCAGAATGTCAAGTTATAATGAAATCTTCATTTTGTGTTAGTTTGTCATGATTTCTTCACGAAAACACGTTTTCCTATAATGGTAGGTCGAACTCTTGTAGGGGAAGCGCAGGTTTCATGAAATCAACTCAGAATGTCAACTTATAATGAAATCTTCATTTTGTGTTAGTTTGTCATGATTTCTTCACGAAAACACGTTTTCCTAAAATGGTAGGTCGAACTCTTATAGGGGAAGCGCAGGTTTCATGAAATGAGCTCAGAATGTCAAGTTATAATGAAATCTTCATTTTGTGTTAGTTTGTCATGATTTCTTCACGAAAACACGTTTTCCTATAATGGTAGGTCGAACTCTTACAGGGGAAGCGCAGGTTTCATGAAATCAACTCAGAATGTCAAGTTATAATGAAATCTTCATTTTGTGTTAGTTTGTCATGATTTCTTCATGAAAACACGTTTTCCTATAATGGTAGGTCGAACTCTTGTAGGGGAAGCGCAGTTTTCATGAAATGAGCTCAGAATGTCAAGTTATAATGAAATCTTTATTTTGTGTTAGTTTCTCATGATTTCTTCACGAAAACACGTTTTCCTATAATGGTAGGTCGAACTCTTGTAGGGGAAGCGCAGGTTTCATGAAATGAGCTCAGAATGTCAAGTTATAATGAAATCTTCATTTTGTGTTAGTTTGTCATGATTTCTTCACGAAAACACGTTTTCCTATAATGGTAGGTCGAACTCTTACAGGGGAAGCGCAGGTTTCATGAAATGAGCTCAGAATGTCAAGTTATAATGAAATCTTCATTTTGTATTAGTTTGTCATGATTTCTTCACGAAAACACGTTTTCCTATAATGGTAGGTCGAACTCTTATAGGGGAAGCGCAGGTTTCATGAAATGAGCTCAGAATGTCAAGTTATAATGAAATCTTCATTTTGTGTTAGTTTCTCATGATTTCTTCACGAAAACACGTTTTCCTATAATGGTAGGTCGAACTCTTACAGGGGAAGCGCAGGTTTCATGAAATGAGCTCAGAATGTCATGTTATAATGAAATCTTCATTTTGTGTTAGTTTGTCATGATTTCTTAACGAAAACACGTTTTCCTATAATGGTAGGTCGAACTCTTATAGGGGAAGCGCAGGTTTCATGAAATGAGCTCAGAATATCAAGTTATAATGAAATCTTCATTTTGTGTTAGTTTGTCATGATTTCTTCACGAAAACACGTTTTCCTATAATGGTAGGTCGAACTCTTACAGGGGAAGCGCAGGTTTCATGAAATCAACTCAGAATGTCAAGTTATAATGAAATCTTCATTTTGTGTTAGTTTGTCATGATTTCTTCACGAAAACACGTTTTCCTATAATGGTAGGTCGAACTCTTACAGGGGAAGCGCAGGTTTCATGAAATCAACTCAGAATGTCAAGTTATAATGAAATCTTCATTTTGTGTTAGTTTGTCATGATTTCTTCACGAAAACACGTTTTCCTATAATGGTAGGTCGAACTCTTGTAGGGGAAGCGCAGTTTTCATGAAATGAGCTCAGAATGTCAAGTTATAATGAAATCTTCATTTTGTGTTAGTTTCTCATGATTTCTTCACGAAAACACGTTTTCCTATAATGGTAGGTCGAACTCTTGTAGGGGAAGCGCAGGTTTCATGAAATGAGCTCAGAATGTCAAGTTATAATGAAATCTTCATTTTGTGTTAGTTTCTCATGATTTCTTCACGAAAACACGTTTTCCTATAATGGTAGGTCGAACTCTTACAGGGAAAGCGCAGGTTTCATGAAATGAGCTCAGAATGTCAAGTTATAATGAAATCTTCATTTTGTGTTAGTTTGTCATGATTTCTTCACGAAAACACGTTTTCCTATAATGGTAGGTCGAACTCTTGTAGTGGAAGCGCAGGTTTCATGAAATCAACTCAGAATGTCAAGTTATAATGAAATCTTCATTTTGTGTTAGTTTGTCATGATTCTTCACGAAAACACGTTTTCCTATAATGGTAGGTCGAACTCTTGTAGGGGAAGCGCAGGTTTCATGAAATCAACTCAGAATGTCAAGTTATAATGAAATCTTCATTTTGTGTTAGTTTGTCATGATTTCTTCACGAAAACACGTTTTCCTAAAATGGTAGGTCGAACTCTTATAGGGGAAGCGCAGGTTTCATGAAATGAGCTCAGAATGTCAAGTTATAATGAAATCTTCATTTTGTGTTAGTTTGTCATGATTTCTTCACGAAAACACGTTTTCCTATAATGGTAGGTCGAACTCTTGTAGTGGAAGCGCAGGTTTCATGAAATTAGCTCAGAATGTCAAGTTATAATGAAATCTTCATTTTGTGTTAGTTTGTCATGATTTCTTCACGAAAACACGTTTTCCTATAATGGTAGGTCGAACTCTTGTAGGGGAAGCGCAGGTTTCATGAAATCAACTCAGAATGTCAACTTATAATGAAATCTTCATTTTGTGTTAGTTTGTCATGATTCCTTTACGAAAACTCGTTTTCCTATAAAGGTAGGTCGAACTCTTGTAGGGGTAGCGCAGGTTTCATGAAATGAGCTCAGAATGTCAAGTTATAATGAAATCTTCATTTTGTGTTAGTTTCTCATGATTTCTTCACGAAAACACGTTTTCCTATAATGGTAGGTCGAACTCTTACAGGGAAAGCGCAGGTTTCATGAAATGAGCTCAGAATGTCAAGTTATAATGAAATCTTCATTTTGTGTTAGTTTGTCATGATTTCTTCACGAAAACACGTTTTCCTATAATGGTAGGTCGAACTCTTATAGGGGAAGCGCAAGTTTCATGAAATGAGCTCAGAATGTCAAGTTATAATGAAATCTTCATTTTGTGTTAGTTTCTCATGATTTCTTCACGAAAACACGTTTTCCTATAATGGTAGGTCGAACTCTTACAGGGGAAGCGCAGGTTTCATGAAATGAGCTCAGAATGTCATGTTATAATGAAATCTTCATTTTGTGTTAGTTTGTCATGATTTCTTCACGAAAACACGTTTTCCTATAATGGTATGTCGAAGTCTTGTAGGGGAAGAGCAGGTTTCATGAAATCAACTCAGAATGTCAAGTTATAATGAAATCTTCATTTTGTGTTAGTTTGTCATGATTTCTTCACGAAAACACGTTTTCCTATAATGGTAGGTCGAACTCTTGTAGGGGAAGCGCAGGTTTCATGAAATCAACTCAGAATGTCAAGTTATAATGAAATCTTCATTTTGTGTTAGTTTGTCATGATTTCTTCACGAAAACACGTTTTCCTATAATGGTAGGTCGAACTCTTGTAGGGGAAGCGCAGGTTTCATGAAATCAACTCAGAATGTCAAGTTATAATGAAATCTTCATTTTGTGTTAGTTTGTCATGATTTCTTCACGAAAACACGTTTTCCTAAAATGGTAGGTCGAACTCTTATAGGGGAAGCGCAGGTTTCATGAAATGAGCTCAGAATGTCAAGTTATAATGAAATCTTCATTTTGTGTTAGTTTGTCATGATTTCTTCACGAAAACACGTTTTCCTATAATGGTAGGTCGAACTCTTGTAGTGGAAGCGCAGGTTTCATGAAATGAGCTCAGAATGTCAAGTTATAATGAAATCTTCATTTTGTGTTAGTTTGTCATGATTTCTTCACGAAAACACGTTTTCCTATAATGGTAGGTCGAACTCTTGTAGGGGAAGCGCAGGTTTCATGAAATCAACTCAGAATGTCAACTTATAATGAAATCTTCATTTTGTGTTAGTTTGTCATGATTTCTTCACGAAAACACGTTTTCCTAAAATGGTAGGTCGAACTCTTATAGGGGAAGCGCAGGTTTCATGAAATGAGCTCAGAATGTCAAGTTATAATGAAATCTTCATTTTGTGTTAGTTTGTCATGATTTCTTCACGAAAACACGTTTTCCTATAATGGTAGGTCGAACTCTTGTAGGGGAAGCGCAGGTTTCATGAAATCAACTCAGAATGTCAAGTTATAATGAAATCTTTATTTTGTGTTAGTTTCTCATGATTTCTTCACGAAAACACGTTTTCCTATAATGGTAGGTCGAACTCTTGTAGGGGAAGCGCAGGTTTCATGAAATGAGCTCAGAATGTCAAGTTATAATGAAATCTTCATTTTGTGTTAGTTTGTCATGATTTCTTCACGAAAACACGTTTTCCTATAATGGTAGGTCGAACTCTTACAGGGGAAGCGCAGGTTTCATGAAATGAGCTCAGAATGTCAAGTTATAATGAAATCTTCATTTTGTGTTAGTTTGTCATGATTTCTTCACGAAAACACGTTTTCCTATAATGGTAGGTCGAACTCTTATAGGGGAAGCGCAGGTTTCATGAAATGAGCTCAGAATGTCAAGTTATAATGAAATCTTCATTTTGTGTTAGTTTCTCATGATTTCTTCACGAAAACACGTTTTCCTATAATGGTAGGTCGAACTCTTACAGGGGAAGCGCAGGTTTCATGAAATGAGCTCAGAATGTCATGTTATAATGAAATCTTCATTTTGTGTTAGTTTGTCATGATTTCTTAACGAAAACACGTTTTCCTATAATGGTAGGTCGAACTCTTATAGGGGAAGCGCAGGTTTCATGAAATGAGCTCAGAATATCAAGTTATAATGAAATCTTCATTTTGTGTTAGTTTGTCATGATTTCTTCACGAAAACACGTTTTCCTATAATGGTAGGTCGAACTCTTACAGGGGAAGCGCAGGTTTCATGAAATCAACTCAGAATGTCAAGTTATAATGAAATCTTCATTTTGTGTTAGTTTGTCATGATTTCTTCACGAAAACACGTTTTCCTATAATGGTAGGTCGAACTCTTACAGGGGAAGCGCAGGTTTCATGAAATCAACTCAGAATGTCAAGTTATAATGAAATCTTCATTTTGTGTTAGTTTGTCATGATTTCTTCACGAAAACACGTTTTCCTATAATGGTAGGTCGAACTCTTGTAGGGGAAGCGCAGTTTTCATGAAATGAGCTCAGAATGTCAAGTTATAATGAAATCTTCATTTTGTGTTAGTTTCTCATGATTTCTTCACGAAAACACGTTTTCCTATAATGGTAGGTCGAACTCTTGTAGGGGAAGCGCAGGTTTCATGAAATGAGCTCAGAATGTCAAGTTATAATGAAATCTTCATTTTGTGTTAGTTTCTCATGATTTCTTCACGAAAACACGTTTTCCTATAATGGTAGGTCGAACTCTTACAGGGAAAGCGCAGGTTTCATGAAATGAGCTCAGAATGTCAAGTTATAATGAAATCTTCATTTTGTGTTAGTTTGTCATGATTTCTTCACGAAAACACGTTTTCCTATAATGGTAGGTCGAACTCTTGTAGTGGAAGCGCAGGTTTCATGAAATCAACTCAGAATGTCAAGTTATAATGAAATCTTCATTTTGTGTTAGTTTGTCATGATTCTTCACGAAAACACGTTTTCCTATAATGGTAGGTCGAACTCTTGTAGGGGAAGCGCAGGTTTCATGAAATCAACTCAGAATGTCAAGTTATAATGAAATCTTCATTTTGTGTTAGTTTGTCATGATTTCTTCACGAAAACACGTTTTCCTAAAATGGTAGGTCGAACTCTTATAGGGGAAGCGCAGGTTTCATGAAATGAGCTCAGAATGTCAAGTTATAATGAAATCTTCATTTTGTGTTAGTTTGTCATGATTTCTTCACGAAAACACGTTTTCCTATAATGGTAGGTCGAACTCTTGTAGTGGAAGCGCAGGTTTCATGAAATTAGCTCAGAATGTCAAGTTATAATGAAATCTTCATTTTGTGTTAGTTTGTCATGATTTCTTCACGAAAACACGTTTTCCTATAATGGTAGGTCGAACTCTTGTAGGGGAAGCGCAGGTTTCATGAAATCAACTCAGAATGTCAACTTATAATGAAATCTTCATTTTGTGTTAGTTTGTCATGATTCCTTTACGAAAACTCGTTTTCCTATAAAGGTAGGTCGAACTCTTGTAGGGGTAGCGCAGGTTTCATGAAATGAGCTCAGAATGTCAAGTTATAATGAAATCTTCATTTTGTGTTAGTTTCTCATGATTTCTTCACGAAAACACGTTTTCCTATAATGGTAGGTCGAACTCTTACAGGGAAAGCGCAGGTTTCATGAAATGAGCTCAGAATGTCAAGTTATAATGAAATCTTCATTTTGTGTTAGTTTGTCATGATTTCTTCACGAAAACACGTTTTCCTATAATGGTAGGTCGAACTCTTATAGGGGAAGCGCAAGTTTCATGAAATGAGCTCAGAATGTCAAGTTATAATGAAATCTTCATTTTGTGTTAGTTTCTCATGATTTCTTCACGAAAACACGTTTTCCTATAATGGTAGGTCGAACTCTTACAGGGGAAGCGCAGGTTTCATGAAATGAGCTCAGAATGTCATGTTATAATGAAATCTTCATTTTGTGTTAGTTTGTCATGATTTCTTCACGAAAACACGTTTTCCTATAATGGTAGGTCGAACTCTTGTAGGGGAAGAGCAGGTTTCATGAAATGAGCTCAGAATGTCAAGTTATAATGAAATCTTCATTTTGTGTTAGTTTGTCATGATTTCTTCACGAAAACACGTTTTCCTATAATGGTAGGTCGAACTCTTGTAGGGGAAGCGCAGGTTTCATGAAATCAACTCAGAAGGTCAAGTTATAATGAAATCTTCATTTTGTGTTAGTTTGTCATGATTTCTTCACGAAAACACGTTTTCCTATAATGGTATGTCGAAGTCTTGTAGGGGAAGAGCAGGTTTCATGAAATCAACTCAGAATGTCAAGTTATAATGAAATCTTCATTTTGTGTTAGTTTGTCATGATTTCTTCACGAAAACACGTTTTCCTATAATGGTAGGTCGAACTCTTGTAGGGGAAGCGCAGGTTTCATGAAATCAACTCAGAATGTCAAGTTATAATGAAATCTTCATTTTGTGTTAGTTTGTCATGATTTCTTCACGAAAACACGTTTTCCTATAATGGTAGGTCGAACTCTTGTAGGGGAAGCGCAGGTTTCATGAAATCAACTCAGAATGTCAAGTTATAATGAAATCTTCATTTTGTGTTAGTTTGTCATGATTTCTTCACGAAAACACGTTTTCCTAAAATGGTAGGTCGAACTCTTATAGGGGAAGCGCAGGTTTCATGAAATGAGCTCAGAATGTCAAGTTATAATGAAATCTTCATTTTGTGTTAGTTTGTCATGATTTCTTCACGAAAACACGTTTTCCTATAATGGTAGGTCGAACTCTTGTAGTGGAAGCGCAGGTTTCATGAAATGAGCTCAGAATGTCAAGTTATAATGAAATCTTCATTTTGTGTTAGTTTGTCATGATTTCTTCACGAAAACACGTTTTCCTATAATGGTAGGTCGAACTCTTGTAGGGGAAGCGCAGGTTTCATGAAATCAACTCAGAATGTCAACTTATAATGAAATCTTCATTTTGTGTTAGTTTGTCATGATTTCTTCACGAAAACACGTTTTCCTAAAATGGTAGGTCGAACTCTTACAGGGGAAGCGCAGGTTTCATGAAATGAGCTCAGAATGTCATGTTATAATGAAATCTTCATTTTGTGTTAGTTTGTCATGATTTCTTCACGAAAATACGTTTTCCTATAATGGTAGGTCGAACTCTTGTAGGGGAAGAGCAGGTTTCATGAAATGAGCTCAGAATGTCAAGTTATAATGAAATCTTCATTTTGTGTTAGTTTGTCATGATTTCTTCACGAAAACACGTTTTCCTATAATGGTAGGTCGAACTCTTGTAGGGGAAGCGCAGGTTTCATGAAATCAACTCAGAAGGTCAAGTTATAATGAAATCTTCATTTTGTGTTAGTTTGTCATGATTTCTTCACGAAAACACGTTTTCCTATAATGGTAGGTCGAACTCTTGTAGGGGAAGAGCAGGTTTCATGAAATCAACTCAGAATGTCAAGTTATAATGAAATCTTCATTTTGTGTTAGTTTGTCATGATTCTTCACGAAAACACGTTTTCCTATAATGGTAGGTCGAACTCTTGTAGTGGAAGCGCAGGTTTCATGAAATGAGCTCAGAATGTCAAGTTATAATGAAATCTTCATTTTGTGTTAGTTTCTCATGATTTCTTCACGAAAACACGTTTTCCTATAATGGTAGGTCGAACTCTTATAGGGGAAGCGCAAGTTTCATGAAATGAGCTCAGAATGTCAAGTTATAATGAAATCTTCATTTTGTGTTAGTTTGTCATGATTTCTTCACGAAAACACGTTTTCCTAAAATGGTACGTCGAACTCTTATAGGGGAAGCGCAGGTTTCATGAAATGAGCTCAGAATGTCAAGTTATAATGAAATCTTCATTTTGTGTTAGTTTGTCATGATTTCTTCACGAAAACACGTTTTCCTATAATGGTAGGTCGAACTCTTGTAGTTGAAGCGCAGGTTTCATGAAATTAGCTCAGAATGTCAAGTTATAATGAAATCTTCATTTTGTGTTAGTTTGTCATGATTTCTTCACGAAAACACGTTTTCCTATAATGGTAGGTCGAACTCTTGTAGGGGAAGCGCAGGTTTCATGAAATCAACTCAGAATGTCAACTTATAATGAAATCTTCATTTTGTCTTAGTTTGTCATGATTTCTTCACGAAAACACGTTTTCCTAAAATGGTAGGTCGAACTCTTATAGGGGAAGCGCAGGTTTCATGAAATGAGCTCAGAATGTCAAGTTATAATGAAATCTTCATTTTGTGTTAGTTTGTCATGATTTCATCACGAAAACACGTTTTCCTATAATGGTAGGTCGAACTCTTGTAGGGGAAGCGCAGGTTTCATGAAATCAACTCAGAATGTCAACTTATAATGAAATCTTCATTTTGTCTTAGTTTGTCATGATTTCTTCACGAAAACACGTTTTCCTATAATGGTAGGTCGAACTCTTACAGGGGAAGCGCAGGTTTCATGAAATCAACTCAGAATGTCAAGTTATAATGAAATCTTCATTTTGTGTTAGTTTGTCATGATTTCTTCACGAAAACACGTTTTCCTATAATGGTAGGTCGAACTCTTGTAGGGGAAGCGCAGTTTTCATGAAATGAGCTCAGAATGTCAAGTTATAATGAAATCTTTATTTTGTGTTAGTTTCTCATGATTTCTTCACGAAAACACGTTTTCCTATAATGGTAGGTCGAACTCTTGTAGGGGAAGCGCAGGTTTCATGAAATGAGCTCAGAATGTCAAGTTATAATGAAATCTTCATTTTGTGTTAGTTTGTCATGATTTCTTCACGAAAACACGTTTTCCTATAATGGTAGGTCGAACTCTTACAGGGGAAGCGCAGGTTTCATGAAATGAGCTCAGAATGTCAAGTTATAATGAAATCTTCATTTTGTGTTAGTTTGTCATGATTTCTTCACGAAAACACGTTTTCCTATAATGGTAGGTCGAACTCTTATAGGTGAAGCGCAGGTTTCATGAAATGAGCTCAGAATGTCAAGTTATAATGAAATCTTCATTTTGTGTTAGTTTGTCATGATTTCTTCACGAAAACACGTTTTCCTATAATGGTAGGTCGAACTCTTACAGGGGAAGCGCAGGTTTCATGAAATGAGCTCAGAATGTCATGTTATAATGAAATCTTCATTTTGTGTTAGTTTGTCATGATTTCTTAACGAAAACACGTTTTCCTATAATGGTAGGTCGAACTCTTATAGGGGAAGCGCAGGTTTCATGAAATGAGCTCAGAATGTCAAGTTATAATGAAATCTTCATTTTGTGTTAGTTTGTCATGATTTCTTCACGAAAACACGTTTTCCTATAATGGTAGGTCGAACTCTTACAGGGGAAGCGCAGGTTTCATGAAATCAACTCAGAATGTCAAGTTATAATGAAATCTTCATTTTGTGTTAGTTTGTCATGATTTCTTCACGAAAACACGTTTTCCTATAATGGTAGGTCGAACTCTTACAGGGGAAGCGCAGGTTTCATGAAATCAACTCAGAATGTCAAGTTATAATGAAATCTTCATTTTGTGTTAGTTTGTCATGATTTCTTCACGAAAACACGTTTTCCTATAATGGTAGGTCGAACTCTTGTAGGGGAAGCGCAGTTTTCATGAAATGAGCTCAGAATGTCAAGTTATAATGAAATCTTCATTTTGTGTTAGTTTCTCATGATTTCTTCACGAAAACACGTTTTCCTATAATGGTAGGTAGAACTCTTGTAGGGGAAGCGCAGGTTTCATGAAATGAGCTCAGAATGTCAAGTTATAATGAAATCTTCATTTTGTGTTAGTTTCTCATGATTTCTTCACGAAAACACGTTTTCCTATAATGGTAGGTCGAACTCTTACAGGGAAAGCGCAGGTTTCATGAAATGAGCTCAGAATGTCAAGTTATAATGAAATCTTCATTTTGTGTTAGTTTGTCATGATTTCTTCACGAAAACACGTTTTCCTATAATGGCAGGTCGAACTCTTGTAGTGGAAGCGCAGGTTTCATGAAATCAACTCAGAATGTCAAGTTATAATGAAATCTTCATTTTGTGTTAGTTTGTCATGATTCTTCACGAAAACACGTTTTCCTATAATGGTAGGTCGAACTCTTGTAGTGGAAGCGCAGGTTTCATGAAATTAGCTCAGAATGTCAAGTTATAATGAAATCTTCATTTTGTGTTAGTTTGTCATGATTTCTTCACGAAAACACGTTTTCCTATAATGGTAGGTCGAACTCTTGTAGGGGAAGCGCAGGTTTCATGAAATCAACTCAGAATGTCAACTTATAATGAAATCTTCATTTTGTCTTAGTTTGTCTTGATTTCTTCACGAAAACACGTTTTCCTAAAATGGTAGGTCGAACTCTTATAGGGGAAGCGCAGGTTTCATGAAATGAGCTCAGAATGTCAAGTTATAATGAAATCTTCATTTTGTGTTAGTTTGTCATGATTTCTTCACGAAAACACGTTTTCCTAAAATGGTAGGTCGAACTCTTATAGGGGAAGCGCAGGTTTCATGAAATGAGCTCAGAATATCAAGTTATAATGAAATCTTCATTTTGTGTTAGTTTGTCATGATTTCTTCACGAAAACACGTTTTCCTATAATGGTAGGTCGAACTCTTACAGGGGAAGCGCAGGTTTCATGAAATCAACTCAGAATGTCAAGTTATAATGAAATCTTCATTTTGTGTTAGTTTGTCATGATTTCTTCACGAAAACACGTTTTCCTATAATGGTAGGTCGAACTCTTACAGGGGAAGCGCAGGTTTCATGAAATCAACTCAGAATGTCAAGTTATAATGAAATCTTCATTTTGTGTTAGTTTGTCATGATTTCTTCACGAAAACACGTTTTCCTATAATGGTAGGTCGAACTCTTGTAGGGGAAGCGCAGTTTTCATGAAATGAGCTCAGAATGTCAAGTTATAATGAAATCTTCATTTTGTGTTAGTTTCTCATGATTTCTTCACGAAAACACGTTTTCCTATAATGGTAGGTCGAACTCTTGTGGGGGAAGCGCAGGTTTCATGAAATGAACTCAGAATTTCAAGTTATAATGAAATCTTCATTTCGTGTTAGTTTCTTATGATTTCTTCACGAAAACACATTTTCCTATAAAGGTAGATCGAACTCTTATGGGGGAAGCGCAGGTTTCATGAAATGAACTCAGAATTTCAAGTTACAATGAAATCTTCATTTCGTGTTAGTTTATCATGATTTCTTCACGAAAACACATTTTCCTATAATGGTAGGTCGAACTCTTATGGGGGAAGCGCAGGTTTCATGAAATGAGCTCAGAATGTCAAGTTATAATGAAATCTTCATTTTGTGTTAGTTTCTCATGATTTCTTCACGAAAACACGTTTTCCTATAATGGTAGGTCGAACTCTTGTAGGGGAAGCGCAGGTTTCATGAAATGAGCTCAGAATGTCAAGTTATAATGAAATCTTCATTTTGTGTTAGTTTCTCATGATTTCTTCACGAAAACACGTTTTCCTATAATGGTAGGTCGAACTCTTGTAGTGGAAGCGCAGGTTTCATGAAATGAGCTCAGAATGTCAAGTTATAATGAAATCTTCATTTTGTGTTAGTTTGTCATGATTTCTTCACGAAAACACGTTTTCCTATAATGGTAGGTCGAACTCTTGTAGGGGAAGCGCAGGTTTCATGAAATCAACTCAGAAGGTCAAGTTATAATGAAATCTTCATTTTGTGTTAGTTTGTCATGATTTCTTCACGAAAACACGTTTTCCTATAATGGTAGGTCGAACTCTTGTAGGGGAAGAGCAGGTTTCATGAAATCAACTCAGAATGTCAAGTTATAATGAAATCTTCATTTTGTGTTAGTTTGTCATGATTCTTCACGAAAACACGTTTTCCTATAATGGTAGGTCGAACTCTTGTAGTGGAAGCGCAGGTTTCATGAAATGAGCTCAGAATGTCAAGTTATAATGAAATCTTCATTTTGTGTTAGTTTCTCATGATTTCTTCACGAAAACACGTTTTCCTATAATGGTAGGTCGAACTCTTATAGGGGAAGCGCAAGTTTCATGAAATGAGCTCAGAATGTCAAGTTATAATGAAATCTTCATTTTGTGTTAGTTTGTCATGATTTCTTCACGAAAACACGTTTTCCTAAAATGGTACGTCGAACTCTTATAGGGGAAGCGCAGGTTTCATGAAATGAGCTCAGAATGTCAAGTTATAATGAAATCTTCATTTTGTGTTAGTTTGTCATGATTTCTTCACGAAAACACGTTTTCCTATAATGGTAGGTCGAACTCTTGTAGTTGAAGCGCAGGTTTCATGAAATTAGCTCAGAATGTCAAGTTATAATGAAATCTTCATTTTGTGTTAGTTTGTCATGATTTCTTCACGAAAACACGTTTTCCTATAATGGTAGGTCGAACTCTTGTAGGGGAAGCGCAGGTTTCATGAAATCAACTCAGAATGTCAACTTATAATGAAATCTTCATTTTGTCTTAGTTTGTCATGATTTCTTCACGAAAACACGTTTTCCTAAAATGGTAGGTCGAACTCTTATAGGGGAAGCGCAGGTTTCATGAAATGAGCTCAGAATGTCAAGTTATAATGAAATCTTCATTTTGTGTTAGTTTGTCATGATTTCATCACGAAAACACGTTTTCCTATAATGGTAGGTCGAACTCTTGTAGGGGAAGCGCAGGTTTCATGAAATCAACTCAGAATGTCAACTTATAATGAAATCTTCATTTTGTCTTAGTTTGTCATGATTTCTTCACGAAAACACGTTTTCCTATAATGGTAGGTCGAACTCTTACAGGGGAAGCGCAGGTTTCATGAAATCAACTCAGAATGTCAAGTTATAATGAAATCTTCATTTTGTGTTAGTTTGTCATGATTTCTTCACGAAAACACGTTTTCCTATAATGGTAGGTCGAACTCTTGTAGGGGAAGCGCAGTTTTCATGAAATGAGCTCAGAATGTCAAGTTATAATGAAATCTTTATTTTGTGTTAGTTTCTCATGATTTCTTCACGAAAACACGTTTTCCTATAATGGTAGGTCGAACTCTTGTAGGGGAAGCGCAGGTTTCATGAAATGAGCTCAGAATGTCAAGTTATAATGAAATCTTCATTTTGTGTTAGTTTGTCATGATTTCTTCACGAAAACACGTTTTCCTATAATGGTAGGTCGAACTCTTACAGGGGAAGCGCAGGTTTCATGAAATGAGCTCAGAATGTCAAGTTATAATGAAATCTTCATTTTGTGTTAGTTTGTCATGATTTCTTCACGAAAACACGTTTTCCTATAATGGTAGGTCGAACTCTTATAGGTGAAGCGCAGGTTTCATGAAATGAGCTCAGAATGTCAAGTTATAATGAAATCTTCATTTTGTGTTAGTTTCTCATGATTTCTTCACGAAAACACGTTTTCCTATAATGGTAGGTCGAACTCTTACAGGGGAAGCGCAGGTTTCATGAAATGAGCTCAGAATGTCATGTTATAATGAAATCTTCATTTTGTGTTAGTTTGTCATGATTTCTTAACGAAAACACGTTTTCCTATAATGGTAGGTCGAACTCTTATAGGGGAAGCGCAGGTTTCATGAAATGAGCTCAGAATGTCAAGTTATAATGAAATCTTCATTTTGTGTTAGTTTGTCATGATTTCTTCACGAAAACACGTTTTCCTATAATGGTAGGTCGAACTCTTACAGGGGAAGCGCAGGTTTCATGAAATCAACTCAGAATGTCAAGTTATAATGAAATCTTCATTTTGTGTTAGTTTGTCATGATTTCTTCACGAAAACACGTTTTCCTATAATGGTAGGTCGAACTCTTACAGGGGAAGCGCAGGTTTCATGAAATCAACTCAGAATGTCAAGTTATAATGAAATCTTCATTTTGTGTTAGTTTGTCATGATTTCTTCACGAAAACACGTTTTCCTATAATGGTAGGTCGAACTCTTGTAGGGGAAGCGCAGTTTTCATGAAATGAGCTCAGAATGTCAAGTTATAATGAAATCTTCATTTTGTGTTAGTTTCTCATGATTTCTTCACGAAAACACGTTTTCCTATAATGGTAGGTAGAACTCTTGTAGGGGAAGCGCAGGTTTCATGAAATGAGCTCAGAATGTCAAGTTATAATGAAATCTTCATTTTGTGTTAGTTTCTCATGATTTCTTCACGAAAACACGTTTTCCTATAATGGTAGGTCGAACTCTTACAGGGAAAGCGCAGGTTTCATGAAATGAGCTCAGAATGTCAAGTTATAATGAAATCTTCATTTTGTGTTAGTTTGTCATGATTTCTTCACGAAAACACGTTTTCCTATAATGGTAGGTCGAACTCTTGTAGTGGAAGCGCAGGTTTCATGAAATCAACTCAGAATGTCAAGTTATAATGAAATCTTCATTTTGTGTTAGTTTGTCATGATTCTTCACGAAAACACGTTTTCCTATAATGGTAGGTCGAACTCTTGTAGTGGAAGCGCAGGTTTCATGAAATTAGCTCAGAATGTCAAGTTATAATGAAATCTTCATTTTGTGTTAGTTTGTCATGATTTCTTCACGAAAACACGTTTTCCTATAATGGTAGGTCGAACTCTTGTAGGGGAAGCGCAGGTTTCATGAAATCAACTCAGAATGTCAACTTATAATGAAATCTTCATTTTGTCTTAGTTTGTCATGATTTCTTCACGAAAACACGTTTTCCTAAAATGGTAGGTCGAACTCTTATAGGGGAAGCGCAGGTTTCATGAAATGAGCTCAGAATGTCAAGTTATAATGAAATCTTCATTTTGTGTTAGTTTGTCATGATTTCTTCACGAAAACACGTTTTCCTAAAATGGTAGGTCGAACTCTTATAGGGGAAGCGCAGGTTTCATGAAATGAGCTCAGAATATCAAGTTATAATGAAATCTTCATTTTGTGTTAGTTTGTCATGATTTCTTCACGAAAACACGTTTTCCTATAATGGTAGGTCGAACTCTTACAGGGGAAGCGCAGGTTTCATGAAATCAACTCAGAATGTCAAGTTATAATGAAATCTTCATTTTGTGTTAGTTTGTCATGATTTCTTCACGAAAACACGTTTTCCTATAATGGTAGGTCGAACTCTTACAGGGGAAGCGCAGGTTTCATGAAATCAACTCAGAATGTCAAGTTATAATGAAATCTTCATTTTGTGTTAGTTTGTCATGATTTCTTCACGAAAACACGTTTTCCTATAATGGTAGGTCGAACTCTTGTAGGGGAAGCGCAGTTTTCATGAAATGAGCTCAGAATGTCAAGTTATAATGAAATCTTCATTTTGTGTTAGTTTCTCATGATTTCTTCACGAAAACACGTTTTCCTATAATGGTAGGTCGAACTCTTGTGGGGGAAGCGCAGGTTTCATGAAATGAACTCAGAATTTCAAGTTATAATGAAATCTTCATTTCGTGTTAGTTTCTTATGATTTCTTCACGAAAACACATTTTCCTATAAAGGTAGATCGAACTCTTATGGGGGAAGCGCAGGTTTCATGAAATGAACTCAGAATTTCAAGTTACAATGAAATCTTCATTTCGTGTTAGTTTATCATGATTTCTTCACGAAAACACATTTTCCTATAATGGTAGGTCGAACTCTTATGGGGGAAGCGCAGGTTTCATGAAATGAGCTCAGAATGTCAAGTTATAATGAAATCTTCATTTTGTGTTAGTTTCTCATGATTTCTTCACGAAAACACGTTTTCCTATAATGGTAGGTCGAACTCTTGTAGGGGAAGCGCAGGTTTCATGAAATGAGCTCAGAATGTCAAGTTATAATGAAATCTTCATTTTGTGTTAGTTTCTCATGATTTCTTCACGAAAACACGTTTTCCTATAATGGTAGGTCGAACTCTTGTAGTGGAAGCGCAGGTTTCATGAAATGAGCTCAGAATGTCAAGTTATAATGAAATCTTCATTTTGTGTTAGTTTGTCATGATTTCTTCACGAAAACACGTTTTCCTATAATGGTAGGTCGAACTCTTGTAGGGGAAGCGCAGGTTTCATGAAATCAACTCAGAATGTCAACTTATAATGAAATCTTCATTTTGTGTTAGTTTGTCATGATTTCTTCACGAAAACACGTTTTCCTATAATGGTAGGTCGAACTCTTGTAGCGGAAGAGCAGGTTTCATGAAATGAGCTCAGAATGTCAAGTTATAATGAAATCTTCATTTTGTGTTAGTTTGTCATGATTTCTTCACGAAAACACGTTTTCCTATAATGGTAGGTCGAACTCTTGTAGGGGAAGCGCAGGTTTCATGAAATCAACTCAGAAGGTCAAGTTATAATGAAATCTTCATTTTGTGTTAGTTTGTCATGATTTCTTCACGAAAACACGTTTTCCTATAATGGTATGTCGAAGTCTTGTAGGGGAAGAGCAGGTTTCATGAAATCAACTCAGAATGTCAAGTTATAATGAAATCTTCATTTTGTGTTAGTTTGTCATGATTTCTTCACGAAAACACGTTTTCCTATAATGGTAGGTCGAACTCTTGTAGGGGAAGCGCAGGTTTCATGAAATCAACTCAGAATGTCAAGTTATAATGAAATCTTCATTTTGTGTTAGTTTGTCATGATTTCTTCACGAAAACACGTTTTCCTATAATGGTAGGTCGAACTCTTGTAGGGGAAGCGCAGGTTTCATGAAATCAACTCAGAATGTCAAGTTATAATGAAATCTTCATTTTGTGTTAGTTTGTCATGATTTCTTCACGAAAACACGTTTTCCTAAAATGGTAGGTCGAACTCTTATAGGGGAAGCGCAGGTTTCATGAAATGAGCTCAGAATGTCAAGTTATAATGAAATCTTCATTTTGTGTTAGTTTGTCATGATTTCTTCACGAAAACACGTTTTCCTATAATGGTAGGTCGAACTCTTACAGGGGAAGCGCAGGTTTCATGAAATCAACTAAGAATGTCAAGTTATAATGAAATCTTCATTTTGTGTTAGTTTCTCATGATTTCTTTACGAAAACACGTTTTCCTATAATGGTAGGTCGAACTCTTGTAGGGGAAGCGCAGGTTTCATGAAATCAACTCAGAATGTCAACTTATAATGAAATCTTCATTTTGTGTTAGTTTGTCATGATTCCTTTACGAAAACTCGTTTTCCTATAAAGGTAGGTCGAACTCTTGTAGGGGAAGCGCAGGTTTCATGAAATGAGCTCAGAATGTCAAGTTATAATGAAATCTTCATTTTGTGTTAGTTTGTCATGATTTCTTCACGAAAACACGTTTTCCTAAAATGGTAGGTCGAACTCTTATAGGGGAAGCGCAGGTTTCATGAAATGAGCTCAGAATATCAAGTTATAATGAAATCTTCATTTTGTGTTAGTTTGTCATGATTTCTTCACGAAAACACGTTTTCCTATAATGGTAGGTCGAACTCTTACAGGGGAAGCGCAGGTTTCATGAAATCAACTCAGAATGTCAAGTTATAATGAAATCTTCATTTTGTGTTAGTTTGTCATGATTTCTTCACGAAAACACGTTTTCCTATAATGGTAGGTCGAACTCTTGTAGGGGAAGCGCAGTTTTCATGAAATGAGCTCAGAATGTCAAGTTATAATGAAATCTTCATTTTGTGTTAGTTTCTCATGATTTCTTCACGAAAACACGTTTTCCTATAATGGTAGGTCGAACTCTTGTAGGGGAAGCGCAGGTTTCATGAAATGAGCTCAGAATGTCAAGTTATAATGAAATCTTCATTTTGTGTTAGTTTCTCATGATTTCTTCACGAAAACACGTTTTCCTATAATGGTAGGTCGAACTCTTACAGGGAAAGCGCAGGTTTCATGAAATGAGCTCAGAATGTCAAGTTATAATGAAATCTTCATTTTGTGTTAGTTTGTCATGATTTCTTCACGAAAACACGTTTTCCTATAATGGTAGGTCGAACTCTTGTAGTGGAAGCGCAGGTTTCATGAAATCAACTCAGAATGTCAAGTTATAATGAAATCTTCATTTTGTGTTAGTTTGTCATGATTCTTCACGAAAACACGTTTTCCTATAATGGTAGGTCGAACTCTTGTAGGGGAAGCGCAGGTTTCATGAAATCAACTCAGAATGTCAAGTTATAATGAAATCTTCATTTTGTGTTAGTTTGTCATGATTTCTTCACGAAAACACGTTTTCCTAAAATGGTAGGTCGAACTCTTATAGGGGAAGCGCAGGTTTCATGAAATGAGCTCAGAATGTCAAGTTATAATGAAATCTTCATTTTGTGTTAGTTTGTCATGATTTCTTCACGAAAACACGTTTTCCTATAATGGTAGGTCGAACTCTTGTAGTGGAAGCGCAGGTTTCATGAAATTAGCTCAGAATGTCAAGTTATAATGAAATCTTCATTTTGTGTTAGTTTGTCATGATTTCTTCACGAAAACACGTTTTCCTATAATGGTAGGTCGAACTCTTGTAGCGGAAGAGCAGGTTTCATGAAATGAGCTCAGAATGTCAAGTTATAATGAAATCTTCATTTTGTGTTAGTTTGTCATGATTTCTTCACGAAAACACGTTTTCCTATAATGGTAGGTCGAACTCTTGTAGGGGAAGCGCAGGTTTCATGAAATCAACTCAGAAGGTCAAGTTATAATGAAATCTTCATTTTGTGTTAGTTTGTCATGATTTCTTCACGAAAACACGTTTTCCTATAATGGTATGTCGAAGTCTTGTAGGGGAAGAGCAGGTTTCATGAAATCAACTCAGAATGTCAAGTTATAATGAAATCTTCATTTTGTGTTAGTTTGTCATGATTTCTTCACGAAAACACGTTTTCCTATAATGGTAGGTCGAACTCTTGTAGGGGAAGCGCAGGTTTCATGAAATCAACTCAGAATGTCAAGTTATAATGAAATCTTCATTTTGTGTTAGTTTGTCATGATTTCTTCACGAAAACACGTTTTCCTATAATGGTAGGTCGAACTCTTGTAGGGGAAGCGCAGGTTTCATGAAATCAACTCAGAATGTCAAGTTATAATGAAATCTTCATTTTGTGTTAGTTTGTCATGATTTCTTCACGAAAACACGTTTTCCTAAAATGGTAGGTCGAACTCTTATAGGGGAAGCGCAGGTTTCATGAAATGAGCTCAGAATGTCAAGTTATAATGAAATCTTCATTTTGTGTTAGTTTGTCATGATTTCTTCACGAAAACACGTTTTCCTATAATGGTAGGTCGAACTCTTACAGGGGAAGCGCAGGTTTCATGAAATCAACTAAGAATGTCAAGTTATAATGAAATCTTCATTTTGTGTTAGTTTCTCATGATTTCTTTACGAAAACACGTTTTCCTATAATGGTAGGTCGAACTCTTGTAGGGGAAGCGCAGGTTTCATGAAATCAACTCAGAATGTCAACTTATAATGAAATCTTCATTTTGTGTTAGTTTGTCATGATTCCTTTACGAAAACTCGTTTTCCTATAAAGGTAGGTCGAACTCTTGTAGGGGAAGCGCAGGTTTCATGAAATGAGCTCAGAATGTCAAGTTATAATGAAATCTTCATTTTGTGTTAGTTTGTCATGATTTCTTCACGAAAACACGTTTTCCTAAAATGGTAGGTCGAACTCTTATAGGGGAAGCGCAGGTTTCATGAAATGAGCTCAGAATATCAAGTTATAATGAAATCTTCATTTTGTGTTAGTTTGTCATGATTTCTTCACGAAAACACGTTTTCCTATAATGGTAGGTCGAACTCTTACAGGGGAAGCGCAGGTTTCATGAAATCAACTCAGAATGTCAAGTTATAATGAAATCTTCATTTTGTGTTAGTTTGTCATGATTTCTTCACGAAAACACGTTTTCCTATAATGGTAGGTCGAACTCTTGTAGGGGAAGCGCAGTTTTCATGAAATGAGCTCAGAATGTCAAGTTATAATGAAATCTTCATTTTGTGTTAGTTTCTCATGATTTCTTCACGAAAACACGTTTTCCTATAATGGTAGGTCGAACTCTTGTAGGGGAAGCGCAGGTTTCATGAAATGAGCTCAGAATGTCAAGTTATAATGAAATCTTCATTTTGTGTTAGTTTCTCATGATTTCTTCACGAAAACACGTTTTCCTATAATGGTAGGTCGAACTCTTACAGGGAAAGCGCAGGTTTCATGAAATGAGCTCAGAATGTCAAGTTATAATGAAATCTTCATTTTGTGTTAGTTTGTCATGATTTCTTCACGAAAACACGTTTTCCTATAATGGTAGGTCGAACTCTTGTAGTGGAAGCGCAGGTTTCATGAAATCAACTCAGAATGTCAAGTTATAATGAAATCTTCATTTTGTGTTAGTTTGTCATGATTCTTCACGAAAACACGTTTTCCTATAATGGTAGGTCGAACTCTTGTAGGGGAAGCGCAGGTTTCATGAAATCAACTCAGAATGTCAAGTTATAATGAAATCTTCATTTTGTGTTAGTTTGTCATGATTTCTTCACGAAAACACGTTTTCCTAAAATGGTAGGTCGAACTCTTATAGGGGAAGCGCAGGTTTCATGAAATGAGCTCAGAATGTCAAGTTATAATGAAATCTTCATTTTGTGTTAGTTTGTCATGATTTCTTCACGAAAACACGTTTTCCTATAATGGTAGGTCGAACTCTTGTAGTGGAAGCGCAGGTTTCATGAAATTAGCTCAGAATGTCAAGTTATAATGAAATCTTCATTTTGTGTTAGTTTGTCATGATTTCTTCACGAAAACACGTTTTCCTATAATGGTAGGTCGAACTCTTGTAGGGGAAGCGCAGGTTTCATGAAATCAACTCAGAATGTCAACTTATAATGAAATCTTCATTATGTGTTAGTTTGTCATGATTCCTTTACGAAAACTCGTTTTCCTATAAAGGTAGGTCGAACTCTTGTAGGGGAAGCGCAGGTTTCATGAAATGAGCTCAGAATGTCAAGTTATAATGAAATCTTCATTTTGTGTTAGTTTGTCATGATTTCTTCACGAAAACACGTTTTCCTATAATGGTAGGTCGAACTCTTGTAGGGGAAGAGCAGGTTTCATGAAATCAACTCAGAATGTCAAGTTATAATGAAATCTTCATTTTGTGTTAGTTTGTCATGATTTCTTCACGAAAACACGTTTTCCTATAATGGTAGGTCGAACTCTTGTAGGGGAAGAGCAGGTTTCAAGAAATCAACTCAGAATGTCAAGTTATAATGAAATCTTCATTTTGTGTTAGTTTGTCATGATTTCTTCACGAAAACACGTTTTCCTATAATGGTAGGTCGAACTCTTGTAGGGGAAGCGCAGGTTTCATGAAATCAACTCAGAATGTCAAGTTATAATGAAATCTTCATTTTGTGTTAGTTTGTCATGATTTCTTCACGAAAACACGTTTTCCTAAAATGGTAGGTCGAACTCTTATAGGGGAAGCGCAGGTTTCATGAAATGAGCTCAGAATGTCAAGTTATAATGAAATCTTCATTTTGTGTTAGTTTGTCATGATTTCTTCACGAAAACACGTTTTCCTATAATGGTAGGTCGAACTCTTGTAGTGGAAGCGCAGGTTTCATGAAATGAGCTCAGAATGTCAAGTTATAATGAAATCTTCATTTTGTGTTAGTTTGTCATGATTTCTTCACGAAAACACGTTTTCCTATAATGGTAGGTCGAACTCTTGTAGGGGAAGCGCAGGTTTCATGAAATCAACTCAGAATGTCAACTTATAATGAAATCTTCATTTTGTGTTAGTTTGTCATGATTTCTTCACGAAAACACGTTTTCCTAAAATGGTAGGTCGAACTCTTATAGGGGAAGCGCAGGTTTCATGAAATGAGCTCAGAATGTCAAGTTATAATGAAATCTTCATTTTGTGTTAGTTTGTCATGATTTCTTCACGAAAACACGTTTTCCTAAAATGGTAGGTCGAACTCTTACAGGGGAAGCGCAGGTTTCATGAAATGAGCTCAGAATGTCAAGTTATAATGAAATCTTCATTTTGTGTTAGTTTGTCATGATTTCTTCACGAAAACACGTTTTCCTATAATGGTAGGTCGAACTCTTACAGGGGAAGCGCAGGTTTCATGAAATCAACTCAGAATGTCAAGTTATAATGAAATCTTCATTTTGTGTTAGTTTGTCATGATTTCTTCATGAAAACACGTTTTCCTATAATGGTAGGTCGAACTCTTGTAGGGGAAGCGCAGTTTTCATGAAATGAGCTCAGAATGTCAAGTTATAATGAAATCTTTATTTTGTGTTAGTTTCTCATGATTTCTTCACGAAAACACGTTTTCCTATAATGGTAGGTCGAACTCTTGTAGGGGAAGCGCAGGTTTCATGAAATGAGCTCAGAATGTCAAGTTATAATGAAATCTTCATTTTGTGTTAGTTTGTCATGATTTCTTCACGAAAACACGTTTTCCTATAATGGTAGGTCGAACTCTTACAGGGGAAGCGCAGGTTTCATGAAATGAGCTCAGAATGTCAAGTTATAATGAAATCTTCATTTTGTGTTAGTTTGTCATGATTTCTTCACGAAAACACGTTTTCCTATAATGGTAGGTCGAACTCTTACAGGGGAAGCGCAGGTTTCATGAAATCAACTCAGAATGTCAAGTTATAATGAAATCTTCATTTTGTGTTAGTTTGTCATGATTTCTTCACGAAAACACGTTTTCCTATAATGGTAGGTCGAACTCTTGTAGGGGAAGCGCAGTTTTCATGAAATGAGCTCAGAATGTCAAGTTATAATGAAATCTTCATTTTGTGTTAGTTTCTCATGATTTCTTCACGAAAACACGTTTTCCTATAATGGTAGGTCGAACTCTTGTAGGGGAAGCGCAGGTTTCATGAAATGAGCTCAGAATGTCAAGTTATAATGAAATCTTCATTTTGTGTTAGTTTCTCATGATTTCTTCACGAAAACACGTTTTCCTATAATGGTAGGTCGAACTCTTACAGGGAAAGCGCAGGTTTCATGAAATGAGCTCAGAATGTCAAGTTATAATGAAATCTTCATTTTGTGTTAGTTTGTCATGATTTCTTCACGAAAACACGTTTTCCTATAATGGTAGGTCGAACTCTTGTAGTGGAAGCGCAGGTTTCATGAAATCAACTCAGAATGTCAAGTTATAATGAAATCTTCATTTTGTGTTAGTTTGTCATGATTCTTCACGAAAACACGTTTTCCTATAATGGTAGGTCGAACTCTTGTAGGGGAAGCGCAGGTTTCATGAAATCAACTCAGAATGTCAAGTTATAATGAAATCTTCATTTTGTGTTAGTTTGTCATGATTTCTTCACGAAAACACGTTTTCCTAAAATGGTAGGTCGAACTCTTATAGGGGAAGCGCAGGTTTCATGAAATGAGCTCAGAATGTCAAGTTATAATGAAATCTTCATTTTGTGTTAGTTTGTCATGATTTCTTCACGAAAACACGTTTTCCTATAATGGTAGGTCGAACTCTTGTAGTGGAAGCGCAGGTTTCATGAAATTAGCTCAGAATGTCAAGTTATAATGAAATCTTCATTTTGTGTTAGTTTGTCATGATTTCTTCACGAAAACACGTTTTCCTATAATGGTAGGTCGAACTCTTGTAGGGGAAGCGCAGGTTTCATGAAATCAACTCAGAATGTCAACTTATAATGAAATCTTCATTTTGTGTTAGTTTGTCATGATTCCTTTACGAAAACTCGTTTTCCTATAAAGGTAGGTCGAACTCTTGTAGGGGAAGCGCAGGTTTCATGAAATGAGCTCAGAATGTCAAGTTATAATGAAATCTTCATTTTGTGTTAGTTTGTCATGATTTCTTCACGAAAACACGTTTTCCTAAAATGGTAGGTCGAACTCTTATAGGGGAAGCGCAGGTTTCATGAAATGAGCTCAGAATATCAAGTTATAATGAAATCTTCATTTTGTGTTAGTTTGTCATGATTTCTTCACGAAAACACGTTGTCCTATAATGGTAGGTCGAACTCTTACAGGGGAAGCGCAGGTTTCATGAAATCAACTCAGAATGTCAAGTTATAATGAAATCTTCATTTTGTGTTAGTTTGTCATGATTTCTTCACGAAAACACGTTTTCCTATAATGGTAGGTCGAACTCTTACAGGGGAAGCGCAGGTTTCATGAAATCAACTCAGAATGTCAAGTTATAATGAAATCTTCATTTTGTGTTAGTTTGTCATGATTTCTTCACGAAAACACGTTTTCCTATAATGGTAGGTCGAACTCTTGTAGGGGAAGCGCAGTTTTCATGAAATGAGCTCAGAATGTCAAGTTATAATGAAATCTTCATTTTGTGTTAGTTTCTCATGATTTCTTCACGAAAACACGTTTTCCTATAATGGTAGGTCGAACTCTTGTAGGGGAAGCGCAGGTTTCATGAAATGAGCTCAGAATGTCAAGTTATAATGAAATCTTCATTTTGTGTTAGTTTCTCATGATTTCTTCACGAAAACACGTTTTCCTATAATGGTAGGTCGAACTCTTACAGGGAAAGCGCAGGTTTCATGAAATGAGCTCAGAATGTCAAGTTATAATGAAATCTTCATTTTGTGTTAGTTTGTCATGATTTCTTCACGAAAACACGTTTTCCTATAATGGTAGGTCGAACTCTTGTAGTGGAAGCGCAGGTTTCATGAAATCAACTCAGAATGTCAAGTTATAATGAAATCTTCATTTTGTGTTAGTTTGTCATGATTCTTCACGAAAACACGTTTTCCTATAATGGTAGGTCGAACTCTTGTAGGGGAAGCGCAGGTTTCATGAAATCAACTCAGAATGTCAAGTTATAATGAAATCTTCATTTTGTGTTAGTTTGTCATGATTTCTTCACGAAAACACGTTTTCCTAAAATGGTAGGTCGAACTCTTATAGGGGAAGCGCAGGTTTCATGAAATGAGCTCAGAATGTCAAGTTATAATGAAATCTTCATTTTGTGTTAGTTTGTCATGATTTCTTCACGAAAACACGTTTTCCTATAATGGTAGGTCGAACTCTTGTAGTGGAAGCGCAGGTTTCATGAAATTAGCTCAGAATGTCAAGTTATAATGAAATCTTCATTTTGTGTTAGTTTGTCATGATTTCTTCACGAAAACACGTTTTCCTATAATGGTAGGTCGAACTCTTGTAGGGGAAGCGCAGGTTTCATGAAATCAACTCAGAATGTCAAGTTATAATGAAATCTTCATTTTGTGTTAGTTTGTCATGATTCCTTTACGAAAACTCGTTTTCCTATAAAGGTAGGTCGAACTCTTGTAGGGGAAGCGCAGGTTTCATGAAATGAGCTCAGAATGTCAAGTTATAATGAAATCTTCATTTTGTGTTAGTTTGTCATGATTTCTTCACGAAAACACGTTTTCCTAAAATGGTAGGTCGAACTCTTATAGGGGAAGCGCAGGTTTCATGAAATGAGCTCAGAATGTCAAGTTATAATGAAATCTTCATTTTGTGTTAGTTTGTCATGATTTCTTCACGAAAACACGTTTTCCTATAATGGTAGGTCGAACTCTTACAGGGGAAGCGCAGGTTTCATGAAATCAACTCAGAATGTCAAGTTATAATGAAATCTTCATTTTGTGTTAGTTTGTCATGATTTCTTCACGAAAACACGTTTTCCTATAATGGTAGGTCGAACTCTTGTAGGGGAAGCGCAGTTTTCATGAAATGAGCTCAGAATGTCAAGTTATAATGAAATCTTTATTTTGTGTTAGTTTCTCATGATTTCTTCACGAAAACACGTTTTCCTATAATGGTAGGTCGAACTCTTGTAGGGGAAGCGCAGGTTTCATGAAATGAGCTCAGAATGTCAAGTTATAATGAAATCTTCATTTTGTGTTAGTTTGTCATGATTTCTTCACGAAAACACGTTTTCCTATAATGGTAGGTCGAACTCTTACAGGGGAAGCGCAGGTTTCATGAAATGAGCTCAGAATGTCAAGTTATAATGAAATCTTCATTTTGTGTTAGTTTGTCATGATTTCTTCACGAAAACACGTTTTCCTATAATGGTAGGTCGAACTCTTACAGGGGAAGCGCAGGTTTCATGAAATGAGCTCAGAATGTCAAGTTATAATGAAATCTTCATTTTGTGTTAGTTTGTCATGATTTCTTCACGAAAACACGTTTTCCTATAATGGTAGGTCGAACTCTTATAGGGGAAGCGCAGGTTTCATGAAATGAGCTCAGAATGTCAAGTTATAATGAAATCTTCATTTTGTGTTAGTTTGTCATGATTTCTTCACGAAAACACGTTTTCCTATAATGGTAGGTCGAACTCTTGTAGGGGAAGCGCAGGTTTCATGAAATGAGCTCAGAATGTCAAGTTATAATGAAATCTTCATTTTGTGTTAGTTTCTCATGATTTCTTCACGAAAACACGTTTTCCTATAATGGTAGGTCGAACTCTTACAGGGAAAGCGCAGGTTTCATGAAATGAGCTCAGAATGTCAAGTTATAATGAAATCTTCATTTTGTGTTAGTTTGTCATGATTTATTCACGAAAACACGTTTTCCTATAATGGTAGGTCGAACTCTTATAGGGGAAGCGCAAGTTTCATGAAATGAGCTCAGAATGTCAAGTTATAATGAAATCTTCATTTTGTGTTAGTTTGTCATGATTCCTTCACGAAAACACGTTTTCCTATAAAGGTAGGTCGAACTCTTGTAGGGGAAGCGCAGGTTTCATGAAATGAGCTCAGAATGTCAAGTTATAATGAAATCTTCATTTTGTGTTAGTTTGTCATGATTTCTTCACGAAAACACGTTTTCCTAAAATGGTAGGTCGAACTCTTATAGGGGAAGCGCAGGTTTCATGAAATGAGCTCAGAATATCAAGTTATAATGAAATCTTCATTTTGTGTTAGTTTGTCATGATTTCTTCACGAAAACACGTTTTCCTATAATGGTAGGTCGAACTCTTACAGGGGAAGCGCAGGTTTCATGAAATCAACTCAGAATGTCAAGTTATAATGAAATCTTCATTTTGTGTTAGTTTGTCATGATTTCTTCACGAAAACACGTTTTCCTATAATGGTAGGTCGAACTCTTACAGGGGAAGCGCAGGTTTCATGAAATCAACTCAGAATGTCAAGTTATAATGAAATCTTCATTTTGTGTTAGTTTGTCATGATTTCTTCACGAAAACACGTTTTCCTATAATGGTAGGTCGAACTCTTGTAGGGGAAGCGCAGTTTTCATGAAATGAGCTCAGAATGTCAAGTTATAATGAAATCTTTATTTTGTGTTAGTTTCTCATGATTTCTTCACGAAAACACGTTTTCCTATAATGGTAGGTCGAACTCTTGTAGGGGAAGCGCAGGTTTCATGAAATGAGCTCAGAATGTCAAGTTATAATGAAATCTTCATTTTGTGTTAGTTTGTCATGATTTCTTCACGAAAACACGTTTTCCTATAATGGTAGGTCGAACTCTTACAGGGGAAGCGCAGGTTTCATGAAATGAGCTCAGAATGTCAAGTTATAATGAAATCTTCATTTTGTGTTAGTTTGTCATGATTTCTTCACGAAAACACGTTTTCCTATAATGGTAGGTCGAACTCTTACAGGGGAAGCGCAGGTTTCATGAAATGAGCTCAGAATGTCAAGTTATAATGAAATCTTCATTTTGTGTTAGTTTGTCATGATTTCTTCACGAAAACACGTTTTCCTATAATGGTAGGTCGAACTCTTATAGGGGAAGCGCAGGTTTCATGAAATGAGCTCAGAATGTCAAGTTATAATGAAATCTTCATTTTGTGTTAGTTTGTCATGATTTCTTCACGAAAACACGTTTTCCTATAATGGTAGGTCGAACTCTTGTAGGGGAAGCGCAGGTTTCATGAAATGAGCTCAGAATGTCAAGTTATAATGAAATCTTCATTTTGTGTTAGTTTCTCATGATTTCTTCACGAAAACACGTTTTCCTATAATGGTAGGTCGAACTCTTACAGGGAAAGCGCAGGTTTCATGAAATGAGCTCAGAATGTCAAGTTATAATGAAATCTTCATTTTGTGTTAGTTTGTCATGATTTATTCACGAAAACACGTTTTCCTATAATGGTAGGTCGAACTCTTATAGGGGAAGCGCAAGTTTCATGAAATGAGCTCAGAATGTCAAGTTATAATGAAATCTTCATTTTGTGTTAGTTTGTCATGATTCCTTCACGAAAACACGTTTTCCTATAAAGGTAGGTCGAACTCTTGTAGGGGAAGCGCAGGTTTCATGAAATGAGCTCAGAATGTCAAGTTATAATGAAATCTTCATTTTGTGTTAGTTTGTCATGATTTCTTCACGAAAACACGTTTTCCTAAAATGGTAGGTCGAACTCTTATAGGGGAAGCGCAGGTTTCATGAAATGAGCTCAGAATATCAAGTTATAATGAAATCTTCATTTTGTGTTAGTTTGTCATGATTTCTTCACGAAAACACGTTTTCCTATAATGGTAGGTCGAACTCTTACAGGGGAAGCGCAGGTTTCATGAAATCAACTCAGAATGTCAAGTTATAATGAAATCTTCATTTTGTGTTAGTTTGTCATGATTTCTTCACGAAAACACGTTTTCCTATAATGGTAGGTCGAACTCTTACAGGGGAAGCGCAGGTTTCATGAAATCAACTCAGAATGTCAAGTTATAATGAAATCTTCATTTTGTGTTAGTTTGTCATGATTTCTTCACGAAAACACGTTTTCCTATAATGGTAGGTCGAACTCTTGTAGGGGAAGCGCAGTTTTCATGAAATGAGCTCAGAATGTCAAGTTATAATGAAATCTTCATTTTGTGTTAGTTTCTCATGATTTCTTCACGAAAACACGTTTTCCTATAATGGTAGGTCGAACTCTTGTAGGGGAAGCGCAGGTTTCATGAAATGAGCTCAGAATGTCAAGTTATAATGAAATCTTCATTTTGTGTTAGTTTCTCATGATTTCTTCACGAAAACACGTTTTCCTATAATGGTAGGTCGAACTCTTACAGGGAAAGCGCAGGTTTCATGAAATGAGCTCAGAATGTCAAGTTATAATGAAATCTTCATTTTGTGTTAGTTTGTCATGATTTCTTCACGAAAACACGTTTTCCTATAATGGTAGGTCGAACTCTTGTAGTGGAAGCGCAGGTTTCATGAAATCAACTCAGAAGGTCAAGTTATAATGAAATCTTCATTTTGCGTTAGTTTGTCATGATTTCTTCACGAAAACACGTTTTCCTATAATGGTAGGTAGAACTCTTGTAGGGGAAGCGCAGGTTTCATGAAATGAACTCAGAATGTCAAGTTATAATGAAATCTTCATTTTGTGTTAGTTTGTCATGATTTCTTCACGAAAACACGTTTTCCTATAATGGTAGGTCGAACTCTTATAGGGGAAGCGCAGGTTTCATGAAATGAGCTCAGAATGTCAAGTTATAATGAAATCTTCATTTTGTGTTAGTTTGTCATGATTTCTTCAGGAAAACACGTTTTCCTATAATGGTAGGTCGAACTCTTGTAGGGGAAGCGCAGGTTTCATGAAATCAACTCAGAATGTCAAGTTATAATGAAATCTTCATTTTGTGTTAGTTTGTCATGATTCCTTCACGAAAACACGTTTTCCTATAAAGGTAGGTCGAACTCTTGTAGGGTAAGAGCAGGTTTCATGAAATCAACTCAGAATGTCAAGTTATAATGAAATCTTCATTTTGTGTTAGTTTGTCATGATTTCTTCACGAAAGCACGTTTTCCTATAATGGTAGGTCGCACTCTTGTAGGGGAAGCGCAGGTTTCATGAAATCAACTCAGAATGTCAAGTTATAATGAAATCTTCATTTTGTGTTAGTTTGTCATGATTTCTTCAGAAAAACACGTTTTCCTATAATGGTAGGTCGAACTCTTGTAGGGGAAGCGCAGGTTTCATGAAATCAACTCAGAATGTCAAGTTATAATGAAATCTTCATTTTGTGATAGTTTGTCATGATTCCTTCACGAAAACACGTTTTCCTATTAAGGTAGGTCGAACTCTTGTAGGGGAAGCGCAGGTTTCATGAAATCAACTCAGAATGTCAAGTTATAATGAAATCTTCATTTTGTGTTAGTTTGTCATGATTTCTTCACGAAAACACGTTTTCCTATAATGGTAGGTCGAACTCTTATAAGGGAAGCGCAGGTTTCATGAAATGAGCTCAGAATGTCAAGTTATAATGAAATCTTCATTTTGTGTTAGTTTGTCATGATTCCTTCACGAAAACACGTTTTCCTATAATGTTAGGTAGAACTCTTGTAGGGGAAGCGCAGGTTTCATGAAATCAACTCAGAATGTCAAGTTATAATGAAATCTTCATTTTGTGTTAGTTTGTCATGATTTCTTCACGAAAACACGTTTTCCTATAATGGTAGGTCGAACTCTTATAAGGGAAGCGCAGGTTTCATGAAATGAGCTCAGAATGTCAAGTTATAATGAAATCTTCATTTTGTGTTAGTTTGTCATGATTCCTTCACGAAAACACGTTTTCCTATAATGTTAGGTAGAACTCTTGTAGGGGAAGCGCAGGTTTCATGAAATCAACTCAGAATGTCAAGTTATAATGAAATCTTCATTTTGTGTTAGTTTGTCATGATTTCTTCACGAAAACACGTTTTCCTATAATGGTAGGTTGAACTCTTGTAGGGGAAGCGCAGGTTTCATGAAATGAACTCAGAATGTCAAGTTATAATGAAATCTTCATTTTGTGTTAGTTTGTCATGATTTCTTCACGAAAACACGTTTTCCTATAATGGTAGGTCGAACTCTTATAGGGGAAGCGCAGGTTTCATGAAATGAGCTCAGAATGTCAAGTTATAATGAAATCTTCATTTTGTGTTAGTTTCTCATGATTTCTTCACGAAAACACGTTTTCCTATAATGGTAGGTCGAACTCTTGTAGGGGAAGCGCAGGTTTCATGAAATGAGCTCAGAATGTCAAGTTATAATGAAATCTTCATTTTGTGTTAGTTTGTCATGATTTCTTCACGAAAACACGTTTTCCTATAATGGTAGGTCGAACTCTTGTAGGGGAAGCGCAGGTTTCATGAAATGAGCTCAGAATGTCAAGTTATAATGAAATCTTCATTTTGTGTTAGTTTCTCATGATTTCTTCACGAAAACACGTTTTCCTATAATGGTAGGTCGAACTCTTACAGGGAAAGCGCAGGTTTCATGAAATGAGCTCAGAATGTCAAGTTATAATGAAATTTTCATTTCATATTAGTTTGTCATGATTTCTTCACGTAAACACATTTTCCTATATTGGTAGGTCGAACTCTTATGGAAGAAGCGCAGGTTTCATGAAATGAACTCAGAAGTTCAAGTTATAATGAAATCTTCATTTCGTGTTAGTTTCTTATGATTTCTTCACGAAAACACATTTTCCTATAAAGGTAGGTCGAACTCTTATGGGGGAAGCGCAGGTTTCATGAAATGAACTCAGAATTTCAAGTTATAATGAAATCTTCATTTCGTGTTAGTTTGTCATGATTTCTTCACGAAAACACATTTTCCTATAATGGTAGGTCGAACTCTTATGGGGGAAGCGCAGGTTTCATGAAATGAACTCAGAATTTCAAGTTATAATGAAATCTTCATTTCGTGTTAGTTTGTCACGATTTCTTCACGTAAACACATTTTCCTATAATGGTAGGTCGAACTCTTATGGGGGAAGCGCAGGTTTCATGAAATGAACTCAGAATTTCAAGTTATAATGAAATCTTCATTTCGTTTTAGTTTGTCAGGATTTCTTCACGTAAACACAATTTCCTATAATGGTATGTCGAACTCTTATGGGGGAAGCGCAGGTTTCATGAAATGAACTCAGAATTTCAAGTTATAATGAATTTTTCATTTCGTATTAGTTTGTCATGATTTCATCACGTAAACACATTTTCCTATAATGGTAGGTCGAACTCTTATAGGGGAAGCGCAGGTTTCATGAAATGAACTCAGAAGTTCAAGTTATAATGAAATCTTCATTTCGTGTTAGTTTCTTATGATTTCTTCACGAAAACACATTTTCCTATAAAGGTAGGTCGAACTCTTATGGGGGAAGCGCAGGTTTCATGAAATGAACTCAGAATTTAAAGTTATAATGAAATCTTCATTTCGTGTTAGTTTGTCATGATTTCTTCACGAAAACACATTTTCCTATAATGGTAGGTCGAACTCTTATGGGAGAAGCGCAGGTTTCATGAAATGAACTCAGAATTTCAAGTTATAATGAAATCTTCATTTCGTGTTAGTTTGTCATGATTTCTTCACGTAAACACATTTTCCTATAATGGTAGGTCGAACTCTTATAGGGGAAGCGCAGGTTTCATGAAATGAACTCAGAATTTCAAGTTATAATGAAATCTTCATTTCGTTTTAGTTTGTCATGATTTCTTCACGTAAACACAATTTCCTATAATGGTATGTCGAACTCTTATGGGGGAAGCGCAGGTTTCATGAAATTAACTCAGAATTTCAAGTTATAATGAAATCTTCATTTCGTGTTAGTTTGTCATGATTTCTTCACGTAAACACATTTTCCTATATTGGTAGGTCGAACTCTTATGGGGGAAGCGCAGGTTTCATGAAATGAACTCAGAATTTCAAGTTATAATGAATTTTTCATTTCGTATTAGTTTGTCATGATTTCATCACGTAAACACAGTTTCCTATAATGGTAGGTCGAACTCTTATAGGGGAAGCGCAGGTTTCATGAAATGAACTCAGAATTTCAAGTTATAATGAATTTTTCATTTCGTATTAGTTTGTCATGATTTCATCACGTAAACACATTTTTCCTATATTGGTAGGTCGAACTCTTATGGGGGAAGTGCAGGTTTCATGAAATGAACTCAGAATTTCAAGTTATAATGAAATCTTCATTTCGTGTTAGTTTGTCATGATTTCTTCACGTAAACACATTTTCCTATAATGATAGGTCGAACTCTTATGGGAGAAGCGCAGGTTTCATGAAATGAACTCAGAATTTCAAGTTATAATGAAATTTTCATTTCATATTAGTTTGTCATGATTTCTTCACGTAAACACATTTTCCTATATTGGTAGGTCGAACTCTTATGGAAGAAGCGCAGGTTTCATGAAATGAACTCAGAAGTTCAAGTTATAATGAAATCTTCATTTCGTGTTAGTTTCTTATGATTTCTTCACGAAAACACATTTTCCTATAAAGGTAGGTCGAACTCTTATGGGGGAAGCGCAGGTTTCATGAAATGAACTCAGAATTTCAAGTTATAATGAAATCTTCATTTCGTGTTAGTGTGTCATGATTTCTTCACGAAAACACATTTTCCTATAATGGTAGGTCGAACTCTTATGGGGGAAGCGCAGGTTTCATGAAATGAACTCAGAATTTCAAGTTATAATGAAATCTTCATTTCGTGTTAGTTTGTCATGATTTCATCACGTAAACACATTTTTCCTATATTGGTAGGTCGAACTCTTATGGGGGAAGTGCAGGTTTCATGAAATGAACTCAGAATTTCAAGTTATAATGAAATCTTCATTTCGTGTTAGTTTGTCATGATTTCTTCACGTAAACACATTTTCCTATAATGATAGGTCGAACTCTTATGGGAGAAGCGCAGGTTTCATGAAATGAACTCAGAATTTCAAGTTATAATGAAATTTTCATTTCATATTAGTTTGTCATGATTTCTTCACGTAAACACATTTTCCTATATTGGTAGGTCGAACTCTTATGGAAGAAGCGCAGGTTTCATGAAATGAACTCAGAAGTTCAAGTTATAATGAAATCTTCATTTCGTGTTAGTTTCTTATGATTTCTTCACGAAAACACATTTTCCTATAAAGGTAGGTCGAACTCTTATGGGGGAAGCGCAGGTTTCATGAAATGAACTCAGAATTTCAAGTTATAATGAAATCTTCATTTCGTGTTAGTGTGTCATGATTTCTTCACGAAAACACATTTTCCTATAATGGTAGGTCGAACTCTTATGGGGGAAGCGCAGGTTTCATGAAATGAACTCAGAATTTCAAGTTATAATGAAATCTTCATTTCGTGTTAGTTTGTCACGATTTCTTCACGTAAACACATTTTCCTATAATGGTAGGTCGAACTCTTGTAGGGGAAGCGCAGGTTTCATGAAATCAACTCAAAATGTCAAGTTATAATAAAATCTTCATTTTGTGTTAGTTTGTCATGATTTCTTCACGAAAACACGTTTTCCTATAATGGTAGGTCGAACTCTTGTAGGGGAAGCGCAGGTTTCATGAAATGAACTCAGAATGTCAGGTTATAATGAAATCTTCATTTTGTGTTAGTTTGTCATGATTTCTTCACGAAAACACGTTTTCCTATAATGGTAGGTCGAACTCTTGTAGGGGAAGCGCAGGTTTCATGAAATGAACTCAGAATGTCAAGTTATAATGAAATCTTCATTTTGCGTTAGTTTGTCATGATTTCTTCACGAAAACACGTTTTCCTATAATGGTAGGTAGAACTCTTGTAGGGGAAGCGCAGGTTTCATGAAATGAACTCAGAATGTCAAGTTATAATGAAATCTTCATTTTGTGTTAGTCATGATTTCTTCACGAAAACACGTTTTCCTATAATGGTAGGTCGAACTCTTATAGGGGAAGCGCAGGTTTCATGAAATGAGCTCAGAATGTCAAGTTATAATGAAATCTTCATTTTGTGTTAGTTTGTCATGATTTCTTCAGGAAAACACGTTTTCCTATAATGGTAGGTCGAACTCTTGTAGGGGAAGCGCAGGTTTCATGAAATCAACTCAGAATGTCAAGTTATAATGAAATCTTCATTTTGTGTTAGTTTTCCATGATTCCTTCACGAAAACACGTTTTCCTATAAAGGTAGGTCGAACTCTTGTAGGGGAAGAGCAGGTTTCATGAAATCAACTCAGAATGTCAAGTTATAATGAAATCTTCATTTTGTGTTAGTTTGTCATGATTTCTTCACGAAAGCACGTTTTCCTATAATGGTAGGTCGCACTCTTGTAGGGGAAGCGCAGGTTTCATGAAATCAACTCAGAATGTCAAGTTATAATGAAATCTTCATTTTGTGTTAGTTTGTCATGATTTCTTCAGAAAAACACGTTTTCCTATAATGGTAGGTCGAACTCTTGTAGGGGAAGAGCAGGTTTCATGAAATCAACTCAGAATGTCAAGTTATAATGAAATCTTCATTTTGTGTTAGTTTGTCATGATTTCTTCACGAAAGCACGTTTTCCTATAATGGTAGGTCGCACTCTTGTAGGGGAAGCGCAGGTTTCATGAAATCAACTCAGAATGTCAAGTTATAATGAAATCTTCATTTTGTGTTAGTTTGTCATGATTTCTTCAGAAAAACACGTTTTCCTATAATGGTAGGTCGAACTCTTGTAGGGGAAGCGCAGGTTTCATGAAATCAACTCAGAATGTCAAGTTATAATGAAATCTTCATTTTGTGATAGTTTGTCATGATTCCTTCACGAAAACACGTTTTCCTATTAAGGTAGGTCGAACTCTTGTAGGGGAAGCGCAGGTTTCATGAAATCAACTCAGAATGTCAAGTTATAATGAAATCTTCATTTTGTGTTAGTTTGTCATGATTTCTTCACGAAAACACGTTTTCCTATAATGGTAGGTCGAACTCTTATAAGGGAAGCGCAGGTTTCATGAAATGAGCTCAGAATGTCAAGTTATAATGAAATCTTCATTTTGTGTTAGTTTGTCATGATTCCTTCACGAAAACACGTTTTCCTATAATGTTAGGTAGAACTCTTGTAGGGGAAGCGCAGGTTTCATGAAATCAACTCAGAATGTCAAGTTATAATGAAATCTTCATTTTGTGTTAGTTTGTCATGATTTCTTCACGAAAACACGTTTTCCTATAATGGTAGGTTGAACTCTTGTAGGGGAAGCGCAGGTTTCATGAAATGAACTCAGAATGTCAAGTTATAATGAAATCTTCATTTTGTGCTAGTTTGTCATGATTTCTTCACGAAAACACGTTTTCCTATAATGGTAGGTCGAACTCTTATAGGGGAAGCGCAGGTTTCATGAAATGAGCTCAGAATGTCAAGTTATAATGAAATCTTCATTTTGTGTTAGTTTCTCATGATTTCTTCACGAAAACACGTTTTCCTATAATGGTAGGTCGAACTCTTGTAGGGGAAGCGCAGGTTTCATGAAATGAGCTCAGAATGTCAAGTTATAATGAAATCTTCATTTTGTGTTAGTTTGTTATGATTTCTTCACGAAAACACGTTTTCCTATAATGGTAGGTCGAACTCTTGTAGGGGAAGCGCAGGTTTCATGAAATGAGCTCAGAATGTCAAGTTATAATGAAATCTTCATTTTGTGTTAGTTTCTCATGATTTCTTCACGAAAACACGTTTTCCTATAATGGTAGGTCGAACTCTTACAGGGAAAGCGCAGGTTTCATGAAATGAGCTCAGAATGTCAAGTTATAATGAAATCTTCATTTTGTGTTAGTTTGTCATGATTTCTTCACGAAAACACGTTTTCCTATAATGGTAGGTCGAACTCTTATAGGGGAAGCGCAAGTTTCATGAAATGAGCTCAGAATGTCAAGTTATAATGAAATCTTCATTTTGTGTTAGTTTGTCATGATTCCTTCACGAAAACACGTTTTCCTATAAAGGTAGGTCGAACTCTTGTAGGGGAAGCGCAGGTTTCATGAAATGAGCTCAGAATGTCAAGTTATAATGAAATCTTCATTTTGTGTTAGTTTGTCATGATTTCTTCACGAAAACACGTTTTCCTAAAATGGTAGGTCGAACTCTTATAGGGGAAGCGCAGGTTTCATGAAATGAGCTCAGAATATCAAGTTATAATGAAATCTTCATTTTGTGTTAGTTTGTCATGATTTCTTCACGAAAACACGTTTTCCTATAATGGTAGGTCGAACTCTTACAGGGGAAGCGCAGGTTTCATGAAATCAACTCAGAATGTCAAGTTATAATGAAATCTTCATTTTGTGTTAGTTTGTCATGATTTCTTCACGAAAACACGTTTTCCTATAATGGTAGGTCGAACTCTTACAGGGGAAGCGCAGGTTTCATGAAATCAACTCAGAATGTCAAGTTATAATGAAATCTTCATTTTGTGTTAGTTTGTCATGATTTCTTCACGAAAACACGTTTTCCTATAATGGTAGGTCGAACTCTTGTAGGGGAAGCGCAGTTTTCATGAAATGAGCTCAGAATGTCAAGTTATAATGAAATCTTCATTTTGTGTTAGTTTCTCATGATTTCTTCACGAAAACACGTTTTCCTATAATGGTAGGTCGAACTCTTACAGGGAAAGCGCAGGTTTCATGAAATGAGCTCAGAATGTCAAGTTATAATGAAATCTTCATTTTGTGTTAGTTTGTCATGATTTCTTCACGAAAACACGTTTTCCTATAATGGTAGGTCGAACTCTTGTAGTGGAAGCGCAGGTTTCATGAAATCAACTCAGAATGTCAAGTTATAATGAAATCTTCATTTTGTGTTAGTTTGTCATGATTCTTCACGAAAACACGTTTTCCTATAATGGTAGGTCGAACTCTTGTAGGGGAAGCGCAGGTTTCATGAAATCAACTCAGAATGTCAAGTTATAATGAAATCTTCATTTTGTGTTAGTTTGTCATGATTTCTTCACGAAAACACGTTTTCCTAAAATGGTAGGTCGAACTCTTATAGGGGAAGCGCAGGTTTCATGAAATGAGCTCAGAATGTCAAGTTATAATGAAATCTTCATTTCGTGTTAGTTTGTCATGATTTCTTCACGAAAACACATTTTCCTATAATGGTAGGTCGAACTCTTATGGGGGAAGCGCAGGTTTCATGAAATGAACTCAGAATTTCAAGTTATAATGAAATCTTCATTTCGTGTTAGTTTGTCATGATTTCTTCACGAAAACACATTTTCCTATAATGGTAGGTCGAACTCTTATGGGGGAAGCGCAGGTTTCATGAAATGAACTCAGAATTTCAAGTTATAATGAAATCTTCATTTCGTGTTAGTTTGTCATGATTTCTTCACGTAAACACATTTTCCTATATTGGTAGGTCGAACTCTTATGGGGGAAGCGCAGGTTTCATGAAATGAACTCAGAATTTCAAGTTATAATGAATTTTTCAATTCGTATTAGTTTGTCATGATTTCATCACGTAAACACAGTTTCCTATAATGGTAGGTCGAACTCTTATAGGGGAAGCGCAGGTTTCATGAAATGAACTCAGAATTTCAAGTTATAATGAATTTTTCATTTCGTATTAGTTTGTCATGATTTCATCACGTAAACACATTTTTCCTATATTGGTAGGTCGAACTCTTATGGGGGAAGTGCAGGTTTCATGAAATGAACTCAGAATTTCAAGTTATAATGAAATCTTCATTTCGTGTTAGTTTGTCATGATTTCTTCACGTAAACACATTTTCCTATAATGATAGGTCGAACTCTTATGGGAGAAGCGCAGGTTTCATGAAATGAACTCAGAATTTCAAGTTATAATGAAATTTTCATTTCATATTAGTTTGTCATGATTTCTTCACGTAAACACATTTTCCTATATTGGTAGGTCGAACTCTTATGGAAGAAGCGCAGGTTTCATGAAATGAACTCAGAAGTTCAAGTTATAATGAAATCTTCATTTCGTGTTAGTTTCTTATGATTTCTTCACGAAAACACATTTTCCTATAAAGGTAGGTCGAACTCTTATGGGGGAAGCGCAGGTTTCATGAAATGAACTCAGAATTTCAAGTTATAATGAAATCTTCATTTCGTGTTAGTTTGTCATGATTTCTTCACGAAAACACATTTTCCTATAATGGTAGGTCGAACTCTTATGGGGGAAGCGCAGGTTTCATGAAATGAACTCAGAATTTCAAGTTATAATGAAATCTTCATTTCGTGTTAGTTTGTCACGATTTCTTCACGTAAACACATTTTCCTATAATGGTAGGTCGAACTCTTATGGGGGAAGCGCAGGTTTCATGAAATGAACTCAGAATTTCAAGTTATAATGAAATCTTCATTTCGTTTTAGTTTGTCAGGATTTCTTCACGTAAACACAATTTCCTATAATGGTATGTCGAACTCTTATGGGGGAAGCGCAGGTTTCATGAAATGAACTCAGAATTTCAAGTTATAATGAAATCTTCATTTTCTGTTAGTTTGTCCTGATTTCTTCACGTAAACACATTTTCCTATAATGGTAGGTCGAACTCTTATGGGGGAAGCGCAGGTTTCATGACATGAAGTCAGAATTTCAAGCTATAATGAAATCTTCATTTCGTGTTAGTTTGTCATGATTTCTTCACGTAAACACATTTTCCTATAATGGTAGGTCAAACTCTTATAGGGGAAGCGCAGGTTTCATGAAATGAACTCAGAATTTCAAGTTATAATGAATTTTTCATTTCGTATTAGTTTGTCATGATTTCATCACGTAAACACAGTTTCCTATAATGGTAGGTCGAACTCTTATAGGGGAAGCGCAGGTTTCATGAAATGAACTCAGAATTTCAAGTTATAATGAATTTTTCATTTCGTATTAGTTTGTCATGATTTCATCACGTAAACACATTTTTCCTATATTGGTAGGTCGAACTCTTATGGGGGAAGTGCAGGTTTCATGAAATGAACTCAGAATTTCAAGTTATAATGAAATCTTCATTTCGTGTTAGTTTGTCATGATTTCTTCACGTAAACACATTTTCCTATAATGATAGGTCGAACTCTTATGGGAGAAGCGCAGGTTTCATGAAATGAACTCAGAATTTCAAGTTATAATGAAATCTTCATTTCGTTTTAGTTTGTCATGATTTCTTCACGTAAACGCAATTTCCTATAATGGTATGTCGAACTCTTATGGGGGAAGCGCAGGTTTCATGAAATGAACTCAGAATTTCAAGTTATAATGAAATCTTCATTTTCTGTTAGTTTGTCCTGATTTCTTCACGTAAACACATTTTCCTATAATGGTAGGTCGAACTCTTATGGGGGAAGCGCAGGTTTCATGACATGAAGTCAGAATTTCAAGCTATAATGAAATCTTCATTTCGTGTTAGTTTGTCATGATTTCTTCACGTAAACACATTTTCCTATAATGGTAGGTCAAACTCTTATAGGGGAAGCGCAGGTTTCATGAAATAAACTCAGAATTTCAAGTTATAATGAATTTTTCATTTCGTATTAGTTTGTCATGATTTCATCACGTAAACACATTTTCCTATAATGGTAGGTCGAACTCTTATAGGGGAAGTGCAGGTTTCATGAAATGAACTCAGAATTTCAAGTTATAATGAATTTTTCATTTCGTATTAGTTTGTCATGATTTCATCACGTAAACACATTTTTCCTATATTGGTAGGTCGAACTCTTATGGGGGAAGTGCAGGTTTCATGAAATGAACTCAGAATTTCAAGTTATAATGAAATCTTCATTTCGTGTTAGTTTGTCATGATTTCTTCACGTAAACACATTTTCCTATAATGATAGGTCGAACTCTTATGGGAGAAGCGCAGGTTTCATGAAATGAACTCAGAATTTCAAGTTATAATGAAATCTTCATTTCGTTTTAGTTTGTCATGATTTCTTCACGTAAACGCAATTTCCTATAATGGTATGTCGAACTCTTATGGGGGAAGCGCAGGTTTCATGAAATGAACTCAGAATTTCAAGTTATAATGAAATCTTCATTTTCTGTTAGTTTGTCCTGATTTCTTCACGTAAACACATTTTCCTATAATGGTAGGTCGAACACTTATGGGGGAAGCGCAGGTTTCATGACATGAAGTCAGAATTTCAAGCTATAATGAAATCTTCATTTCGTGTTAGTTTGTCATGATTTCTTCACGTAAACACATTTTCCTATAATGGTAGGTCAAACTCTTATAGGGGAAGCGCAGGTTTCATGAAATAAACTCAGAATTTCAAGTTATAATGAATTTTTCATTTCGTATTAGTTTGTCATGATTTCATCACGTAAACACATTTTCCTATAATGGTAGGTCGAACTCTTATAGGGGAAGTGCAGGTTTCATGAAATGAACTCAGAATTTCAAGTTATAATGAATTTTTCATTTCGTATTAGTTTGTCATGATTTCATCACGTAAACACATTTTTCCTATATTGGTAGGTCGAACTCTTATGGGGGAAGTGCAGGTTTCATGAAATGAACTCAGAATTTCAAGTTATAATGAAATCTTCATTTCGTGTTAGTTTGTCATGATTTCTTCACGTAAACACATTTTCCTATAATGATAGGTCGAACTCTTATGGGGGAAGTGCAGGTTTCATGAAATGAACTCAGAATTTCAAGTTATAATGAAATCTTCATTTCGTGTTAGTTTGTCATGATTTCTTCACGTAAACACATTTTCTTATAATGATAGGTCGAACTCTTATGGGGGAAGCGCAGGTTTCATGAAATGAACTCAGAATTTCAAGTTATAATGAAATTTTCATTTCATATTAGTTTGTCATGATTTCTTCACGTAAACACATTTTCCTATATTGGTAGGTCGAACTCTTATGGAAGAAGTGCAGGTTTCATGAAATGAACTCAGAAGTTCAAGTTATAATGAAATCTTCATTTCGTGTTAGTTTCTTATGATTTTTTCACGTAAACACATTTTCCTATAATGGTAGGTCGAACTCTTATAGGGGAAGCGCAGGATTCATGAAATGAACTCAGAATTTCAAGTTATAATGAAATCTTCATTTCGTGTTAGTTGGTCATGATTTCTTCACGTAAACACATTTTCCTATATTGGTAGGTCGAACTATTATGGGAGAAGCGCAGGTTTCATGAAATGATCTCAGAATTTCAAGTTATAATGAAATCTTCATTTCGTGTTAATTTCTTATGATTTCTTCACGAAAACACATTTTCCTATAAAGGTAGATCGAACTCTTACGGGGGAAGCGCAGGTTTCATGAAATAAACTCAGAATTTCAAGTTATAATGAAATTTTCATTTCGTATTAGTTTGTCATGATTTCTTCACGTAAACACATTTTCCTATAATGGTAGGTCGATCTCTTATAGGGGAAGCGTAGGTTTCATGAAATGAACTCAGAATTTCAAGTTATAATGAAATCTTCATTTCGTGTTAGTTTGTCATGATTTCTTCACGAAAACACATTTTCCTATAATGGTAGGTCGAACTCTTATGGGGGAAGCGCAGGTTTCATGAAATGAACTCAGAATTTCAAGTTATAATGAAATCTTCATTTCGTGTTAGTTTGTCATGATTTCTTCACGTAAACACATTTTCCTATAATGATAGGTCAAACTCTTATGGGGGAAGTGCAGGTTTCATGAAATGAACTCAGAATTTCAAGTTATAATGAAATCTTCATTTCGTGTTAGTTTGTCATGATTTCTTCACGTAAACACATTTTCCTATAATGGTAGGACGAACTCTTATGGGGGAAGCGCAGGTTTCATGAAATGAACTCAGAATTTCAAGTTATAATGAAATCTTCATTTCGTGTTAGTTTGTCATGATTTCATCACGAAAACACATTTTCCTATAATGGTAGGTCGAACTCTTATGGGGGAAGCGCAGGTTTCATGAAATGAACTCAGAATATCAAGTTATAATGAAATCTTCATTTCGTGTTAGTTTGTCCTGATTTCTTCACGTAAACACATTTTCCTATAATGGTAGGTCGAACTCTTATGGGGGAAGCGCAGGTTTCATGAAATGAACTCAGAATTTCAAGTTATAATGAAATCTTCATTTCGTGTTAGTTTGTCATGATTTCTTCACGAAAACACATTTTCCTATAATGGTAGGTCGAACTCTTATAGGGGAAGCGCAGGTTTCATGAAATGAACTCAGAATTTCATGTTATAATGAAATCTTCATTTCGTGTTAGTTTGTCATGATTTCTTCACGAAAACACATTTTCCTATAATGGTAGGTCGAACTCTTATAGGGGAAGCGCAGGTTTCATGAAATGAACTCAGAATTTCAAGTTATAATGAAATCTTCATTTCGTGTTAGTTTGTCATGATTTCTTCACGTAAACACATTTTCCTATAATGGTAGGTCGAACTCTTATAGGGGAAGCGCAGGTTTCATGAAATGAACTCAGAATTTCAAGTTATAATGAAATCTTCATTTCGTGCTAGTTTGTCATGATTTCTTCACGTAAACACATTTTCCTATAATGATAGGTCAAACTCTTATGGGGGAAGTGCAGGTTTCATGAAATGAACTCAGAATTTCAAGTTATAATGAAATTTTCATTTCGTGTTAGTTTGTCATGATTTCTTCACGAAAACACATTTTCCTATAATGGTAGGTCGAACTCTTATAGGGGAAGCGCAGGTTTCATGAAATGAACTCAGAATTTCAAGTTATAATGAAATCTTCATTTCGTGTTAGTTTGTCATGATTTCTTCACATAAACACATTTTCCTATAATGGTAGGACGAACTCTTATGGGGGAAGCGCAGGTTTCATGAAATGAACTCAGAATTTCAAGTTATAATGAAATCTTCATTTCGTGTTAGTTTGTCATGATTTCATCACGAAAACACATTTTCCTATAATGGTAGGTCGAACTCTTATGGGGGAAGCGCAGGTTTCATGAAATGAACTCAGAATATCAAGTTATAATGAAATCTTCATTTTCTGTTAGTTTGTCCTGATTTCTTCACGTAAACACATTTTCCTATAATGGTAGGTCGAACTCTTATGGGGGAAGCGCAGAATTTTGTCATGATTTCTTCACGTAAACACATTTTCCTATAATGGTAGGTCGAACTCTTTTGGGGGAAGCGCAGGTTTCATGAAATGAACTCAGAATTTCAAGTTATAATGAAATCTTCATTTCGTGTTAGTTTGTCATGATTTCTTCACATAAACACATTTTCCTATAATGGTAGGACGAACTCTTATGGGGGAAGCGCAGGTTTCATGAAATGAACTCAGAATTTCAAGTTATAATGAAATCTTCATTTCGTGTTAGTTTGTCATGATTTCATCACGAAAACACATTTTCCTATAATGGTAGGTCGAACTCTTATGGGGGAAGCGCAGGTTTCATGACATGAAGTCAGAATTTCAAGCTATAATGAAATCTTCATTTCGTGTTAGTTTGTCATGATTTCTTCACGTAAACACATTTTCCTATAATGGTAGGTCAAACTCTTATAGGGGAAGCGCAGGTTTCATGAAATAAACTCAGAATTTCAAGTTATAATGAATTTTTCATTTCGTATTAGTTTGTCATGATTTCATCACGTAAACACATTTTCCTATAACGGTAGGTCGAACTCTTATAGGGGAAGCGCAGGTTTCATGAAATGAACTCAGAATTTCAAGTTATAATGAAATTTTCATTTCATATTAGTTTGTCATGATTTCTTCACGTAAACACATTTTCCTATATTGGTAGGTCGAACTCTTATGGAAGAAGCGCAGGTTTCATGAAATGAACTCAGAAGTTCAAGTTATAATGAAATCTTCATTTCGTGTTAGTTTCTTATGATTTCTTCACGAAAACACATTTTCCTATAAAGGTAGGTCGAACTCTTATGGGGGAAGCGCAGGATTCATGAAATGAACTCAGAATTTCAAGTTATAATGAATTTTTCATTTCGTATTAGTTTGTCATGATTTCATCACGTAAACACAGTTTCCTATAATGGTAGGTCGAACTCTTATAGGGGAAGCGCAGGTTTCATGAAATGAACTCAGAATTTCAAGTTATAATGAATTTTTCATTTCGTATTAGTTTGTCATGATTTCATCACGTAAACACATTTTTCCTATATTGGTAGGTCGAACTCTTATGGGGGAAGTGCAGGTTTCATGAAATGAACTCAGAATTTCAAGTTATAATGAAATCTTCATTTCGTGTTAGTTTGTCATGATTTCTTCACGTAAACACATTTTCCTATAATGATAGGTCGAACTCTTATGGGAGAAGCGCAGGTTTCATGAAATGAACTCAGAATTTCAAGTTATAATGAAATCTTCATTTCGTTTTAGTTTGTCATGATTTCTTCACGTAAACACAATTTCCTATAATGGTATGTCGAACTCTTATGGGGGAAGCGCAGGTTTCATGAAATGAACTCAGAATTTCAAGTTATAATGAAATCTTCATTTTCTGTTAGTTTGTCCTGATTTCTTCACGTAAACACATTTTCCTATAATGGTAGGTCGAACTCTTATGGGGGAAGCGCAGGTTTCATGACATGAAGTCAGAATTTCAAGCTATAATGAAATCTTCATTTCGTGTTAGTTTGTCATGATTTCTTCACGAAAACACATTTTCCTATAATGGTAGGTCAAACTCTTATGGGGGAAGCGCAGGTTTCATGAAATAAACTCAGAATTTCAAGTTATAATGAATTTTTCATTTCGTATTAGTTTGTCATGATTTCATCACGTAAACACATTTTCCTATAATGGTAGGTCGAAGTCTTATAGGGGAAGCGCAGGTTTCATGAAATGAACTCAGAAGTTCAAGTTATAATGAAATCTTCATTTCGTGTTAGTTTCTTATGATTTCTTCACGAAAACACATTTTCCTATAAAGGTAGGTCGAACTCTTATGGGGGAAGCGCAGGTTTCATGAAATGAACTCAGAATTTAAAGTTATAATGAAATCTTCATTTCGTGTTAGTTTGTCATGATTTCTTCACGAAAACACATTTTCCTATAATGGTAGGTCGAACTCTTATGGGGGAAGCGCAGGTTTCATGAAATGAACTCAGAATTTCAAGTTATAATGAAATCTTCATTTCGTGTTAGTTTGTCATGATTTCTTCACGTAAACACATTTTCCTATAATGGTAGGTCGAACTCTTATAGGGGAAGCGCAGGTTTCATGAAATGAACTCAGAATTTCAAGTTATAATGAAATCTTCATTTCGTTTTAGTTTGTCATGATTTCTTCACGTAAACACAATTTCCTATAATGGTATGTCGAACTCTTATGGGGGAAGCGCAGGTTTCATGAAATTAACTCAGAATTTCAAGTTATAATGAAATCTTCATTTCGTGTTAGTTTGTCATGATTTCTTCACGTAAACACATTTTCCTATATTGGTAGGTCGAACTCTTATGGGGGAAGCGCTGGTTTCATGAAATGAACTCAGAATTTCAAGTTATAATGAATTTTTCATTTCGTATTAGTTTGTCATGATTTCATCACGTAAACACAGTTTCCTATAATGGTAGGTCGAACTCTTATAGGGGAAGCGCAGGTTTCATGAAATGAACTCAGAATTTCAAGTTATAATGAATTTTTCATTTCGTATTAGTTTGTCATGATTTCATCACGTAAACACATTTTTCCTATATTGGTAGGTCGAACTCTTATGGGGGAAGTGCAGGTTTCATGAAATGAACTCAGAATTTCAAGTTATAATGAAATCTTCATTTCGTGTTAGTTTGTCATGATTTCTTCACGTAAACACATTTTCCTATAATGATAGGTCGAACTCTTATGGGAGAAGCGCAGGTTTCATGAAATGAACTCAGAATTTCAAGTTATAATGAAATTTTCATTTCATATTAGTTTGTCATGATTTCTTCACGTAAACACATTTTCCTATATTGGTAGGTCGAACTCTTATGGAAGAAGCGCAGGTTTCATGAAATGAACTCAGAAGTTCAAGTTATAATGAAATCTTCATTTCGTGTTAGTTTCTTATGATTTCTTCACGAAAACACATTTTCCTATAAAGGTAGGTCGAACTCTTATGGGGGAAGCGCAGGTTTCATGAAATGAACTCAGAATTTCAAGTTATAATGAAATCTTCATTTCGTGTTAGTTTGTCATGATTTCTTCACGAAAACACATTTTCCTATAATGGTAGGTCGAACTCTTATGGGGGAAGCGCAGGTTTCATGAAATGAACTCAGAATTTCAAGTTATAATGAAATCTTCATTTCGTGTTAGTTTGTCACGATTTCTTCACGTAAACACATTTTCCTATAATGGTAGGTCGAACTCTTATGGGGGAAGCGCAGGTTTCATGAAATGAACTCAGAATTTCAAGTTATAATGAAATCTTCATTTCGTTTTAGTTTGTCAGGATTTCTTCACGTAAACACAATTTCCTATAATGGTATGTCGAACTCTTATGGGGGAAGCGCAGGTTTCATGAAATGAACTCAGAATTTCAAGTTATAATGAAATCTTCATTTTCTGTTAGTTTGTCCTGATTTCTTCACGTAAACACATTTTCCTATAATGGTAGGTCGAACTCTTATGGGGGAAGCGCAGGTTTCATGACATGAAGTCAGAATTTCAAGCTATAATGAAATCTTCATTTCGTGTTAGTTTGTCATGATTTCTTCACGTAAACACATTTTCCTATAATGGTAGGTCAAACTCTTATAGGGGAAGCGCAGGTTTCATGAAATGAACTCAGAATTTCAAGTTATAATGAATTTTTCATTTCGTATTAGTTTGTCATGATTTCATCACGTAAACACATTTTTCCTATATTGGTAGGTCGAACTCTTATGGGGGAAGTGCAAGTTTCATGAAATGAACTCAGAATTTCAAGTTATAATGAAATCTTCATTTCGTGTTAGTTTGTCATGATTTCTTCACGTAAACACATTTTCCTATAATGATAGGTCGAACTCTTATGGGGGAAGCGCAGGTTTCATGAAATGAACTCAGAATTTCAAGTTATAATGAAATTTTCATTTCATATCAGTTTGTCATGATTTCTTCACGTAAACACATTTTCCTATATTGGTAGGTCGAACTCTTATGGAAGAAGTGCAGGTTTCATGAAATGAACTCAGAAGTTCAAGTTATAATGAAATCTTCATTTCGTGTTAGTTTCTTATGATTTTTTCACGTAAACACATTTTCCTATAATGGTAGGTCGAACTCTTATAGGGGAAGCGCAGGATTCATGAAATGAACTCAGAATTTCAAGTTATAATGAAATCTTCATTTCGTGTTAGTTTGTCATGATTTCTTCACGTAAACACATTTTCCTATATTGGTAGGTTGAACTATTATGGGAGAAGCGCAGGTTTCATGAAATGATCTCAGAATTTCAAGTTATAATGAAATCTTCATTTCGTGTTAATTTCTTATGATTTCTTCACGAAAACACATTTTCCTATAAAGGTAGATCGAACTCTTACGGGGGAAGCGCAGGTTTCATGAAATGAACTCAGAATTTCAAGTTATAATGAAATTTTCATTTCGTATTAGTTTGTCATGATTTCTTCACGTAAACACATTTTCCTATAATGGTAGGTCGATCTCTTATAGGGGAAGCGTAGGTTTCATGAAATGAACTCAGAATTTCAAGTTATAATGAAATCTTCATTTCGTGTTAGTTTCTTATGATTTCTTCACGAAAACACATTTTCCTATAATGGTAGGTCGAACTCTTGTGGGGGAAGCGCAGGTTTCATGAAATGAACTCAGAATTTCAAGTTATAATGAAATTTTCATTTCGTGTTAGTTTGTCATGATTTCTTCACGTAAAAACATTTTCCTATATTGGTAGGTCGAACTATTATGGGAGAAGCGCAGGTTTCATGAAATTAACTCAGAATTTCAAGTTATAATGAAATCTTCATTTCGTATTAGTTTCTTATGATTTCTTCACGAAAACACATTTTCCTATAAAGGTCGGTCGAACTCTTATGGGGGAAGCGCAGGTTTCATGAAATGAACTCAGAATTTCAAGTTATAATGAAATCTTCATTTCGTGTTAGTTTGTCATGATTTCTTCACGAAAACACATTTTCCTATAATGGTAGGTCGAACTCTTACGGGGGAAGCGCAGGTTTCATGAAATGAACTCAGAATTTCAAGTTATAATGAAATTTTCATTTCATATCAGTTTGTCATGATTTCTTCACGTAAACACATTTTCCTATATTGGTAGGTCGAACTCTTATGGAAGAAGTGCAGGTTTCATGAAATGAACTCAGAAGTTCAAGTTATAATGAAATCTTCATTTCGTGTTAGTTTCTTATGATTTTTTCACGTAAACACATTTTCCTATAATGGTAGGTCGAACTCTTATAGGGGAAGCGCAGGATTCATGAAATGAACTCAGAATTTCAAGTTATAATGAAATCTTCATTTCGTGTTAGTTTGTCATGATTTCTTCACGTAAACACATTTTCCTATATTGGTAGGTCGAACTATTATGGGAGAAGCGCAGGTTTCATGAAATGATCTCAGAATTTCAAGTTATAATGAAATCTTCATTTCGTGTTAATTTCTTATGATTTCTTCACGAAAACACATTTTCCTATAAAGGTAGATCGAACTCTTACGGGGGAAGCGCAGGTTTCATGAAATGAACTCAGAATTTCAAGTTATAATGAAATTTTCATTTCGTATTAGTTTGTCATGATTTCTTCACGTAAACACATTTTCCTATAATGGTAGGTCAAACTCTTATAGGGGAAGCGCAGGTTTCATGAAATGAACTCAGAATTTCAAGTTATAATGAATTTTTCATTTCGTATTAGTTTGTCATGATTTCATCACGTAAACACATTTTTCCTATATTGGTAGGTCGAACTCTTATGGGGGAAGTGCAGGTTTCATGAAATGAACTCAGAATTTCAAGTTATAATGAAATCTTCATTTCGTGTTAGTTTGTCATGATTTCTTCACGTAAACACATTTTCCTATAATGATAGGTCGAACTCTTATGGGGGAAGCGCAGGTTTCATGAAATGAACTCAGAATTTCAAGTTATAATGAAATTTTCATTTCATATCAGTTTGTCATGATTTCTTCACGTAAACACATTTTCCTATATTGGTAGGTCGAACTCTTATGGAAGAAGTGCAGGTTTCATGAAATGAACTCAGAAGTTCAAGTTATAATGAAATCTTCATTTCGTGTTAGTTTCTTATGATTTTTTCACGTAAACACATTTTCCTATAATGGTAGGTCGAACTCTTATAGGGGAAGCGCAGGATTCATGAAATGAACTCAGAATTTCAAGTTATAATGAAATCTTCATTTCGTGTTAGTTTGTCATGATTTCTTCACGTAAACACATTTTCCTATATTGGTAGGTCGAACTATTATGGGAGAAGCGCAGGTTTCATGAAATGATCTCAGAATTTCAAGTTATAATGAAATCTTCATTTCGTGTTAATTTCTTATGATTTCTTCACGAAAACACATTTTCCTATAAAGGTAGATCGAACTCTTACGGGGGAAGCGCAGGTTTCATGAAATGAACTCAGAATTTCAAGTTATAATGAAATTTTCATTTCGTATTAGTTTGTCATGATTTCTTCACGTAAACACATTTTCCTATAATGGTAGGTCGATCTCTTATAGGGGAAGCGTAGGTTTCATGAAATGAACTCAGAATTTCAAGTTATAATGAAATCTTCATTTCGTGTTAGTTTCTTATGATTTCTTCACGAAAACACATTTTCCTATAATGGTAGGTCGAACTCTTGTGGGGGAAGCGCAGGTTTCATGAAATGAACTCAGAATTTCAAGTTATAATGAAATTTTCATTTCGTGTTAGTTTGTCATGATTTCTTCACGTAAAAACATTTTCCTATATTGGTAGGTCGAACTATTATGGGAGAAGCGCAGGTTTCATGAAATTAACTCAGAATTTCAAGTTATAATGAAATCTTCATTTCGTATTAGTTTCTTATGATTTCTTCACGAAAACACATTTTCCTATAAAGGTCGGTCGAACTCTTATGGGGGAAGCGCAGGTTTCATGAAATGAACTCAGAATTTCAAGTTATAATGAAATCTTCATTTCGTGTTAGTTTGTCATGATTTCTTCACGAAAACACATTTTCCTATAATGGTAGGTCGAACTCTTACGGGGGAAGCGCAGGTTTCATGAAATGAACTCAGAATTTCAAGTTATAATGAAATTTTCATTTCATATCAGTTTGTCATGATTTCTTCACGTAAACACATTTTCCTATATTGGTAGGTCGAACTCTTATGGAAGAAGTGCAGGTTTCATGAAATGATCTCAGAATTTCAAGTTATAATGAAATCTTCATTTCGTGTTAATTTCTTATGATTTCTTCACGAAAACACATTTTCCTATAAAGGTAGATCGAACTCTTACGGGGGAAGCGCAGGTTTCATGAAATGAACTCAGAATTTCAAGTTATAATGAAATTTTCATTTCGTATTAGTTTGTCATGATTTCTTCACGTAAACACATTTTCCTATAATGGTAGGTCGATCTCTTATAGGGGAAGCGTAGGTTTCATGAAATGAACTCAGAATTTCAAGTTATAATGAAATCTTCATTTCGTGTTAGTTTCTTATGATTTCTTCACGAAAACACATTTTCCTATAATGGTAGGTCGAACTCTTGTGGGGGAAGCGCAGGTTTCATGAAATGAACTCAGAATTTCAAGTTATAATGAAATTTTCATTTCGTGTTAGTTTGTCATGATTTCTTCACGTAAACACATTTTCCTATATTGGTAGGTCGAACTATTATGGGAGAAGCGCAGGTTTCATGAAATTAACTCAGAATTTCAAGTTATAATGAAATCTTCATTTCGTATTAGTTTCGTATGATTTCTTCACGAAAACACATTTTCCTATAAAGGTCGGTCGAACTCTTATGGGGGAAGCGCAGGTTTCATGAAATGAACTCAGAATTTCAAGTTATAATGAAATCTTCATTTCGTGTTAGTTTGTCATGATTTCTTCACGAAAACACATTTTCCTATAATGGTAGGTCGAACTCTTACGGGGGAAGCGCAGGTTTCATGAAATGAACTCAGAATATCAAGTTATAATGAAATCTTCATTTTCTGTTAGTTTGTCCTGATTTCTTCACGTAAACACATTTTCCTATAATGGTAGGTCGAACTCTTATGGGGGAAGCGCAGGTTTCATGACATGAAGTCAGAATTTCAAGCTATAATGAAATCTTCATTTCGTGTTAGTTTGTCATGATTTCTTCACGTAAACACATTTTCCTATAATGGTAGGTCAAACTCTTATAGGGGAAGCGCAGGTTTCATGAAATGAACTCAGAATTTCAAGTTATAATGAATTTTTCATTTCGTATTAGTTTGTCATGATTTCATCACGTAAACACATTTTTCCTATATTGGTAGGTCGAACTCTTATGGGGGAAGTGCAGGTTTCATGAAATGAACTCAGAATTTCAAGTTATAATGAAATCTTCATTTCGTGTTAGTTTGTCATGATTTCTTCACGTAAACACATTTTCCTATAATGATAGGTCGAACTCTTATGGGGGAAGCGCAGGTTTCATGAAATGAACTCAGAATTTCAAGTTATAATGAAATTTTCATTTCATATCAGTTTGTCATGATTTCTTCACGTAAACACATTTTCCTATATTGGTAGGTCGAACTCTTATGGAAGAAGTGCAGGTTTCATGAAATGAACTCAGAAGTTCAAGTTATAATGAAATCTTCATTTCGTGTTAGTTTCTTATGATTTTTTCACGTAAACACATTTTCCTATAATGGTAGGTCGAACTCTTATAGGGGAAGCGCAGGATTCATGAAATGAACTCAGAATTTCAAGTTATAATGAAATCTTCATTTCGTGTTAGTTTGTCATGATTTCTTCACGTAAACACATTTTCCTATATTGGTAGGTCGAACTATTATGGGAGAAGCGCAGGTTTCATGAAATGATCTCAGAATTTCAAGTTATAATGAAATCTTCATTTCGTGTTAGTTTGTCATGATTTCTTCACGTAAACACATTTTCCTATATTGGTAGGTCGAACTCTTGTGGGAGAAGCGCAGGTTTCATGAAATGATCTCAGAATTTCAAGTTATAATGAAATCTTCATTTCGTATTAATTTCTTATGAACGAAAACACATTTTCCTATAAAGGTAGATCGAACTCTTACGGGGGAAGCGCAGGTTTCATGAAATGAACTCAGAATTTCAAGTTATAATGAAATTTTCATTTCGTATTAGTTTGTCATGATTTCTTCACGTAAACACATTTTCCTATAATGGTAGGTCGATCTCTTATAGGGGAAGCGTAGGTTTCATGAAATGAACTCAGAATTTCAAGTTATAATGAAATCTTCATTTCGTGTTAGTTTCTTATGATTTCTTCACGAAAACACATTTTCCTATAATGGTAGGTCGAACTCTTGTGGGGGAAGCGCAGGTTTCATGAAATGAACTCAGAATTTCAAGTTATAATGAAATTTTCATTTCGTGTTAGTTTGTTATGATTTCTTCACGTAAACACATTTTCCTATATTGGTAGGTCGAACTATTATGGGAGAAGCGCAGGTTTCATGAAATTAACTCAGAATTTCAAGTTATAATGAAATCTTCATTTCGTATTAGTTTGTCATGATTACTTCACGTAAACACATTTTCCTATAAAGGTAGGTCGATCTCTTATAGGGGAAGCGCAGGTTTCATGAAATTAACTCAGAATTTCAAGTTATAATGAAATCTTCATTTCGTGTTAGTTTCTTATGATTTCTTCACGAAAACACATTTTCCTATAATGGTAGGTCGAACTCTTATAGGGGAAGCGCAGGTTTCATGAAATGAAGTCAGAATTTCAAGTTATAATGAAATCTTCATTTCGTGTTAGTTTGTCATGATTTCTTCACGAAAACACATTTTCCTATAATGGTAGGTTGAACTCTTATAGGGGAAGCGCAGGTTTCATGAAATGAAGTCAGAATTTCAAGTTATAATGAAATCTTCATTTCGTGTTAGTTTGTCATGATTTCTTCACGAAAACACATTTTCCTATAATGGTAGGTCGAACTCTTAGAGGGGAAGCGCAGGTTTCATGAGATGAACTCAGAATTTCATGTTATAATGAAATCTTCATTTCGTGTTAGTTTGTCATGATTTCTTCACGAAAACACATTTTCCTATAATGGTAGGTCGAACTCTTATAGGCGAAGCGCAGGTTTCATGAAATGAACTCAGAATTTCAAGTTATAATGAAATCTTCATTTTGTTTTTGTCTGTCATGATTTCTTCACGAAAACACATTTTCCTATAATGGTAGGTCGAACTCTTATAGGGGAAGCGCAGGTTTCATGAAATGAACTCAGAATTTCAAGTTATAATGAAATTTTCATTTCATATTAGTTTGTCATGATTTCTTCACGTAAACACATTTTCCTATAATGGTAGGTCGAACTCTTATAGGGAAGCGCAGGTTTCATGAAATGAAGTCAGAATTTCCTGTTATAATGAAATCTTCATTTCGTGTTAGTTTGTCATGATTTCTTCACGAAAACACATTTTCCTATAATGGTAGGTCGAACTCTTATAGGGGAAGCGCAGGTTTCATGAAATGAAGTCAGAATTTCAAGTTATAATGAAATCTTCATTTCGTGTTAGTTTGTCATGATTTCTTCACGAAAACACATTTTCCTATAATGGTAGGTCGAACTCTTATAGGGGAAGCGCAGGTTTCATGAGATGAACTCAGAATTTCATGTTATAATGAAATCTTCATTTCGTGTTAGTTTGTCATGATTTCTTCACGAAAACACATTTTCCTATAAAGGTCGGTCGAACTCTTACGGGGGAAGCGCAGGTTTCATGAGATGAACTCAGAATTTCAAGTTATAATGAAATCTTCATTTCGTGTTAGTTTGTCATGATTACTTCACGTAAACACATTTTCCTACAATGGTAGGTCGAACTCTTATGGGGGAAGCGCAGGTTTCATGAAATGAACTCAGAATTTCAAGTTTTAATGAAATCTTCATTTCGTATTAGTTTGTCATGATTTCTTCACGTAAACACATTTTCCTATAATGGTAGGTCGAACTCTTATAGGGGAAGCGCAGGTTTCATGAAATGAACTCAGAATTTCAAGTTATAATGAAATCTTCATTTCGTGTTAGTTTCTTATGATTTCTTCACGAAAACACATTTTCCTATAATGGTAGGTCGAACTCTTACGGGGGAAGCGCAGGTTTCATGAAATGAACTCAGAATTTCAAGTTATAATGAAATCTTCATTTCGTGTTAGTTTGTCATGATTTCTTCACGTAAACACATTTTCCTATAATGGTAGGTCGAACTCTTATAGGGGAAGCGCAGGTTTCATGAAATGAACTCAGAATTTCAAGTTATAATGAAATCTTCATTTCGTATTAGTTTGTCATGATTTCTTCACGTAAACACATTTTCCTATAAAGGTAGGTCGATCTCTTATAGGGGAAGCGCAGGTTTCATGAAATGAACTCAGAATTTCAAGTTATAATGAAATCTTCATTTCGTGTTAGTTTGTCATGATTTCTTCACGAAAACACATTTTCCTATAAAGGTAGGTCGAACTCTTAAGGGGGAAGCGCAGGTTTCATGAAATGAACTCAGAATTTCAAGTTATAATGAAATCTTCATTTCGTGTTAGTTTGTCATGATTTCTTCACGAAAACACATTTTCCTATAATGGTAGGTCGAACTCTTGTGGGGGAAGCGCAGGTTTCATGAAATGAACTCAGAATTTCAAGTTATAATGAAATTTTCATTTCGTGTTAGTTTGTCATGATTTCTTCACGTAAACACATTTTCCTATATTGGTAGGTCGAACTATTATGGGAGAAGCGCAGGTTTCATGAAATTAACTCAGAATTTCAAGTTATAATGAAATCTTCATTTCGTATTAGTTTGTCATGATTTCTTCACGTAAACACATTTTCCTATAAAGGTAGGTCGATCTCTTATAGGGGAAGCGCAGGTTTCATGAAATTAACTCAGAATTTCAAGTTATAATGAAATCTTCATTTCGTGTTAGTTTGTCATGATTTCTTCACGTAAACACATTTTCCTATAATGGTAGGTCGATCCCTTATGGGGGAAGCGCAGGTTTCAAGAAATGAACTCAGAATTTCAAGTTATAATGAAATTTTCATTTCGTATTAGTTTGTCATGATTTCTTCACGTAAACACGTTTTCCTATAATGGTAGGTCGAACTCTTATGGGGGAAGCGCAGGTTTCATGAAATGAACTCAGAATTTCAAGTTATAATGAAATCTTCATTTCGTGTTAGTTTGTCATGATTTCTTCACGTAAACACATTTTCCTATAATGGTAGGTCGAACTCTTATAGCGGAAGCGCAGGTTTCATGAAATGAACTCAGAATTTCAAGTTATAATGAAATCTTCATTTCGTGTTAGTTTCTTATGATTTCTTCACGAAAACACATTTTCCTATAAAGGTAGGTCGATCTCTTATAGGGGAAGCGCAGGTTTCATGAAATGAACTCAGAATTTCAAGTTATAATGAAATTTTCATTTCATATTAGTTTGTCATGATTTCTTCACGTAAACACATTTTCCTATAAAGGTAGGTCGATCTCTTATAGGGGAAGCACAGGTTTCATGAAATGAACTCAGAATTTCAAGTTATAATGAAATTTTAATTTCATATTAGTTTGTCATGATTTCTTCACATAAACACATTTTCCTATATTGGTAGGTCGAACTCTTATGGGAGAAGCGCAGCTTTCATGAAATGAACTCAGAAGTTCAAGTTATAATGAAATCTTCATTTCGTGTTAGTTTGTCATGATTTCTTCACGTAAACACATTTTTCCTATATTGGTAGGTCGAACTCTTATAGGCGAAGCGCAGGTTTCATGAAATGAACTCAGAATTTCAAGTTATAATGAAATCTTCATTTTGTTTTAGTCTGTCATGATTTCTTCACGAAAACACATTTTCCTATAAAGGTAGGTCGAACTCTTAAGGGGGAAGCGCAGGTTTCATGAAATGAACTCAGAATTTCAAGTTATAATGAAATCTTCATTTCGTGTTAGTTTGTCATGATTTCTTCACGAAAACACATTTTCCTATAATGGTAGGTCGAACTCTTGTGGGGGAAGCGCAGGTTTCATGAAATGAACTCAGAATTTCAAGTTATAATGAAATTTTCATTTCGTGTTAGTTTGTCATGATTTCTTCACGTAAACACATTTTCCTATATTGGTAGGTCGAACTATTATGGGAGAAGCGCAGGTTTCATGAAATGATCTCAGAATTTCAAGTTATAATGAAATCTTCATTTCGTGTTAATTTCTTATGATTTCTTCACGAAAACACATTTTCCTATAAAGGTAGATCGAACTCTTACGGGGGAAGCGCAGGTTTCATGAAATGAACTCAGAATTTCAAGTTATAATGAAATTTTCATTTCGTATTAGTTTGTCATGATTTCTTCACGTAAACACATTTTCCTATAATGGTAGGTCGATCTCTTATAGGGGAAGCGTAGGTTTCATGAAATGAACTCAGAATTTCAAGTTATAATGAAATCTTCATTTCGTGTTAGTTTCTTATGATTTCTTCACGAAAACACATTTTCCTATAATGGTAGGTCGAACTCTTGTGGGGGAAGCGCAGGTTTCATGAAATGAACTCAGAATTTCAAGTTATAATGAAATTTTCATTTCGTGTTAGTTTGTCATGATTTCTTCACGTAAAAACATTTTCCTATATTGGTAGGTCGAACTATTATGGGAGAAGCGCAGGTTTCATGAAATTAACTCAGAATTTCAAGTTATAATGAAATCTTCATTTCGTATTAGTTTCTTATGATTTCTTCACGAAAACACATTTTCCTATAAAGGTCGGTCGAACTCTTATGGGGGAAGCGCAGGTTTCATGAAATGAACTCAGAATTTCAAGTTATAATGAAATCTTCATTTCGTGTTAGTTTGTCATGATTTCTTCACGAAAACACATTTTCCTATAATAGTAGGTCGAACTCTTACGGGGGAAGCGCAGGTTTCATGAAATGAACTCAGAATTTCAAGTTATAATGAAATTTTCATTTCATATCAGTTTGTCATGATTTCTTCACGTAAACACATTTTCCTATATTGGTAGGTCGAACTCTTATGGAAGAAGTGCAGGTTTCATGAAATGAACTCAGAAGTTCAAGTTATAATGAAATCTTCATTTCGTGTTAGTTTCTTATGATTTTTTCACGTAAACACATTTTCCTATAATGGTAGGTCGAACTCTTATAGGGGAAGCGCAGGATTCATGAAATGAACTCAGAATTTCAAGTTATAATGAAATCTTCATTTCGTGTTAGTTTGTCATGATTTCTTCACGTAAACACATTTTCCTATATTGGTAGGTCGAACTATTATGGGAGAAGCGCAGGTTTCATGAAATGATCTCAGAATTTCAAGTTATAATGAAATCTTCATTTCGTGTTAATTTCTTATGATTTCTTCACGAAAACACATTTTCCTATAAAGGTAGATCGAACTCTTACGGGGGAAGCGCAGGTTTCATGAAATGAACTCAGAATTTCAAGTTATAATGAAATTTTCATTTCGTATTAGTTTGTCATGATTTCTTCACGTAAACACATTTTCCTATAATGGTAGGTCGATCTCTTATAGGGGAAGCGTAGGTTTCATGAAATGAACTCAGAATTTCAAGTTATAATGAAATCTTCATTTCGTGTTAGTTTCTTATGATTTCTTCACGAAAACACATTTTCCTATAATGGTAGGTCGAACTCTTGTGGGGGAAGCGCAGGTTTCATGAAATGAACTCAGAATTTCAAGTTATAATGAAATTTTCATTTCGTGTTAGTTTGTCATGATTTCTTCACGTAAACACATTTTCCTATATTGGTAGGTCGAACTATTATGGGAGAAGCGCAGGTTTCATGAAATTAACTCAGAATTTCAAGTTATAATGAAATCTTCATTTCGTATTAGTTTCTTATGATTTCTTCACGAAAACACATTTTCCTATAAAGGTCGGTCGAACTCTTATGGGGGAAGCGCAGGTTTCATGAAATGAACTCAGAATTTCAAGTTATAATGAAATCTTCATTTCGTGTTAGTTTGTCATGATTTCTTCACGAAAACACATTTTCCTATAATGGTAGGTCGAACTCTTACGGGGGAAGCGCAGGTTTCATGAAATGAACTCAGAATATCAAGTTATAATGAAATCTTCATTTTCTGTTAGTTTGTCCTGATTTCTTCACGTAAACACATTTTCCTATAATGGTAGGTCGAACTCTTATGGGGGAAGCGCAGGTTTCATGACATGAAGTCAGAATTTCAAGCTATAATGAAATCTTCATTTCGTGTTAGTTTGTCATGATTTCTTCACGTAAACACATTTTCCTATAATGGTAGGTCAAACTCTTATAGGGGAAGCGCAGGTTTCATGAAATGAACTCAGAATTTCAAGTTATAATGAATTTTTCATTTCGTATTAGTTTGTCATGATTTCATCACGTAAACACATTTTTCCTATATTGGTAGGTCGAACTCTTATGGGGGAAGTGCAGGTTTCATGAAATGAACTCAGAATTTCAAGTTATAATGAAATCTTCATTTCGTGTTAGTTTGTCATGATTTCTTCACGTAAACACATTTTCCTATAATGATAGGTCGAACTCTTATGGGGGAAGCGCAGGTTTCATGAAATGAACTCAGAATTTCAAGTTATAATGAAATTTTCATTTCATATCAGTTTGTCATGATTTCTTCACGTAAACACATTTTCCTATATTGGTAGGTCGAACTCTTATGGAAGAAGTGCAGGTTTCATGAAATGAACTCAGAAGTTCAAGTTATAATGAAATCTTCATTTCGTGTTAGTTTCTTATGATTTTTTCACGTAAACACATTTTCCTATAATGGTAGGTCGAACTCTTATAGGGGAAGCGCAGGATTCATGAAATGAACTCAGAATTTCAAGTTATAATGAAATCTTCATTTCGTGTTAGTTTGTCATGATTTCTTCACGTAAACACATTTTCCTATATTGGTAGGTCGAACTATTATGGGAGAAGCGCAGGTTTCATGAAATGATCTCAGAATTTCAAGTTATAATGAAATCTTCATTTCGTGTTAGTTTGTCATGATTTCTTCACGTAAACACATTTTCCTATATTGGTAGGTCGAACTCTTGTGGGAGAAGCGCAGGTTTCATGAAATGATCTCAGAATTTCAAGTTATAATGAAATCTTCATTTCGTGTTAATTTCTTATGAACGAAAACACATTTTCCTATAAAGGTAGATCGAACTCTTACGGGGGAAGCGCAGGTTTCATGAAATGAACTCAGAATTTCAAGTTATAATGAAATTTTCATTTCGTATTAGTTTGTCATGATTTCTTCACGTAAACACATTTTCCTATAATGGTAGGTCGATCTCTTATAGGGGAAGCGTAGGTTTCATGAAATGAACTCAGAATTTCAAGTTATAATGAAATCTTCATTTCGTGTTAGTTTCTTATGATTTCTTCACGAAAACACATTTTCCTATAATGGTAGGTCGAACTCTTGTGGGGGAAGCGCAGGTTTCATGAAATGAACTCAGAATTTCAAGTTATAATGAAATTTTCATTTCGTGTTAGTTTGTTATGATTTCTTCACGTAAACACATTTTCCTATATTGGTAGGTCGAACTATTATGGGAGAAGCGCAGGTTTCATGAAATTAACTCAGAATTTCAAGTTATAATGAAATCTTCATTTCGTATTAGTTTGTCATGATTACTTCACGTAAACACATTTTCCTATAAAGGTAGGTCGATCTCTTATAGGGGAAGCGCAGGTTTCATGAAATTAACTCAGAATTTCAAGTTATAATGAAATCTTCATTTCGTGTTAGTTTCTTATGATTTCTTCACGAAAACACATTTTCCTATAATGGTAGGTCGAACTCTTATAGGGGAAGCGCAGGTTTCATGAAATGAAGTCAGAATTTCAAGTTATAATGAAATCTTCATTTCGTGTTAGTTTGTCATGATTTCTTCACGAAAACACATTTTCCTATAATGGTAGGTTGAACTCTTATAGGGGAAGCGCAGGTTTCATGAAATGAAGTCAGAATTTCAAGTTATAATGAAATCTTCATTTCGTGTTAGTTTGTCATGATTTCTTCACGAAAACACATTTTCCTATAATGGTAGGTCGAACTCTTAGAGGGGAAGCGCAGGTTTCATGAGATGAACTCAGAATTTCATGTTATAATGAAATCTTCATTTCGTGTTAGTTTGTCATGATTTCTTCACGAAAACACATTTTCCTATAATGGTAGGTCGAACTCTTATAGGCGAAGCGCAGGTTTCATGAAATGAACTCAGAATTTCAAGTTATAATGAAATCTTCATTTTGTTTTTGTCTGTCATGATTTCTTCACGAAAACACATTTTCCTATAATGGTAGGTCGAACTCTTATAGGGGAAGCGCAGGTTTCATGAAATGAACTCAGAATTTCAAGTTATAATGAAATTTTCATTTCATATTAGTTTGTCATGATTTCTTCACGTAAACACATTTTCCTATAATGGTAGGTCGAACTCTTATAGGGAAGCGCAGGTTTCATGAAATGAAGTCAGAATTTCCTGTTATAATGAAATCTTCATTTCGTGTTAGTTTGTCATGATTTCTTCACGAAAACACATTTTCCTATAATGGTAGGTCGAACTCTTATAGGGGAAGCGCAGGTTTCATGAAATGAAGTCAGAATTTCAAGTTATAATGAAATCTTCATTTCGTGTTAGTTTGTCATGATTTCTTCACGAAAACACATTTTCCTATAATGGTAGGTCGAACTCTTATAGGGGAAGCGCAGGTTTCATGAGATGAACTCAGAATTTCATGTTATAATGAAATCTTCATTTCGTGTTAGTTTGTCATGATTTCTTCACGAAAACACATTTTCCTATAAAGGTCGGTCGAACTCTTACGGGGGAAGCGCAGGTTTCATGAGATGAACTCAGAATTTCAAGTTATAATGAAATCTTCATTTCGTGTTAGTTTGTCATGATTACTTCACGTAAACACATTTTCCTACAATGGTAGGTCGAACTCTTATGGGGGAAGCGCAGGTTTCATGAAATGAACTCAGAATTTCAAGTTTTAATGAAATCTTCATTTCGTATTAGTTTGTCATGATTTCTTCACGTAAACACATTTTCCTATAATGGTAGGTCGAACTCTTATAGGGGAAGCGCAGGTTTCATGAAATGAACTCAGAATTTCAAGTTATAATGAAATCTTCATTTCGTGTTAGTTTCTTATGATTTCTTCACGAAAACACATTTTCCTATAATGGTAGGTCGAACTCTTACGGGGGAAGCGCAGGTTTCATGAAATGAACTCAGAATTTCAAGTTATAATGAAATCTTCATTTCGTATTAGTTTGTCATGATTTCTTCACGTAAACACATTTTCCTATAAAGGTAGGTCGATCTCTTATAGGGGAAGCGCAGGTTTCATGAAATGAACTCAGAATTTCAAGTTATAATGAAATCTTCATTTCGTGTTAGTTTGTCATGATTTCTTCACGAAAACACATTTTCCTATAAAGGTAGGTCGAACTCTTAAGGGGGAAGCGCAGGTTTCATGAAATGAACTCAGAATTTCAAGTTATAATGAAATCTTCATTTCGTGTTAGTTTGTCATGATTTCTTCACGAAAACACATTTTCCTATAATGGTAGGTCGAACTCTTGTGGGGGAAGCGCAGGTTTCATGAAATGAACTCAGAATTTCAAGTTATAATGAAATTTTCATTTCGTGTTAGTTTGTCATGATTTCTTCACGTAAACACATTTTCCTATATTGGTAGGTCGAACTATTATGGGAGAAGCGCAGGTTTCATGAAATTAACTCAGAATTTCAAGTTATAATGAAATCTTCATTTCGTATTAGTTTGTCATGATTTCTTCACGTAAACACATTTTCCTATAAAGGTAGGTCGATCTCTTATAGGGGAAGCGCAGGTTTCATGAAATTAACTCAGAATTTCAAGTTATAATGAAATCTTCATTTCGTGTTAGTTTGTCATGATTTCTTCACGTAAACACATTTTCCTATAATGGTAGGTCGATCCCTTATGGGGGAAGCGCAGGTTTCAAGAAATGAACTCAGAATTTCAAGTTATAATGAAATTTTCATTTCGTATTAGTTTGTCATGATTTCTTCACGTAAACACGTTTTCCTATAATGGTAGGTCGAACTCTTATGGGGGAAGCGCAGGTTTCATGAAATGAACTCAGAATTTCAAGTTATAATGAAATCTTCATTTCGTGTTAGTTTGTCATGATTTCTTCACGTAAACACATTTTCCTATAATGGTAGGTCGAACTCTTATAGCGGAAGCGCAGGTTTCATGAAATGAACTCAGAATTTCAAGTTATAATGAAATCTTCATTTCGTGTTAGTTTCTTATGATTTCTTCACGAAAACACATTTTCCTATAAAGGTAGGTCGATCTCTTATAGGGGAAGCGCAGGTTTCATGAAATGAACTCAGAATTTCAAGTTATAATGAAATTTTCATTTCATATTTGTTTGTCATGATTTCTTCACGTTAACACATTTTCCTATATTGGTAGGTCGAACTCTTATGGGAGAAGCGCAGGTTTCATGAAATGAACTCAGAATTTCAAGTTATAATGAAATTTTCATTTCATATTAGTTTGTCATGATTTCTTCACGTAAACACATTTTCCTATAAAGGTAGGTCGATCTCTTATAGGGGAAGCACAGGTTTCATGAAATGAACTCAGAATTTCAAGTTATAATGAAATTTTAATTTCATATTAGTTTGTCATGATTTCTTCACATAAACACATTTTCCTATATTGGTAGGTCGAACTCTTATGGGAGAAGCGCAGCTTTCATGAAATGAACTCAGAAGTTCAAGTTATAATGAAATCTTCATTTCGTGTTAGTTTGTCATGATTTCTTCACGTAAACACATTTTTCCTATATTGGTAGGTCGAACTCTTATAGGCGAAGCGCAGGTTTCATGAAATGAACTCAGAATTTCAAGTTATAATGAAATCTTCATTTTGTTTTAGTCTGTCATGATTTCTTCACGAAAACACATTTTCCTATAAAGGTAGGTCGAACTCTTAAGGGGGAAGCGCAGGTTTCATGAAATGAACTCAGAATTTCAAGTTATAATGAAATCTTCATTTCGTGTTAGTTTGTCATGATTTCTTCACGAAAACACATTTTCCTATAATGGTAGGTCGAACTCTTGTGGGGGAAGCGCAGGTTTCATGAAATGAACTCAGAATTTCAAGTTATAATGAAATTTTCATTTCGTGTTAGTTTGTCATGATTTCTTCACGTAAACACATTTTCCTATATTGGTAGGTCGAACTATTATGGGAGAAGCGCAGGTTTCATGAAATTAACTCAGAATTTCAAGTTATAATGAAATCTTCATTTCGTATTAGTTTGTCATGATTTCTTCACGTAAACACATTTTCCTATAAAGGTAGGTCGATCTCTTATAGGGGAAGCGCAGGTTTCATGAAATTAACTCAGAATTTCAAGTTATAATGAAATCTTCATTTCGTGTTAGTTTGTCATGATTTCTTCACGTAAACACATTTTCCTATAATGGTAGGTCGATCCCTTATGGGGGAAGCGCAGGTTTCAAGAAATGAACTCAGAATTTCAAGTTATAATGAAATTTTCATTTCGTATTAGTTTGTCATGATTTCTTCACGTAAACACGTTTTCCTATAATGGTAGGTCGAACTCTTATGGGGGAAGCGCAGGTTTCATGAAATGAACTCAGAATTTCAAGTTATAATGAAATCTTCATTTCGTGTTAGTTTGTCATGATTTCTTCACGTAAACACATTTTCCTATAATGGTAGGTCGAACTCTAATAGCGGAAGCGCAGGTTTCATGAAATGAACTCAGAATTTCAAGTTATAATGAAATCTTCATTTCGTGTTAGTTTCTTATGATTTCTTCACGAAAACACATTTTCCTATAAAGGTAGGTCGATCTCTTATAGGGGAAGCGCAGGTTTCATGAAATGAACTCAGAATTTCAAGTTATAATGAAATTTTCATTTCATATTAGTTTGTCATGATTTCTTCACGTTAACACATTTTCCTATATTGGTAGGTCGAACTCTTATGGGAGAAGCGCAGGTTTCATGAAATGAACTCAGAATTTCAAGTTATAATGAAATTTTCATTTCATATTAGTTTGTCATGATTTCTTCACGTAAACACATTTTCCTATAAAGGTAGGTCGATCTCTTATAGGGGAAGCACAGGTTTCATGAAATGAACTCAGAATTTCAAGTTATAATGAAATTTTAATTTCATATTAGTTTGTCATGATTTCTTCACATAAACACATTTTCCTATATTGGTAGGTCGAACTCTTATGGGAGAAGCGCAGCTTTCATGAAATGAACTCAGAAGTTCAAGTTATAATGAAATCTTCATTTCGTGTTAGTTTGTCATGATTTCTTCACGTAAACACATTTTTCCTATATTGGTAGGTCGAACTCTTATAGGCGAAGCGCAGGTTTCATGAAATGAACTCAGAATTTCAAGTTATAATGAAATCTTCATTTTGTTTTAGTCTGTCATGATTTCTTCACGAAAACACATTTTCCTATAATGGTAGGTCGAACTCTTATAGGGGAAGCGCAGGTTTCATGAAATGAACTCAGAATTTCAAGTTATAATGAAATTTTCATTTCATATTAGTTTGTCATGATTTCTTCACGTAAACACATTTTCCTATAATGGTAGGTCGAACTCTTATAGGGGAAGCGCAGGTTTCATGAAATGAAGTCAGAATTTCAAGTTATAATGAAATCTTCATTTCGTGTTAGTTTGTCATGATTTCTTCTCGTAAACACATTTTCCTATAATGGTAGGTCGAACTCTTATGGGGGAAGCGCAGGTTTCATGAAATGAACTCAGAATTTCAAGTTATAATGAAATTTTCATTTCGTGTTAGTTTGTCATGATTTCTTCACGTAAACACATTTTTCCTATATTGGTAGGTCGAACTCTTATAGGCGAAGCGCAGGTTTCATGAAATGAACTCAGAATTTCAAGTTATAATGAAATCTTCATTTTGTTTTAGTCTGTCATGATTTCTTCACGAAAACACATTTTCCTATAATGGTAGGTCGAACTCTAATAGCGGAAGCGCAGGTTTCATGAAATGAACTCAGAATTTCAAGTTATAATGAAATCTTCATTTCGTGTTAGTTTCTTATGATTTCTTCACGAAAACACATTTTCCTATAAAGGTAGGTCGATCTCTTATAGGGGAAGCGCAGGTTTCATGAAATGAACTCAGAATTTCAAGTTATAATGAAATTTTCATTTCATATTAGTTTGTCATGATTTCTTCACGTTAACACATTTTCCTATATTGGTAGGTCGAACTCTTATGGGAGAAGCGCAGGTTTCATGAAATGAACTCAGAATTTCAAGTTATAATGAAATTTTCATTTCATATTAGTTTGTCATGATTTCTTCACGTAAACACATTTTCCTATAAAGGTAGGTCGATCTCTTATAGGGGAAGCACAGGTTTCATGAAATGAACTCAGAATTTCAAGTTATAATGAAATTTTAATTTCATATTAGTTTGTCATGATTTCTTCACATAAACACATTTTCCTATATTGGTAGGTCGAACTCTTATGGGAGAAGCGCAGCTTTCATGAAATGAACTCAGAAGTTCAAGTTATAATGAAATCTTCATTTCGTGTTAGTTTGTCATGATTTCTTCACGTAAACACATTTTTCCTATATTGGTAGGTCGAACTCTTATAGGCGAAGCGCAGGTTTCATGAAATGAACTCAGAATTTCAAGTTATAATGAAATCTTCATTTTGTTTTAGTCTGTCATGATTTCTTCACGAAAACACATTTTCCTATAATGGTAGGTCGAACTCTTATAGGGGAAGCGCAGGTTTCATGAAATGAACTCAGAATTTCAAGTTATAATGAAATTTTCATTTCATATTAGTTTGTCATGATTTCTTCACGTAAACACATTTTCCTATAATGGTAGGTCGAACTCTTATAGGGGAAGCGCAGGTTTCATGAAATGAAGTCAGAATTTCAAGTTATAATGAAATCTTCATTTCGTGTTAGTTTGTCATGATTTCTTCTCGTAAACACATTTTCCTATAATGGTAGGTCGAACTCTTATGGGGGAAGCGCAGGTTTCATGAAATGAACTCAGAATTTCAAGTTATAATGAAATTTTCATTTCGTGTTAGTTTGTCATGATTTCTTCACGTAAACACATTTTTCCTATATTGGTAGGTCGAACTCTTATAGGCGAAGCGCAGGTTTCATGAAATGAACTCAGAATTTCAAGTTATAATGAAATCTTCATTTTGTTTTAGTCTGTCATGATTTCTTCACGAAAACACATTTTCCTATAATGGTAGGTCGAACTCTTATAGGGGAAGCGCAGGTTTCATGAAATGAACTCAGAATTTCAAGTTATAATGAAATTTTCATTTCATATTAGTTTGTCATGATTTCTTCACGTAAACACATTTTCCTATAATGGTAGGTCGAACTCTTATAGGGGAAGCGCAGGTTTCATGAAATGAACTCAGAGTTTCAAGTTATAATGAAATCTTCATTTCGTGTTAGTTTGTCATGATTTCTTCACGTAAACACATTTTCCTATAATGGTAGGTCGAACTCTTATAGCGGAAGCGCAGGTTTCATGAAATGAACTCAGAATTTCAAGTTATAATGAAATCTTCATTTCGTGTTAGTTTCTTATGATTTCTTCACGAAAACACATTTTCCTATAAAGGTAGGTCGATCTCTTATAGGGGAAGCGCAGGTTTCATGAAATGAACTCAGAAGTTCAAGTTATAATGAAATCTTCATTTCGTGTTAGTTTCTTATGATTTCTTCACGAAAACACATTTTCCTATAAAGGTCGGTCGAACTCTTATGGGGGAAGCGCAGGTTTCATGAAATGAACTCAGAATTTCAAGTTATAATGAAATCTTCATTTCGTGTTAGTTTGTCATGATTTCCTCACGAAAACACATTTTCCTATAATGGTAGGTCGAACTCTTATAGGGGAAGCGCAGGTTTCATGAAATGAACTCAGAATATCAAGTTATAATTAAATCTTCATTTCGTGTTAGTTTGTCATGATTTCTTCACGAAAACACATTTTCCTATAATGGTAGGTCGAACTCTTATAGGGGAAGCGCAGGTTTCATGAAATGAACTCAGAATATCAAGTTATAATTAAATCTTCATTTCGTTTTAGTTTGTCATGATTTCTTCACGTAAACACATTTTCCTATAATGGTAGGTCGAACTCTTATGGGGGAAGCGCAGGTTTCATGAAATGAACTCAGAATTTCAAGTTATAATGAAATCTTCATTTCGTGTTAGTTTGTCATGATTTCTTCACGTAAACACATTTTCCTATAATGGTAGGTCGAACTCTTATAGCGGAAGCGCAGGTTTCATGAAATGAACTCAGAATTTCAAGTTATAATGAAATCTTCATTTCGTGTTAGTTTCTTATGATTTCTTCACGAAAACACATTTTCCTATAAAGGTAGGTCGATCTCTTATAGGGGAAGCGCAGGTTTCATGAAATGAACTCAGAATTTCAATTTATAATGAAATTTTCATTTCATATTAGTTTGTCATGATTTCTTCACGTTAACACATTTTCCTATATTGGTAGGTCGAACTCTTATGGGAGAAGCGCAGGTTTCATGAAATGAACTCAGAATTTCAAGTTATAATGAAATCTTCATTTCGTATTAGTTTGTCATGATTTCTTCACGAAAACACATTTTCCTATAATGGTAGGTCGAACTCTTATGGGGGAAGCGCAGGTTTCATGAAATGAACTCAGAATTTCAAGTTATAATGAAATCTTTATTTCGTATTAGTTTGTCATGATTTCTTCACGAAAACACATTTTCCTATAATGGTAGGTCGAACTCTTATAGGCGAAGCGCAGGTTTCATGAAATGAACTCAGAATTTCAAGTTATAAAGAAATCTTCATTTTGTTTTAGTCTGTCATGATTTCTTCACGAAAACACATTTTCCTATAATGGTAGGTCGAACTCTTATAGGGGAAGCGCAGGTTTCATGAAATGAACTCAGAATTTCAAGTTATAATGAAATTTTCATTTCAAACTAGTTTGTCATGATTTCTTCACGTAAACACATTTTCCTATAATGGTAGGTCGAACTCTTATAGGGGAAGCGCAGGTTTCATGAGATGAACTCAGAATTTCATGTTATAATGAAATCTTCATTTCGTGTTAGTTTGTCATGATTTCTTCACGAAAACACATTTTCCTATAATGGTAGGTCGAACTCTTATAGGCGAAGCGCAGGTTTCATGAAATGAACTCAGAATTTCAAGTTATAATGAAATCTTCATTTTGTATTAGTCTGTTATGATTTCTTCACGAAAACACATTTTCCTATAATGGTAGGTCGAACTCTTATGGGGGAAGCGCAGGTTTCATGAAATGAACTCAGAATTTCAAGTTATAATGAAATCTTCATTTCGTGTTAGTTTGTCATGATTTCTTCACGTAAACACATTTTCCTATATTGGTAGGTCGAACTCTTATGGGAGAAGCGCAGGTTTCATGAAATGAACTCAGAAGTTCAAGTTATAATGAAATCTTCATTTCGTGTTAGTTTCTTATGATTTCTTCACGAAAACACATTTTCCTATAAAGGTCGGTCGAACTCTTATGGGGGAAGCGCAGGTTTCATGAAATGAACTCAGAATTTCAAGTTATAATGAAATCTTCATTTCGTGTTAGTTTGTCATGATTTCCTCACGAAAACACATTTTCCTATAATGGTAGGTCGAACTCTTATAGGGGAAGCGCAGGTTTCATGAAATGAACTCAGAATATCAAGTTATAATTAAATCTTCATTTCGTGTTAGTTTGTCATGATTTCTTCACGAAAACACATTTTCCTATAATGGTAGGTCGAACTCTTATAGGGGAAGCGCAGGTTTCATGAAATGAACTCAGAATATCAAGTTATAATTAAATCTTCATTTCGTGTTAGTTTGTCATGATTTCTTCACGTAAACACATTTTCCTATAATGGTAGGTCGAACTCTTATGGGGGAAGCGCAGGTTTCATGAAATGAACTCAGAATTTCAAGTTATAATGAAATCTTCATTTCGTGTTAGTTTGTCATGATTTCTTCACGTAAACACATTTTCCTATAATGGTAGGTCGAACTCTTATAGCGGAAGCGCAGGTTTCATGAAATGAACTCAGAATTTCAAGTTATAATGAAATCTTCATTTCGTGTTAGTTTCTTATGATTTCTTCACGAAAACACATTTTCCTATAAAGGTAGGTCGATCTCTTATAGGGGAAGCGCAGGTTTCATGAAATGAACTCAGAATTTCAATTTATAATGAAATTTTCATTTCATATTAGTTTGTCATGATTTCTTCACGTTAACACATTTTCCTATATTGGTAGGTCGAACTCTTATGGGAGAAGCGCAGGTTTCATGAAATGAACTCAGAATTTCAAGTTATAATGAAATTTTCATTTCATATTAGTTTGTCATGATTTCTTCACGTAAACACATTTTCCTATAAAGGTAGGTCGATCTCTTATAGGGGAAGCACAGGTTTCATGAAATGAACTCAGAATTTCAAGTTATAATGAAATTTTAATTTCATATTAGTTTGTCATGATTTCTTCACATAAACACATTTTCCTATATTGGTAGGTCGAACTCTTATGGGAGAAGCGCAGCTTTCATGAAATGAACTCAGAAGTTCAAGTTATAATGAAATCTTCATTTCGTGTTAGTTTGTCATGATTTCTTCACGTAAACACATTTTCCTATATTGGTAGGTCGAACTATTATGGGAGAAGCGCAGGTTTCATGAAATTAACTCAGAATTTCAAGTTATAATGAAATCTTCATTTCGTATTAGTTTGTCATGATTTCTTCACGTAAACACATTTTCCTATAAAGGTAGGTCGATCTCTTATAGGGGAAGCGCAGGTTTCATGAAATTAACTCAGAATTTCAAGTTATAATGAAATCTTCATTTCGTGTTAGTTTGTCATGATTTCTTCACGTAAACACATTTTCCTATAATGGTAGGTCGATCCCTTATGGGGGAAGCGCAGGTTTCAAGAAATGAACTCAGAATTTCAAGTTATAATGAAATTTTCATTTCGTATTAGTTTGTCATGATTTCTTCACGTAAACACGTTTTCCTATAATGGTAGGTCGAACTCTTATGGGGGAAGCGCAGGTTTCATGAAATGAACTCAGAATTTCAAGTTATAATGAAATCTTCATTTCGTGTTAGTTTGTCATGATTTCTTCACGTAAACACATTTTCCTATAATGGTAGGTCGAACTCTTATAGCGGAAGCGCAGGTTTCATGAAATGAACTCAGAATTTCAAGTTATAATGAAATCTTCATTTCGTGTTAGTTTCTTATGATTTCTTCACGAAAACACATTTTCCTATAAAGGTAGGTCGATCTCTTATAGGGGAAGCGCAGGTTTCATGAAATGAACTCAGAATTTCAAGTTATAATGAAATTTTCATTTCATATTAGTTTGTCATGATTTCTTCACGTTAACACATTTTCCTATATTGGTAGGTCGAACTCTTATGGGAGAAGCGCAGGTTTCATGAAATGAACTCAGAATTTCAAGTTATAATGAAATTTTCATTTCATATTAGTTTGTCATGATTTCTTCACGTAAACACATTTTCCTATAAAGGTAGGTCGATCTCTTATAGGGGAAGCACAGGTTTCATGAAATGAACTCAGAATTTCAAGTTATAATGAAATTTTAATTTCATATTAGTTTGTCATGATTTCTTCACATAAACACATTTTCCTATATTGGTAGGTCGAACTCTTATGGGAGAAGCGCAGCTTTCATGAAATGAACTCAGAAGTTCAAGTTATAATGAAATCTTCATTTCGTGTTAGTTTGTCATGATTTCTTCACGTAAACACATTTTTCCTATATTGGTAGGTCGAACTCTTATAGGCGAAGCGCAGGTTTCATGAAATGAACTCAGAATTTCAAGTTATAATGAAATCTTCATTTTGTTTTAGTCTGTCATGATTTCTTCACGAAAACACATTTTCCTATAATGGTAGGTCGAACTCTTATAGGGGAAGCGCAGGTTTCATGAAATGAACTCAGAATTTCAAGTTATAATGAAATTTTCATTTCATATTAGTTTGTCATGATTTCTTCACGTAAACACATTTTCCTATAATGGTAGGTCGAACTCTTATAGGGGAAGCGCAGGTTTCATGAAATGAAGTCAGAATTTCAAGTTATAATGAAATCTTCATTTCGTGTTAGTTTGTCATGATTTCTTCTCGTAAACACATTTTCCTATAATGGTAGGTCGAACTCTTATGGGGGAAGCGCAGGTTTCATGAAATGAACTCAGAATTTCAAGTTATAATGAAATTTTCATTTCGTGTTAGTTTGTCATGATTTCTTCACGTAAACACATTTTTCCTATATTGGTAGGTCGAACTCTTATAGGCGAAGCGCAGGTTTCATGAAATGAACTCAGAATTTCAAGTTATAATGAAATCTTCATTTTGTTTTAGTCTGTCATGATTTCTTCACGAAAACACATTTTCCTATAATGGTAGGTCGAACTCTTATAGGGGAAGCGCAGGTTTCATGAAATGAACTCAGAATTTCAAGTTATAATGAAATTTTCATTTCATATTAGTTTGTCATGATTTCTTCACGTAAACACATTTTCCTATAATGGTAGGTCGAACTCTTATAGGGGAAGCGCAGGTTTCATGAAATGAACTCAGAGTTTCAAGTTATAATGAAATCTTCATTTCGTGTTAGTTTGTCATGATTTCTTCACGTAAACACATTTTCCTATAATGGTAGGTCGAACTCTTATAGCGGAAGCGCAGGTTTCATGAAATGAACTCAGAATTTCAAGTTATAATGAAATCTTCATTTCGTGTTAGTTTCTTATGATTTCTTCACGAAAACACATTTTCCTATAAAGGTAGGTCGATCTCTTATAGGGGAAGCGCAGGTTTCATGAAATGAACTCAGAATTTCAAGTTATAATGAAATTTTCATTTCATATTAGTTTGTCATGATTTCTTCACGTTAACACATTTTCCTATATTGGTAGGTCGAACTCTTATGGGAGAAGCGCAGGTTTCATGAAATGAACTCAGAATTTCAAGTTATAATGAAATTTTCATTTCATATTAGTTTGTCATGATTTCTTCACGTAAACACATTTTCCTATAAAGGTAGGTCGATCTCTTATAGGGGAAGCACAGGTTTCATGAAATGAACTCAGAATTTCAAGTTATAATGAAATTTTAATTTCATATTAGTTTGTCATGATTTCTTCACATAAACACATTTTCCTATATTGGTAGGTCGAACTCTTATGGGAGAAGCGCAGCTTTCATGAAATGAACTCAGAAGTTCAAGTTATAATGAAATCTTCATTTCGTGTTAGTTTGTCATGATTTCTTCACGTAAACACATTTTTCCTATATTGGTAGGTCGAACTCTTATAGGCGAAGCGCAGGTTTCATGAAATGAACTCAGAATTTCAAGTTATAATGAAATCTTCATTTTGTTTTAGTCTGTCATGATTTCTTCACGAAAACACATTTTCCTATAATGGTAGGTCGAACTCTTATAGGGGAAGCGCAGGTTTCATGAAATGAACTCAGAATTTCAAGTTATAATGAAATTTTCATTTCATATTAGTTTGTCATGATTTCTTCACGTAAACACATTTTCCTATAATGGTAGGTCGAACTCTTATAGGGGAAGCGCAGGTTTCATGAAATGAACTCAGAGTTTCAAGTTATAATGAAATCTTCATTTCGTGTTAGTTTGTCATGATTTCTTCTCGTAAACACATTTTCCTATAATGGTAGGTCGAACTCTTATGGGGGAAGCGCAGGTTTCATGAAATGAACTCAGAATTTCAAGTTATAATGAAATCTTCATTTCGTGTTAGTTTGTCATGATTTCTTCACGTAAACACATTTTCCTATAATGGTAGGTCGAACTCTTATAGCGGAAGCGCAGGTTTCATGAAATGAACTCAGAATTTCAAGTTATAATGAAATCTTCATTTCGTGTTAGTTTCTTATGATTTCTTCACGAAAACACATTTTCCTATAAAGGTAGGTCGATCTCTTATAGGGGAAGCGCAGGTTTCATGAAATGAACTCAGAATTTCAAGTTATAATGAAATTTTCATTTCATATTAGTTTGTCATGATTTCTTCACGTTAACACATTTTCCTATATTGGTAGGTCGAACTCTTATGGGAGAAGCGCAGGTTTCATGAAATGAACTCAGAATTTCAAGTTATAATGAAATTTTCATTTCATATTAGTTTGTCATGATTTCTTCACGTAAACACATTTTCCTATAAAGGTAGGTCGATCTCTTATAGGGGAAGCACAGGTTTCATGAAATGAACTCAGAATTTCAAGTTATAATGAAATTTTAATTTCATATTAGTTTGTCATGATTTCTTCACATAAACACATTTTCCTATATTGGTAGGTCGAACTCTTATGGGAGAAGCGCAGCTTTCATGAAATGAACTCAGAAGTTCAAGTTATAATGAAATCTTCATTTCGTGTTAGTTTGTCATGATTTCTTCACGTAAACACATTTTTCCTATATTGGTAGGTCGAACTCTTATAGGCGAAGCGCAGGTTTCATGAAATGAACTCAGAATTTCAAGTTATAATGAAATCTTCATTTTGTTTTAGTCTGTCATGATTTCTTCACGAAAACACATTTTCCTATAATGGTAGGTCGAACTCTTATAGGGGAAGCGCAGGTTTCATGAAATGAACTCAGAATTTCAAGTTATAATGAAATTTTCATTTCATATTAGTTTGTCATGATTTCTTCACGTAAACACATTTTCCTATAATGGTAGGTCGAACTCTTATAGGGGAAGCGCAGGTTTCATGAAATGAAGTCAGAATTTCAAGTTATAATGAAATCTTCATTTCGTGTTAGTTTGTCATGATTTCTTCTCGTAAACACATTTTCCTATAATGGTAGGTCGAACTCTTATGGGGGAAGCGCAGGTTTCATGAAATGAACTCAGAATTTCAAGTTATAATGAAATTTTCATTTCGTGTTAGTTTGTCATGATTTCTTCACGTAAACACATTTTTCCTATATTGGTAGGTCGAACTCTGATAGGCGAAGCGCAGGTTTCATGAAATGAACTCAGAATTTCAAGTTATAATGAAATCTTCATTTTGTTTTAGTCTGTCATGATTTCTTCACGAAAACACATTTTCCTATAATGGTAGGTCGAACTCTTATAGGGGAAGCGCAGGTTTCATGAAATGAACTCAGAATTTCAAGTTATAATGAAATTTTCATTTCATATTAGTTTGTCATGATTTCTTCACGTAAACACATTTTCCTATAATGGTAGGTCGAACTCTTATAGGGGAAGCGCAGGTTTCATGAAATGAACTCAGAGTTTCAAGTTATAATGAAATCTTCATTTCGTGTTAGTTTGTCATGATTTCTTCACGTAAACACATTTTCCTATAATGGTAGGTCGAACTCTTATAGCGGAAGCGCAGGTTTCATGAAATGAACTCAGAATTTCAAGTTATAATGAAATCTTCATTTCGTGTTAGTTTCTTATGATTTCTTCACGAAAACACATTTTCCTATAAAGGTAGGTCGATCTCTTATAGGGGAAGCGCAGGTTTCATGAAATGAACTCAGAATTTCAAGTTATAATGAAATTTTCATTTCATATTAGTTTGTCATGATTTCTTCACGTTAACACATTTTCATATATTGGTAGGTCGAACTCTTATGGGAGAAGCGCAGGTTTCATGAAATGAACTCAGAATTTCAAGTTATAATGAAATTTTCATTTCATATTAGTTTGTCATGATTTCTTCACGTAAACACATTTTCCTATAAAGGTAGGTCGATCTCTTATAGGGGAAGCACAGGTTTCATGAAATGAACTCAGAATTTCAAGTTATAATGAAATTTTAATTTCATATTAGTTTGTCATGATTTCTTCACATAAACACATTTTCCTATATTGGTAGGTCGAACTCTTATGGGAGAAGCGCAGCTTTCATGAAATGAACTCAGAAGTTCAAGTTATAATGAAATCTTCATTTCGTGTTAGTTTGTCATGATTTCTTCACGTAAACACATTTTTCCTATATTGGTAGGTCGAACTCTTATAGGCGAAGCGCAGGTTTCATGAAATGAACTCAGAATTTCAAGTTATAATGAAATCTTCATTTTGTTTTAGTCTGTCATGATTTCTTCACGAAAACACATTTTCCTATAATGGTAGGTCGAACTCTTATAGGGGAAGCGCAGGTTTCATGAAATGAACTCAGAATTTCAAGTTATAATGAAATTTTCATTTCATATTAGTTTGTCATGATTTCTTCACGTAAACACATTTTCCTATAATGGTAGGTCGAACTCTTATAGGGGAAGCGCAGGTTTCATGAAATGAACTCAGAATTTCAAGTTATAATGAAATTTTCATTTCGTATTAGTTTGTCATGATTTCTTCACGTACACACATTTTCCTATAATGGTAGGTCGATCTCTTATAGGGGAAGCGCAGGTTTCATGAAATTAACTCAGAATTTCAAGTTATAATGAAATCTTCATTTCGTGTTAGTTTGTCATGATTTCTTCACGTAAACACATTTTTCCTATATTGGTAGGTCGAACTCTTATGGGAGAAGTGCAGGTTTCATGAAATGAACTCAGAATTTCAAGTTATAATGAAATCTTCATTTCATGTTAGTTTGTCATGATTTCTTCACGTAAACACATTTTCCTATAATGGTAGGTCGAACTCTTATAGGGGAAGCGCAGGTTTCATGAGATGAACTCAGAATTTCATGTTATAATGAAATCTTCATTTCGTGTTAGTTTGTCATGATTTCTTCACGAAAACACATTTTCCTATAATGGTAGGTCGAACTCTTATAGGGGAAGCGCAGGTTTCATGAAATGAAGTCAGAATTTCAAGTTATAATGAAATCTTCATTTCGTGTTAGTTTGTCATGATTTCCTCACGAAAACACATTTTCCTATAATGGTAGGTCGAACTCTTATAGGGGAAGCGCAGGTTTCATGAGATGAACTCAGAATTTCATGTTATAATGAAATCTTCATTTCGTGTTAGTTTGTCATGATTTCTTCACGAAAACACATTTTCCTATAATGGTAGGTCGAACTCTTATAGGGGAAGCGCAGGTTTCATGAAATGAAGTCAGAATTACAAGTTATAATGAAATCTTCATTTCGTGTTAGTTTGTCATGATTTCTTCACGAAAACACATTTTCCTATAATGGTAGGTCGAACTCTTATAGGGGAAGCGCAGGTTTCATGAGATGAACTCAGAATTCCATGTTATAATGAAATCTTCATTTCGTGTTAGTTTGTCATGATTTCTTCACGAAAACACATTTTCCTATAATGGTAGGTCGAACTCTTAGAGGGGAAGCGCAGGTTTCATGAAATGAACTCAGAATTTCAAGTTATAATGAAATCTTCATTTCGTATTAGTTTGTCATGATTTCTTCACGAAAACACATTTTCCTATAATGGTAGGTCGAACTCTTATGGGGGAAGCGCAGGTTTCATGAAATGAACTCAGAATTTCAAGTTATAATGAAATCTTTATTTCGTGTTAGTTTGTCATGATTTCTTCACGAAAACACATTTTCCTATAATGGTAGGTCGAACTCTTATAGGCGAAGCGCAGGTTTCATGAAATGAACTCAGAATTTCAAGTTATAATGAAATCTTCATTTTGTTTTAGTCTGTCATGATTTCTTCACGAAAACACATTTTCCTATAATGGTAGGTCGAACTCTTATAGGGGAAGCGCAGGTTTCATGAAATGAACTCAGAATTTCAAGTTATAATGAAATTTTCATTTCAAACTAGTTTGTCATGATTTCTTCACGTAAACACATTTTCCTATAATGGTAGGTCGAACTCTTATAGGGGAAGCGCAGGTTTCATGAGATGAACTCAGAATTTCATGTTATAATGAAATCTTCATTTCGTGTTAGTTTGTCATGATTTCTTCACGAAAACACATTTTCCTATAATGGTAGGTCGAACTCTTATAGGCGAAGCGCAGGTTTCATGAAATGAACTCAGAATTTCAAGTTATAATGAAATCTTCATTTTGTATTAGTCTGTTATGATTTCTTCACGAAAACACATTTTCCTATAATGGTAGGTCGAACTCTTATAGGGGAAGCGCAGGTTTCATGAAATGAAGTCAGAATTTCAAGTTATAATGAAATTTTCATTTCGTATTAGTTTGTCATGATTTCTTCACGTAAACACATTTTCCTATAATGGTAGGTCGAACTCTTATGGGGGAAGCGCAGGTTTCATGAAATGAACTCAGAATTTCAAGTTATAATGAAATCTTCATTTCGTGTTAGTTTGTCATGATTTCTTCACGTAAACACATTTTCCTATAATGGTAGGTCGAACTCTTATAGGGGAAGCGCAGGTTTCATGAGATGAAATCAGAATTTCAAGTTATAATGAAATCTTCATTTCGTGTTAGTTTGTCATGATTTCTTCACGTAAACACATTTTCCTATAAAGGTAGGTCGAACTCTTATGGGGGCAGCGCAGGTTTCATGAAATGAACTCAGAATTTCAAGTTATAATGAAATCTTCATTTCGTGTTAGTTTGTCATGATTTCTTCACGAAAACACATTTTCCTATAAAGGTAGGTCGAACTCTTATGGGGGAAGCGCAGGTTTCATGAAATGAACTCAGAATTTCAAGTTATAATGAAATCTTCATTTCGTATTAGTTTGTCATGATTTCTTCACGAAAACACATTTTCCTATAATGGTAGGTCGAACTCTTATGGGGGAAGCGCAGGTTTCATGAAATGAACTCAGAATTTCAAGTTATAATGAAATCTTCATTTCGTATTAGTTTGTCATGATTTCTTCACGTAAACACATTTTCCTATAATGGTAGGTCGAACTCTTATAGGGGAAGCGCAGGTTTCATGAAATGAACTCAGAATTTCAAGTTATAATGAAATCTTCATTTCGTATTAGTTTGTCATGATTTCTTCACGAAAACACATTTTCCTATAATGGTAGGTCGAACTCTTATGGGGGAAGCGCAGGTTTCATGAAATGAACTCAGAATTTCAAGTTATAATGAAATCTTCATTTCGTGTTAGTTTGTCATGATTTCTTCACGTAAACACATTTTCCTATAAAGGTAGGTCGAACTTTTATGGGGGAAGCGCAGGTTTCATGAAATGAACTCAGAATTTCAAGTTATAATGAAATCTTCATTTCGTATTAGTTTGTCATGATTTCTTCACATAAACACATTTTCCTATAAAGGTAGGTCGATCTCTTATAGGGGAAGCGCAGGTTTCATGAAATGAACTCAGAATTTCAAGTTATAATGAAATCTTCATTTCGTGTTAGTTTGTCATGATTTCTTCACGAAAACACATTTTCCTATAAAGGTATGTCGAACTCTTATGGGGGAAGCGCAGGTTTCATGAAATGAACTCAGAATTTCAAGTTATAATGAAATCTTCATTTCGTGTTAGTTTGTCATGATTTCTTCACGAAAACACATTTTCCTATAATGGTAGGTCGAACTCTTATAGGGGAAGCGCAGGTTTCATGAGATGAACTCAGAATTTCAAGTTATAATGAAATCTTCATTTCGTGTTAGTTTGTCATGATTTCTTCACGTAAACACATTTTCCTATAATGGTAGGTCGAACTCTTATAGGGGAAGCGCAGGTTTCATGAGATGAACTCAGAATTTCAAGTTATAATGAAATCTTCATTTCGTGTTAGTTTGTCATGATTTCTTCACGTAAACACATTTTCCTATAAAGGTAGGTCGAACTCTTATGGGGGAAGCGCAGGTTTCATGAAATGAACTCAGAATTTCAAGTTATAATGAAATTTTCATTTCATATTAGTTTGTCATGATTTCTTCACGTAAACACATTTTCTTATAAAGGTCGGTCGATCTCTTATAGGGGAGGCGCAGGTTTCATGAAATGAACTCAGAATTTCAAGTTATAATGAAATTTTCATTTCATATTAGTTTGTCATGATTTCTTCACGAAAACACATTTTCCTATAATGGTAGGTCGAACTCTTATAGGGGAAGCGCAGGTTTCATGAGATGAACTCAGAATTTCAAGTTATAATGAAATCTTCATTTCGTGTTAGTTTGTCATGATTTCTTCACGTAAACACATTTTCCTATAATGGTAGGTCGAACTCTTATAGGGGAAGCGCAGGTTTCATGAGATGAACTCAGAATTTCAAGTTATAATGAAATCTTCATTTCGTGTTAGTTTGTCATGATTTCTTCACGTAAACACATTTTCCTATAAAGGTAGGTCGAACTCTTATGGGGGAAGCGCAGGTTTCATGAGATGAACTCAGAATTTCAAGTTATAATGAAATCTTCATTTCGTGTTAGTTTGTCATGATTTCTTCACGTAAACACATTTTCCTATAATGGTAGGTCGAACTCTTATAGGGGAAGCGCAGGTTTCATGAGATGAACTCAGAATTTCAAGTTATAATGAAATCTTCATTTCGTGTTAGTTTGTCATGATTTCTTCACGTAAACACATTTTCCTATAAAGGTAGGTCGAACTCTTATGGGGGAAGCGCAGGTTTCATGAAATGAACTCAGAATTTCAAGTTATAATGAAATTTTCATTTCATATTAGTTTGTCATGATTTCTTCACGTAAACACATTTTCTTATAAAGGTCGGTCGATCTCTTATAGGGGAGGCGCAGGTTTCATGAAATGAACTCAGAATTTCAAGTTATAATGAAATTTTCATTTCATATTAGTTTGTCATGATTTCTTCACGAAAACACATTTTCCTATAATGGTAGGTCGAACTCTTATAGGGGAAGCGCAGGTTTCATGAGATGAACTCAGAATTTCAAGTTATAATGAAATCTTCATTTCGTGTTAGTTTGTCATGATTTCTTCACGTAAACACATTTTCCTATAATGGTAGGTCGAACTCTTATAGGGGAAGCGCAGGTTTCATGAGATGAACTCAGAATTTCAAGTTATAATGAAATCTTCATTTCGTGTTAGTTTGTCATGATTTCTTCACGTAAACACATTTTCCTATAAAGGTAGGTCGAACTCTTATGGGGGAAGCGCAGGTTTCATGAGATGAACTCAGAATTTCAAGTTATAATGAAATCTTCATTTCGTGTTAGTTTGTCATGATTTCTTCACGTAAACACATTTTCCTATAAAGGTAGGTCGAACTCTTATGGGGGAAGCGCAGGTTTCATGAGATGAACTCAGAATTTCAAGTTATAATGAAATCTTCATTTCGTGTTAGTTTGTCATGATTTCTTCACGTAAACACATTTTCCTATAAAGGTAGGTCGAACTCTTATGGGGGAAGCGCAGGTTTCATGAGATGAACTCAGAATTTCAAGTTATAATGAAATCTTCATTCCGTGTTAGTTTGTCATGATTTCTTCACGTAAACACATTTTCCTATAAAGGTAGGTCGAACTCTTATGGGGGAAGCGCAGGTTTCATGAAATGAACTCAGAATTTCAAGTTATAATGAAATTTTCATTTCATATTAGTTTGTCATGATTTCTTCACGTAAACACATTTTCTTATAAAGGTCGGTCGATCTCTTATAGGGGAGGCGCAGGTTTCATGAAATGAACTCAGAATTTCAAGTTATAATGAAATTTTCATTTCATATTAGTTTGTCATGATTTCTTCACGAAAACACATTTTCCTATAATGGTAGGTCGAACTCTTATAGGGGAAGCGCAGGTTTCATGAGATGAACTCAGAATTTCAAGTTATAATGAAATCTTCATTTCGTGTTAGTTTGTCATGATTTCTTCACGTAAACACATTTTCCTATAATGGTAGGTCGAACTCTTATAGGGGAAGCGCAGGTTTCATGAGATGAACTCAGAATTTCAAGTTATAATGAAATCTTCATTTCGTGTTAGTTTGTCATGATTTCTTCACGTAAACACATTTTCCTATAAAGGTAGGTCGAACTCTTATGGGGGAAGCGCAGGTTTCATGAAATGAACTCAGAATTTCAAGTTATAATGAAATTTTCATTTCGTATTTGTCATGATTTCTTCACGTAAACACATTTTCCTATATTGGTAGGTCGAACTCTTATGGGGGAAGCGCAGGTTTCATGAAATGAAGTCAGAATTTCAAGTTATAATGAAATTTTCATTTCGTATTTGTCATGATTTCTTCACGTAAACACATTTTCCTATATTGGTAGGTCGAACTCTTATGGGAGAAGCGCAGGTTTCATGAAATGAACTCAGAAGTTCAAGTTATAATGAAATCTTCATTTCGTGTTAGTTTCTTATGATTTCTTCGCGAAAACACATTTTCCTATAAAGGTCGGTCGAACTCTTATGGGGGAAGCGCAGGTTTCATGAAATGAACTCAGAATTTCAAGTTATAATGAAATCTTCATTTCGTGTTAGTTTGTCATGATTTCTTCACGAAAACACATTTTCCTATAATGGTAGGTCGAACTCTTACGGGGGAAGCGCAGGTTTCATGAAATGAACTCAGAATTTCAAGTTATAATGAAATCTTCATTTCGTGTTAGTTTGTCATGATTTCTTCACGAAAACACATTTTCCTATAATGGTAGGTCGAACTCTTATAGGGGAAGCGCAGGTTTCATGAAATGAAGTCAGAATTTCAAGTTATAATGAAATCTTCATTTCGTGTTAGTTTGTCATGATTTCCTCACGAAAACACATTTTCCTATAATGGTAGGTCGAACTCTTATAGGGGAAGCGCAGGTTTCATGAAATGAACTCAGAATATCAAGTTATAATTAAATCTTCATTTCGTGTTAGTTTGTCATGATTTCTTCACGAAAACACATTTTCCTATAATGGTAGGTCGAACTCTTATAGGGGAAGCGCAGGTTTCATGAAATGAACTCAGAATATGAAGTTATAATTAAATCTTCATTTCGTGTTAGTTTGTCATGATTTCTTCACGTAAACACATTTTCCTATAATGGTAGGTCGAACTCTTATGGGGGAAGCGCAGGTTTCATGAAATGAACTCAGAATTTCAAGTTATAATGAAATCTTCATTTCGTGTTAGTTTGTCATGATTTCTTCACGTAAACACATTTTCCTATAATGGTAGGTCGAACTCTTATAGCGGAAGCGCAGGTTTCATGAAATGAACTCAGAATTTCAAGTTATAATGAAATCTTCATTTCGTGTTAGTTTCTTATGATTTCTTCACGAAAACACATTTTCCTATAAAGGTAGGTCGATCTCTTATAGGGGAAGCGCAGGTTTCATGAAATGAACTCAGAATTTCAAGTTATAATGAAATTTTCATTTCATATTAGTTTGTCATGATTTCTTCACGTTAACACATTTTCCTATATTGGTAGGTCGAACTCTTATGGGAGAAGCGCAGGTTTCATGAAATGAACTCAGAATTTCAAGTTATAATGAAATCTTCATTTCGTATTAGTTTGTCATGATTTCTTCACGAAAACACATTTTCCTATAATGGTAGGTCGAACTCTTATGGGGGAAGCGCAGGTTTCATGAAATGAACTCAGAATTTCAAGTTATAATGAAATCTTTATTTCGTGTTAGTTTGTCATGATTTCTTCACGAAATCACATTTTCCTATAATGGTAGGTCGAACTCTTATAGGCGAAGCGCAGGTTTCATGAAATGAACTCAGAATTTCAAGTTATAATGAAATCTTCATTTTGTTTTAGTCTGTCATGATTTCTTCACGAAAACACATTTTCCTATAATGGTAGGTCGAACTCTTATAGGGGAAGCGCAGGTTTCATGAAATGAACTCAGAATTTCAAGTTATAATGAAATTTTCATTTCAAACTAGTTTGTCATGATTTCTTCACGTAAACACATTTTCCTATAATGGTAGGTCGAACTCTTATAGGGGAACCGCAGGTTTCATGAGATGAACTCAGAATTTCATGTTATAATGAAATCTTCATTTCGTGTTAGTTTGTCATGATTTCTTCACGAAAACACATTTTCCTATAATGGTAGGTCGAACTCTTATAGGCGAAGCGCAGGTTTCATGAAATGAACTCAGAATTTCAAGTTATAATGAAATCTTCATTTTGTATTAGTCTGTTATGATTTCTTCACGAAAACACATTTTCCTATAATGGTAGGTCGAACTCTTATAGGGGAAGCGCAGGTTTCATGAAATGAAGTCAGAATTTCAAGTTATAATGAAATCTTCATTTCGTGTTAGTTTGTCATGATTTCCTCACGAAAACACATTTTCCTATAATGGTAGGTCGAACTCTTATAGGGGAAGCGCAGGTTTCATGAAATGAACTCAGAATATCAAGTTATAATTAAATCTTCATTTCGTGTTAGTTTGTCATGATTTCTTCACGAAAACACATTTTCCTATAATGGTAGGTCGAACTCTTATAGGGGAAGCGCAGGTTTCATGAAATGAACTCAGAATATCAAGTTATAATTAAATCTTCATTTCGTGTTAGTTTGTCATGATTTCTTCACGTAAACACATTTTCCTATAATGGTAGGTCGAACTCTTATGGGGGAAGCGCAGGTTTCATGAAATGAACTCAGAATTTCAAGTTATAATGAAATCTTCATTTCGTGTTAGTTTGTCATGATTTCTTCACGTAAACACATTTTCCTATAATGGTAGGTCGAACTCTTATAGCGGAAGCGCAGGTTTCATGAAATGAACTCAGAATTTCAAGTTATAATGAAATCTTCATTTCGTGTTAGTTTCTTATGATTTCTTCACGAAAACACATTTTCCTATAAAGGTAGGTCGATCTCTTATAGGGGAAGCGCAGGTTTCATGAAATGAACTCAGAATTTCAAGTTATAATGAAATTTTCATTTCATATTAGTTTGTCATGATTTCTTCACGTTAACACATTTTCCTATATTGGTAGGTCGAACTCTTATGGGAGAAGCGCAGGTTTCATGAAATGAACTCAGAATTTCAAGTTATAATGAAATCTTCATTTCGTATTAGTTTGTCATGATTTCTTCACGAAAACACATTTTCCTATAATGGTAGGTCGAACTCTTATGGGGGAAGCGCAGGTTTCATGAAATGAACTCAGAATTTCAAGTTATAATGAAATCTTTATTTCGTGTTAGTTTGTCATGATTTCTTCACGAAAACACATTTTCCTATAATGGTAGGTCGAACTCTTATAGGCGAAGCGCAGGTTTCATGAAATGAACTCAGAATTTCAAGTTATAATGAAATCTTCATTTTGTTTTAGTCTGTCATGATTTCTTCACGAAAACACATTTTCCTATAATGGTAGGTCGAACTCTTATAGGGGAAGCGCAGGTTTCATGAAATGAACTCAGAATTTCAAGTTATAATGAAATTTTCATTTCAAACTAGTTTGTCATGATTTCTTCACGTAAACACATTTTCCTATAATGGTAGGTCGAACTCTTATAGGGGAAGCGCAGGTTTCATGAGATGAACTCAGAATTTCATGTTATAATGAAATCTTCATTTCGTGTTAGTTTGTCATGATTTCTTCACGAAAACACATTTTCCTATAATGGTAGGTCGAACTCTTATAGGCGAAGCGCAGGTTTCATGAAATGAACTCAGAATTTCAAGTTATAATGAAATCTTCATTTTGTATTAGTCTGTTATGATTTCTTCACGAAAACACATTTTCCTATAATGGTAGGTCGAACTCTTATAGGGGAAGCGCAGGTTTCATGAAATGAACTCAGAATTTCAAGTTATAATGAAATCTTCATTTCGTGTTAGTTTGTCATGATTTCTTCACGTAAACACATTTTCCTATAATGGTAGGTCGAACTCTTATGGGGGAAGCGCAGGTTTCATGAAATGAACTCAGAATTTCAAGTTATAATGAAATTTTCATTTCGTATTAGTTTGTCATGATTTCTTCACGTAAACACATTTTCCTATAATGGTAGGTCGAACTCTTATGGGGGAAGCGCAGGTTTCATGAAATGAACTCAGAATTTCAAGTTATAATGAAATCTTCATTTCGTGTTAGTTTGTCATGATTTCTTCACGTAAACACATTTTCCTATAATGGTAGGTCGAACTCTTATAGGGGAAGCGCAGGTTTCATGAGATGAAATCAGAATTTCAAGTTATAATGAAATCTTCATTTCGTGTTAGTTTGTCATGATTTCTTCACGTAAACACATTTTCCTATAAAGGTAGGTCGAACTCTTATGGGGGAAGCGCAGGTTTCATGAAATGAACTCAGAATTTCAAGTTATAATGAAATCTTCATTTCGTGTTAGTTTGTCATGATTTCTTCACGAAAACACATTTTCCTATAAAGGTAGGTCGAACTCTTATGGGGGAAGCGCAGGTTTCATGAAATGAACTCAGAATTTCAAGTTATAATGAAATCTTCATTTCGTATTAGTTTGTCATGATTTCTTCACGAAAACACATTTTCCTATAATGGTAGGTCGAACTCTTATGGGGGAAGCGCAGGTTTCATGAAATGAACTCAGAATTTCAAGTTATAATGAAATCTTCATTTCGTGTTAGTTTGTCATGATTTCTTCACGAAAACACATTTTCCTATATTGGTAGGTCGAAGTCTTATGGAAGAAGCGCAGGTTTCATGAAATGAACTCAGAAGTTCAAGTTATAATGAAATCTTCATTTCGTGTTAGTTTCTTATGATTTCTTCACGAAAACACATTTTCCTATAAAGGTAGGTCGAACTCTTATAGGGGAAGCGCAGGTTTCATGAAATGAACTCAGAATTTCAAGTTATAATGAAATCTTCATTTCGTGTTAGTTTGTCATGATTTCTTCACGTAAACACATTTTCCTATAAAGGTAGGTCGAACTCTTATGGGGGAAGCGCAGGTTTCATGAAATGAACTCAGAATTTCAAGTTATAATGAAATTTTCATTTCGTATTTGTCATGATTTCTTCACGTAAACACATTTTCTTATAAAGGTCGGTCGATCTCTTATAGGGGAGGCGCAGGTTTCATGAAATGAACTCAGAATTTCAAGTTATAATGAAATTTTCATTTCATATTAGTTTGTCATGATTTCTTCACGAAAACACATTTTCCTATAATGGTAGGTCGAACTCTTATAGGGGAAGCGCAGGTTTCATGAGATGAACTCAGAATTTCAAGTTATAATGAAATCTTCATTTCGTGTTAGTTTGTCATGATTTCTTCACGTAAACACATTTTCCTATAATGGTAGGTCGAACTCTTATAGGGGAAGCGCAGGTTTCATGAGATGAACTCAGAATTTCAAGTTATAATGAAATCTTCATTTCGTGTTAGTTTGTCATGATTTCTTCACGTAAACACATTTTCCTATAAAGGTAGGTCGAACTCTTATGGGGGAAGCGCAGGTTTCATGAAATGAACTCAGAATTTCAAGTTATAATGAAATTTTCATTTCGTATTTGTCATGATTTCTTCATGTAAACACATTTTCCTATATTGGTAGGTCGAACTCTTATGGGGGAAGCGCAGGTTTCATGAAATGAAGTCAGAATTTCAAGTTATAATGAAATTTTCATTTCGTATTTGTCATGATTTCTTCACGTAAACACATTTTCCTATATTGGTAGGTCGAACTCTTATGGGAGAAGCGCAGGTTTCATGAAATGAACTCAGAAGTTCAAGTTATAATGAAATCTTCATTTCGTGTTAGTTTCTTATGATTTCTTCACGTAAACACATTTTCCTATAATGGTAGGTCGAACTCTTATAGCGGAAGCGCAGGTTTCATGAAATGAACTCAGAATTTCAAGTTATAATGAAATCTTCATTTCGTGTTAGTTTCTTATGATTTCTTCACGAAAACACATTTTCCTATAAAGGTAGGTCGATCTCTTATAGGGGAAGCGCAGGTTTCATGAAATGAACTCAGAATTTCAAGTTATAATGAAATTTTCATTTCATATTAGTTTGTCATGATTTCTTCACGTTAACACATTTTCCTATATTGGTAGGTCGAACTCTTATGGGAGAAGCGCAGGTTTCATGAAATGAACTCAGAATTTCAAGTTATAATGAAATTTTCATTTCATATTAGTTTGTCATGATTTCTTCACGAAAACACATTTTCCTATAATGGTAGGTCGAACTCTTATAGGGGAAGCGCAGGTTTCATGAAATGAACTCAGAATATCAAGTTATAATTAAATCTTCATTTCGTGTTAGTTTGTCATGATTTCTTCACGTAAACACATTTTCCTATAATGGTAGGTCGAACTCTTATGGGGGAAGCGCAGGTTTCATGAAATGAACTCAGAATTTCAAGTTATAATGAAATCTTCATTTCGTGTTAGTTTGTCATGATTTCTTCACGTAAACACATTTTCCTATAATGGTAGGTCGAACTCTTATAGCGGAAGCGCAGGTTTCATGAAATGAACTCAGAATTTCAAGTTATAATGAAATCTTCATTTCGTGTTAGTTTCTTATGATTTCTTCACGAAAACACATTTTCCTATAAAGGTAGGTCGATCTCTTATAGGGGAAGCGCAGGTTTCATGAAATGAACTCAGAATTTCAAGTTATAATGAAATTTTCATTTCATATTAGTTTGTCATGATTTCTTCACGTTAACACATTTTCCTATATTGGAAGGTCGAACTCTTATGGGAGAAGCGCAGGTTTCATGAAATGAACTCAGAATTTCAAGTTATAATGAAATTTTCATTTCATATTAGTTTGTCATGATTTCTTCACGTAAACACATTTTCCTATAAAGGTAGGTCGATCTCTTATAGGGGAAGCGCAGGTTTCATGAAATGAACTCAGAATTTCAAGTTATAATGAAATTTTCATTTCATATTAGATTGTCATGATTTCTTCACGTAAACACATTTTCCTATATTGGTAGGTCGAACTCTTATGGGAGAAGCGCAGCTTTCATGAAATGAACTCAGAAGTTCAAGTTATAATGAAATCTTCATTTCGTGTTAGTTTCTTATGATTTCTTCACGAAAACACATTTTCCTATAATGGTAGGTCGAACTCTTATGGGGGAAGTGCAGCTTTCATGAAATGAACTCAGAATTTGAAGTTATAATGAAATCTTCATTTCGTGTTAGTTTGTCATGATTTCTTCACGTAAACACATTTTCCTATAATGGTAGGTCGAACTCTTATAGGGGAAGCGCAGGATTCATGAGATGAACTCAGAATTTCATGTTATAATGAAATCTTCATTTCGTGTTAGTTTGTCATGATTTCTTCACGAAAACACATTTTCCTATAATGGTAGGTCGAACTCTTATAGGGGAAGCGCAGGTTTCATGAGATGAACTCAGAATTTCATGTTATAATGAAATCTTCATTTCGTGTTAGTTTGTCATGATTTCTTCACGAAAACACATTTTCCTATAATGGTAGGTCGAACTCTTATAGGGGAAGCGCAGGTTTCATGAGATGAAGTCAGAATTTCAAGTTATAATGAAATCTTCATTTCGTGTTAGTTTGTCATGATTTCCTCACGAAAACACATTTTCCTATAATGGTAGGTCGAACTCTTATAGGGGAAGCGCAGGTTTCATGAGATGAAGTCAGAATTTCATGTTATAATGAAATCTTCATTTCGTGTTAGTTTGTCATGATTTCTTCACGAAAACACATTTTCCTATAATGGTAGGTCGAACTCTTATAGGGGAAGCGCAGGTTTCATGAGATGAAGTCAGAATTTCATGTTATAATGAAATCTTCATTTCGTGTTAGTTTGTCATGATTTCTTCACGAAAACACATTTTCCTATAATGGTAGGTCGAACTCTTATAGGGGAAGCGCAGGTTTCATGAGATGAACTCAGAATTTCATGTTATAATGAAATCTTCATTTCGTGTTAGTTTGTCATGATTTCTTCACGAAAACACATTTTCCTATAATGGTAGGTCGAACTCTTATAGGGGAAGCTCAGGTTTCATGAGATGAACTCAGAATTTCATGTTATAATGAAATCTTCATTTCGTGTTAGTTTGTCATGATTTCTTCACGAAAACACATTTTCCTATAATGGTAGGTCGAACTCTTATAGGGGAAGCGCAGGTTTCATGAGATGAAGTCAGAATTTCAAGTTATAATGAAATCTTCATTTCGTGTTAGTTTGTCATGATTTCCTCACGAAAACACATTTTCCTATAATGGTAGGTCGAACTCTTATAGGGGAAGTGCAGGTTTCATGAGATGAAGTCAGAATTTCATGTTATAATGAAATCTTCATTTCGTGTTAGTTTGTCATGATTTCTTCACGAAAACACATTTTCCCATAATGGTAGGTCGAACTCTTATAGGGGAAGCGCAGGTTTCATGAGATGAACTCAGAATTTCATGTTATAATGAAATCTTCATTTCGTGTTAGTTTGTCATGATTTCTTCACGAAAACACATTTTCCTATAATGGTAGGTCGAACTCTTATAGGCGAAGCGCAGGTTTCATGAAATGAACTCAGAATTTCAAGTTATAATGATATCTTCATTTTGTTTTAGTCTGTCATGATTTCTTCACGAAAACACATTTTCCTATAATGGTAGGTCGAACTCTTATAGGGGAAGCGCAGGTTTCATGAAATGAACTCAGAATTTCAAGTTATAATGAAATTTTCATTTCATATTAGTTTGTCATGATTTCTTCACGTAAACACATTTTCTTATAAAGGTCGGTCGATCTCTTATAGGGGAGGCGCAGGTTTCATGAAATGAACTCAGAATTTCAAGTTATAATGAAATTTTCATTTCATATTAGTTTGTCATGATTTCTTCACGAAAACACATTTTCCTATAATGGTAGGTCGAACTCTTATAGGGGAAGCGCAGGTTTCATGAGATGAACTCAGAATTTCAAGTTATAATGAAATCTTCATTTCGTGTTAGTTTCTTATGATTTCTTCACGAAAACACATTTTCCTATAAAGGTAGGTCGAACTCTTATAGGGGAAGCGCAGGTTTCATGAAATGAACTCAGAATTTCAAGTTATAATGAAATCTTCATTTCGTGTTAGTTTGTCATGATTTCTTCACGTAAACACATTTTCCTATAAAGGTAGGTCGAACTCTTATGGGGGAAGCGCAGGTTTCATGAAATGAACTCAGAATTTCAAGTTATAATGAAATTTTCATTTCGTATTTGTCATGATTTCTTCACGTAAACACATTTTCTTATAAAGGTCGGTCGATCTCTTATAGGGGAGGCGCAGGTTTCATGAAATGAACTCAGAATTTCAAGTTATAATGAAATTTTCATTTCATATTAGTTTGTCATGATTTCTTCACGAAAACACATTTTCCTATAATGGTAGGTCGAACTCTTATAGGGGAAGCGCAGGTTTCATGAGATGAACTCAGAATTTCAAGTTATAATGAAATCTTCATTTCGTGTTAGTTTGTCATGATTTCTTCACGTAAACACATTTTCCTATAATGGTAGGTCGAACTCTTATAGGGGAAGCGCAGGTTTCATGAGATGAACTCAGAATTTCAAGTTATAATGAAATCTTCATTTCGTGTTAGTTTGTCATGATTTCTTCACGTAAACACATTTTCCTATAAAGGTAGGTCGAACTCTTATGGGGGAAGCGCAGGTTTCATGAAATGAACTCAGAATTTCAAGTTATAATGAAATTTTCATTTCGTATTTGTCATGATTTCTTCATGTAAACACATTTTCCTATATTGGTAGGTCGAACTCTTATGGGGGAAGCGCAGGTTTCATGAAATGAAGTCAGAATTTCAAGTTATAATGAAATTTTCATTTCGTATTTGTCATGATTTCTTCACGTAAACACATTTTCCTATATTGGTAGGTCGAACTCTTATGGGAGAAGCGCAGGTTTCATGAAATGAACTCAGAAGTTCAAGTTATAATGAAATCTTCATTTCGTGTTAGTTTCTTATGATTTCTTCACGTAAACACATTTTCCTATAATGGTAGGTCGAACTCTTATAGCGGAAGCGCAGGTTTCATGAAATGAACTCAGAATTTCAAGTTATAATGAAATCTTCATTTCGTGTTAGTTTCTTATGATTTCTTCACGAAAACACATTTTCCTATAAAGGTAGGTCGATCTCTTATAGGGGAAGCGCAGGTTTCATGAAATGAACTCAGAATTTCAAGTTATAATGAAATTTTCATTTCATATTAGTTTGTCATGATTTCTTCACGTTAACACATTTTCCTATATTGGTAGGTCGAACTCTTATGGGAGAAGCGCAGGTTTCATGAAATGAACTCAGAATTTCAAGTTATAATGAAATTTTCATTTCATATTAGTTTGTCATGATTTCTTCACGAAAACACATTTTCCTATAATGGTAGGTCGAACTCTTATAGGGGAAGCGCAGGTTTCATGAAATGAACTCAGAATATCAAGTTATAATTAAATCTTCATTTCGTGTTAGTTTGTCATGATTTCTTCACGTAAACACATTTTCCTATAATGGTAGGTCGAACTCTTATGGGGGAAGCGCAGGTTTCATGAAATGAACTCAGAATTTCAAGTTATAATGAAATCTTCATTTCGTGTTAGTTTGTCATGATTTCTTCACGTAAACACATTTTCCTATAATGGTAGGTCGAACTCTTATAGCGGAAGCGCAGGTTTCATGAAATGAACTCAGAATTTCAAGTTATAATGAAATCTTCATTTCGTGTTAGTTTCTTATGATTTCTTCACGAAAACACATTTTCCTATAAAGGTAGGTCGATCTCTTATAGGGGAAGCGCAGGTTTCATGAAATGAACTCAGAATTTCAAGTTATAATGAAATTTTCATTTCATATTAGTTTGTCATGATTTCTTCACGTTAACACATTTTCCTATATTGGAAGGTCGAACTCTTATGGGAGAAGCGCAGGTTTCATGAAATGAACTCAGAATTTCAAGTTATAATGAAATTTTCATTTCATATTAGTTTGTCATGATTTCTTCACGTAAACACATTTTCCTATAAAGGTAGGTCGATCTCTTATAGGGGAAGCGCAGGTTTCATGAAATGAACTCAGAATTTCAAGTTATAATGAAATTTTCATTTCATATTAGATTGTCATGATTTCTTCACGTAAACACATTTTCCTATATTGGTAGGTCGAACTCTTATGGGAGAAGCGCAGCTTTCATGAAATGAACTCAGAAGTTCAAGTTATAATGAAATCTTCATTTCGTGTTAGTTTCTTATGATTTCTTCACGAAAACACATTTTCCTATAATGGTAGGTCGAACTCTTATGGGGGAAGTGCAGCTTTCATGAAATGAACTCAGAATTTGAAGTTATAATGAAATCTTCATTTCGTGTTAGTTTGTCATGATTTCTTCACGTAAACACATTTTCCTATAATGGTAGGTCGAACTCTTATAGGGGAAGCGCAGGTTTCATGAGATGAACTCAGAATTTCATGTTATAATGAAATCTTCATTTCGTGTTAGTTTGTCATGATTTCTTCACGAAAACACATTTTCCTATAATGGTAGGTCGAACTCTTATAGGGGAAGCGCAGGTTTCATGAGATGAACTCAGAATTTCATGTTATAATGAAATCTTCATTTCGTGTTAGTTTGTCATGATTTCTTCACGAAAACACATTTTCCTATAATGGTAGGTCGAACTCTTATAGGGGAAGCGCAGGTTTCATGAGATGAAGTCAGAATTTCAAGTTATAATGAAATCTTCATTTCGTGTTAGTTTGTCATGATTTCCTCACGAAAACACATTTTCCTATAATGGTAGGTCGAACTCTTATAGGGGAAGCGCAGGTTTCATGAGATGAAGTCAGAATTTCATGTTATAATGAAATCTTCATTTCGTGTTAGTTTGTCATGATTTCTTCACGAAAACACATTTTCCTATAATGGTAGGTCGAACTCTTATAGGGGAAGCGCAGGTTTCATGAGATGAAGTCAGAATTTCATGTTATAATGAAATCTTCATTTCGTGTTAGTTTGTCATGATTTCTTCACGAAAACACATTTTCCTATAATGGTAGGTCGAACTCTTATAGGGGAAGCGCAGGTTTCATGAGATGAACTCAGAATTTCATGTTATAATGAAATCTTCATTTCGTGTTAGTTTGTCATGATTTCTTCACGAAAACACATTTTCCTATAATGGTAGGTCGAACTCTTATAGGGGAAGCTCAGGTTTCATGAGATGAACTCAGAATTTCATGTTATAATGAAATCTTCATTTCGTGTTAGTTTGTCATGATTTCTTCACGAAAACACATTTTCCTATAATGGTAGGTCGAACTCTTATAGGGGAAGCGCAGGTTTCATGAGATGAAGTCAGAATTTCAAGTTATAATGAAATCTTCATTTCGTGTTAGTTTGTCATGATTTCCTCACGAAAACACATTTTCCTATAATGGTAGGTCGAACTCTTATAGGGGAAGTGCAGGTTTCATGAGATGAAGTCAGAATTTCATGTTATAATGAAATCTTCATTTCGTGTTAGTTTGTCATGATTTCTTCACGAAAACACATTTTCCCATAATGGTAGGTCGAACTCTTATAGGGGAAGCGCAGGTTTCATGAGATGAACTCAGAATTTCATGTTATAATGAAATCTTCATTTCGTGTTAGTTTGTCATGATTTCTTCACGAAAACACATTTTCCTATAATGGTAGGTCGAACTCTTATAGGCGAAGCGCAGGTTTCATGAAATGAACTCAGAATTTCAAGTTATAATGATATCTTCATTTTGTTTTAGTCTGTCATGATTTCTTCACGAAAACACATTTTCCTATAATGGTAGGTCGAACTCTTATAGGGGAAGCGCAGGTTTCATGAGATGAAGTCAGAATTTCAAGTTATAATGAAATCTTCATTTCGTGTTAGTTTGTCATGATTTCCTCACGAAAACACATTTTCCTATAATGGTAGGTCGAACTCTTATAGGGGAAGCGCAGGTTTCATGAGATGAACTCAGAATTTCATGTTATAATGAAATCTTCATTTCGTGTTAGTTTGTCATGATTTCTTCACGAAAACACATTTTCCTATAATAGTAGGTCGAACTCTTATAGGCGAAGCGCAGGTTTCATGAAATGAACTCAGAATTTCAAGTTATAATGAAATCTTCATTTTGTATTAGTCTGTTATGATTTCTTCACGAAAACACATTTTCCTATAATGGTGGGTCGAACTCTTATAGGGGAAGCGCAGGTTTCATGAAATGAACTCAGAATTTCAAGTTATAATGAAATCTTTATTTCGTGTTAGTTTGTCATGATTTCTTCACGTAAACACATTTTCCTATAATGGTAGGTCGAACTCTTATGGGGGAAGCGCAGGTTTCATGAAATGAACTCAGAATTTCAAGTTATAATGAAATTTTCATTTCGTATTAGTTTGTCATGATTTCTTCACGTAAACACATTTTCCTATAATGGTAGGTCGAACTCTTATGGGGGAAGCGCAGGTTTCATGAAATGAACTCAGAATTTCAAGTTATAATGAAATCTTCATTTCGTGTTAGTTTGTCATGATTTCTTCACGTAAACACATTTTCCTATAATGGTAGGTCGAACTCTTATAGGGGAAGCGCAGGTTTCATGAGATGAAATCAGAATTTCAAGTTATAATGAAATCTTCATTTCGTGTTAGTTTGTCATGATTTCTTCACGTAAACACATTTTCCTATAAAGGTAGGTCGAACTCTTATGGGGGCAGCGCAGGTTTCATGAAATGAACTCAGAATTTCAAGTTATAATGAAATCTTCATTTCGTGTTAGTTTGTCATGATTTCTTCACGAAAACACATTTTCCTATAATGGTAGGTCGAACTCTTATGGGGGAAGCGCAGGTTTCATGAAATGAACTCAGAATTTCAAGTTATAATGAAATCTTCATTTCGTATTAGTTTGTCATGATTTCTTCACGTAAACACATTTTCCTATAATGGTAGGTCGAACTCTTATAGGGGAAGCGCAGGTTTCATGAAATGAACTCAGAATTTCAAGTTATAATGAAATCTTCATTTCGTATTAGTTTGTCATGATTTCTTCACGAAAACACATTTTCCTATAATGGTAGGTCGAACTCTTATGGGGGAAGCGCAGGTTTCATGAAATGAACTCAGAATTTCAAGTTATAATGAAATCTTCATTTCGTGTTAGTTTGTCATGATTTCTTCACGTAAACACATTTTCCTATAAAGGTAGGTCGAACTCTTATGGGGGAAGCGCAGGTTTCATGAAATGAACTCAGAATTTCAAGTTATAATGAAATCTTCATTTCGTATTAGTTTGTCATGATTTCTTCACATAAACACATTTTCCTATAAAGGTAGGTCGATCTCTTATAGGGGAAGCGCAGGTTTCATGAAATGAACTCAGAATTTCAAGTTATAATGAAATCTTCATTTCGTGTTAGTTTGTCATGATTTCTTCACGAAAACACATTTTCCTATAAAGGTATGTCGAACTCTTATGGGGGAAGCGCAGGTTTCATGAAATGAACTCAGAATTTCAAGTTATAATGAAATCTTCATTTCGTGTTAGTTTGTCATGATTTCTTCACGAAAACACATTTTCCTATAATGGTAGGTCGAACTCTTATAGGGGAAGCGCAGGTTTCATGAGATGAACTCAGAATTTCAAGTTATAATGAAATCTTCATTTCGTGTTAGTTTGTCATGATTTCTTCACGTAAACACATTTTCCTATAAAGGTAGGTCGAACTCTTATGGGGGAAGCGCAGGTTTCATGAAATGAACTCAGAATTTCAAGTTATAATGAAATCTTCATTTCGTGTTAGTTTGTCATGATTTCTTCACGAAAACACATTTTCCTATAATGGTAGGTCGAACTCTTATAGGGGAAGCGCAGGTTTCATGAAATGAAGTCAGAATTTCAAGTTATAATGAAATCTTCATTTCGTGTTAGTTTGTCATGATTTCCTCACGAAAACACATTTTCCTATAATGGTAGGTCGAACTCTTATAGGGGAAGCGCAGGTTTCATGAAATGAACTCAGAATATCAAGTTATAATTAAATCTTCATTTCGTGTTAGTTTGTCATGATTTCTTCACGAAAACACATTTTCCTATAATGGTAGGTCGAACTCTTATAGGGGAAGCGCAGGTTTCATGAAATGAACTCAGAATATCAAGTTATAATTAAATCTTCATTTCGTGTTAGTTTGTCATGATTTCTTCACGTAAACACATTTTCCTATAATGGTAGGTCGAACTCTTATGGGGGAAGCGCAGGTTTCATGAAATGAACTCAGAATTTCAAGTTATAATGAAATCTTCATTTCGTGTTAGTTTGTCATGATTTCTTCACGTAAACACATTTTCCTATAATGGTAGGTCGAACTCTTATAGCGGAAGCGCAGGTTTCATGAAATGAACTCAGAATTTCAAGTTATAATGAAATCTTCATTTCGTGTTAGTTTCTTATGATTTCTTCACGAAAACACATTTTCCTATAAAGGTAGGTCGATCTCTTATAGGGGAAGCGCAGGTTTCATGAAATGAACTCAGAATTTCAAGTTATAATGAAATTTTCATTTCATATTAGTTTGTCATGATTTCTTCACGTTAACACATTTTCCTATATTGGTAGGTCGAACTCTTATGGGAGAAGCGCAGGTTTCATGAAATGAACTCAGAATTTCAAGTTATAATGAAATCTTCATTTCGTATTAGTTTGTCATGATTTCTTCACGAAAACACATTTTCCTATAATGGTAGGTCGAACTCTTATGGGGGAAGCGCAGGTTTCATGAAATGAACTCAGAATTTCAAGTTATAATGAAATCTTTATTTCGTGTTAGTTTGTCATGATTTCTTCACGAAAACACATTTTCCTATAATGGTAGGTCGAACTCTTATAGGCGAAGCGCAGGTTTCATGAAATGAACTCAGAATTTCAAGTTATAATGAAATCTTCATTTTGTTTTAGTCTGTCATGATTTCTTCACGAAAACACATTTTCCTATAATGGTAGGTCGAACTCTTATAGGGGAAGCGCAGGTTTCATGAAATGAACTCAGAATTTCAAGTTATAATGAAATTTTCATTTCAAACTAGTTTGTCATGATTTCTTCACGTAAACACATTTTCCTATAATGGTAGGTCGAACTCTTATAGGGGAAGCGCAGGTTTCATGAGATGAACTCAGAATTTCATGTTATAATGAAATCTTCATTTCGTGTTAGTTTGTCATGATTTCTTCACGAAAACACATTTTCCTATAATGGTAGGTCGAACTCTTATAGGCGAAGCGCAGGTTTCATGAAATGAACTCAGAATTTCAAGTTATAATGAAATCTTCATTTTGTATTAGTCTGTTATGATTTCTTCACGAAAACACATTTTCCTATAATGGTAGGTCGAACTCTTATAGGGGAAGCGCAGGTTTCATGAAATGAAGTCAGAATTTCAAGTTATAATGAAATCTTCATTTCGTGTTAGTTTGTCATGATTTCCTCACGAAAACACATTTTCCTATAATGGTAGGTCGAACTCTTATAGGGGAAGCGCAGGTTTCATGAAATGAACTGAGAATATCAAGTTATAATTAAATCTTCATTTCGTGTTAGTTTGTCATGATTTCTTCACGAAAACACATTTTCCTATAATGGTAGGTCGAACTCTTATAGGGGAAGCGCAGGTTTCATGAAATGAACTCAGAATATCAAGTTATAATTAAATCTTCATTTCGTGTTAGTTTGTCATGATTTCTTCACGTAAACACATTTTCCTATAATGGTAGGTCGAACTCTTATGGGGGAAGCGCAGGTTTCATGAAATGAACTCAGAATTTCAAGTTATAATGAAATCTTCATTTCGTGTTAGTTTGTCATGATTTCTTCACGTAAACACATTTTCCTATAATGGTAGGTCGAACTCTTATAGCGGAAGCGCAGGTTTCATGAAATGAACTCAGAATTTCAAGTTATAATGAAATCTTCATTTCGTGTTAGTTTCTTATGATTTCTTCACGAAAACACATTTTCCTATAAAGGTAGGTCGATCTCTTATAGGGGAAGCGCAGGTTTCATGAAATGAACTCAGAATTTCAAGTTATAATGAAATTTTCATTTCATATTAGTTTGTCATGATTTCTTCACGTTAACACATTTTCCTATATTGGTAGGTCGAACTCTTATGGGAGAAGCGCAGGTTTCATGAAATGAACTCAGAATTTCAAGTTATAATGAAATCTTCATTTCGTATTAGTTTGTCATGATTTCTTCACGAAAACACATTTTCCTATAATGGTAGGTCGAACTCTTATGGGGGAAGCGCAGGTTTCATGAAATGAACTCAGAATTTCAAGTTATAATGAAATCTTTATTTCGTGTTAGTTTGTCATGATTTCTTCACGAAAACACATTTTCCTATAATGGTAGGTCGAACTCTTATAGGCGAAGCGCAGGTTTCATGAAATGAACTCAGAATTTCAAGTTATAATGAAATCTTCATTTTGTTTTAGTCTGTCATGATTTCTTCACGAAAACACATTTTCCTATAATGGTAGGTCGAACTCTTATAGGGGAAGCGCAGGTTTCATGAAATGAACTCAGAATTTCAAGTTATAATGAAATTTTCATTTCAAACTAGTTTGTCATGATTTCTTCACGTAAACACATTTTCCTATAATAGTAGGTCGAACTCTTATAGGGGAAGCGCAGGTTTCATGAGATGAACTCAGAATTTCATGTTATAATGAAATCTTCATTTCGTGTTAGTTTGTCATGATTTCTTCACGAAAACACATTTTCCTATAATGGTAGGTCGAACTCTTATAGGCGAAGCGCAGGTTTCATGAAATGAACTCAGAATTTCAAGTTATAATGAAATCTTCATTTTGTATTAGTCTGTTATGATTTCTTCACGAAAACACATTTTCCTATAATGGTAGGTCGAACTCTTATAGGGGAAGCGCAGGTTTCATGAAATGAACTCAGAATTTCAAGTTATAATGAAATCTTCATTTCGTGTTAGTTTGTCATGATTTCTTCACGTAAACACATTTTCCTATAATGGTAGGTCGAACTCTTATGGGGGAAGCGCAGGTTTCATGAAATGAACTCAGAATTTCAAGTTATAATGAAATTTTCATTTCGTATTAGTTTGTCATGATTTCTTCACGTAAACACATTTTCCTATAATGGTAGGTCGAACTCTTATGGGGGAAGCGCAGGTTTCATGAAATGAACTCAGAATTTCAAGTTATAATGAAATCTTCATTTCGTGTTAGTTTGTCATGATTTCTTCACGTAAACACATTTTCCTATAATGGTAGGTCGAACTCTTATAGGGGAAGCGCAGGTTTCATGAGATGAAATCAGAATTTCAAGTTATAATGAAATCTTCATTTCGTGTTAGTTTGTTATGATTTCTTCACGTAAACACATTTTCCTATAAAGGTAGGTCGAACTCTTATGGGGGAAGCGCAGGTTTCATGAAATGAACTCAGAATTTCAAGTTATAATGAAATCTTCATTTCGTGTTAGTTTGTCATGATTTCTTCACGAAAACACATTTTCCTATAAAGGTAGGTCGAACTCTTATGGGGGAAGCGCAGGTTTCATGAAATGAACTCAGAATTTCAAGTTATAATGAAATTTTCATTTCATATTAGTTTGTCATGATTTCTTCACGAAAACACATTTTCCTATAATGGTAGGTCGAACTCTTATAGGGGAAGCGCAGGTTTCATGAAATGAACTCAGAATATCAAGTTATAATTAAATCTTCATTTCGTGTTAGTTTGTCATGATTTCTTCACGTAAACACATTTTCCTATAATGGTAGGTCGAACTCTTATAGGGGAAGCGCAGGTTTCATGAGATGAAATCAGAATTTCAAGTTATAATGAAATCTTCATTTCGTGTTAGTTTGTTATGATTTCTTCACGTAAACACATTTTCCTATAAAGGTAGGTCGAACTCTTATGGGGGAAGCGCAGGTTTCATGAAATGAACTCAGAATTTCAAGTTATAATGAAATTTTCATTTCATATTAGTTTGTCATGATTTCTTCACGTTAACACATTTTCCTATATTGGTAGGTCGAACTCTTATGGGAGAAGCGCAGGTTTCATGAAATGAACTCAGAATTTCAAGTTATAATGAAATTTTCATTTCATATTAGTTTGTCATGATTTCTTCACGAAAACACATTTTCCTATAATGGTAGGTCGAACTCTTATAGGGGAAGCGCAGGTTTCATGAAATGAACTCAGAATATCAAGTTATAATTAAATCTTCATTTCGTGTTAGTTTGTCATGATTTCTTCACGTAAACACATTTTCCTATAATGGTAGGTCGAACTCTTATGGGGGAAGCGCAGGTTTCATGAAATGAACTCAGAATTTCAAGTTATAATGAAATCTTCATTTCGTGTTAGTTTGTCATGATTTCTTCACGTAAACACATTTTCCTATAATGGTAGGTCGAACTCTTATAGCGGAAGCGCAGGTTTCATGAAATGAACTCAGAATTTCAAGTTATAATGAAATCTTCATTTCGTGTTAGTTTCTTATGATTTCTTCACGAAAACACATTTTCCTATAAAGGTAGGTCGATCTCTTATAGGGGAAGCGCAGGTTTCATGAAATGAACTCAGAATTTCAAGTTATAATGAAATTTTCATTTCATATTAGTTTGTCATGATTTCTTCACGTTAACACATTTTCCTATATTGGTAGGTCGAACTCTTATGGGAGAAGCGCAGGTTTCATGAAATGAACTCAGAATTTCAAGTTATAATGAAATTTTCATTTCATATTAGTTTGTCATGATTTCTTCACGTAAACACATTTTCCTATAAAGGTAGGTCGATCTCTTATAGGGGAAGCGCAGGTTTCATGAGATGAAGTCAGAATTTCATGTTATAATGAAATCTTCATTTCGTGTTAGTTTGTCATGATTTCTTCACGAAAACACATTTTCCTATAATGGTAGGTCGAACTCTTATAGGGGAAGCGCAGGTTTCATGAGATGAAGTCAGAATTTCATGTTATAATGAAATCTTCATTTCGTGTTAGTTTGTCATGATTTCTTCACGAAAACACATTTTCCTATAATGGTAGGTCGAACTCTTATAGGGGAAGCGCAGGTTTCATGAGATGAACTCAGAATTTCATGTTATAATGAAATCTTCATTTCGTGTTAGTTTGTCATGATTTCTTCACGAAAACACATTTTCCTATAATGGTAGGTCGAACTCTTATAGGGGAAGCTCAGGTTTCATGAGATGAACTCAGAATTTCATGTTATAATGAAATCTTCATTTCGTGTTAGTTTGTCATGATTTCTTCACGAAAACACATTTTCCTATAATGGTAGGTCGAACTCTTATAGGGGAAGCGCAGGTTTCATGAGATGAAGTCAGAATTTCAAGTTATAATGAAATCTTCATTTCGTGTTAGTTTGTCATGATTTCCTCACGAAAACACATTTTCCTATAATGGTAGGTCGAACTCTTATAGGGGAAGTGCAGGTTTCATGAGATGAAGTCAGAATTTCATGTTATAATGAAATCTTCATTTCGTGTTAGTTTGTCATGATTTCTTCACGAAAACACATTTTCCTATAATGGTAGGTCGAACTCTTATAGGGGAAGCGCAGGTTTCATGAGATGAACTCAGAATTTCATGTTATAATGAAATCTTCATTTCGTGTTAGTTTGTCATGATTTCTTCACGAAAACACATTTTCCTATAATGGTAGGTCGAACTCTTATAGGCGAAGCGCAGGTTTCATGAAATGAACTCAGAATTTCAAGTTATAATGATATCTTCATTTTGTTTTAGTCTGTCATGATTTCTTCACGAAAACACATTTTCCTATAATGGTAGGTCGAACTCTTATAGGGGAAGCGCAGGTTTCATGAAATGAACTCAGAATTTCAAGTTATAATGAAATTTTCATTTCATATTAGTTTGTCATGATTTCTTCACGTAAACACATTTTCCTATAATGGTAGGTCGAACTCTTATAGGGGAAGCGCAGGTTTCATGAAATGAACTCAGAATTTCAAGTTATAATGAAATCTTCATTTCGTATTAGTTTGTCATGATTTCATCACGAAAACACATTTTCCTATAATGGTAGGTCGAACTCTTATGGGGGAAGCGCAGGTTTCATGAAATGAACTCAGAATTTCAAGTTATAATGAAATCTTCATTTCGTGTTAGTTTGTCATGATTTCTTCACGTAAACACATTTTCCTATAAAGGTAGGTCGAACTCTTATGGGGGAAGCGCAGGTTTCATGAAATGAACTCAGAATTTCAAGTTATAATGAAATCTTCATTTCGTATTAGTTTGTCATGATTTCTTCACGTAAACACATTTTCCTATAATGGTAGGTCGAACTCTTACGGGGGAAGCGCAGGTTTCATGAAATGAACTCAGAATTTCAAGTTATAATGAAATCTTCATTTCGTGTTAGTTTGTCATGATTTCTTCACGTAAACACATTTTCCTATAAAGGTAGGTCGAACTCTTACGGGGGAAGCGCAGGTTTCATGAAATGAACTCAGAATATCAAGTTATAATGAAATCTTCATTTCGTGTTAGTTTGTCATGATTTCTTCACGAAAACACATTTTCCTATAATGGTAGGTCGAACTCTTATAGGGGAAGCGCAGGTTTCATGAGATGAAGTCAGAATTTCAAGTTATAATGAAATCTTCATTTCGTGTTAGTTTGTCATGATTTCCTCACGAAAACACATTTTCCTATAATGGTAGGTCGAACTCTTATAGGGGAAGTGCAGGTTTCATGAGATGAAGTCAGAATTTCATGTTATAATGAAATCTTCATTTCGTGTTAGTTTGTCATGATTTCTTCACGAAAACACATTTTCCTATAATGGTAGGTCGAACTCTTATAGGGGAAGCGCAGGTTTCATGAGATGAACTCAGAATTTCATGTTATAATGAAATCTTCATTTCGTGTTAGTCTGTCATGATTTCTTCACGAAAACACATTTTCCTATAATGGTAGGTCGAACTCTTATAGGCGAAGCGCAGGTTTCATGAAATGAACTCAGAATTTCAAGTTATAATGATATCTTCATTTTGTTTTAGTCTGTCATGATTTCTTCACGAAAACACATTTTCCTATAATGGTAGGTCGAACTCTTATAGGGGAAGCGCAGGTTTCATGAAATGAACTCAGAATTTCAAGTTATAATGAAATTTTCATTTCATATTAGTTTGTCATGATTTCTTCACGTAAACACATTTTCCTATAATGGTAGGTCGAACTCTTATAGGGGAAGCGCAGGTTTCATGAAATGAACTCAGAATTTCAAGTTATAATGAAATCTTCATTTCGTATTAGTTTGTCATGATTTCATCACGAAAACACATTTTCCTATAATGGTAGGTCGAACTCTTATGGGGGAAGCGCAGGTTTCATGAAATGAACTCAGAATTTCAAGTTATAATGAAATCTTCATTTCGTGTTAGTTTGTCATGATTTCTTCACGTAAACACATTTTCCTATAAAGGTAGGTCGAACTCTTATGGGGGAAGCGCAGGTTTCATGAAATGAACTCAGAATTTCAAGTTATAATGAAATTTTCATTTCATATTAGTTTGTCATGATTTCTTCACGAAAACACATTTTCCTATAATGGTAGGTCGAACTCTTATAGGGGAAGCGCAGGTTTCATGAGATGAACTCAGAATTTCAAGTTATAATGAAATCTTCATTTCGTGTTAGTTTGTCATGATTTCTTCACGTAAACACATTTTCCTATAATGGTAGGTCGAACTCTTATAGGGGAAGCGCAGGTTTCATGAGATGAACTTAGAATTTCAAGTTATAATGAAATCTTCATTTCGTGTTAGTTTATCATGATTTCTTCACGTAAACACATTTTCCTATAAAGGTAGGTCGAACTCTTATGGGGGAAGCGCAGGTTTCATGAAATGAACTCAGAATTTCAAGTTATAATGAAATCTTCATTTCGTGTTAGTTTGTCATGATTTCTTCACGAAAACACATTTTCCTATAATGGTAGGTCGAACTCTTACGGGGGAAGCGCAGGTTTCATGAGATGAACTCAGAATTTCAAGTTATAATGAAATCTTCATTTCGTGTTAGTTTGTCATGATTTCTTCACGAAAACACATTTTCCTATAATGGTAGGTCGAACTCTTACGGGGGAAGCGCAGGTTTCATGAAATGAAGTCAGAATTTCAAGTTATAATGAAATCTTCATTTCGTGTTAGTTTGTCATGATTTCCTCACGAAAACACATTTTCCTATAATGGTAGGTCGAACTCTTATAGGGGAAGCGCAGGTTTCATGAAATGAACTCAGAATTTCAAGTTATAATGAAATCTTCATTTCGTGTTAGTTTGTCATGATTTCTTCACGTAAACACATTTTCCTATAATGGTAGGTCGAACTCTTATAGGGGAAGCGCAGGTTTCTTGAGATGAACTTAGAATTTCAAGTTATAATGAAATCTTCATTTCGTGTTAGTTTGTCATGATTTCTTCACGAAAACACATTTTCCTATAATGGTAGGTCGAACTCTTACGGGGGAAGCGCAGGTTTCATGAAATGAACTCAGAATTTCAAGTTATAATGAAATCTTCATTTCGTGTTAGTTTGTCATGATTTCTTCACGAAAACACATTTTCCTATAATGGTAGGTCGAACTCTTATAGGGGAAGCGCAGGTTTCATGAAATGAAGTCAGAATTTCAAGTTATAATGAAATCTTCATTTCGTGTTAGTTTGTCATGATTTCCTCACGAAAACACATTTTCCTATAATGGTAGGTCGAACTCTTATAGGGGAAGCGCAGGTTTCATGAAATGAACTCAGAATTTCAAGTTATAATGAAATCTTCATTTCGTGTTAGTTTGTCATGATTTCTTCACGTAAACACATTTTCCTATAATGGTAGGTCGAACTCTTATAGGGGAAGCGCAGGTTTCATGAGATGAACTTAGAATTTCAAGTTATAATGAAATCTTCATTTCGTGTTAGTTTGTCATGATTTCTTCACGTAAACACATTTTCCTATAAAGGTAGGTCGAACTCTTATGGGGGAAGCGCAGGTTTCATGAAATGAACTCAGAATTTCAAGTTATAATGAAATCTTCATTTCGTATTAGTTTGTCATGATTTCTTCACGTAAACACATTTTCCTATAATGGTAGGTCGAACTCTTATGGGGGAAGCGCAGGTTTCATGAAATGAACTCAGAATTTCAAGTTATAATGAAATCTTCATTTCGTGTTAGTTTGTCATGATTTCTTCACGTAAACACATTTTCCTATAAAGGTAGGTCGAACTCTTATGGGGGATGCGCAGGTTTCATGAAATGAACTCAGAATTTCAAGTTATAATGAAATCTTCATTTCGTATTAGTTTGTCATGATTTCTTCACATAAACACATTTTCCTATAAAGGTAGGTCGATCTCTTATAGGGGAAGCGCAGGTTTCATGAAATGAACTCAGAATTTCAAGTTATAATGAAATCTTCATTTCGTGTTAGTTTGTCATGATTTCTTCACGAAAACACATTTTCCTATAAAGGTATGTCGAACTCTTATGGGGGAAGCGCAGGTTTCATGAAATGAACTCAGAATTTCAAGTTATAATGAAATCTTCATTTCGTGTTAGTTTGTCATGATTTCTTCACGAAAACACATTTTCCTATAATGGTAGGTCGAACTCTTATAGGGGAAGCGCAGGTTTCATGAGGTGAACTCAGAATTTCAAGTTATAATGAAATCTTCATTTCGTGTTAGTTTGTCATGATTTCTTCACGTAAACACATTTTCCTATAAAGGTAGGTCGAACTCTTATGGGGGAAGCGCAGGTTTCATGAAATGAACTCAGAATTTCAAGTTATAATGAAATTTTCATTTCATATTAGTTTGTCATGATTTCTTCACGTAAACACATTTTCTTATAAAGGTCGGTCGATCTCTTATAGGGGAGGCGCAGGTTTCATGAAATGAACTCAGAATTTCAAGTTATAATGAAATTTTCATTTCATATTAGTTTGTCATGATTTCTTCACGAAAACACATTTTCCTATAATGGTAGGTCGAACTCTTATAGGGGAAGCGCAGGTTTCATGAGATGAACTCAGAATTTCAAGTTATAATGAAATCTTCATTTCGTGTTAGTTTGTCATGATTTCTTCACGTAAACACATTTTCCTATAATGGTAGGTCGAACTCTTATAGGGGAAGCGCAGGTTTCATGAGATGAACTTAGAATTTCAAGTTATAATGAAATCTTCATTTCGTGTTAGTTTGTCATGATTTCTTCACGTAAACACATTTTCCTATAAAGGTAGGTCGAACTCTTACGGGGGAAGCGCAGGTTTCATGAAATGAACTCAGAATTTCAAGTTATAATGAAATCTTCATTTCGTGTTAGTTTGTCATGATTTCTTCACGAAAACACATTTTCCTATAATGGTAGGTCGAACTCTTACGGGGGAAGCGCAGGTTTCATGAAATGAACTCAGAATTTCAAGTTATAATGAAATCTTCATTTCGTGTTAGTTTGTCATGATTTCTTCACGAAAACACATTTTCCTATAATGGTAGGTCGAACTCTTATAGGGGAAGCGCAGGTTTCATGAAATGAAGTCAGAATTTCAAGTTATAATGAAATCTTCATTTCGTGTTAGTTTGTCATGATTTCCTCACGAAAACACATTTTCCTATAATGGTAGGTCGAACTCTTATAGGGGAAGCGCAGGTTTCATGAAATGAACTCAGAATTTCAAGTTATAATGAAATCTTCATTTCGTGTTAGTTTGTCATGATTTCTTCACGTAAACACATTTTCCTATAATGGTAGGTCGAACTCTTATAGGGGAAGCGCAGGTTTCATGAGATGAACTTAGAATTTCAAGTTATAATGAAATCTTCATTTCGTGTTAGTTTGTCATGATTTCTTCACGTAAACACATTTTCCTATAAAGGTAGGTCGAACTCTTATGGGGGAAGCGCAGGTTTCATGAAATGAACTCAGAATTTCAAGTTATAATGAAATCTTCATTTCGTGTTAGTTTGTCATGATTTCTTCACGAAAACATATTTTCCTATAATGGTAGGTCGAACTCTTACGGGGGAAGCGCAGGTTTCATGAAATGAACTCAGAATTTCAAGTTATAATGAAATCTTCATTTCGTGTTAGTTTGTCATGATTTCTTCACGAAAACACATTTTCCTATAATGGTAGGTCGAACTCTTGCGGGGGAAGCGCAGGTTTCATGAAATGAACTCAGAATTTCAAGTTATAATGAAATCTTCATTTCGTGTTAGTTTGTCATGATTTCTTCACGTAAACACATTTTCCTATAATGGTAGGTCGAACTCTTATAGGGGAAGCGCAGGTTTCATGAGATGAACTTAGAATTTCAAGTTATAATGAAATCTTCATTTCGTGTTAGTTTGTCATGATTTCTTCACGTAAACACATTTTCCTATAAAGGTAGGTCGAACTCTTATGGGGGAAGCGCAGGTTTCATGAAATGAACTCAGAATTTCAAGTTATAATGAAATCTTCATTTCGTGTTAGTTTGTCATGATTTCTTCACGAAAACACATTTTCCTATAATGGTAGGTCGAACTCTTACGGGGGAAGCGCAGGTTTCATGAAATGAACTCAGAATTTCAAGTTATAATGAAATCTTCATTTCGTGTTAGTTTGTCATGATTTCTTCACGAAAACACATTTTCCTATAATGGTAGGTCGAACTCTTATAGGGGAAGCGCAGGTTTCATGAAATGAAGTCAGAATTTCAAGTTATAATGAAATCTTCATTTCGTGTTAGTTTGTCATGATTTCCTCACGAAAACACATTTTCCTATAATGGTAGGTCGAACTCTTATAGGGGAAGCGCAGGTTTCATGAAATGAACTCAGAATTTCAAGTTATAATGAAATCTTCATTTCGTGTTAGTTTGTCATGATTTCTTCACGTAAACACATTTTCCTATAATGGTAGGTCGAACTCTTATAGGGGAAGCGCAGGTTTCATGAGATGAACTTAGAATTTCAAGTTATAATGAAATCTTCATTTCGTGTTAGTTTGTCATGATTTCTTCACGTAAACACATTTTCCTATAAAGGTAGGTCGAACTCTTATGGGGGAAGCGCAGGTTTCATGAAATGAACTCAGAATTTCAAGTTATAATGAAATCTTCATTTCGTATTAGTTTGTCATGATTTCTTCACGTAAACACATTTTCCTATAATGGTAGGTCGAACTCTTATGGGGGAAGCGCAGGTTTCATGAAATGAACTCAGAATTTCAAGTTATAATGAAATCTTCATTTCGTGTTAGTTTGTCATGATTTCTTCACGTAAACACATTTTCCTATAAAGGTAGGTCGAACTCTTATGGGGGATGCGCAGGTTTCATGAAATGAACTCAGAATTTCAAGTTATAATGAAATCTTCATTTCGTATTAGTTTGTCATGATTTCTTCACATAAACACATTTTCCTATAAAGGTAGGTCGATCTCTTATAGGGGAAGCGCAGGTTTCATGAAATGAACTCAGAATTTCAAGTTATAATGAAATCTTCATTTCGTGTTAGTTTGTCATGATTTCTTCACGAAAACACATTTTCCTATAAAGGTATGTCGAACTCTTATGGGGGAAGCGCAGGTTTCATGAAATGAACTCAGAATTTCAAGTTATAATGAAATCTTCATTTCGTGTTAGTTTGTCATGATTTCTTCACGAAAACACATTTTCCTATAATGGTAGGTCGAACTCTTATAGGGGAAGCGCAGGTTTCATGAGGTGAACTCAGAATTTCAAGTTATAATGAAATCTTCATTTCGTGTTAGTTTGTCATGATTTCTTCACGTAAACACATTTTCCTATAAAGGTAGGTCGAACTCTTATGGGGGAAGCGCAGGTTTCATGAAATGAACTCAGAATTTCAAGTTATAATGAAATTTTCATTTCATATTAGTTTGTCATGATTTCTTCACGTAAACACATTTTCTTATAAAGGTCGGTCGATCTCTTATAGGGGAGGCGCAGGTTTCATGAAATGAACTCAGAATTTCAAGTTATAATGAAATTTTCATTTCATATTAGTTTGTCATGATTTCTTCACGAAAACACATTTTCCTATAATGGTAGGTCGAACTCTTATAGGGGAAGCGCAGGTTTCATGAGATGAACTCAGAATTTCAAGTTATAATGAAATCTTCATTTCGTGTTAGTTTGTCATGATTTCTTCACGTAAACACATTTTCCTATAATGGTAGGTCGAACTCTTATAGGGGAAGCGCAGGTTTCATGAGATGAACTTAGAATTTCAAGTTATAATGAAATCTTCATTTCGTGTTAGTTTGTCATGATTTCTTCACGTAAACACATTTTCCTATAAAGGTAGGTCGAACTCTTACGGGGGAAGCGCAGGTTTCATGAAATGAACTCAGAATTTCAAGTTATAATGAAATCTTCATTTCGTGTTAGTTTGTCATGATTTCTTCACGAAAACACATTTTCCTATAATGGTAGGTCGAACTCTTACGGGGGAAGCGCAGGTTTCATGAAATGAACTCAGAATTTCAAGTTATAATGAAATCTTCATTTCGTGTTAGTTTGTCATGATTTCTTCACGAAAACACATTTTCCTATAATGGTAGGTCGAACTCTTATAGGGGAAGCGCAGGTTTCATGAAATGAAGTCAGAATTTCAAGTTATAATGAAATCTTCATTTCGTGTTAGTTTGTCATGATTTCCTCACGAAAACACATTTTCCTATAATGGTAGGTCGAACTCTTATAGGGGAAGCGCAGGTTTCATGAAATGAACTCAGAATTTCAAGTTATAATGAAATCTTCATTTCGTGTTAGTTTGTCATGATTTCTTCACGTAAACACATTTTCCTATAATGGTAGGTCGAACTCTTATAGGGGAAGCGCAGGTTTCATGAGATGAACTTAGAATTTCAAGTTATAATGAAATCTTCATTTCGTGTTAGTTTGTCATGATTTCTTCACGTAAACACATTTTCCTATAAAGGTAGGTCGAACTCTTATGGGGGAAGCGCAGGTTTCATGAAATGAACTCAGAATTTCAAGTTATAATGAAATCTTCATTTCGTGTTAGTTTGTCATGATTTCTTCACGAAAACATATTTTCCTATAATGGTAGGTCGAACTCTTACGGGGGAAGCGCAGGTTTCATGAAATGAACTCAGAATTTCAAGTTATAATGAAATCTTCATTTCGTGTTAGTTTGTCATGATTTCTTCACGAAAACACATTTTCCTATAATGGTAGGTCGAACTCTTGCGGGGGAAGCGCAGGTTTCATGAAATGAACTCAGAATTTCAAGTTATAATGAAATCTTCATTTCGTGTTAGTTTGTCATGATTTCTTCACGTAAACACATTTTCCTATAATGGTAGGTCGAACTCTTATAGGGGAAGCGCAGGTTTCATGAGATGAACTTAGAATTTCAAGTTATAATGAAATCTTCATTTCGTGTTAGTTTGTCATGATTTCTTCACGTAAACACATTTTCCTATAAAGGTAGGTCGAACTCTTATGGGGGAAGCGCAGGTTTCATGAAATGAACTCAGAATTTCAAGTTATAATGAAATCTTCATTTCGTGTTAGTTTGTCATGATTTCTTCACGAAAACACATTTTCCTATAATGGTAGGTCGAACTCTTACGGGGGAAGCGCAGGTTTCATGAAATGAACTCAGAATTTCAAGTTATAATGAAATCTTCATTTCGTGTTAGTTTGTCATGATTTCTTCACGAAAACACATTTTCCTATAATGGTAGGTCGAACTCTTATAGGGGAAGCGCAGGTTTCATGAAATGAAGTCAGAATTTCAAGTTATAATGAAATCTTCATTTCGTGTTAGTTTGTCATGATTTCCTCACGAAAACACATTTTCCTATAATGGTAGGTCGAACTCTTATAGGGGAAGCGCAGGTTTCATGAAATGAACTCAGAATTTCAAGTTATAATGAAATCTTCATTTCGTGTTAGTTTGTCATGATTTCTTCACGTAAACACATTTTCCTATAATGGTAGGTCGAACTCTTATAGGGGAAGCGCAGGTTTCATGAGATGAACTTAGAATTTCAAGTTATAATGAAATCTTCATTTCGTGTTAGTTTGTCATGATTTCTTCACGTAAACACATTTTCCTATAAAGGTAGGTCGAACTCTTATGGGGGAAGCGCAGGTTTCATGAAATGAACTCAGAATTTCAAGTTATAATGAAATCTTCATTTCGTGTTAGTTTGTCATGATTTCTTCACGAAAACACATTTTCCTATAATGGTAGGTCGAACTCTTACGGGGGAAGCGCAGGTTTCATGAAATGAACTCAGAATTTCAAGTTATAATGAAATCTTCATTTCGTGTTAGTTTGTCATGATTTCTTCACGAAAACACATTTTCCTATAATGGTAGGTCGAACTCTTACGGGGGAAGCGCAGGTTTCATGAAATGAAGTCAGAATTTCAAGTTATAATGAAATCTTCATTTCGTGTTAGTTTGTCATGATTTCCTCACGAAAACACATTTTCCTATAATGGTAGGTCGAACTCTTATAGGGGAAGCGCAGGTTTCATGAAATGAACTCAGAATTTCAAGTTATAATGAAATCTTCATTTCGTGTTAGTTTGTCATGATTTCTTCACGTAAACACATTTTCCTATAATGGTAGGTCGAACTCTTATAGGGGAAGCGCAGGTTTCATGAGATGAACTTAGAATTTCAAGTTATAATGAAATCTTCATTTCGTGTTAGTTTGTCATGATTTCTTCACGTAAACACATTTTCCTATAAAGGTAGGTCGAACTCTTATGGGGGAAGCGCAGGTTTCATGAAATGAACTCAGAATTTCAAGTTATAATGAAATCTTCATTTCGTGTTAGTTTGTCATGATTTCTTCACGAAAACACATTTTCCTATAATGGTAGGTCGAACTCTTACGGGGGAAGCGCAGGTTTCATGAAATGAACTCAGAATTTCAAGTTATAATGAACATAAGAACATAAGAACTATACAAACGAGAGGAGGCCATTCGGCCCATCGAGCTCGCTTGGGGAGAACTTAACTAATAGCTCAGAGTTGTTAAAATCTTATCTAGCTCTGATTTAAAGGAACCCAAGGATTCAGCTTGCACTACGTTATCAGGAAGACTATTCCATACTCTGACTACACGCTGTGTAAAGAAGTGCTTCCTTAAATCCAGTTTGAAATGTTCTCCCGCTAATTTCCACCTATGGCCACGAGTTCTTGTATTTGAACTAATGCTGAAGTAACTATTCGGTTGAACAGCATCCAAACCTGTTAGAATCTTATAGACCTGGATCATGTCCCCCCTCAGTCTCCTTTGCTTGAGGCTGAACAGATTTAGCTCAAATAACCTTTCCTCGTATGACATTCCTCTAAGACCAGGAATCATTCTTGTGGCCCTATGCTGCACCTTTTCTAAGGCGGCTATGTCCTTTTTAAGATATGGTGACCAAACCTGTACACAATATTCTAGGTGAGGTCTCACCAAGGAATTGTATAATCTTAGCATTACCTCCCTTGACTTAAACTCCACACACCTGGAGATGTACCCCAACATCCTATTGGCCTTTTTTATTGCTTCCCCACACTGGCGAGAATGAGACATGGAAGCATCAACATACACACCAAGGTCTTTCTCATAACTTCAAGGTTTTCTCTTACTTCATTTCGTGTTAGTTTGTCATGATTTCTTCACGAAAACACATTTTCCTATAATGGTAGGTCGAACTCTTATAGGGGAAGCGCAGGTTTCATGAAATGAAGTCAGAATTTCAAGTTATAATGAAATCTTCATTTCGTGTTAGTTTGTCATGATTTCCTCACGAAAACACATTTTCCTATAATGGTAGGTCGAACTCTTATAGGGGAAGCGCAGGTTTCATGAAATGAACTCAGAATTTCAAGTTATAATGAAATCTTCATTTCGTGTTAGTTTGTCATGATTTCTTCACGTAAACACATTTTCCTATAATGGTAGGTCGAACTCTTATAGGGGAAGCGCAGGTTTCATGAGATGAACTTAGAATTTCAAGTTATAATGAAATCTTCATTTCGTGTTAGTTTGTCATGATTTCTTCACGTAAACACATTTTCCTATAAAGGTAGGTCGAACTCTTATGGGGGAAGCGCAGGTTTCATGAAATCTTCATTTCGTGTTAGTTTGTCATGATTTCTTCACGAAAACACATTTTCCTATAATGGTAGGTCGAACTCTTATAGGGGAAGCGCAGGTTTCATGAGATGAACTCAGAATTTCATGTTATAATGAAATCTTCATTTCGTGTTAGTCTGTCATGATTTCTTCACGAAAACACATTTTCCTATAATGGTAGGTCGAACTCTTATAGGCGAAGCGCAGGTTTCATGAAATGAACTCAGAATTTCAAGTTATAATGAAATTTTCATTTCATATTAGTTTGTCATGATTTCTTCACGTAAACACATTTTCCTATAATGGTAGGTCGAACTCTTATAGGGGAAGCGCAGGTTTCATGAGATGAACTCAGAATTTCATGTTATAATGAAATCTTCATTTCGTGTTAGTTTGTCATGATTTCTTCACGAAAACACATTTTCCTATAATGGTAGGTCGAACTCTTATGGGGGAAGCGCAGGTTTCATGAAATGAACTCAGAATTTCAAGTTATAATGAAATCTTCATTTCGTATTAGTTTGTCATGATTTCTTCACGAAAACACATTTTCCTATAATGGTAGGTCGAACTCTTATGGGGGAAGCGCAGGTTTCATGAAATGAACTCAGAATTTCAAGTTATAATGAAATCTTCATTTCGTATTAGTTTGTCATGATTTCTTCACGTAAACACATTTTCCTATAATGGTAGGTCGAACTCTTATAGGCGAAGCGCAGGTTTCATGAAATGAACTCAGAATTTCAAGTTATAATGAAATCTTCATTTTGTATTAGTCTGTTATGATTTCTTCACGAAAACACATTTTCCTATAATGGTAGGTCGAACTCTTATAGGGGAAGCGCAGGTTTCATGAGATGAACTCAGAATTTCAAGTTATAATGAAATCTTCATTTCGTGTTAGTTTGTCATGATTTCTTCACGAAAACACATTTTCCTATAATGGTAGGTCGAACTCTTATAGGGGAAGCGCAGGTTTCATGAGATGAACTCAGAATTTCAAGTTATAATGAAATCTTCATTTCGTGTTAGTTTGTCATGATTTCTTCACGAAAACACATTTTCCTATAAAGGTAGGTCGAACTCTTATGGGGGAAGCGCAGGTTTCATGAAATGAACTCAGAATTTCAAGTTATAATGAAATCTTCATTTCGTGTTAGTTTGTCATGATTTCTTCACGTAAACACATTTTCCTATAATGGTAGGTCGAACTCTTATAGGGGAAGCGCAGGTTTCATGAGATGAACTCAGAATTTCATGTTATAATGAAATCTTCATTTCGTGTTAGTCTGTCATGATTTCTTCACGAAAACACATTTTCCTATAATGGTAGGTCGAACTCTTATAGGCGAAGCGCAGGTTTCATGAAATGAACTCAGAATTTCAAGTTATAATGAAATTTTCATTTCATATTAGTTTGTCATGATTTCTTCACGTTAACACATTTTCCTATATTGGTAGGTCGAACTCTTATGGGAGAAGCGCAGGTTTCATGAAATGAACTCAGAATTTCAAGTTATAATGAAATCTTCATTTCGTGTTAGTTTGTCATGATTTCTTCACGAAAACACATTTTCCTATAAAGGTAGGTCGAACTCTTATGGGGGAAGCGCAGGTTTCATGAAATGAACTCAGAATTTCAAGTTATAATGAAATCTTCATTTCGTATTAGTTTGTCATGATTTCTTCACGAAAACACATTTTCCTATAATGGTAGGTCGAACTCTTATGGGGGAAGCGCAGGTTTCATGAAATGAACTCAGAATTTCAAGTTATAATGAAATCTTCATTTCGTATTAGTTTGTCATGATTTCTTCACGTAAACACATTTTCCTATAATGGTAGGTCGAACTCTTATAGGGGAAGCGCAGGTTTCATGAGATGAACTCAGAATTTCAAGTTATAATGAAATCTTCATTTCGTGTTAGTTTGTCATGATTTCTTCACGAAAACACATTTTCCTATAAAGGTAGGTCGAACTCTTATGGGGGAAGCGCAGGTTTCATGAAATGAACTCAGAATTTCAAGTTATAATGAAATCTTCATTTCGTGTTAGTCTGTCATGATTTCTTCACGTAAACACATTTTCCTATAATGGTAGGTCGAACTCTTATAGGGGAAGCGCAGGTTTCATGAGATGAACTCAGAATTTCATGTTATAATGAAATCTTCATTTCGTGTTAGTCTGTCATGATTTCTTCACGAAAACACATTTTCCTATAAAGGTAGGTCGATCTCTTATAGGGGAAGCGCAGGTTTCATGAAATGAACTCAGAATTTCATGTTATAATGAAATCTTCATTTCGTGTTAGTTTGTCATGATTTCTTCACGAAAACACATTTTCCTATAATGGTAGGTCGAACTCTTATAGGGGAAGCGCAGGTTTCATGAAATGAAGTCAGAATTTCAAGTTATAATGAAATCTTCATTTCGTGTTAGTTTGTCATGATTTCCTCACGAAAACACATTTTCCTATAATGGTAGGTCGAACTCTTATAGGGGAAGCGCAGGTTTCATGAAATGAACTCAGAATTTCAAGTTATAATGAAATCTTCATTTCGTGTTAGTTTGTCATGATTTCTTCACGTAAACACATTTTCCTATAATGGTAGGTCGAACTCTTATAGGGGAAGCGCAGGTTTCATGAGATGAACTTAGAATTTCAAGTTATAATGAAATCTTCATTTCGTGTTAGTTTGTCATGATTTCTTCACGTAAACACATTTTCCTATAAAGGTAGGTCGAACTCTTACGGGGGAAGCGCAGGTTTCATGAAATGAACTCAGAATTTCAAGTTATAATGAAATCTTCATTTCGTGTTAGTTTGTCATGATTTCTTCACGAAAACACATTTTCCTATAATGGTAGGTCGAACTCTTACGGGGGAAGCGCAGGTTTCATGAAATGAAGTCAGAATTTCAAGTTATAATGAAATCTTCATTTCGTGTTAGTTTGTCATGATTTCTTCACGAAAACACATTTTCCTATAATGGTAGGTCGAACTCTTATAGGGGAAGCGCAGGTTTCATGAAATGAAGTCAGAATTTCAAGTTATAATGAAATCTTCATTTCGTGTTAGTTTGTCATGATTTCCTCACGAAAACACATTTTCCTATAATGGTAGGTCGAACTCTTATAGGGGAAGCGCAGGTTTCATGAAATGAACTCAGAATTTCAAGTTATAATGAAATCTTCATTTCGTGTTAGTTTGTCATGATTTCTTCACGTAAACACATTTTCCTATAATGGTAGGTCGAACTCTTATAGGGGAAGCGCAGGTTTCATGAGATGAACTTAGAATTTCAAGTTATAATGAAATCTTCATTTTGTATTAGTCTGTTATGATTTCTTCACGAAAACACATTTTCCTATAATGGTAGGTCGAACTCTTATAGGGGAAGCGCAGGTTTCATGAAATGAACTCAGAATTTCAAGTTATAATGAAATCTTCATTTCGTGTTAGTTTGTCATGATTTCTTCACGTAAACACATTTTCCTATAATGGTAGGTCGAACTCTTATGGGGGAAGCGCAGGTTTCATGAAATGAACTCAGAATTTCAAGTTATAATGAAATTTTCATTTCGTATTAGTTTGTCATGATTTCTTCACGTAAACACATTTTCCTATAATGGTAGGTCGAACTCTTATGGGGGAAGCGCAGGTTTCATGAAATGAACTCAGAATTTCATGTTATAATGAAATCTTCATTTCGTGTTAGTTTGTCATGATTTCTTCACGTAAACACATTTTCCTATAATGGTAGGTCGAACTCTTATAGGGGAAGCGCAGGTTTCATGAGATGAACTTAGAATTTCAAGTTATAATGAAATCTTCATTTCGTGTTAGTTTGTCATGATTTCTTCACGTAAACACATTTTCCTATAATGGTAGGTCGAACTCTTATAGGGGAAGCGCAGGTTTCATGAGATGAACTCAGAATTTCAAGTTATAATGAAATCTTCATTTCGTGTTAGTTTGTCATGATTTCTTCACGAAAACACATTTTCCTATAATGGTAGGTCGAACTCTTATGGGGGAAGCGCAGGTTTCATGAAATGAACTCAGAATTTCAAGTTATAATGAAATCTTCATTTCGTATTAGTTTGTCATGATTTCTTCACGAAAACACATTTTCCTATAATGGTAGGTCGAACTCTTATGGGGGAAGCGCAGGTTTCATGAAATGAACTCAGAATTTCAAGTTATAATGAAATCTTCATTTCGTATTAGTTTGTCATGATTTCTTCACGTAAACACATTTTCCTATAATGGTAGGTCGAACTCTTATAGGCGAAGCGCAGGTTTCATGAAATGAACTCAGAATTTCAAGTTATAATGAAATCTTCATTTTGTATTAGTCTGTTATGATTTCTTCACGAAAACACATTTTCCTATAATGGTAGGTCGAACTCTTATAGGGGAAGCGCAGGTTTCATGAGATGAACTCAGAATTTCAAGTTATAATGAAATCTTCATTTCGTGTTAGTTTGTCATGATTTCTTCACGAAAACACATTTTCCTATAATGGTAGGTCGAACTCTTATAGGGGAAGCGCAGGTTTCATGAGATGAACTCAGAATTTCAAGTTATAATGAAATCTTCATTTCGTGTTAGTTTGTCATGATTTCTTCACGAAAACACATTTTCCTATAAAGGTAGGTCGAACTCTTATGGGGGAAGCGCAGGTTTCATGAAATGAACTCAGAATTTCAAGTTATAATGAAATCTTCATTTCGTGTTAGTTTGTCATGATTTCTTCACGTAAACACATTTTCCTATAATGGTAGGTCGAACTCTTATAGGGGAAGCGCAGGTTTCATGAGATGAACTCAGAATTTCATGTTATAATGAAATCTTCATTTCGTGTTAGTCTGTCATGATTTCTTCACGAAAACACATTTTCCTATAATGGTAGGTCGAACTCTTATAGGCGAAGCGCAGGTTTCATGAAATGAACTCAGAATTTCAAGTTATAATGAAATCTTCATTTCGTGTTAGTTTGTCATGATTTCTTCACGAAAACACATTTTCCTATAATGGTAGGTCGAACTCTTATAGGGGAAGCGCAGGTTTCATGAAATGAAGTCAGAATTTCAAGTTATAATGAAATCTTCATTTCGTGTTAGTTTGTCATGATTTCCTCACGAAAACACATTTTCCTATAATGGTAGGTCGAACTCTTATAGGGGAAGCGCAGGTTTCATGAAATGAACTCAGAATTTCAAGTTATAATGAAATCTTCATTTCGTGTTAGTTTGTCATGATTTCTTCACGTAAACACATTTTCCTATAATGGTAGGTCGAACTCTTATAGGGGAAGCGCAGGTTTCATGAGATGAACTTAGAATTTCAAGTTATAATGAAATCTTCATTTTGTATTAGTCTGTTATGATTTCTTCACGAAAACACATTTTCCTATAATGGTAGGTCGAACTCTTATAGGGGAAGCGCAGGTTTCATGAAATGAACTCAGAATTTCAAGTTATAATGAAATCTTCATTTCGTGTTAGTTTGTCATGATTTCTTCACGTAAACACATTTTCCTATAATGGTAGGTCGAACTCTTATGGGGGAAGCGCAGGTTTCATGAAATGAACTCAGAATTTCAAGTTATAATGAAATTTTCATTTCGTATTAGTTTGTCATGATTTCTTCACGTAAACACATTTTCCTATAATGGTAGGTCGAACTCTTATGGGGGAAGCGCAGGTTTCATGAAATGAACTCAGAATTTCATGTTATAATGAAATCTTCATTTCGTGTTAGTTTGTCATGATTTCTTCACGTAAACACATTTTCCTATAATGGTAGGTCGAACTCTTATAGGGGAAGCGCAGGTTTCATGAGATGAACTTAGAATTTCAAGTTATAATGAAATCTTCATTTCGTGTTAGTTTGTCATGATTTCTTCACGTAAACACATTTTCCTATAAAGGTAGGTCGAACTCTTATAGGGGAAGCGCAGGTTTCATGAAATGAACTCAGAATTTCAAGTTATAATGAAATCTTCATTTTGTATTAGTCTGTTATGATTTCTTCACGAAAACACATTTTCCTATAATGGTAGGTCGAACTCTTATAGGGGAAGCGCAGGTTTCATGAAATGAACTCAGAATTTCAAGTTATAATGAAATCTTCATTTCGTGTTAGTTTGTCATGATTTCTTCACGTAAACACATTTTCCTATAATGGTAGGTCGAACTCTTATGGGGGAAGCGCAGGTTTCATGAAATGAACTCAGAATTTCAAGTTATAATGAAATTTTCATTTCGTATTAGTTTGTCATGATTTCTTCACGTAAACACATTTTCCTATAATGGTAGGTCGAACTCTTATAGGGGAAGCGCAGGTTTCATGAGATGAACTCAGAATTTCAAGTTATAATGAAATCTTCATTTCGTGTTAGTTTGTCATGATTTCTTCACGTAAACACATTTTCCTATAAAGGTAGGTCGAACTCTTATGGGGGAAGCGCAGGTTTCATGAAATGAACTCAGAATTTAAAGTTATAATGAAATTTTCATTTCATATTAGTTTGTCATGATTTCTTCACGTAAACACATTTTCTTATAAAGGTCGGTCGATCTCTTATAGGGGAGGCGCAGGTTTCATGAAATGAACTCAGAATTTCAAGTTATAATGAAATTTTCATTTCATATTAGTTTGTCATGATTTCTTCACGAAAACACATTTTCCTATAATGGTAGGTCGAACTCTTATAGGGGAAGCGCAGGTTTCATGAGATGAACTCAGAATTTCAAGTTATAATGAAATCTTCATTTCGTGTTAGTTTGTCATGATTTCTTCACGTAAACACATTTTCCTATAATGGTAGGTCGAACTCTTATAGGGGAAGCGCAGGTTTCATGAGATGAACTCAGAATTTCAAGTTATAATGAAATCTTCATTTCGTGTTAGTTTGTCATGATTTCTTCACGTAAACACATTTTCCTATAAAGGTAGGTCGAACTCTTATGGGGGAAGCGCAGGTTTCATGAAATGAACTCAGAATTTCAAGTTATAATGAAATTTTCATTTCGTAGTTGTCATGATTTCTTCACGTAAACACATTTTCCTATATTGGTAGGTCGAACTCTTATGGGGGAAGCACAGGTTTCATGAAATGAAGTCAGAATTTCAAGTTATAATGAAATTTTCATTTCGTATTTGTCATGATTTCTTCACGTAAACACATTTTCCTATATTGGTAGGTCGAACTCTTATGGGAGAAGCGCAGGTTTCATGAAATGAACTCAGAAGTTCAAGTTATAATGAAATCTTCATTTCGTGTTAGTTTCTTATGATTTCTTCACGAAAACACATTTTCCTATAAAGGTCGGTCGAACTCTTATGGGGGAAGCGCAGGTTTCATGAAATGAACTCAGAATTTCAAGTTATAATGAAATCTTCATTTCGTGTTAGTTTGTCATGATTTCTTCACGAAAACACATTTTCCTATAATGGTAGGTCGAACTCTTACGGGGGAAGCGCAGGTTTCATGAAATGAACTCAGAATTTCAAGTTATAATGAAATCTTCATTTCGTGTTAGTTTGTCATGATTTCTTCACGAAAACACATTTTCCTATAATGGTAGGTCGAACTCTTATAGGGGAAGCGCAGGTTTCATGAAATGAAGTCAGAATTTCAAGTTATAATGAAATCTTCATTTCGTGTTAGTTTGTCATGATTTCCTCACGAAAACACATTTTCCTATAATGGTAGGTCGAACTCTTATAGGGGAAGCGCAGGTTTCATGAAATGAACTCAGAATATCAAGTTATAATTAAATCTTCATTTCGTGTTAGTTTGTCATGATTTCTTCACGAAAACACATTTTCCTATAATGGTAGGTCGAACTCTTATAGGCGAAGCGCAGGTTTCATGAAATGAACTCAGAATTTCAAGTTATAATGAAATCTTAATTTTGTTTTAGTCTGTCATGATTTCTTCACGAAAACACATTTTCCTATAATGGTAGGTCGAACTCTTATAGGGGAAGCGCAGGTTTCATGAAATGAACTCAGAATTTCAAGTTATAATGAAATTTTCATTTCAAACTAGTTTGTCATGATTTCTTCACGTAAACACATTTTCCTATAATGGTAGGTCGAACTCTTATAGGGGAAGCGCAGGTTTCATGAGATGAACTCAGAATTTCATGTTATAATGAAATCTTCATTTCGTGTTAGTTTGTCATGATTTCTTCACGAAAACACATTTTCCTATAATGGTAGGTCGAACTCTTATAGGCGAAGCGCAGGTTTCATGAAATGAACTCAGAATTTCAAGTTATAATGAAATCTTCATTTTGTATTAGTCTGTTATGATTTCTTCACGAAAACACATTTTCCTATAATGGTAGGTCGAACTCTTATAGGGGAAGCGCAGGTTTCATGAAATGAACTCAGAATTTCAAGTTATAATGAAATCTTCATTTCGTGTTAGTTTGTCATGATTTCTTCACGTAAACACATTTTCCTATAATGGTAGGTCGAACTCTTATGGGGGAAGCGCAGGTTTCATGAAATGAACTCAGAATTTCAAGTTATAATGAAATTTTCATTTCGTATTAGTTTGTCATGATTTCTTCACGTAAACACATTTTCCTATAATGGTAGGTCGAACTCTTATGGGGGAAGCGCAGGTTTCATGAAATGAACTCAGAATTTCAAGTTATAATGAAATCTTCATTTCGTGTTAGTTTGTCATGATTTCTTCACGTAAACACATTTTCCTATAATGGTAGGTCGAACTCTTATAGGGGAAGCGCAGGTTTCATGAGATGAAATCAGAATTTCAAGTTATAATGAAATCTTCATTTCGTGTTAGTTTGTCATGATTTCTTCACGTAAACACATTTTCCTATAAAGGTAGGTCGAACTCTTATGGGGGAAGCGCAGGTTTCATGAAATGAACTCAGAATTTCAAGTTATAATGAAATCTTCATTTCGTGTTAGTTTGTCATGATTTCTTCACGAAAACACATTTTCCTATAAAGGTAGGTCGAACTCTTATGGGGGAAGCGCAGGTTTCATGAAATGAACTCAGAATTTCAAGTTATAATGAAATCTTCATTTCGTATTAGTTTGTCATGATTTCTTCACGAAAACACATTTTCCTATAATGGTAGGTCGAACTCTTATGGGGGAAGCGCAGGTTTCATGAAATGAACTCAGAATTTCAAGTTATAATGAAATCTTTATTTCGTGTTAGTTTGTCATGATTTCTTCACGAAAACACATTTTCCTATAATGGTAGGTCGAACTCTTATGGGGGAAGCGCAGGTTTCATGAAATGAACTCAGAATTTCAAGTTATAATGAAATCTTCATTTCGTATTAGTTTGTCATGATTTCTTCACGAAAACACATTTTCCTATAATGGTAGGTCGAACTCTTATGGGGGAAGCGCAGGTTTCATGAAATGAACTCAGAATTTCAAGTTATAATGAAATCTTCATTTCGTATTAGTTTGTCATGATTTCTTCACGTAAACACATTTTCCTATAATGGTAGGTCGAACTCTTATAGGGGAAGCGCAGGTTTCATGAAATGAACTCAGAATTTCAAGTTATAATGAAATCTTCATTTCGTGTTAGTTTGTCATGATTTCTTCACGTAAACACATTTTCCTATAAAGGTAGGTCGAACTCTTATGGGGGAAGCGCAGGTTTCATGAAATGAACTCAGAATTTCAAGTTATAATGAAATTTTCATTTCGTATTTGTCATGATTTCTTCACGTAAACACATTTTCTTATAAAGGTCGGTCGATCTCTTATAGGGGAGGCGCAGGTTTCATGAAATGAACTCAGAATTTCAAGTTATAATGAAATTTTCATTTCATATTAGTTTGTCATGATTTCTTCACGAAAACACATTTTCCTATAATGGTAGGTCGAACTCTTATAGGGGAAGCGCAGGTTTCATGAGATGAACTCAGAATTTCAAGTTATAATGAAATCTTCATTTCGTGTTAGTTTGTCATGATTTCTTCACGTAAACACATTTTCCTATAAAGGTAGGTCGATCTCTTATAGGGGAAGCACAGGTTTCATGAAATGAACTCAGAATTTCAAGTTATAATGAAATCTTCATTTCGTGTTAGTTTGTCATGATTTCTTCACGAAAACACATTTTCCTATAAAGGTATGTCGAACTCTTATGGGGGAAGCGCAGGTTTCATGAAATGAACTCAGAATTTCAAGTTAAAATGAAATCTTCATTTCGTGTTAGTTTGTCATGATTTCTTCACGAAAACACATTTTCCTATAATGGTAGGTCGAACTCTTATAGGGGAAGCGCAGGTTTCATGAGATGAACTCAGAATTTCAAGTTATAATGAAATCTTCATTTCGTGTTAGTTTGTCATGATTTCTTCACGTAAACACATTTTCCTATAATGGTAGGTCGAACTCTTATAGGGGAAGCGCAGGTTTCATGAGATGAACTCAGAATTTCAAGTTATAATGAAATCTTCATTTCGTGTTAGTTTGTCATGATTTCTTCACGTAAACACATTTTCCTATAAAGGTAGGTCGAACTCTTATGGGGGAAGCGCAGGTTTCATGAAATGAACTCAGAATTTAAAGTTATAATGAAATTTTCATTTCATATTAGTTTGTCATGATTTCTTCACGTAAACACATTTTCTTATAAAGGTCGGTCGATCTCTTATAGGGGAGGCGCAGGTTTCATGAAATGAACTCAGAATTTCAAGTTATAATGAAATTTTCATTTCATATTAGTTTGTCATGATTTCTTCACGAAAACACATTTTCCTATAATGGTAGGTCGAACTCTTATAGGGGAAGCGCAGGTTTCATGAGATGAACTCAGAATTTCAAGTTATAATGAAATCTTCATTTCGTGTTAGTTTGTCATGATTTCTTCACGTAAACACATTTTCCTATAATGGTAGGTCGAACTCTTATAGGGGAAGCGCAGGTTTCATGAGATGAACTCAGAATTTCAAGTTATAATGAAATCTTCATTTCGTGTTAGTTTGTCATGATTTCTTCACGAAAACACATTTTCCTATAAAGGTCGGTCGAACTCTTATGGGGGAAGCGCAGGTTTCATGAAATGAACTCAGAATTTCAAGTTATAATGAAATCTTCATTTCGTGTTAGTTTGTCATGATTTCTTCACGAAAACACATTTTCCTATAATGGTAGGTCGAACTCTTACGGGGGAAGCGCAGGTTTCATGAAATGAACTCAGAATTTCAAGTTATAATGAAATCTTCATTTCGTGTTAGTTTGTCATGATTTCTTCACGAAAACACATTTTCCTATAATGGTAGGTCGAACTCTTATAGGCGAAGCGCAGGTTTCATGAAATGAACTCAGAATTTCAAGTTATAATGAAATCTTAATTTTGTTTTAGTCTGTCATGATTTCTTCACGAAAACACATTTTCCTATAATGGTAGGTCGAACTCTTATAGGGGAAGCGCAGGTTTCATGAAATGAACTCAGAATTTCAAGTTATAATGAAATTTTCATTTCAAACTAGTTTGTCATGATTTCTTCACGTAAACACATTTTCCTATAATGGTAGGTCGAACTCTTATAGGGGAAGCGCAGGTTTCATGAGATGAACTCAGAATTTCATCTTATAATGAAATCTTCATTTCGTGTTAGTTTGTCATGATTTCTTCACGAAAACACATTTTCCTATAATGGTAGGTCGAACTCTTATAGGCGAAGCGCAGGTTTCATGAAATGAACTCAGAATTTCAAGTTATAATGAAATCTTCATTTTGTATTAGTCTGTTATGATTTCTTCACGAAAACACATTTTCCTATAATGATAGGTCGAACTCTTATAGGGGAAGCGCAGGTTTCATGAAATGAACTCAGAATTTCAAGTTATAATGAAATCTTCATTTCGTGTTAGTTTGTCATGATTTCTTCACGTAAACACATTTTCCTATAATGGTAGGTCGAACTCTTATGGGGGAAGCGCAGGTTTCATGAAATGAACTCAGAATTTCAAGTTATAATGAAATTTTCATTTCGTATTAGTTTGTCATGATTTCTTCACGTAAACACATTTTCCTATAATGGTAGGTCGAACTCTTATGGGGGAAGCGCAGGTTTCATGAAATGAACTCAGAATTTCAAGTTATAATGAAATCTTCATTTCGTGTTAGTTTGTCATGATTTCATCACGTAAACACATTTTCCTATAATGGTAGGTCGAACTCTTATAGGGGAAGCGCAGGTTTCATGAGATGAAATCAGAATTTCAAGTTATAATGAAATCTTCATTTCGTGTTAGTTTGTCATGATTTCTTCACGTAAACACATTTTCCTATAAAGGTAGGTCGAACTCTTATGGGGGAAGCGCAGGTTTCATGAAATGAACTCAGAATTTCAAGTTATAATGAAATCTTCATTTCGTGTTAGTTTGTCATGATTTCTTCACGAAAACACATTTTCCTATAAAGGTAGGTCGAACTCTTATGGGGGAAGCGCAGGTTTCATGAAATGAACTCAGAATTTCAAGTTATAATGAAATCTTCATTTCGTATTAGTTTGTCATGATTTCTTCACGAAAACACATTTTCCTATAATGGTAGGTCGAACTCTTATGGGGGAAGCGCAGGTTTCATGAAATGAACTCAGAATTTCAAGTTATAATGAAATCTTCATTTCGTGTTAGTTTGTCATGATTTCTTCACGAAAACACATTTTCCTATAAAGGTAGGTCGAACTCTTATGGGGGAAGCGCAGGTTTCATGAAATGAACTCAGAATTTCAAGTTATAATGAAATCTTCATTTCGTATTAGTTTGTCATGATTTCTTCACGAAAACACATTTTCCTATAATGGTAGGTCGAACTCTTATGGGGGAAGCGCAGGTTTCATGAAATGAACTCAGAATTTCAAGTTATAATGAAATCTTCATTTCGTATTAGTTTGTCATGATTTCTTCACGTAAACACATTTTCCTATAATGGTAGGTCGAACTCTTATAGGGGAAGCGCAGGTTTCATGAAATGAACTCAGAATTTCAAGTTATAATGAAATCTTCATTTCGTGTTAGTTTGTCATGATTTCTTCACGTAAACACATTTTCCTATAAAGGTAGGTCGAACTCTTATGGGGGAAGCGCAGGTTTCATGAAATGAACTCAGAATTTCAAGTTATAATGAAATTTTCATTTCGTATTTGTCATGATTTCTTCACGTAAACACATTTTCTTATAAAGGTCGGTCGATCTCTTATAGGGGAGGCGCAGGTTTCATGAAATGAACTCAGAATTTCAAGTTATAATGAAATTTTCATTTCATATTAGTTTGTCATGATTTCTTCACGAAAACACATTTTCCTATAATGGTAGGTCGAACTCTTATAGGGGAAGCGCAGGTTTCATGAGATGAACTCAGAATTTCAAGTTATAATGAAATCTTCATTTCGTGTTAGTTTGTCATGATTTCTTCACGTAAACACATTTTCCTATAATGGTAGGTCGAACTCTTATAGGGGAAGCGCAGGTTTCATGAGATGAACTCAGAATTTCAAGTTATAATGAAATCTTCATTTCATGTTAGTTTGTCATGATTTCTTCACGAAAACACATTTTCCTATAATGGTAGGTCGAACTCTTATAGGGGAAGCGCAGGTTTCATGAGATGAACTCAGAATTTCAAGTTATAATGAAATCTTCATTTCGTGTTAGTTTGTCATGATTTCTTCACGTAAACACATTTTCCTATAATGGTAGGTCGAACTCTTATAGGGGAAGCGCAGGTTTCATGAGATGAACTCAGAATTTCAAGTTATAATGAAATCTTCATTTCATGTTAGTTTGTCATGATTTCTTCACGTAAACACATTTTCCTATAAAGGTAGGTCGAACTCTTATGGGGGAAGCGCAGGTTTCATGAAATGAACTCAGAATTTCAAGTTATAATGAAATTTTCATTTCGTATTTGTCATGATTTCTTCACGTAAACACATTTTCCTATATTGGTAGGTCGAACTCTTATGGGAGAAGCGCAGGTTTCATGAAATGAACTCAGAAGTTCAAGTTATAATGAAATCTTCATTTCGTGTTAGTTTCTTATGATTTCTTCACGAAAACACATTTTCCTATAAAGGTCGGTCGAACTCTTATGGGGGAAGCGCAGGTTTCATGAAATGAACTCAGAATTTCAAGTTATAATGAAATCTTCATTTCGTGTTAGTTTGTCATGATTTCCTCACGAAAACACATTTTCCTATAATGGTAGGTCGAACTCTTATAGGGGAAGCGCAGGTTTCATGAAATGAACTCAGAATATCAAGTTATAATTAAATCTTCATTTCGTGTTAGTTTGTCATGATTTCTTCACGAAAACACATTTTCCTATAATGGTAGGTCGAACTCTTATAGGGGAAGCGCAGGTTTCATGAAATGAACTCAGAATATCAAGTTATAATTAAATCTTCATTTCGTGTTAGTTTGTCATGATTTCTTCACGTAAACACATTTTCCTATAATGGTAGGTCGAACTCTTATGGGGGAAGCGCAGGTTTCATGAAATGAACTCAGAATTTCAAGTTATAATGAAATCTTCATTTCGTGTTAGTTTGTCATGATTTCTTCACGTAAACACATTTTCCTATAATGGTAGGTCGAACTCTTATAGCGGAAGCGCAGGTTTCATGAAATGAACTCAGAATTTCAAGTTATAATGAAATCTTCATTTCGTGTTAGTTTCTTATGATTTCTTCACGAAAACACATTTTCCTATAAAGGTAGGTCGATCTCTTATAGGGGAAGCGCAGGTTTCATGAAATGAACTCAGAATTTCAATTTATAATGAAATTTTCATTTCATATTAGTTTGTCATGATTTCTTCACGTTAACACATTTTCCTATATTGGTAGGTCGAACTCTTATGGGAGAAGCGCAGGTTTCATGAAATGAACTCAGAATTTCAAGTTATAATGAAATCTTCATTTCGTATTAGTTTGTCATGATTTCTTCACGAAAACACATTTTCCTATAATGGTAGGTCGAACTCTTATGGGGGAAGCGCAGGTTTCATGAAATGAACTCAGAATTTCAAGTTATAATGAAATCTTTATTTCGTGTTAGTTTGTCATGATTTCTTCACGAAAACACATTTTCCTATAATGGTAGGTCGAACTCTTATAGGCGAAGCGCAGGTTTCATGAAATGAACTCAGAATTTCAAGTTATAAAGAAATCTTCATTTTGTTTTAGTCTGTCATGATTTCTTCACGAAAACACATTTTCCTATAATGGTAGGTCGAACTCTTATAGGGGAAGCGCAGGTTTCATGAAATGAACTCAGAATTTCAAGTTATAATGAAATTTTCATTTCAAACTAGTTTGTCATGATTTCTTCACGTAAACACATTTTCCTATAATGGTAGGTCGAACTCTTATAGGGGAAGCGCAGGTTTCATGAGATGAACTCAGAATTTCATGTTATAATGAAATCTTCATTTCGTGTTAGTTTGTCATGATTTCTTCACGAAAACACATTTTCCTATAATGGTAGGTCGAACTCTTATAGGCGAAGCGCAGGTTTCATGAAATGAACTCAGAATTTCAAGTTATAATGAAATCTTCATTTTGTATTAGTCTGTTATGATTTCTTCACGAAAACACATTTTCCTATAATGGTAGGTCGAACTCTTATAGGGGAAGCGCAGGTTTCATGAAATGAACTCAGAATTTCAAGTTATAATGAAATCTTCATTTCGTGTTAGTTTGTCATGATTTCTTCACGTAAACACATTTTCCTATAATGGTAGGTCGAACTCTTATGGGGGAAGCGCAGGTTTCATGAAATGAACTCAGAATTTCAAGTTATAATGAAATTTTCATTTCGTATTAGTTTGTCATGATTTCTTCACGTAAACACATTTTCCTATAATGGTAGGTCGAACTCTTATGGGGGAAGCGCAGGTTTCATGAAATGAACTCAGAATTTCAAGTTATAATGAAATCTTCATTTCGTGTTAGTTTGTCATGATTTCTTCACGTAAACACATTTTCCTATAATGGTAGGTCGAACTCTTATAGGGGAAGCGCAGGTTTCATGAGATGAAATCAGAATTTCAAGTTATAATGAAATCTTCATTTCGTGTTAGTTTGTCATGATTTCTTCACGTAAACACATTTTCCTATAAAGGTAGGTCGAACTCTTATGGGGGAAGCGCAGGTTTCATGAAATGAACTCAGAATTTCAAGTTATAATGAAATCTTCATTTCGTGTTAGTTTGTCATGATTTCTTCACGAAAACACATTTTCCTATAAAGGTAGGTCGAACTCTTATGGGGGAAGGGCAGGTTTCATGAAATGAACTCAGAATTTCAAGTTATAATGAAATCTTCATTTCGTATTAGTTTGTCATGATTTCTTCACGAAAACACATTTTCCTATAATGGTAGGTCGAACTCTTATGGGGGAAGCGCAGGTTTCATGAAATGAACTCAGAATTTCAAGTTATAATGAAATCTTCATTTCGTGTTAGTTTGTCATGATTTCTTCACGAAAACACATTTTCCTATAAAGGTAGGTCGAACTCTTATGGGGGAAGCGCAGGTTTCATGAAATGAACTCAGAATTTCAAGTTATAATGAAATCTTCATTTCGTATTAGTTTGTCATGATTTCTTCACGAAAACACATTTTCCTATAATTGTAGGTCGAACTCTTATGGGGGAAGCGCAGGTTTCATGAAATGAACTCAGAATTTCAAGTTATAATGAAATCTTCATTTCGTATTAGTTTGTCATGATTTCTTCACGTAAACACATTTTCCTATAATGGTAGGTCGAACTCTTATAGGGGAAGCGCAGGTTTCATGAAATGAACTCAGAATTTCAAGTTATAATGAAATCTTCATTTCGTGTTAGTTTGTCATGATTTCTTCACGTAAACACATTTTCCTATAAAGGTAGGTCGAACTCTTATGGGGGAAGCGCAGGTTTCATGAAATGAACTCAGAATTTCAAGTTATAATGAAATTTTCATTTCGTATTTGTCATGATTTCTTCACGTAAACACATTTTCTTATAAAGGTCGGTCAATCTCTTATAGGGGAGGCGCAGGTTTCATGAAATGAACTCAGAATTTCAAGTTATAATGAAATTTTCATTTCATATTAGTTTCTCATGATTTCTTCACGAAAACACATTTTCCTATAATGGTAGGTCGAACTCTTATAGGGGAAGCGCAGGTTTCATGAGATGAACTCAGAATTTCAAGTTATAATGAAATCTTCATTTCGTGTTAGTTTGTCATGATTTCTTCACGTAAACACATTTTCCTATAATGGTAGGTCGAACTCTTATAGGGGAAGCGCAGGTTTCATGAGATGAACTCAGAATTTCAAGTTATAATGAAATCTTCATTTCGTGTTAGTTTGTCATGATTTCTTCACGTAAACACATTTTCCTATAAAGGTAGGTCGAACTCTTATGGGGGAAGCGCAGGTTTCATGAAATGAACTCAGAATTTCAAGTTATAATGAAATTTTCATTTCGTATTTGTCATGATTTCTTCACGTAAACACATTTTCCTATATTGGTAGGTCGAACTCTTATGGGGGAAGCGCAGGTTTCATGAAATGAAGTCAGAATTTCAAGTTATAATGAAATTTTCATTTCGTATTTGTCATGATTTCTTCACGTAAACACATTTTCCTATATTGGTAGGTCGAACTCTTATGGGAGAAGCGCAGGTTTCATGAAATGAACTCAGAAGTTCAAGTTATAATGAAATCTTCATTTCGTGTTAGTTTCTTATGATTTCTTCACGAAAACACATTTTCCTATAAAGGTCGGTCGAACTCTTATGGGGGAAGCGCAGGTTTCATGAAATGAACTCAGAATTTCAAGTTATAATGAAATCTTCATTTCGTGTTAGTTTGTCATGATTTCCTCACGAAAACACATTTTCCTATAATGGTAGGTCGAACTCTTATAGGTGAAGCGCAGGTTTCATGAAATGAACTCAGAATATCAAGTTATAATTAAATCTTCATTTCGTGTTAGTTTGTCATGATTTCTTCACGAAAACACATTTTCCTATAATGGTAGGTCGAACTCTTATAGGGAAAGCGCAGGTTTCATGAAATGAACTCAGAATATCAAGTTATAATTAAATCTTCATTTCGTGTTAGTTTGTCATGATTTCTTCACGTAAACACATTTTCCTATAATGGTAGGTCGAACTCTTATGGGGGAAGCGCAGGTTTCATGAAATGAACTCAGAATTTCAAGTTATAATGAAATCTTCATTTCGTGTTAGTTTGTCATGATTTCTTCACGTAAACACATTTTCCTATAATGGTAGGTCGAACTCTTATAGCGGAAGCGCAGGTTTCATGAAATGAACTCAGAATTTCAAGTTATAATGAAATCTTCATTTCGTGTTAGTTTCTTATGATTTCTTCACGAAAACACATTTTCCTATAAAGGTAGGTCGATCTCTTATAGGGGAAGCGCAGGTTTCATGAAATGAACTCAGAATTTCAAGTTATAATGAAATTTTCATTTCATATTAGTTTGTCATGATTTCTTCACGTTAACACATTTTCCTATATTGGTAGGTCGAACTCTTATGGGAGAAGCGCAGGTTTCATGAAATGAACTCAGAATTTCAAGTTATAATGAAATTTTCATTTCATATTAGTTTGTCATGATTTCTTCACGAAAACACATTTTCCTATAATGGTAGGTCGAACTCTTATAGGGGAAGCGCAGGTTTCATGAAATGAACTCAGAATATCAAGTTATAATTAAATCTTCATTTCGTGTTAGTTTGTCATGATTTCTTCACGTAAACACATTTTCCTATAATGGTAGGTCGAACTCTTATGGGGGAAGCGCAGGTTTCATGAAATGAACTCAGAATTTCAAGTTATAATGAAATCTTCATTTCGTGTTAGTTTGTCATGATTTCTTCACGTAAACACATTTTCCTATAATGGTAGGTCGAACTCTTATAGCGGAAGCGCAGGTTTCATGAAATGAACTCAGAATTTCAAGTTATAATGAAATCTTCATTTCGTGTTAGTTTCTTATGATTTCTTCACGAAAACACATTTTCCTATAAAGGTAGGTCGATCTCTTATAGGGGAAGCGCAGGTTTCATGAAATGAACTCAGAATTTCAAGTTATAATGAAATTTTCATTTCATATTAGTTTGTCATGATTTCTTCACGTTAACACATTTTCCTATATTGGTAGGTCGAACTCTTATGGGAGAAGCGCAGGTTTCATGAAATGAACTCAGAATTTCAAGTTATAATGAAATTTTCATTTCATATTAGTTTGTCATGATTTCTTCACGTAAACACATTTTCCTATAAAGGTAGGTCGATCTCTTATAGGGGAAGCGCAGGTTTCATGAAATGAACTCAGAATTTCAAGTTATAATGAAATTTTCATTTCATATTAGTTTGTCATGATTTCTTCACGTAAACACATTTTCCTATATTGGTAGGTCGAACTCTTATGGGAGAAGCGCAGCTTTCATGAAATGAACTCAGAAGTTCAAGTTATAATGAAATCTTCATTTCGTGTTAGTTTCTTATGATTTCTTCACGAAAACACATTTTCCTATAATGGTAGGTCGAACTCTTATGGGGGAAGTGCAGCTTTCATGAAATGAACTCAGAATTTGAAGTTATAATGAAATCTTCATTTCGTGTTAGTTTGTCATGATTTCTTCACGTAAACACATTTTCCTATAATGGTAGGTCGAACTCTTATAGGGGAAGCGCAGGTTTCATGAGATGAACTCAGAATTTCATGTTATAATGAAATCTTCATTTCGTGTTAGTTTGTCATGATTTCTTCACGAAAACACATTTTCCTATAATGGTAGGTCGAACTCTTATAGGGGAAGCGCAGGTTTCATGAGATGAACTCAGAATTTCATGTTATAATGAAATCTTCATTTCGTGTTAGTTTGTCATGATTTCTTCACGAAAACACATTTTCCTATAATGGTAGGTCGAACTCTTATAGGGGAAGCGCAGGTTTCATGAGATGAAGTCAGAATTTCAAGTTATAATGAAATCTTCATTTCGTGTTAGTTTGTCATGATTTCTTCACGAAAACACATTTTCCTATAATGGTAGGTCGAACTCTTATAGGCGAAGCGCAGGTTTCATGAAATGAACTCAGAATTTCAAGTTATAAAGAAATCTTCATTTTGTTTTAGTCTGTCATGATTTCTTCACGAAAACACATTTTCCTATAATGGTAGGTCGAACTCTTATAGGGGAAGCGCAGGTTTCATGAAATGAACTCAGAATTTCAAGTTATAATGAAATTTTCATTTCAAACTAGTTTGTCATGATTTCTTCACGTAAACACATTTTCCTATAATGGTAGGTCGAACTCTTATAGGGGAAGCGCAGGTTTCATGAGATGAACTCAGAATTTCATGTTATAATGAAATCTTCATTTCGTGTTAGTTTGTCATGATTTCTTCACGAAAACACATTTTCCTATAATGGTAGGTCGAACTCTTATAGGCGAAGCGCAGGTTTCATGAAATGAACTCAGAATTTCAAGTTATAATGAAATCTTCATTTTGTATTAGTCTGTTATGATTTCTTCACGAAAACACATTTTCCTATAATGGTAGGTCGAACTCTTATAGGGGAAGCGCAGGTTTCATGAAATGAACTCAGAATTTCAAGTTATAATGAAATCTTCATTTCGTGTTAGTTTGTCATGATTTCTTCACGTAAACACATTTTCCTATAATGGTAGGTCGAACTCTTATGGGGGAAGCGCAGGTTTCATGAAATGAACTCAGAATTTCAAGTTATAATGAAATTTTCATTTCGTATTAGTTTGTCATGATTTCTTCACGTAAACACATTTTCCTATAATGGTAGGTCGAACTCTTATGGGGGAAGCGCAGGTTTCATGAAATGAACTCAGAATTTCAAGTTATAATGAAATCTTCATTTCGTGTTAGTTTGTCATGATTTCTTCACGTAAACACATTTTCCTATAATGGTAGGTCGAACTCTTATAGGGGAAGCGCAGGTTTCATGAGATGAAATCAGAATTTCAAGTTATAATGAAATCTTCATTTCGTGTTAGTTTGTCATGATTTCTTCACGTAAACACATTTTCCTATAAAGGTAGGTCGAACTCTTATGGGGGAAGCGCAGGTTTCATGAAATGAACTCAGAATTTCAAGTTATAATGAAATCTTCATTTCGTGTTAGTTTGTCATGATTTCTTCACGAAAACACATTTTCCTATAAAGGTAGGTCGAACTCTTATGGGGGAAGCGCAGGTTTCATGAAATGAACTCAGAATTTCAAGTTATAATGAAATCTTCATTTCGTATTAGTTTGTCATGATTTCTTCACGAAAACACATTTTCCTATAATGGTAGGTAGAACTCTTATGGGGGAAGCGCAGGTTTCATGAAATGAACTCAGAATTTCAAGTTATAATGAAATCTTCATTTCGTGTTAGTTTGTCATGATTTCTTCACGAAAACACATTTTCCTATAAAGGTAGGTCGAACTCTTATGGGGGAAGCGCAGGTTTCATGAAATGAACTCAGAATTTCAAGTTATAATGAAATCTTCATTTCGTATTAGTTTGTCATGATTTCTTCACGAAAACACATTTTCCTATAATGGTAGGTCGAACTCTTATGGGGGAAGCGCAGGTTTCATGAAATGAACTCAGAATTTCAAGTTATAATGAAATCTTCATTTCGTATTAGTTTGTCATGATTTCTTCACGTAAACACATTTTCCTATAATGGTAGGTCGAACTCTTATAGGGGAAGCGCAGGTTTCATGAAATGAACTCAGAATTTCAAGTTATAATGAAATCTTCATTTCGTGTTAGTTTGTCATGATTTCTTCACGTAAACACATTTTCCTATAAAGGTAGGTCGAACTCTTATGGGGGAAGCGCAGGTTTCATGAAATGAACTCAGAATTTCAAGTTATAATGAAATTTTCATTTCGTATTTGTCATGATTTCTTCACGTAAACACATTTTCTTATAAAGGTCGGTCGATCTCTTATAGGGGAGGCGCAGGTTTCATGAAATGAACTCAGAATTTCAAGTTATAATGAAATTTTCATTTCATATTAGTTTGTCATGATTTCTTCACGAAAACACATTTTCCTATAATGGTAGGTCGAACTCTTATAGGGGAAGCGCAGGTTTCATGAGATGAACTCAGAATTTCAAGTTATAATGAAATCTTCATTTCGTGTTAGTTTGTCATGATTTCTTCACGTAAACACATTTTCCTATAATGGTAGGTCGAACTCTTATAGGGGAAGCGCAGGTTTCATGAGATGAACTCAGAATTTCAAGTTATAATGAAATCTTCATTTCGTGTTAGTTTGTCATGATTTCTTCACGTAAACACATTTTCCTATAAAGGTAGGTCGAACTCTTATGGGGGAAGCGCAGGTTTCATGAAATGAACTCAGAATTTCAAGTTATAATGAAATTTTCATTTCGTATTTGTCATGATTTCTTCACGTAAACACATTTTCCTATATTGGTAGGTCGAACTCTTATGGGGGAAGCGCAGGTTTCATGAAATGAAGTCAGAATTTCAAGTTATAATGAAATTTTCATTTCGTATTTGTCATGATTTCTTCACGTAAACACATTTTCCTATATTGGTAGGTCGAACTCTTATGGGAGAAGCGCAGGTTTCATGAAATGAACTCAGAAGTTCAAGTTATAATGAAATCTTCATTTCGTGTTAGTTTCTTATGATTTCTTCACGAAAACACATTTTCCTATAAAGGTCGGTCGAACTCTTATGGGGGAAGCGCAGGTTTCATGAAATGAACTCAGAATTTCAAGTTATAATGAAATCTTCATTTCGTGTTAGTTTGTCATGATTTCCTCACGAAAACACATTTTCCTATAATGGTAGGTCGAACTCTTATAGGGGAAGCGCAGGTTTCATGAAATGAACTCAGAATATCAAGTTATAATTAAATCTTCATTTCGTGTTAGTTTGTCATGATTTCTTCACGAAAACACATTTTCCTATAATGGTAGGTCGAACTCTTATAGGGGAAGCGCAGGTTTCATGAAATGAACTCAGAATATCAAGTTATAATTAAATCTTCATTTCGTGTTAGTTTGTCATGATTTCTTCACGTAAACACATTTTCCTATAATGGTAGGTCGAACTCTTATGGGGGAAGCGCAGGTTTCATGAAATGAACTCAGAATTTCAAGTTATAATGAAATCTTCATTTCGTGTTAGTTTGTCATGATTTCTTCACGTAAACACATTTTCCTATAATGGTAGGTCGAACTCTTATAGCGGAAGCGCAGGTTTCATGAAATGAACTCAGAATTTCAAGTTATAATGAAATCTTCATTTCGTGTTAGTTTCTTATGATTTCTTCACGAAAACACATTTTCCTATAAAGGTAGGTCGATCTCTTATAGGGGAAGCGCAGGTTTCATGAAATGAACTCAGAATTTCAAGTTATAATGAAATTTTCATTTCATATTAGTTTGTCATGATTTCTTCACGTTAACACATTTTCCTATATTGGTAGGTCGAACTCTTATGGGAGAAGCGCAGGTTTCATGAAATGAACTCAGAATTTCAAGTTATAATGAAATTTTCATTTCATATTAGTTTGTCATGATTTCTTCACGAAAACACATTTTCCTATAATGGTAGGTCGAACTCTTATAGGGGAAGCGCAGGTTTCATGAAATGAACTCAGAATATCAAGTTATAATTAAATCTTCATTTCGTGTTAGTTTGTCATGATTTCTTCACGTAAACACATTTTCCTATAATGGTAGGTCGAACTCTTATGGGGGAAGCGCAGGTTTCATGAAATGAACTCAGAATTTCAAGTTATAATGAAATCTTCATTTCGTGTTAGTTTGTCATGATTTCTTCACGTAAACACATTTTCCTATAATGGTAGGTCGAACTCTTATAGCGGAAGCGCAGGTTTCATGAAATGAACTCAGAATTTCAAGTTATAATGAAATCTTCATTTCGTGTTAGTTTCTTATGATTTCTTCACGAAAACACATTTTCCTATAAAGGTAGGTCGATCTCTTATAGGGGAAGCGCAGGTTTCATGAAATGAACTCAGAATTTCAAGTTATAATGAAATTTTCATTTCATATTAGTTTGTCATGATTTCTTCACGTTAACACATTTTCCTATATTGGTAGGTCGAACTCTTATGGGAGAAGCGCAGGTTTCATGAAATGAACTCAGAATTTCAAGTTATAATGAAATTTTCATTTCATATTAGTTTGTCATGATTTCTTCACGTAAACACATTTTCCTATAAAGGTAGGTCGATCTCTTATAGGGGAAGCGCAGGTTTCATGAAATGAACTCAGAATTTCAAGTTATAATGAAATTTTCATTTCATATTAGTTTGTCATGATTTCTTCACGTAAACACATTTTCCTATATTGGTAGGTCGAACTCTTATGGGAGAAGCGCAGCTTTCATGAAATGAACTCAGAAGTTCAAGTTATAATGAAATCTTTATTTCGTGTTAGTTTGTCATGATTTCCTCACGAAAACACATTTTCCTATAATGGTAGGTCGAACTCTTATAGGGGAAGCGCAGGTTTCATGAGATGAAGTCAGAATTTCATGTTATAATGAAATCTTCATTTCGTGTTAGTTTGTCATGATTTCTTCACGAAAACACATTTTCCTATAATGGTAGGTCGAACTCTTATAGGGGAAGCGCAGGTTTCATGAGATGAAGTCAGAATTTCATGTTATAATGAAATCTTCATTTCGTGTTAGTTTGTCATGATTTCTTCACGAAAACACATTTTCCTATAATGGTAGGTCGAACTCTTATAGGGGAAGCGCAGGTTTCATGAGATGAACTCAGAATTTCATGTTATAATGAAATCTTCATTTCGTGTTAGTTTGTCATGATTTCTTCACGAAAACACATTTTCCTATAATGGTAGGTCGAACTCTTATAGGGGAAGCTCAGGTTTCATGAGATGAACTCAGAATTTCATGTTATAATGAAATCTTCATTTCGTGTTAGTTTGTCATGATTTCTTCACGAAAACACATTTTCCTATAATGGTAGGTCGAACTCTTATAGGGGAAGCGCAGGTTTCATGAGATGAAGTCAGAATTTCAAGTTATAATGAAATCTTCATTTCGTGTTAGTTTGTCATGATTTCCTCACGAAAACACATTTTCCTATAATGGTAGGTCGAACTCTTATAGGGGAAGCGCAGGTTTCATGAGATGAAGTCAGAATTTCATGTTATAATGAAATCTTCATTTCGTGTTAGTTTGTCATGATTTCTTCACGAAAACACATTTTCCTATAAAGGTAGGTCGATCTCTTATAGGGGAAGCGCAGGTTTCATGAAATGAACTCAGAATTTCAAGTTATAATGAAATTTTCATTTCATATTAGTTTGTCATGATTTCTTCACGTTAACACATTTTCCTATATTGGTAGGTCGAACTCTTATGGGAGAAGCGCAGGTTTCATGAAATGAACTCAGAATGTCAAGTTATAATGAAATCTTCATTTCGTGTTAGTTTCTTATGATTTCTTCACGTAAACACATTTTCCTATAATGGTAGGTCGAACTCTTATGGGGGAAGCGCAGGTTTCATGAAATGAACTCAGAATTTCAAGTTATAATGAAATTTTCATTTCGTATTAGTTTGTAATGATTTCTTCACGTAAACACATTTTCCTATAATGGTAGGTCGAACTCTTATGGGGGAAGCGCAGGTTTCATGAAATGAACTCAGAATTTCAAGTTATAATGAAATCTTCATTTCGTGTTAGTTTGTCATGATTTCTTCACGAAAACACATTTTCCTATAATGGTAGGTCGAACTCTTATAGGGGAAGCGCAGGTTTCATGAAATGAAGTCAGATTTTCAAGTTATAATGAAATCTTCATTTCGTGTTAGTTTCTCATGATTTCTTCACGTAAACACATTTTTCCTATATTGGTAGGTCGAACTCTTATGGGGGAAGCGCAGGTTTCATGAAATGAACTCAGAATTTCAAGTTATAATGAAATCTTCATTTTCTGTTAATTTGTCCTGATTTCTTCACGTAAACACATTTTCCTATAATGGTAGGTCAAACTCATATGGGGGAAGTGCAGGTTTCATGAAATGAACTCAGAATTTCAAGTTATAATGAAATTTTCATTTCATATTAGTTTGTCATGATTTCTTCACGTAAACACATTTTCTTATAAAGGTCGGTCGATCTCTTATAGGGGAAGCGCAGGTTTCATGAAATGAACTCAGAATTTCAAGTTATAATGAAATTTTCATTTCATATTAGTTTGTCATGATTTCTTCACGTAAACACATTTTCTTATAAAGGTCGGTCGATCTCTTATAGGGGAAGCGCAGGTTTCATGAAATGAACTCAGAATTTCAAGTTATAATGAAATTTTCATTTCATATTAGTTTGTCATGATGTCTTCACGTAAACACATTTTCCTATATTGGTAGTTCGACCTCTTATAAGGGAAGCGCAGGTTTCATGAAATGAACTCAGAATTTCAAGTTATAATGAAATCTTCATTTTGTGTTAGTTTGTCATGATTTCTTCACGTAAACACATTTTCCTATAATGATAGGTCAAACTCTTATGGGGGAAGCGCAGGTTTCATGAAATGAACTCAGAATTTCAAGTTATAATGAAATCTTCATTTCGTGTTAGTTTGTCATGATTTCTTCACGTAAACACATTTTCCTATATTGGTAGGTCGAACTCTTATGGGAGAAGCGCAGGTTTCATGAAATGAACTCAGAAGTTCAAGTTATAATGAAATCTTCATTTCGTGTTAGTTTCTTATGATTTCTTCACGAAAACACATTTTCCTATAAAGGTCGGTCGTACTCTTATGGGGGAAGCGCAGGTTTCATGAAATGAACTCAGAATTTCAAGTTATAATGAAATCTTCATTTTGTATTAGTCTGTTAGGATTTCTTCACGAAAACACATTTTCCTATAATGGTAGGTCGAACTCTTACGGGGGAAGCGCAGGTTTCATGAAATGAACTCAGAATATCAAGTTATAATGAAATCTTCATTTCGTGTTAGTTTGTCATGATTTCTTCACGAAAACACATTTTCCTATAATGGTAGGTCGAACTCTTATAGGGGAAGCGCAGGTTTCATGAAATGAAGTCAGAATTTCAAGTTATAATGAAATCTTCATTTCGTGTTAGTTTGTCATGATTTCTTCACGAAAACACATTTTCCTATAATGGTAGGTCGAACTCTTATAGGCGAAGCGCAGGTTTCATGAAATGAACTCAGAATTTCAAGTTATAATAAAATCTTCATTTTGTTTTAGTCTGTCATGATTTCTTCACGAAAACACATTTTCCTATAATGGTAGGTCGAACTCTTATAGGGGAAGCGCAGGTTTCATGAAATGAACTCAGAATTTCAAGTTATAATGAAATTTTCATTTCATATTAGTTTGTCATGATTTCTTCACGTAAACACATTTTCCTATAATGGTAGGTCGAACTCTTATAGGGGAAGCGCAGGTTTCATGAACTGAACTCAGAATTTCAAGTTATAATGAAATCTTCATTTCGTGTTAGTTTGTCATGATTTCTTCACGTAAACACATTTTCCTATAATGGTAGGTCGAACTCTTATGGGGGAAGCGCAGGTTTCATGAAATGAACTCAGAATTTCAAGTTATAATGAAATCTTCATTTCGTGTTAGTTTGTCATGATTTCTTCACGAAAACACATTTTCCTATAATGGTAGGTCGAACTCTTATAGGGGAAGCGCAGGTTTCATGAGATGAACTCAGAATTTCATGTTATAATGAAATCTTCATTTCGTGTTAGTTTGTCATGATTTCTTCACGAAAACACATTTTCCTATAATGGTAGGTCGAGCTCTTATAGGCGAAGCGCAGGTTTCATGAAATGAACTCAGAATTTCAAGTTATAATGAAATCTTCATTTTGCTTTAGTCTGTCATGATTTCTTCACGAAAACACATTTTCCTATAATGGTAGGTCGAACTCTTATAGGGGAAGCGCAGGTTTCATGAAATGAACTCAGAATTTCAAGTTATAATGAAATTTTCATTTCATATTAGTTTGTCATGATTTCTTCACGTAAACACATTTTCCTATAATGGTAGGTCGAACTCTTATAGGGGAAGCGCAGGTTTCATGAAATGAACTCAGAGTTTCAAGTTATAATGAAATCTTCATTTCGCGTTAGTTTGTCATGATTTCTTCACGTAAACACATTTTCCTATAATGGTAGGTCGAACCCTTATGGGGGAAGCGCAGGTTTCATGAAATGAACTCAGAATTTCAAGTTATAATGAAATTTTCATTTCGTATTAGTTTGTCATGATTTCTTCACGAAAACACATTTTCCTATAATGGTAGGTCGAACTCTTATAGGGGAAGCGCAGGTTTCATGAGATGAACTCAGAATTTCAAGTTATAATGAAATCTTCATTTCGTGTTAGTTTGTCATGATTTCTTCACGTAAACACATTTTCCTATAATGGTAGGTCGAACTCTTATAGCGGAAGCGCAGGTTTCATGAAATGAACTCAGAATTTCAAGTTATAATGAAATCTTCATTTCGTGTTAGTTTCTTATGATTTCTTCACGAAAACACATTTTCCTATAAAGGTAGGTCGATCTCTTATAGGGGAAGCGCAGGTTTCATGAAATGAACTCAGAATTTCAAGTTATAATGAAATTTTCATTTCATATTAGTTTGTCATGATTTCTTCACGTTAACACATTTTCCTATATTGGTAGGTCGAACTCTTATGGGAGAAGCGCAGGTTTCATGAAATGAACTCAGAATGTCAAGTTATAATGAAATCTTCATTTCGTGTTAGTTTCTTATGATTTCTTCACGTAAACACATTTTCCTATAATGGTAGGTCGAACTCTTATGGGGGAAGCGCAGGTTTCATGAAATGAACTCAGAATTTCAAGTTATAATGAAATTTTCATTTCGTATTAGTTTGTCATGATTTCTTCACGTAAACACATTTTCCTATAATGGTAGGTCGAACTCTTATGGGGGAAGCGCAGGTTTCATGAAATGAACTCAGAATTTCAAGTTATAATGAAATCTTCATTTCGTGTTAGTTTGTCATGATTTCTTCACGAAAACACATTTTCCTATAATGGTAGGTCGAACTCTTATAGGGGAAGCGCAGGTTTCATGAAATGAAGTCAGATTTTCAAGTTATAATGAAATCTTCATTTCGTGTTAGTTTCTCATGATTTCTTCACGTAAACACATTTTTCCTATATTGGTAGGTCGAACTCTTATGGGGGAAGCGCAGGTTTCATGAAATGAACTCAGAATTTCAAGTTATAATGAAATCTTCATTTTCTGTTAATTTGTCCTGATTTCTTCACGTAAACACATTTTCCTATAATGGTAGGTCAAACTCATATGGGGGAAGTGCAGGTTTCATGAAATGAACTCAGAATTTCAAGTTATAATGAAATCTTCATTTCGTGTTAGTTTGTCATGATTTCTTCACGTAAACACATTTTCCTATAAAGGTAGGTCGAACTCTTATGGGGGAAGCGCAGGTTTCATGAAATGAACTCAGAATTTCAAGTTATAATGAAATTTTCATTTCATATTAGTTTGTCATGATTTCTTCACGTAAACACATTTTCTTATAAAGGTCGGTCGATCTCTTATAGGGGAAGCGCAGGTTTCATGAAATGAACTCAGAATTTCAAGTTATAATGAAATTTTCATTTCATATTAGTTTGTCATGATTTCTTCACGTAAACACATTTTCTTATAAAGGTCGGTCGATCTCTTATAGGGGAAGCGCAGGTTTCATGAAATGAACTCAGAATTTCAAGTTATAATGAAATTTTCATTTCATATTAGTTTGTCATGATGTCTTCACGTAAACACATTTTCCTATATTGGTAGTTCGACCTCTTATAAGGGAAGCGCAGGTTTCATGAAATGAACTCAGAATTTCAAGTTATAATGAAATCTTCATTTTGTGTTAGTTTGTCATGATTTCTTCACGTAAACACATTTTCCTATAATGATAGGTCAAACTCTTATGGGGGAAGCGCAGGTTTCATGAAATGAACTCAGAATTTCAAGTTATAATGAAATCTTCATTTCGTGTTAGTTTGTCATGATTTCTTCACGTAAACACATTTTCCTATATTGGTAGGTCGAACTCTTATGGGAGAAGCGCAGGTTTCATGAAATGAACTCAGAAGTTCAAGTTATAATGAAATCTTCATTTCGTGTTAGTTTCTTATGATTTCTTCACGAAAACACATTTTCCTATAAAGGTCGGTCGTACTCTTATGGGGGAAGCGCAGGTTTCATGAAATGAACTCAGAATTTCAAGTTATAATGAAATCTTCATTTCGTGTTAGTTTGTCATGATTTCTTCACGAAAACACATTTTCCTATAATGGTAGGTCGAACTCTTACGGGGGAAGCGCAGGTTTCATGAAATGAACTCAGAATATCAAGTTATAATGAAATCTTCATTTCGTGTTAGTTTGTCATGATTTCTTCACGAAAACACATTTTCCTATAATGGTAGGTCGAACTCTTATAGGGGAAGCGCAGGTTTCATGAAATGAAGTCAGAATTTCAAGTTATAATGAAATCTTCATTTCGTGTTAGTTTGTCATGATTTCTTCACGAAAACACATTTTCCTATAATGGTAGGTCGAACTCTTATAGGGGAAGCGCAGGTTTCATGAGATGAACTCAGAATTTCATGTTATAATGAAATCTTCATTTCGTGTTAGTTTGTCATGATTTCTTCACGAAAACACATTTTCCTATAATGGTAGGTCGAGCTCTTATAGGCGAAGCGCAGGTTTCATGAAATGAACTCAGAATTTCAAGTTATAATGAAATCTTCATTTTGCTTTAGTCTGTCATGATTTCTTCACGAAAACACATTTTCCTATAATGGTAGGTCGAACTCTTATAGGGGAAGCGCAGGTTTCATGAAATGAACTCAGAATTTCAAGTTATAATGAAATTTTCATTTCATATTAGTTTGTCATGATTTCTTCACGTAAACACATTTTCCTATAATGGTAGGTCGAACTCTTATAGGGGAAGCGCAGGTTTCATGAAATGAACTCAGAGTTTCAAGTTATAATGAAATCTTCATTTCGTGTTAGTTTGTCATGATTTCTTCACGTAAACACATTTTCCTATAATGGTAGGTCGAACCCTTATGGGGGAAGCGCAGGTTTCATGAAATGAACTCAGAATTTCAAGTTATAATGAAATTTTCATTTCGTATTAGTTTGTCATGATTTCTTCACGAAAACACATTTTCCTATAATGGTAGGTCGAACTCTTATAGGGGAAGCGCAGGTTTCATGAGATGAACTCAGAATTTCAAGTTATAATGAAATCTTCATTTCGTGTTAGTTTGTCATGATTTCTTCACGTAAACACATTTTCCTATAATGGTAGGTCGAACTCTTATAGCGGAAGCGCAGGTTTCATGAAATGAACTCAGAATTTCAAGTTATAATGAAATCTTCATTTCGTGTTAGTTTCTTATGATTTCTTCACGAAAACACATTTTCCTATAAAGGTAGGTCGATCTCTTATAGGGGAAGCGCAGGTTTCATGAAATGAACTCAGAATTTCAAGTTATAATGAAATTTTCATTTCATATTAGTTTGTCATGATTTCTTCACGTTAACACATTTTCCTATATTGGTAGGTCGAACTCTTATGGGAGAAGCGCAGGTTTCATGAAATGAACTCAGAATGTCAAGTTATAATGAAATCTTCATTTCGTGTTAGTTTCTTATGATTTCTTCACGTAAACACATTTTCCTATAATGGTAGGTCGAACTCTTATGGGGGAAGCGCAGGTTTCATGAAATGAACTCAGAATTTCAAGTTATAATGAAATTTTCATTTCGTATTAGTTTGTCATGATTTCTTCACGTAAACACATTTTCCTATAATGGTAGGTCGAACTCTTATGGGGGAAGCGCAGGTTTCATGAAATGAACTCAGAATTTCAAGTTATAATGAAATCTTCATTTCATGTTAGTTTGTCATGATTTGTTCACGTAAACACATTTTCCTATAATGGTAGGTCGAACTCTTATAGCGGAAGCGCAGGTTTCATGAAATGAACTCAGAATTTCAAGTTATAATGAAATCTTCATTTCGTGTTAGTTTCTTATGATTTCTTCACGAAAACACATTTTCCTATAAAGGTCGGTCGAACTCTTATGGGGGAAGCGCAGGTTTCATGAAATGAACTCAGAATTTCAAGTTATAATGAAATCTTCATTTCGTGTTAGTTTGTCATGATTTCTTCACGAAAACACATTTTCCTATAATGGTAAGTCGAACTCTTATGGGGGAAGCGCAGTTTTCATGAAATGAACTCAGAATTTCAAGTTATAATGAAATCTTCATTTCGTGTTAGTTTGTCATGATTTCTTCACGTAAACTCATTTTCCTATAATGGTAGGTCGAACTCTTATAGGGGAAGCGCAGGTTTCATGAAATGAACTCAGAATTTCAAGTTATAATGAAATCTTCATTTCGTATTAGTTTGTCATGATTTCTTCACGAAAACACATTTTCCTATAATGGTAGGTCGAACTCTTATAGGGGAAGCGCAGGTTTCATGAAATGAAGTCAGAATTTCAAGTTATAATGAAATCTTCATTTTCTGTTAGTTTGTCCTGATTTCTTCACGTAAACACATTTTCCTATAATGGTAGGTCGAACTCATATGGGGGAAGCACAGGTTTCATGAAATGAACTCAGAATTTCAAGTTATAATGAAATTTTCATTTCGTATTAGTTTGTCATGATTTCTTCACGTACACACATTTTCCTATAATGGTAGGTCGATCTCTTATAGGGGAAGCGCAGGTTTCATGAAATTAACTCAGAATTTCAAGTTATAATGAAATCTTCATTTCGTGTTAGTTTGTCATGATTTCTTCACGTAAACACATTTTTCCTATATTGGTAGGTCGAACTCTTATGGGGGAAGTGCAGGTTTCATGAAATGAACTCAGAATTTCAAGTTATAATGAAATCTTCATTTCATGTTAGTTTGTCATGATTTCTTCACGTAAACACATTTTCCTATAATGGTAGGTCGAACTCTTATAGGGGAAGCGCAGGTTTCATGAGATGAACTCAGAATTTCATGTTATAATGAAATCTTCATTTCGTGTTAGTTTGTCATGATTTCTTCACGAAAACACATTTTCCTATAATGGTAGGTCGAACTCTTACAGGGGAAGCGCAGGTTTCATGAAATGAAGTCAGAATTTCAAGTTATAATGAAATCTTCATTTCGTGTTAGTTTGTCATGATTTCTTCACGAAAACACATTTTCCTATAATGGTAGGTCGAACTCTTATAGGGGAAGCGCAGGTTTCATGAGATGAACTCAGAATTTCATGTTATAATGAAATCTTCATTTCGTGTTAGTTTGTCATGATTTCTTCACGAAAACACATTTTCCTATAATGGTAGGTCGAACTCTTATAGGCGAAGCGCAGGTTTCATGAAATGAACTCAGAATTTCAAGTTATAATGATATCTTCATTTTGTTTTAGTCTGTCATGATTTCTTCACGAAAACACATTTTCCTATAATGGTAGGTCGAACTCTTATAGGGGAAGCGCAGGTTTCATGAAATGAACTCAGAATTTCAAGTTATAATGAAATTTTCATTTCATATTAGTTTGTCATGATTTCTTCACGTAAACACATTTTCCTATAATGGTAGGTCGAACTCTTATAGGGGAAGCGCAGGTTTCATGAGATGAACTCAGAATTTCATGTTATAATGAAATCTTCATTTCGTGTTAGTTTGTCATGATTTCTTCACGAAAACACATTTTCCTATAATGGTAGGTCGAACCCTTATAGGCGAAGCGCAGGTTTCATGAAATGAACTCAGAATTTCAAGTTATAATGAAATCTTCATTTTGTATTAGTCTGTTATGATTTCTTCACGAAAACACATTTTCCTATAATGGTAGGTCGAACTCTTATAGGGGAAGCGCAGGTTTCATGAAATGAAGTCAGAATTTCAAGTTATAATGAAATCTTCATTTCGTGTTAGTTTGTCATGATTTCCTCACGAAAACACATTTTCCTATAATGGTAGGTCGAACTCTTATAGGGGAAGCGCAGGTTTCATGAGATGAACTCAGAATTTCATGTTATAATGAAATCTTCATTTCGTGTTAGTCTGTCATGATTTCTTCACGAAAACACATTTTCCTATAATGGTAGGTCGAGCTCTTATAGGCGAAGCGCAGGTTTCATGAAATGAACTCAGAATTTCAAGTTATAATGAAATCTTCATTTTGTTTTAGTCTGTCATGATTTCTTCACGAAAACACATTTTCCTATAATGGTAGGTCGAACTCTTATAGGGGAAGCGCAGGTTTCATGAAATGAACTCAGAATTTCAAGTTATAATGAAATTTTCATTTCATATTAGTTTGTCATGATTTCTTCACGTAAACACATTTTCCTATAATGGTAGGTCGAACTCTTACAGGGGAAGCGCAGGTTTCATGAAATGAAGTCAGAATTTCAAGTTATAATGAAATCTTCATTTCGTGTTAGTTTGTCATGATTTCTTCACGAAAACACATTTTCCTATAATGGTAGGTCGAACTCTTATAGGGGAAGCGCAGGTTTCATGAGATGAACTCAGAATTTCATGTTATAATGAAATCTTCATTTCGTGTTAGTTTGTCATGATTTCTTCACGAAAACACATTTTCCTATAATGGTAGGTCGAACTCTTATAGGCGAAGCGCAGGTTTCATGAAATGAACTCAGAATTTCAAGTTATAATGATATCTTCATTTTGTTTTAGTCTGTCATGATTTCTTCACGAAAACACATTTTCCTATAATGGTAGGTCGAACTCTTATAGGGGAAGCGCAGGTTTCATGAAATGAACTCAGAATTTCAAGTTATAATGAAATTTTCATTTCGTATTAGTTTGTCATGATTTCTTCACGTAAACACATTTTCCTATAATGGTAGGTCGAACTCTTATGGGGGAAGCGCAGGTTTCATGAAATGAACTCAGAATTTCAAGTTATAATGAAATCTTCATTTCATGTTAGTTTGTCATGATTTCTTCACGTAAACACATTTTCCTATAATGGTAGGTCGAACTCTTATAGCGGAAGCGCAGGTTTCATGAAATGAACTCAGAATTTCAAGTTATAATGAAATCTTCATTTCGTGTTAGTTTCTTATGATTTCTTCACGAAAACACATTTTCCTATAAAGGTCGGTCGAACTCTTATGGGGGAAGCGCAGGTTTCATGAAATGAACTCAGAATTTCAAGTTATAATGAAATCTTCATTTCGTGTTAGTTTGTCATGATTTCTTCACGAAAACACATTTTCCTATAATGGTAAGTCGAACTCTTATGGGGGAAGCACAGTTTTCATGAAATGAACTCAGAATTTCAAGTTATAATGAAATCTTCATTTCGTGTTAGTTTGTCATGATTTCTTCACGTAAACTCATTTTCCTATAATGGTAGGTCGAACTCTTATAGGGGAAGCGCAGGTTTCATGAAATGAACTCAGAATTTCAAGTTATAATGAAATCTTCATTTCGTATTAGTTTGTCATGATTTCTTCACGAAAACACATTTTCCTATAATGGTAGGTCGAACTCTTATAGGGGAAGCGCAGGTTTCATGAGATGAACTCAGAATTTCATGTTATAATGAAATCTTCATTTCGTGTTAGTTTGTCATGATTTCTTCACGAAAACACATTTTCCTATAATGGTAGGTCGAACTCTTACAGGGGAAGCGCAGGTTTCATGAAATGAAGTCAGAATTTCAAGTTATAATGAAATCTTCATTTCGTGTTAGTTTGTCATGATTTCTTCACGAAAACACATTTTCCTATAATGGTAGGTCGAACTCTTATAGGGGAAGCGCAGGTTTCATGAGATGAACTCAGAATTTCATGTTATAATGAAATCTTCATTTCGTGTTAGTTTGTCATGATTTCTTCACGAAAACACATTTTCCTATAATGGTAGGTCGAACTCTTATAGGCGAAGCGCAGGTTTCATGAAATGAACTCAGAATTTCAAGTTATAATGATATCTTCATTTTGTTTTAGTCTGTCATGATTTCTTCACGAAAACACATTTTCCTATAATGGTAGGTCGAACTCTTATAGGGGAAGCGCAGGTTTCATGAAATGAACTCAGAATTTCAAGTTATAATGAAATTTTCATTTCATATTAGTTTGTCATGATTTCTTCACGTAAACACATTTTCCTATAATGGTAGGTCGAACTCTTATAGGGGAAGCGCAGGTTTCATGAGATGAACTCAGAATTTCATGTTATAATGAAATCTTCATTTCGTGTTAGTTTGTCATGATTTCTTCACGAAAACACATTTTCCTATAATGGTAGGTCGAACCCTTATAGGCGAAGCGCAGGTTTCATGAAATGAACTCAGAATTTCAAGTTATAATGAAATCTTCATTTTGTATTAGTCTGTTATGATTTCTTCACGAAAACACATTTTCCTATAATGGTAGGTCGAACTCTTATAGGGGAAGCGCAGGTTTCATGAAATGAAGTCAGAATTTCAAGTTATAATGAAATCTTCATTTCGTGTTAGTTTGTCATGATTTCCTCACGAAAACACATTTTCCTATAATGGTAGGTCGAACTCTTATAGGGGAAGCGCAGGTTTCATGAGATGAACTCAGAATTTCATGTTATAATGAAATCTTCATTTCGTGTTAGTTTGTCATGATTTCTTCACGAAAACACATTTTCCTATAATGGTAGGTCGAACTCTTATAGGGGAAGCGCAGGTTTCATGAAATGAAGTCAGAATTTCAAGTTATAATGAAATCTTCATTTCGTGTTAGTTTGTCATGATTTCTTCACGAAAACACATTTTCCTATAATGCTAGGTCGAACTCTTATAGGGGAAGCGCAGGTTTCATGAGATGAACTCAGAATTTCATGTTATAATGAAATCTTCATTTCGTGTTAGTTTGTCATGATTTCTTCACGAAAACACATTTTCCTATAATGGTAGGTCGAACTCTTATAGGGGAAGCGCAGGTTTCATGAGATGAACTCAGAATTTCAAGTTATAATGATATCTTCATTTTGTGTTAGTTTGTCATGATTTCTTCACGTAAACACATTTTCCTATAATGATAGGTCAAACTCTTATGGGGGAAGCGCAGGTTTCATGAAATGAACTCAGAATTTCAAGTTATAATGAAATCTTCATTTTGTTTTAGTCTGTCATGATTTCTTCACGTAAACACATTTTCCTATATTGGTAGGTCGAACTCTTATGGGAGAAGCGCAGGTTTCATGAAATGAACTCAGAAGTTCAAGTTATAATGAAATCTTCATTTCGTGTTAGTTTCTTATGATTTCTTCACGAAAACACATTTTCCTATAAAGGTCGGTCGTACTCTTATGGGGGAAGCGCAGGTTTCATGAAATGAACTCAGAATTTCAAGTTATAATGAAATCTTCATTTCGTGTTAGTTTGTCATGATTTCTTCACGAAAACACATTTTCCTATAATGGTAGGTCGAACTCTTACGGGGGAAGCGCAGGTTTCATGAAATGAACTCAGAATATCAAGTTATAATGAAATCTTCATTTCGTGTTAGTTTGTCATGATTTCTTCACGAAAACACATTTTCCTATAATGGTAGGTCGAACTCTTATAGGGGAAGCGCAGGTTTCATGAGATGAACTCAGAATTTCATGTTATAATGAAATCTTCATTTCGTGTTAGTTTGTCATGATTTCTTCACGAAAACACATTTTCCTATAATGGTAGGTCGAACTCTTATAGGGGAAGCGCAGGTTTCATGAAATGAACTCAGAATTTCAAGTTATAATGAAATTTTCATTTCATATTAGTTTGTCATGATTTCTTCACGTAAACACATTTTCCTATAATGGTAGGTCGAACTCTTATAGGGGAAGCGCAGGTTTCATGAAATGAACTCAGAATTTCAAGTTATAATGAAATTTTCATTTCATATTAGTTTGTCATGATTTCTTCACGTAAACACATTTTCTTATAAAGGTCGGTCGATCTCTTATAGGGGAGGCGCAGGTTTCATGAAATGAACTCAGAATTTCAAGTTATAATGAAATTTTCATTTCATATTAGTTTGTCATGATTTCTTCACGAAAACACATTTTCCTATAATGGTAGGTCGAACTCTTATAGGGGAAGCGCAGGTTTCATGAGATGAACTCAGAATTTCAAGTTATAATGAAATCTTCATTTCGTGTTAGTTTGTCATGATTTCTTCACGTAAACACATTTTCCTATAATGGTAGGTCGAACTCTTATAGGGGAAGCGCAGGTTTCATGAGATGAACTCAGAATTTCAAGTTATAATGAAATCTTCATTTCGTGTTAGTTTGTCATGATTTCTTCACGTAAACACATTTTCCTATAAAGGTAGGTCGAACTCTTATGGGGGAAGTGCAGGTTTCATGAAATGAACTCAGAATTTCAAGTTATTATGAAATCTTCATTTCGTGTTAGTTTGTCATGATTTCTTCACGTAAACACATTTTCCTATAATGGTAGGTCGAACTCTTATAGGGGAAGCGCAGGTTTCATGAGATGAACTCAGAATTTCATGTTATAATGAAATCTTCATTTCGTGTTAGTTTGTCATGATTTCTTCACGAAAACACATTTTCCTATAATGGTAGGTCGAACTCTTACAGGGGAAGCGCAGGTTTCATGAAATGAAGTCAGAATTTCAAGTTATAATGAAATCTTCATTTCGTGTTAGTTTGTCATGATTTCTTCACGAAAACACATTTTCCTATAATGGTAGGTCGAACTCTTATAGGGGAAGCGCAGGTTTCATGAGATGAACTCAGAATTTCATGTTATAATGAAATCTTCATTTCGTGTTAGTTTGTCATGATTTCTTCACGAAAACACATTTTCCTATAATGGTAGGTCGAACTCTTATGGGGGAAGCGCAGGTTTCATGAAATGAACTCAGAATTTCAAGTTATAATGAAATTTTCATTTCATATTAGTTTGTCATGATTTCTTCACGTAAACACATTTTCTTATAAAGGTCGGTCGATCTCTTATAGGGGAGGCGCAGGTTTCATGAAATGAACTCAGAATTTCAAGTTATAATGAAATTTTCATTTCATATTAGTTTGTCATGATTTCTTCACGAAAACACATTTTCCTATAATGGTAGGTCGAACTCTTATAGGGGAAGCGCAGGTTTCATGAGATGAACTCAGAATTTCAAGTTATAATGAAATCTTCATTTCGTGTTAGTTTGTCATGATTTCTTCACGTAAACACATTTTCCTATAAAGGTAGGTCGAACTCTTATGGGGGAAGCGCAGGTTTCATGAAATGAACTCAGAATATCAAGTTATAATGAAATTTTCATTTCATATTAGTTTGTCATGATTTCTTCACGTAAACACATTTTCCTATAATGATAGGTCAAACTCTTATGGGGGAAGCGCAGGTTTCATGAAATGTACTCAGAATTTCAAGTTATAATGAAATCTTCATTTCGTGTTAGTTTGTCATGATTTCTTCACGTAAACACATTTTCCTATATTGGTAGGTCGAACTCTTATGGGAGAAGCGCAGGTTTCATGAAATGAACTCAGAAGTTGAAGTTATAATGAAATCTTCATTTCGTGTTAGTTTCTTATGATTTCTTCACGAAAACACATTTTCCTATAAAGGTCGGTCGAACTCTTATGGGGGAAGCGCAGGTTTCATGAAATGAACTCAGAATTTCAAGTTATAATGAAATCTTCATTTCGTGTTAGTTTGTCATGATTTCTTCACGAAAACACATTTTCCTATAATGGTAGGTCGAACTCTTACGGGGGAAGCGCAGGTTTCATGAAATGAACTCAGAATATCAAGTTATAATGAAATCTTCATTTCGTGTTAGTTTGTCATGATTTCTTCACGAAAACACATTTTCCTATAATGGTAGGTCGAACTCTTATAGGGGAAGCGCAGGATTCATGAAATGAAGTCAGAATTTCAAGTTATAATGAAATCTTCATTTCGTGTTAGTTTGTCATGATTTCTTCACGAAAACACATTTTCCTATAATGGTAGGTCGAACTCTTATAGGGGAAGCGCAGGTTTCATGAAATGAAGTCAGAATTTCAAGTTATAATGAAATCTTCATTTCGTGTTAGTTTGTCATGATTTCTTCACGAAAACACATTTTCCTATAATGGTAGGTCGAACTCTTATAGGGGAAGCGCAGGTTTCATGAGATGAACTCAGAATATCAAGTTATAATGAAATCTTCATTTCGTGTTAGTTTGTCATGATTTCTTCACGAAAACACATTTTCCTATAATGGTAGGTCGAACTCTTATAGGGGAAGCGCAGGTTTCATGAAATGAAGTCAGAATTTCAAGTTATAATGAAATCTTCATTTCGTGTTAGTTTGTCATGATTTCTTCACGAAAACACATTTTCCTATAATGGTAGGTCGAACTCTTATAGGGGAAGCGCAGGTTTCATGAAATGAAGTCAGAATTTCATGTTATAATGAAATCTTCATTTCGTGTTAGTTTGTCATGATTTCTTCACGAAAACACATTTTCCTATAATGGTAGGTCGAACTCTTATAGGCGAAGCGCAGGTTTCATGAAATGAACTCAGAATTTCAAGTTATAATGAAATCTTCATTTTGTTTTAGTCTGTCATGATTTCTTCACGAAAACACATTTTCCTATAATGGTAGGTCGAACTCTTATAGGGGAAGCGCAGGTTTCATGAAATTTTCATTTCATATTAGTTTGTCATGATTTCTTCACGAAAACACATTTTCCTATAATGGTAGGTCGAACTCTTACGGGGGAAGCGCAGGTTTCATGAAATTAACTCAGAATATCAAGTTATAATGAAATCTTCATTTCGTGTTAGTTTGTCATGATTTCTTCACGAAAACACATTTTCCTATAATGGTAGGTCGAACGCTTATAGGGGAAGCGCAGGTTTCATGAAATGAAGTCAGAATTTCAAGTTATAATGAAATCTTCATTTCGTGTTAGTTTGTCATGATTTCTTCACGTAAACACATTTTCCTATAATGGTAGGTCGAACCCTTATGGGGGAAGCGCAGGTTTCATGAAATGAACTCAGAATTTCAAGTTATAATGAAATCTTCATTTCGTGTTAGTTTGTCATGATTTCTTCACGAAAACACATTTTCCTATAATGGTAGGTCGAACTCTTATAGGGGAAGCGCAGGTTTCATGAGATGAACTCAGAATTTCATGTTATAATGAAATCTTCATTTCGTGTTAGTCTGTCATGATTTCTTCACGAAAACACATTTTCCTATAATGGTAGGTCGAGCTCTTATAGGCGAAGCGCAGGTTTCATGAAATGAACTCAGAATTTCAAGTTATAATGAAATCTTCATTTTGTTTTAGTCTGTCATGATTTCTTCACGAAAACACATTTTCCTATAATGGTAGGTCGAACTCTTATAGGGGAAGCGCAGGTTTCATGAAATGAACTCAGAATTTCAAGTTATAATGAAATTTTCATTTCATATTAGTTTGTCATGATTTCTTCACATAAACACATTTTCCTATAATGGTAGGTCGAACTCTTATAGGGGAAGCGCAGGTTTCATGAAATGAACTCAGAATTTCAAGTTATAATGAAATTTTCATTTCGTATTAGTTTGTCATGATTTCTTCACGTAAACACATTTTCCTATAATGGTAGGTCGAACTCTTATGGGGGAAGCGCAGGTTTCATGAAATGAACTCAGAATTTCAAGTTATAATGAAATCTTCATTTCGTGTTAGTTTGTCATGATTTCTTCACGTAAACACATTTTCCTATAATGGTAGGTCGAACTCTTATAGCGGAAGCGCAGGTTTCATGAAATGAACTCAGAATTTCAAGTTATAATGAAATCTTCATTTCGTGTTAGTTTCTTATGATTTCTTCACGAAAACACATTTTCCTATAAAGGTAGGTCGATCTCTTATAGGGGAAGCGCAGGTTTCATGAAATGAACTCAGAATTTCAAGTTATAATGAAATTTTCATTTCATATTAGTTTGTCATGATTTCTTCACGTTAACACATTTTCCTATATTGGTAGGTCGAACTCTTATGGGAGAAGCGCAGGTTTCATGAAATGAACTCAGAATTTCCAGTTATAATGAAATCTTCATTTCGTGTTAGTTTGTCATGATTTCTTCACGTAAACACATTTTTCCTATATTGGTAGGTCGAACTCTTATAGGCGAAGCGCAGGTTTCATGAAATGAACTCAGAATTTCAAGTTATAATGAAATCTTCATTTTGTTTTAGTCTGTCATGATTTCTTCACGAAAAAACATTTTCCTATAATGGTAGGTCGAACTCTTATAGGGGAAGCGCAGGTTTCATGAAATGAACTCAGAATTTCAAGTTATAATGAAATCTTCATTTCGTATTAGTTTGTCATGATTTCTTCACGAAAACACATTTTCCTATAATGGTAGGTCGAACTCTTATAGGGGAAGCGCAGGTTTCATGAAATGAAGTCAGATTTTCAAGTTATAATGAAATCTTCATTTCGTGTTAGTTTGTCATGATTTCTTCACGTAAACACATTTTTCCTATATTGGTAGGTCGAATTCTTATGGGGGAAGCGCAGGTTTCATGAAATGAACTCAGAATTTCAAGTTATAATGAAATCTTCATTTTCTGTTAATTTGTCCTGATTTCTTCACGTAAACACATTTTCCTATAATGGTAGGTCGAACTCATATGGGGGAAGTGCAGGTTTCATGAAATGAACTCAGAATTTCAAGTTATAATGAAATCTTCATTTCGTGTTAGTTTGTCATGATTTCTTCACGTAAACACATTTTCCTATAAAGGTAGGTCGAACTCTTATGGGGGAAGCGCAGGTTTCATGAAATGAACTCAGAATTTCAAGTTATAATGAAATTTTCATTTCATATTAGTTTGTCATGATTTCTTCACGTAAACACATTTTCTTATAAAGGTCGGTCGATCTCTTATAGGGGAAGCGCAGGTTTCATGAAATGAACTCAGAATTTCAAGTTATAATGAAATTTTCATTTCATATTAGTTTGTCATGATGTCTTCACGTAAACACATTTTCCTATATTGGTAGTTCGACCTCTTATAAGGGAAGCGCAGGTTTCATGAAATGAACTCAGAATTTCAAGTTATAATGAAATCTTCATTTTGTGTTAGTTTGTCATGATTTCTTCACGAAAACACATTTTCCTATAATGGTAGGTCGAACTCTTACGGGGGAAGCGCAGGTTTCATGAAATGAACTCAGAATATCAAGTTATAATGAAATCTTCATTTCGTGTTAGTTTGTCATGATTTCTTCACGAAAACACATTTTCCTATAATGGTAGGTCGAACTCTTATAGGGGAAGCGCAGGTTTCATGAAATGAAGTCAGAATTTCAAGTTATAATGAAATCTTCATTTCGTGTTAGTTTGTCATGATTTCTTCACGAAAACACATTTTCCTATAATGGTAGGTCGAACTCTTATAGGGGAAGCGCAGGTTTCATGAGATGAACTCAGAATTTCATGTTATAATGAAATCTTCATTTCGTGTTAGTTTGTCATGATTTCTTCACGAAAACACATTTTCCTATAATGGTAGGTCGAGCTCTTATAGGCGAAGCGCAGGTTTCATGAAATGAACTCAGAATTTCAAGTTATAATGAAATCTTCATTTTGTTTTAGTCTGTCATGATTTCTTCACGAAAACACATTTTCCTATAATGGTAGGTCGAACTCTTATAGGGGAAGCGCAGGTTTCATGAAATGAACTCAGAATTTCAAGTTATAATGAAATTTTCATTTCATATTAGTTTGTCATGATTTCTTCACGTAAACACATTTTCCTATAATGGTAGGTCGAACTCTTATAGGGGAAGCGCAGGTTTCATGAAATGAACTCAGAGTTTCAAGTTATAATGAAATCTTCATTTCGTGTTAGTTTGTCATGATTTCTTCACGTAAACACATTTTCCTATAATGGTAGGTCGAACCCTTATGGGGGAAGCGCAGGTTTCATGAAATGAACTCAGAATTTCAAGTTATAATGAAATCTTCATTTCGTGTTAGTTTGTCATGATTTCTTCACGAAAACACATTTTCCTATAATGGTAGGTCGAACTCTTATAGGGGAAGCGCAGGTTTCATGAGATGAACTCAGAATTTCATGTTATAATGAAATCTTCATTTCGTGTTAGTTTGTCATGATTTCTTCACGAAAACACATTTTCCTATAATGGTAGGTCGAGCTCTTATAGGCGAAGCGCAGGTTTCATGAAATGAACTCAGAATTTCAAGTTATAATGAAATCTTCATTTTGTTTTAGTCTGTCATGATTTCTTCACGAAAACACATTTTCCTATAATGGTAGGTCGAACTCTTATAGGGGAAGCGCAGGTTTCATGAAATGAACTCAGAATTTCAAGTTATAATGAAATTTTCATTTCATATTAGTTTGTCATGATTTCTTCACGTAAACACATTTTCCTATAATGGTAGGTCGAACTCTTATAGGGGAAGCGCAGGTTTCATGAAATGAACTCAGAGTTTCAAGTTATAATGAAATCTTCATTTCGTGTTAGTTTGTCATGATTTCTTCACGTAAACACATTTTCCTATAATGGTAGGTCGAACCCTTATGGGGGAAGCGCAGGTTTCATGAAATGAACTCAGAATTTCAAGTTATAATGAAATCTTCATTTCGTGTTAGTTTGTCATGATTTCTTCACGAAAACACATTTTCCTATAATGGTAGGTCGAACTCTTATAGGGGAAGCGCAGGTTTCATGAGATGAACTCAGAATTTCATGTTATAATGAAATCTTCATTTCGTGTTAGTTTGTCATGATTTCTTCACGAAAACACATTTTCCTATAATGGTAGGTCGAGCTCTTATAGGCGAAGCGCAGGTTTCATGAAATGAACTCAGAATTTCAAGTTATAATGAAATCTTCATTTTGTTTTAGTCTGTCATGATTTCTTCACGAAAACACATTTTCCTATAATGGTAGGTCGAACTCTTATAGGGGAAGCGCAGGTTTCATGAAATGAACTCAGAATTTCAAGTTATAATGAAATTTTCATTTCATATTAGTTTGTCATGATTTCTTCACGTAAACACATTTTCCTATAATGGTAGGTCGAACCCTTATGGGGGAAGCGCAGGTTTCATGAAATGAACTCAGAATTTCAAGTTATAATGAAATTTTCATTTCGTATTAGTTTGTCATGATTTCTTCACGAAAACACATTTTCCTATAATGGTAGGTCGAACTCTTATAGGGGAAGCGCAGGTTTCATGAGATGAACTCAGAATTTCAAGTTATAATGAAATCTTCATTTCGTGTTAGTTTGTCATGATTTCTTCACGTAAACACATTTTCCTATAATGGTAGGTCGAACTCTTATAGCGGAAGCGCAGGTTTCATGAAATGAACTCAGAATTTCAAGTTATAATGAAATCTTCATTTCGTGTTAGTTTCTTATGATTTCTTCACGAAAACACATTTTCCTATAAAGGTAGGTCGATCTCTTATAGGGGAAGCGCAGGTTTCATGAAATGAACTCAGAATTTCAAGTTATAATGAAATCTTCATTTCATATTAGTTTGTCATGATTTCTTCACGTTAACACATTTTCCTATATTGGTAGGTCGAACTCTTATGGGAGAAGCGCAGGTTTCATGAAATGAACTCAGAATGTCAAGTTATAATGAAATCTTCATTTCGTGTTAGTTTCTTATGATTTCTTCACGTAAACACATTTTCCTATAATGGTAGGTCGAACTCTTATGGGGGAAGCGCAGGTTTCATGAAATGAACTCAGAATTTCAAGTTATAATGAAATTTTCATTTCGTATTAGTTTGTCATGATTTCTTCACGTAAACACATTTTCCTATAATGGTAGGTCGAACTCTTATGGGGGAAGCGCAGGTTTCATGAAATGAACTCAGAATTTCAAGTTATAATGAAATCTTCATTTCGTGTTAGTTTGTCATGATTTCTTCACGTAAACACATTTTCCTATAATGGTAGGTCAAACTCTTATAGCGGAAGCGCAGGTTTCATGAAATGAACTCAGAATTTCAAGTTATAATGAAATCTTCATTTCGTGTTAGTTTCTTATGATTTCTTCACGAAAACACATTTTCCTATAAAGGTAGGTCGATCTCTTATAGGGGAAGCGCAGGTTTCATGAAATGAACTCAGAATTTCAAGTTATAATGAAATTTTCACTTCATATTAGTTTGTCATGATTTCTTCACGTTAACACATTTTCCTATATTGGTAGGTCGAACTCTTATGGGAGAAGCGCAGGTTTCATGAAATGAACTCAGAATTTCAAGTTATAATGAAATCTTCATTTCGTGTTAGTTTGTCATGATTTCTTCACGTAAACACATTTTTCCTATATTGGTAGGTCGAACTCTTATAGGCGAAGCGCAGGTTTCATGAAATGAACTCAGAATTTCAAGTTATAATGAAATCTTCATTTTGTTTTAGTCTGTCATGATTTCTTCACGAAAAAACATTTTCCTATAATGGTAGGTCGAACTCTTATAGGGGAAGCGCAGGTTTCATGAAATGAACTCAGAATTTCAAGTTATAATGAAATCTTCATTTCGTATTAGTTTGTCATGATTTCTTCACGAAAACACATTTTCCTATAATGGTAGGTCGAACTCTTATAGGGGAAGCGCAGGTTTCATGAAATGAAGTCAGATTTTCAAGTTATAATGAAATCTTCATTTCGTGTTAGTTTGTCATGATTTCTTCACGTAAACACATTTTTCCTATATTGGTAGGTCGAATTCTTATGGGGGAAGCGCAGGTTTCATGAAATGAACTCAGAATTTCAAGTTATAATGAAATCTTCATTTTCTGTTAATTTGTCCTGATTTCTTCACGTAAACACATTTTCCTATAATGGTAGGTCGAACTCATATGGGGGAAGTGCAGGAATCATGAAATGAACTCAGAATTTCAAGTTATAATGAAATCTTCATTTCGTGTTAGTTTGTCATGATTTCTTCACGTAAACACATTTTCCTATAAAGGTAGGTCGAACTCTTATGGGGGAAGCGCAGGTTTCATGAAATGAACTCAGAATTTCAAGTTATAATGAAATTTTCATTTCATATTAGTTTGTCATGATTTCTTCACGTAAACACATTTTCTTATAAAGGTCGGTCGATCTCTTATAGGGGAAGCGCAGGTTTCATGAAATGAACTCAGAATTTCAAGTTATAATGAAATTTTCATTTCATATTAGTTTGTCATGATGTCTTCACGTAAACACATTTTCCTATATTGGTAGTTCGACCTCTTATATGGGAAGCGCAGGTTTCATGAAATGAACTCAGAATTTCAAGTTATAATGAAATCTTCATTTTCTGTTAGTTTGTCATGATTTCTTCACGAAAACACATTTTCCTATAATGGTAGGTCGAACTCTTACGGGGGAAGCGCAGGTTTCATGAAATGAACTCAGAATATCAAGTTATAATGAAATCTTCATTTCGTGTTAGTTTGTCATGATTTCTTCACGAAAACACATTTTCCTATAATGGTAGGTCGAACTCTTATAGGGGAAGCGCAGGTTTCATGAAATGAAGTCAGAATTTCAAGTTATAATGAAATCTTCATTTCGTGTTAGTTTGTCATGATTTCTTCACGAAAACACATTTTCCTATAATGGTAGGTCGAACTCTTATAGGGGAAGCGCAGGTTTCATGAGATGAACTCAGAATTTCATGTTATAATGAAATCTTCATTTCGTGTTAGTTTGTCATGATTTCTTCACGAAAACACATTTTCCTATAATGGTAGGTCGAGCTCTTATAGGCGAAGCGCAGGTTTCATGAAATGAACTCAGAATTTCAAGTTATAATGAAATCTTCATTTTGTTTTAGTCTGTCATGATTTCTTCACGAAAACACATTTTCCTATAATGGTAGGTCGAACTCTTATAGGGGAAGCGCAGGTTTCATGAAATGAACTCAGAATTTCAAGTTATAATGAAATTTTCATTTCATATTAGTTTGTCATGATTTCTTCACGTAAACACATTTTCCTATAATGGTAGGTCGAACCCTTATGGGGGAAGCGCAGGTTTCATGAAATGAACTCAGAATTTCAAGTTATAATGAAATTTTCATTTCGTATTAGTTTGTCATGATTTCTTCACGAAAACACATTTTCCTATAATGGTAGGTCGAACTCTTATAGGGGAAGCGCAGGTTTCATGAGATGAACTCAGAATTTCAAGTTATAATGAAATCTTCATTTCGTGTTAGTTTGTCATGATTTCTTCACGTAAACACATTTTCCTATAATGGTAGGTCGAACTCTTATAGCGGAAGCGCAGGTTTCATGAAATGAACTCAGAATTTCAAGTTATAATGAAATCTTCATTTCGTGTTAGTTTCTTATGATTTCTTCACGAAAACACATTTTCCTATAAAGGTAGGTCGATCTCTTATAGGGGAAGCGCAGGTTTCATGAAATGAACTCAGAATTTCAAGTTATAATGAAATTTTCATTTCATATTAGTTTGTCATGATTTCTTCACGTTAACACATTTTCCTATATTGGTAGGTCGAACTCTTATGGGAGAAGCGCAGGTTTCATGAAATGAACTCAGAATGTCAAGTTATAATGAAATCTTCATTTCGTGTTAGTTTCTTATGATTTCTTCACGTAAACACATTTTCCTATAATGGTAGGTCGAACTCTTATGGGGGAAGCGCAGGTTTCATGAAATGAACTCAGAATTTCAAGTTATAATGAAATTTTCATTTCGTATTAGTTTGTCATGATTTCTTCACGTAAACACATTTTCCTATAATGGTAGGTCGAACTCTTATGGGGGAAGCGCAGGTTTCATGAAATGAACTCAGAATTTCAAGTTATAATGAAATCTTCATTTCGTGTTAGTTTGTCATGATTTCTTCACGTAAACACATTTTCCTATAATGGTAGGTCGAACTCTTATAGCGGAAGCGCAGGTTTCATGAAATGAACTCAGAATTTCAAGTTATAATGAAATCTTCATTTCGTGTTAGTTTCTTATGATTTCTTCACGAAAACACATTTTCCTATAAAGGTCGGTCGAACTCTTATGGGGGAAGCGCAGGTTTCATGAAATGAACTCAGAATTTCAAGTTATAATGAAATCTTCATTTCGTGTTAGTTTGTCATGATTTCTTCACGTAAACACATTTTCCTATAATGGTAGGTCGAACTCTTATAGCGGAAGCGCAGGTTTCATGAAATGAACTCAGAATTTCAAGTTATAATGAAATCTTCATTTCGTGTTAGTTTGTCATGATTTCTTCACGTAAACTCATTTTCCTATCATGGTAGGTCGAACTCTTATAGGGGAAGCGCAGGTTTCATGAAATGAACTCAGAATTTCAAGTTATAATGAAATCTTCATTTCGTATTAGTTTGTCATGATTTCTTCACGAAAACACATTTTCCTATAATGGTAGGTCGAACTCTTATAGGGGAAGCGCAGGTTTCATGAAATGAAGTCAGAATTTCAAGTTATAATGAAATCTTCATTTTCTGTTAGTTTGTCCTGATTTCTTCACGTAAACACATTTTCCTATAATGGTAGGTCGAACTCATATGGGGGAAGCACAGGTTTCATGAAATGAACTCAGAATTTCAAGTTATAATGAAATTTTCATTTCGTATTAGTTTGTCATGATTTCTTCACGTACACACATTTTCCTATAATGGTAGGTCGATCTCTTATAGGGGAAGCGCAGGTTTCATGAAATTAACTCAGAATTTCAAGTTATAATGAAATCTTCATTTCGTGTTAGTTTGTCATGATTTCTTCACGTAAACACATTTTTCCTATATTGGTAGGTCGAACTCTTATGGGGGAAGTGCAGGTTTCATGAAATGAACTCAGAATTTCAAGTTATTATGAAATCTTCATTTCGTGTTAGTTTGTCATGATTTCTTCACGTAAACACATTTTCCTATAATGGTAGGTCGAACTCTTATAGGGGAAGCGCAGGTTTCATGAGATGAACTCAGAATTTCATGTTATAATGAAATCTTCATTTCGTGTTAGTTTGTCATGATTTCTTCACGAAAACACATTTTCCTATAATGGTAGGTCGAACTCTTACAGGGGAAGCGCAGGTTTCATGAAATGAAGTCAGAATTTCAAGTTATAATGAAATCTTCATTTCGTGTTAGTTTGTCATGATTTCTTCACGAAAACACATTTTCCTATAATGGTAGGTCGAACTCTTATAGGGGAAGCGCAGGTTTCATGAGATGAACTCAGAATTTCATGTTATAATGAAATCTTCATTTCGTGTTAGTTTGTCATGATTTCTTCACGAAAACACATTTTCCTATAATGGTAGGTCGAACTCTTATAGGCGAAGCGCAGGTTTCATGAAATGAACTCAGAATTTCAAGTTATAATGATATCTTCATTTTGTTTTAGTCTGTCATGATTTCTTCACGAAAACACATTTTCCTATAATGGTAGGTCGAACTCTTATAGGGGAAGCGCAGGTTTCATGAAATGAACTCAGAATTTCAAGTTATAATGAAATTTTCATTTCATATTAGTTTGTCATGATTTCTTCACGTAAACACATTTTCCTATAATGGTAGGTCGAACTCTTATAGGGGAAGCGCAGGTTTCATGAGATGAACTCAGAATTTCATGTTATAATGAAATCTTCATTTCGTGTTAGTTTGTCATGATTTCTTCACGTAAACACATTTTCCTATAATGGTAGGTCGAACTCTTATAGGGGAAGCGCAGGTTTCATGAAATGAAGTCAGATTTTCAAGTTATAATGAAATCTTCATTTCGTGTTAGTTTGTCATGATTTCTTCACGTAAACACATTTTTCCTATATTGGTAGGTCGAACTCTTATGGGGGAAGCGCCGGTTTCATGAAATGAACTCAGAATTTCAAGTTATAATGAAATCTTCATTTTCTGTTAATTTGTCCTGATTTCTTCACGTAAACACATTTTCCTATAATGGTAGGTCGAACTCATATGGGGGAAGTGCAGGTTTCATGAAATGAACTCAGAATTTCAAGTTATAATGAAATCTTCATTTCGTGTTAGTTTGTCATGATTTCTTCACGTAAACACATTTTCCTATAAAGGTAGGTCGAACTCTTATGGGGGAAGCGCAGGTTTCATGAAATGAACTCAGAATTTCAAGTTATAATGAAATTTTCATTTCATATTAGTTTGTCATGATTTCTTCACGTAAACACATTTTCTTATAAAGGTCGGTCGATCTCTTATAGGGGAAGCGCAGGTTTCATGAAATGAACTCAGAATTTCAAGTTATAATGAAATTTTCATTTCATATTAGTTTGTCATGATGTCTTCACGTAAACACATTTTCCTATATTGGTAGTTCGACCTCTTATAAGGGAAGCGCAGGTTTCATGAAATGAACTCAGAATTTCAAGTTATAATGAAATCTTCATTTTGTGTTAGTTTGTCATGATTCCTTCACGAAAACACGTTTTCCTATAATGGTAGGTCGAACTCTTGTAGGGGAAGCGCAGGTTTCATGAAATGAACTCAGAATGTCAAGTTATAATGAAATCTTCATTTCGTGTTAGTTTGTCATGATTTCTTCACGAAAACACATTTTCCTATAATGGTAGGTCGAACTCTTATAGGGGAAGCGCAGGTTTCATGAAATGAAGTCAGAATTTCAAGTTATAATGAAATCTTCATTTTGTGTTAGTTTGTCATGATTTCTTCAGGAAAACACATTTTCCTATAATGGTAGGTCGAACTCTTATAGGGGAAGCGCAGGTTTCATGAGATGAACTCAGAATTTCATGTTATAATGAAATCTTCATTTCGTGTTAGTTTGTCATGATTTCTTCACGAAAACACATTTTCCTATAATGGTAGGTCGAGCTCTTATAGGCGAAGCGCAGGTTTCATGAAATGAACTCAGAATTTCAAGTTATAATGAAATCTTCATTTTGTTTTAGTCTGTCATGATTTCTTCACGAAAACACATTTTCCTATAATGGTAGGTCGAACTCTTATAGGGGAAGCGCAGGTTTCATGAAATGAACTCAGAATTTCAAGTTATAATGAAATTTTCATTTCATATTAGTTTGTCATGATTTCTTCACGTAAACACATTTTCCTATAATGGTAGGTCGAACTCTTATAGGGGAAGCGCAGGTTTCATGAAATGAACTCAGAGTTTCAAGTTATAATGAAATCTTCATTTCGTGTTAGTTTGTCATGATTTCTTCACGTAAACACATTTTCCTATAATGGTAGGTCGAACTCTTATAGCGGAAGCGCAGGTTTCATGAAATGAACTCAGAATTTCAAGTTATAATGAAATCTTCATTTCGTGTTAGTTTCTTATGATTTCTTCACGAAAACACATTTTCCTATAAAGGTAGGTCGATCTCTTATAGGGGAAGCGCAGGTTTCATGAAATGAACTCAGAATTTCAAGTTATAATGAAATTTTCATTTCATATTAGTTTGTCATGATTTCTTCACGTTAACACATTTTCCTATATTGGTAGGTCGAACTCTTATGGGAGAAGCGCAGGTTTCATGAAATGAACTCAGAATTTCAAGTTATGAAATTTTCATTTCATATTAGTTTGTCATGATTTCTTCACGTAAACACATTTTCCTATAAAGGTAGGTCGATCTCTTATAGGGGAAGCACAGGTTTCATGAAATGAACTCAGAATTTCAAGTTATAATGAAATTTTCATTTCATATTAGTTTGTCATGATTTCTTCACGTAAACACATTTTTCCTATAAAGGTAGGTCGAACTCTTATGGAGGAAGTGCAGGTTTCATGAAATGAACTCAGAATTTCAAGTTATAATGAAATCTTCATTTCGTGTTAGTTTGTCATGATTTCTTCACGTAAACACATTTTCCTATATTGGTAGGTCGAACTATTATGGGAGAAGCGCAGGTTTCATGAAATGAACTCAGAATTTCAAGTTATAATTAAATCTTCATTTCGTGTTAGTTTCTTATGATTACTTCACGAAAACACATTTTCCTATAAAGGTCGGTCGAACTCTTATGGGGGAAGCGCAGGTTTCATGAAATGAACTCAGAATTTCAAGTTATAATGAAATCTTCATTTCGTGTTAGTTTGTCATGATTTCTTCACGAAAACACATTTTCCTATAATGGTAGGTCGAACTCTTATAGGGGAAGCGCAGGTTTCATGAAATGAAGTCAGAATTTCAAGCTATAATGAAATCTTCATTTCGTGTTAGTTTGTCATGATTTCCTCACGAAAACACATTTTCCTATAATGGTAGGTCTAACTCTTATAGGGGAAGCGCAGGTTTCATGAAATGAACTCAGAATATCAAGTTATAATTAAATCTTCATTTCGTGTTAGTTTGTCATGATTTCTTCACGAAAACACATTTTCCTATAGTGGTAGGTCGAACTCTTATAGGGGAAGCGCAGGTTTCATGAAATGAACTCAGAATATCAAGTTATAATTAAATCTTCATTTCGTGTTAGTTTGTCATGATTTCTTCACGTAAACACATTTTCCTATAATGGTAGGTCGAACTCTTATGGGGGAAGTGCAGGTTTCATGAAATGAACTCAGAATTTCAAGTTATAATGAAATCTTCATTTCGTGTTAGTTTGTCATGATTTCTTCACGTAAACACATTTTCCTATAATGGTAGGTCGAACTCTTATGGGGGAAGCGCAGGTTTCATGAAATGAACTCAGAATTTCAAGTTATAATGAAATCTTTATTTCGTGTTAGTTTGTCATGATTTCTTCACGAAAACACATTTTCCTATAATGGTAGGTCGAACTCTTATAGGGGAAGCGCAGGTTTCATGAAATGAACTCAGAATTTCAAGTTATAATGAAATCTTCATTTCGTGTTAGTTTGTCATGATTTCTTCACGTAAACACATTTTCCTATAATGGTAGGTCGAACTCTTATAGGGGAAGCGCAGGTTTCATGAGATGAACTCAGAATTTCAAGTTATAATGAAATCTTCATTTCGTGTTAGTTTGTCATGATTTCTTCACGTAAACACATTTTCCTATAAAGGTAGGTCGAACTCTTATGGGGGAAGCGCAGGTTTCATGAAATGAACTCAGAATTTCAAGTTATAATGAAATTTTCATTTCATATTAGTTTGTCATGATTTCTTCACGTAAACACATTTTCTTATAAAGGTCGGTCGATCTCTTATAGGGGAGTCGCAGGTTTCATGAAATGAACTCAGAATTTCAAGTTATAATGAAATTTTCATTTCATATTAGTTTGTCATGATTTCTTCACGAAAACACATTTTCCTATAATGGTAGGTCGAACTCTTATAGGGGAAGCGCAGGTTTCATGAGATGAACTCAGAATTTCAAGTTATAATGAAATCTTCATTTCGTGTTAGTTTGTCATGATTTCTTCACGAAAACACATTTTCCTATAATGCTAGGTCGAACTCTTATAGGGGAAGCGCAGGTTTCATGAGATGAACTCAGAATTTCATGTTATAATGAAATCTTCATTTCGTGTTAGTTTGTCATGATTTCTTCACGAAAACACATTTTCCTATAATGGTAGGTCGAACTCTTATAGGGTAAGCGCAGGTTTCATGAAATGAATTCAGAATTTCAAGTTATAATGAAATCTTCATTTCGTGTTAGTTTGTCATGATTTCTTCACGTAAACACATTTTCCTAAATTGGTAGGTCGAACTCTTATGGGGGAAGCGCAGGTTTCATGAAATGAACTCAGAATTTCAAGTTATAATGAAATCTTCATTTCGTGTTAGTTTGTCATGATTTCTTCACGTAAACACATTTTCCTATAATGGTAGGTCGAACTCTTATAAGGGAAGCGCAGGTTTCATGAAATGAACTCAGAATTTCAAGTTATAATGAAATCTTCATTTCGTGTTAGTTTGTCATGATTTCTTCACGTAAACACATTTTTGCTATATTGGTAGGTCGAACTCTTATGGGGGAAGTGCAGGTTTCATGAAATGAACTCAGAATTTGAAGTTATAATGAAATCTTCATTTCGTGTTAGTTTGTCATGATTTCTTCACGTAAACACATTTTCCTATAATGGTAGGTCGAACTCTTATAGGGGAAGCGCAGGTTTCATGAGATGAACTCAGAATTTCATGTTATAATGAAATCTTCATTTCGTGTTAGTTTGTCATGATTTCTTCACGTAAACACATTTTCCTATAATGGTAGGTCGAACTCTTATAAGGGAAGCGCAGGTTTCATGAAATGAACTCAGAATTTCAAGTTATAATGAAATCTTCATTTCGTGTTAGTTTGTCATGATTTCTTCACGTAAAAACATTTTTGCTATATTGGTAGGTCGAACTCTTATGGGGGAAGTGCAGGTTTCATGAAATGAACTCAGAATTTGAAGTTATAATGAAATCTTCATTTCGTGTTAGTTTGTCATGATTTCTTCACGTAAACACATTTTCCTATAATGGTAGGTCGAACTCTTATAGGGGAAGCGCAGGTTTCATGAGATGAACTCAGAATTTCATGTTATAATGAAATCTTCATTTCGTGTTAGTTTGTCATGATTTCTTCACGAAAACACATTTTCCTATAATGGTAGGTCGAACTCTTATAGGGGAAGCGCAGGTTTCATGAGATGAAGTCAGAATTTCAAGTTATAATGAAATCTTCATTTCGTGTTAGTTTGTCATGATTTCCTCACGAAAACACATTTTCCTATAATGGTAGGTCGAACTCTTATAGGGGAAGCGCAGGTTTCATGAGATGAAGTCAGAATTTCATGTTATAATGAAATCTTCATTTCGTGTTAGTTTGTCATGATTTCTTCACGAAAACACATTTTCCTATAATGGTAGGTCGAACTCTTATAGGGGAAGCGCAGGTTTCATGAAATGAAGTCAGAATTTCAAGTTATAATGAAATCTTCATTTCGTGTTTGTCATGATTTCTTCACGAAAACACATTTTCCTATAATGGTAGGTCGAACTCTTATGGGGGAAGCGCAGGTTTCATGAAATGAACTCAGAATTTCAAGTTATAATGAAATCTTCATTTCGTGTTAGTTTGTCATGATTTCTTCACGTAAACACATTTTCCTATAAAGGTAGGTCGAACTCTTATGGGGGAAGCGCAGGTTTCCTGAAATGAACTCAGAATTTCAAGTTATAATGAAATCTTCATTTCGTGTTAGTTTGTCATGATTTCTTCACGAAAACACATTTTCCTATAAAGGTAGGTCGAACTCTTATGGGGGAAGCGCAGGTTTCATGAAATGAACTCAGAATTTCAAGTTATAATGAAATATTCATTTCGTGTTAGTTTGTCATGATTTCTTCACGAAAACACATTTTCCTATAATGGTAGGTCGAACTCTTATGGGGGAAGCGCAGGTTTCATGAAATGAACTCAGAATTTCAAGTTATAATGAAATCTTCATTTCGTGTTAGTTTGTCATGATTTCTTCACGTAAACACATTTTCCTATAAAGGTAGGTCAAACTCTTATGGGGGAAGCGCAGGTTTCATGAAATGAACTCAGAATTTCAAGTTATAATGAAATCTTCATTTCGTGTTTGTCATGATTTCTTCACGAAAACACATTTTCCTATAATGGTAGGTCGAACTCTTATGGGGGAAGCGCAGGTTTCATGAAATGAACTCAGAATTTCAAGTTATAATGAAATCTTCATTTCGTGTTAGTTTGTCATGATTTCTTCACGTAAACACATTTTCCTATAAAGGTAGGTCGAACTCTTATGGGGGAAGCGCAGGATTCATGAAATGAACTCAGAATTTCAAGTTATAATGAAATCTTCATTTCGTGTTAGTTTGTCATGATTTCTTCACGTAAACACATTTTCCTATAAAGGTAGGTCGAACTCTTATGGGGGAAGCGCAGGTTTTATGAAATGAACTCAGAATTTCAAGTTATAATGAAATCTTCATTTCGTGTTAGTTTGTCATGATTTCTTCACGAAAACACATTTTCCTATAAAGGTAGGTCGAACTCTTATGGGGGAAGCGCAGGTTTCATGAGATGAAGTCAGAATTTCATGTTATAATGAAATCTTCATTTCGTGTTAGTTTGTCATGATTTCTTCACGAAAACACATTTTCCTATAATGGTAGGTCGAACTCTTATAGGGGAAGCGCAGGTTTCATGAAATGAAGTCAGAATTTCAAGTTATAATGAAATCTTCATTTCGTGTTTGTCATGATTTCTTCACGAAAACACATTTTCCTATAATGGTAGGTCGAACTCTTATGGGGGAAGCGCAGGTTTCATGAAATGAACTCAGAATTTCAAGTTATAATGAAATCTTCATTTCGTGTTAGTTTGTCATGATTTCTTCACGTAAACACATTTTCCTATAAAGGTAGGTCGAACTCTTATGGGGGAAGCGCAGGTTTCCTGAAATGAACTCAGAATTTCAAGTTATAATGAAATCTTCATTTCGTGTTAGTTTGTCATGATTTCTTCACGAAAACACATTTTCCTATAAAGGTAGGTCGAACTCTTATGGGGGAAGCGCAGGTTTCATGAAATGAACTCAGAATTTCAAGTTATAATGAAATATTCATTTCGTGTTAGTTTGTCATGATTTCTTCACGAAAACACATTTTCCTATAATGGTAGGTCGAACTCTTATGGGGGAAGCGCAGGTTTCATGAAATGAACTCAGAATTTCAAGTTATAATGAAATCTTCATTTCGTGTTAGTTTGTCATGATTTCTTCACGTAAACACATTTTCCTATAAAGGTAGGTCAAACTCTTATGGGGGAAGCGCAGGTTTCATGAAATGAACTCAGAATTTCAAGTTATAATGAAATCTTCATTTCGTGTTTGTCATGATTTCTTCACGAAAACACATTTTCCTATAATGGTAGGTCGAACTCTTATGGGGGAAGCGCAGGTTTCATGAAATGAACTCAGAATTTCAAGTTATAATGAAATCTTCATTTCGTGTTAGTTTGTCATGATTTCTTCACGTAAACACATTTTCCTATAAAGGTAGGTCAGAGAGATGGAGAATACCGGTTATGTCAAAGTGACAGGTTGGGTCAAAGGTCACAAAGGTCAAATAAATCAAAAAGTGACAGGCGGGGGCTGCAAGCTGGGTGACGTCATGAGGTAGTGGGAGGGGGTGTTTTTTTTTTTGGCTGTGAGCGAGTTGAGCGTTGGGATAGGGGTTTATTTGTATATAGTTTATTTATTTATTATAATTTAATTATGTATTATTATTTAATTATTTATTATAATGTAATTATTATTATTTTAATTTTTAGGAGAGTGCTTATGAGTGTGGTGTTTTGTCTGCATCCACCGGGGTGCCGAGCAGGGGGGACTGAGCAGGGGGGTTGTTGCGTTAAGGTCCCAAACACTGGGTCTGAGTGGGGGTGGGTTACCTGATGGAGTGTGAGCGTACGCTGTACCACCGTGGTAAGGTCCGTGGCTTTGGAGAATCTGTAGAAAAGGGCTCTGAGAGAGCGATGCTGTGTCTGGTGCAGTACCGTGGTAAGGTCCCGTGGCTTTGGATAATCCGCAAAGGACTCGGAGAGAGCGATGCCGGAGAGCTGAGAGTTGTGCTGCGCGAGACTGAAAGAAATCCTGTGAGAATGACCAAGTTGGAGCTAAGAATGAGAGGAGGAGCTGGGTCTGACGTCCAGTAAAAAAACGCTTAGCAGTAGTTTGACCGTCTGTGTGTGTGTGTATGTGTGTGTGTGTGTGAAAGCCGACACCCCCCTGCAGCAGTAGCAGTTTGGCCTTGTGTTTTTCCTCATGCAACCTATGTACATCCCGATAGGTCAAATCCCGGTCAAACTGTAATTTCGGCCACAGATCAAGTTTGACACTTTGTATTTCAGTAAATTTTGTTAAAAGTTTTGTCTTTTCCCCCCGACTCCCCGCCACACATCAAGTTTGACATTTTGTATTTCAGTAAATTTTGTCTTTTCCCCCCGACTCCCCCCATACCGTCTACGCAGTTAAAACGTACATCGAAATAGACAACAGATAAAACTTGACAGGACGTATATTTCTCCTTAAAGAATCCTAAAAAGTAAGCAACCGGTGAAATTTTTATTACCTTGAGAAGGGTCCCCCTCCTTTGGTAAAGAGACACAAGTACCCCACACCCCGTATCATCAAGGCATTGCCCTACTGGAAAGAGAAAACTACATGGGACCTGCATAGAGTAAGTATATTATTTCTTTTACGCGTGTTTTATGATATTTTACGCGTGTTTTATGATAAACACAATACAATAAAATAACTTAAAATAATTATTTTATTTTTAGAGATTCAGCTATTTTGGGTTTGTTTTTTTTTCTCTACGGGAGACACTGCGGATAGAAAACTCCATATAGTGAGTATATTATTTCTTTTATACATATGATAAACGCTATACATTAAAAATAACTTATTCTAATAATAGGTATTCTCTATTATTTTATGTACAAGAGAGACGGCACGGACCGGTCAAGAGAAAATCTACGCAAGACCTGAATCAGCAGGTATGGATGGAGCAACACCCCCCCTCCTATACCTGAAGCGCTATTAAATGAAATAGACAACATCAACAACGCTAATAATGATGAAAATGATGCGGTTTACTTTGCTCAACACGACTCGCCACCCGCAGCGTCTGGTGAAGCGACGGCCCAAGAGCCCTGTTTGCTACCATCCTTAGAGACATTATTAATAACCTTCCGGTGCTGATAGGGTCGGCACCGACCCATTTTTAAGTTTAACATGCATAAAAGCACCACATATATTTGTGCATACTCTTAAAACAAAAGGCTCCATATTGAACCTTTTAGCTTGGTACATATATGACACTCCTTGGACATTCTCAATTAAAAGAAATGGCACCTTTTTGAAGGCAATGGTTATATTTCCTCTGGTTAGAACCCCTATAGTTCTATATAGCACACCCAAGAACCTTTTTTTTCGAAATATATACTGCATCAAAGTTTTTTGACTTTGTCAGGAATCTCTATTTAAACTAAATAAATTAAAACAAAATCAAGGTAAGGCATCCCCACACATGTAAGGTAAGATAAGACCAGTTCAGTTTATTTATATAATTCTCTAGAGGTTTATTTTATCATTATTTTTTATTGAAAACGAGAGGAATGCTGTCAAAAGAAAGGTCCAGAAAGCCACACCAAAAATATTAAAACCAATCTTTTCATGGATAAGGAAGCCTAACAAGGTAACCAAGAAGTAAGAAACAAATTGGATGATAAATAATTGTTTTGAGGGTATCTTATGGCTGATGTACTGTAAGACACGTGCTGCTTGACACCGACCCGTCTAACATAAGAGACAGGAACAGAAAGCTAACATAGGCCGAAGGTTAAGCGTGTTAAATGAAAGGCAGCGGGATAATTCCCCATAATGCCGCACTATAACAAAATCAAACGCGACGTGAAAACGTTTAATAGACCTCAATAAAAATGTCAGGGACGTCTACGACAAACGCAGATTGTTGCCTAGTGGGGAAACTGCCTTTTGGATACCGAAATGTAAAACTAGCAGCATCGCAAAAAGGGTGTTGTAAGTCTTTAAAAATATTTCATCGAATGAATTTGTTAGTGTAACATGAAAGTGTTTCAAAGATGTACAGATGTTTTAAAATGTAATATGAAAGTTTTTCAAAGTAAGATGTACAGATGTTTTAAAATGTAACATGAAAGTTTTTCAAAGTAAGATGTACAGATGTTTTAAAATGTAACATGAAAGTTTTTCAAAGTAAGATGTACAGATGTTTTAAAAAATGTAACATGAAAGTTTTTCAAAGTAAGATGTACAGATGCTTTAAAAATGTTCGGGTGTTTTATTTTCTAGACGCGTTGTACAAAAACGGTTTGTTATGTGTACGCAGCGCAAGCATGTTTGTACAAAGTTTTATGCATTCATTTTGCGAATCAGTTTTGAAATCTAATATGAACGTGGCTTTTATTTTACAAAAACAAAGTTGCAAAAAATTTGTAGGCTCTTTATCAAAGCAGATTTTGTTAATATAACATGAAGTTTTTTTTTATTATTTTCAAAGTTGCACAAGGGTTTTAAAATGTAACATGTACACGTGTGTTTTATTTTTCAAACTTGTACAAAAACGTGTGTGTACATTTATCAAATGAGTTTTAAAATGCAACATGTACAGGTATTTTATTATTCAAAATAAAAGTTGTACATACATTTTGTTATATGTATGCAGCACGGTCATGTTTTTAAAATGTGCTAATATTTGCGGGATGGTGGGAATAAAGCGTATTTAAAAGGGGTACCTCTCGTGGAATCTACCAATCTTTAGCAGCTTTTGAACCCTGAGCCACACGGGGACTGGGGTTTTTAACCGTGAGACTCGACACCTAGCTACGCATTAGATCCTTACTTCAGCAATGGTCCCCATGTACCCAGTGTAGGGTCAGGTCCATCGCAAGAGAATGTCTCCGCCGTGAAAGAACGATCCACCAGCATTTTGTGTATCAACGAATCTGTAATCATTCTTTCCATTCATTATATGCTGAGTTTTCCAAAATTGTTTTTTAGCTGAAGCATCAAAAGCTGTAACTTCGAGTGCACCTGGTTTAATAGCATTTTATTTATAACAGTAGGAGCTTGTAAACTGCATTTAGCGGTCGCATGAAAACACATTAAAAACTTTAAAGAATAAAGCTTTAGTTATTTTTAATAAAGACGGCTTTCTAGTAAATGGTTTTCCTACAAGGTGACCCCGCGGCCTATACTTAAGACATCCGGGCGCCTGATTTGAGATGTTTACTGAGGACGGTATGTTAAGTTAACAGTGGTGACTGAGCTGCACCGTGTTTGACTCTTAATGAAACTTAGACCTAATTCAACAGAACCAGTCGTCATCCACTTTGCAGTGAGATTTCTGTGCGAAATGTGAACAAAGATTCATTTTCTTACTTTACCACTTATCGGATAACAAGGGAAATGGCAGCGGCAATAACCTACACAGTTATTTGTTCCTTCCATATGTATATATATAGCACCGCAGAACGTTTTGCACTTTTTTGCACTATTTGTTTATTGTTTGTTGTGTGTTCTACATGCATGTTTGCACTGGAGGATCTGCTTTTTATTCTCATTGTACATGAGTATAGTGACAATAAAAAGGCATTTCATTCATTCATAATATGTCGGACACAATGGCTCTGAGCACCAGGGAGTCCGCCGTGAGGCGCACGAGCTGCTAGCTGATGTAATGCTGCGAACGGTCGGGGCTCTGACATTCTTAAGGTGCGGCTATCTATCCCCGAGACACTTTAGCCAGGAGCGTGTATATTTGCGCTTATTAATGCTGCAGTGTCAGGGTTTTGCTGACTCTTATAGGAAGCTGGCTAGCAATAACATTTTTAGCTGGTCTTTTTCATTTAGTACATACACGGTTTAGAAGAAAACCTAATCACCATTAAAAAAAATAAATAAATAAACGTACAAAACTATTGAAATCCCCCAGAAGCATGTGCATATTTTTCTGGTTTGCATGTTGTGTGTGTGTGTGTGTGTGTGTGTGTGTGTGTGGTTACCTAAGCACAGTCGGCCTAGTGTTTGATAGGTGATGGAGAAGCGTACGGTCGTGGGGACAATAAACTACATGCGCCTATGCCAACATGTGTTTAAGTATAGCGACAAACATGGACGCTTTCTTTAACGTAAAACAGTTAAAGGCTCATACGGTTTTGTTTACATTTTTATTTTTTTAATTTCAAGTAGCCTCTAATCACCTTACATTAGTTCTGATTTACTGTAGTCACCAATCAGAGTATTTTAAAACAATGGCACTGAAATGTCACCACATGTTAAAGCTAACAAAGTAACATGATTATATCAGCGGAACAAACCAGTCGCCGGTACGTATAGACAGATCATGTGTTGCTCAACAATCGACAGCATTTTGAAATCTATTTGTATTTAGACAAATATATTGGGAATAAAGCGTTGTGTTTTAAAAGGCAGACATTGAGGTCGAATTTAAATTGGTCACAATTGTATTGTTTTCCGCAGCTAGAAGTGTCGGCTGAGGTTGATTTTAATTGGCATGTCAGTTTAGGATTCTTGCAGTAGAAGTTATGTAGTGAATTGCGGTACTCTGAAATTAAGTGATATGTGTATTAGAATCGTGAAGCGTCATCTTCCTTTGTTTTAGGTTCACCCCGGGCATTTTATGAATTGTAATGTAATATCAGACAGTGTGTGATGAATTTCTGAAGGCCTGTTATAGGCCTATATGACAATTTCGTGGAAACGTCTCATGGAAAAATGTAGTTGCAGTTTGTCAGGACTAAAGACTGGCTAATGTGACATGGTGAACAAGTCCTGTGGTTAAAGAATGCCGGCCTGTTGCTTAAAACATTGTGTTGTATGCCGAATGTTTCTTGCCCATAGACTACATGTTGCTATACTGTTCCTTTATAATATTCAACTATTATTTTTTAAATCATTTAATGAAATAGGTAAATACCTCATCATTGATGACTATGGTCCACCTGAGTGACAAGTAACCCGTCCTGGACAGAGGTTTCTTCAAGGCCTGTTGTGGGAACCCCATGGTGTAGGATTAAGAGAAAGAATACAGGGAGTGGTACAAATGAGCAGTTGTCCTGCCCCCTTTTACTCATTTTGGATGCTTAAATTACTAAATTGTGATTTTAATGCTCATCTGTATGATTCTATGGTCTGAGCGAGTCTCCAGTACTACATGAATGGTAAACTTAAAAACTCTACTTCTCTTAGCTTAATGATATTTTCTTTTACTGTGTACGATTGGTAGAAATGAAAATCGTGATTTGTCTCTCAGCTTGTGTGTGTGTGTGTGTGTGTGTCTGTGTGTGTGCGTGCGGTGTGTCAACAATGGCAATTATTCACTAAATTCTAAACAAACCCACATATAAAACCCCCTCCCCACCCACCCCAGACACCTATAAAACACAGCATTCTTGCTCTCACCCCCCACTCATTTTGTGAAAAAGCATGTCTGTTGCCAAGACTACAGCTCGTGTCTTGAGTCGTACATACTATGACCCCAGCCACCCGGGGTCATACGGAGGGGCCTCCAGACTGCAGAGAGCCGTGCAGGAAGATACGGGGGAAAAAAGTGGCTACTGATGACATCAGAGAGTGGCTGTCTATGCAAGACAGTTATACTTTACATAAGCCGGCTAAAAAGAATTTCCCCAGGAGCAGAGTGTTTAATACCGAGAGCCATGTATCAGCGGCAGGCCGGTTTATGTAAAGTATAACTGTCTTGCATAGACAGCCACTCTCTGATGTCATCAGTAGCCACTTTTTTCCCCCGTATCTTCCTGCACGGCTCTCTGCAGTCTGGAGGCCCCTCCGTATGACCCCGGGTGGCTGGGGTCATAGTATGTACGACTCAAGACACGAGCTGTAGTCTTGGCAACAGACATGCTTTTTCACAAAATGAGTGGGGGGTGAGAGCAAGAATGCTGTGTTTTATAGGTGTCTGGGGTGGGTGGGGAGGGGGTTTTATATGTGGGTTTGTTTAGAATTTAGTGAATAATTGCCATTGTTGACACACCGCACGCACACACACAGACACACACACACACACACACACAAGCTGAGAGACAAATCACGATTTTCATTTCTACCAATCGTACACAGTAAAAGAAAATATCATTAAGCTAAGAGAAGTAGAGTTTTTAAGTTTACCATTCATGTAGTACTGGAGACTCGCTCAGACCATAGAATCATACAGATGAGCATTAAAATCACAATTTAGTAATTTAAGCATCCAAAATGAGTAAAAGGGGGCAGGACAACTGCTCATTTGTACCACTCCCTGTATTCTTTCTCTTAATCCTACACCATGGGGTTCCCACAACAGGCCTTGAAGAAACCTCTGTCCAGGACGGGTTACTTGTCACTCAGGTGGACCATAGTCATCAATGATGAGGTATTTACCTATTTCATTAAATGATTTAAAAAATAATAGTTGAATATTATAAAGGAACAGTATAGCAACATGTAGTCTATGGGCAAGAAACATTCGGCATACAACACAATGTTTTAAGCAACAGGCCGGCATTCTTTAACCACAGGACTTGTTCACCATGTCACATTAGCCAGTCTTTAGTCCTGACAAACTGCAACTACATTTTTCCATGAGACGTTTCCACGAAATTGTCATATAGGCCTATAACAGGCCTTCAGAAATTCATCACACACTGTCTGATATTACATTACAATTCATAAAATGCCCGGGGTGAACCTAAAACAAAGGAAGATGACGCTTCACGATTCTAATACACATATCACTTAATTTCAGAGTACCGCAATTCACTACATAACTTCTACTGCAAGAATCCTAAACTGACATGCCAATTAAAATCAACCTCAGCCGACACTTCTAGCTGCGGAAAACAATACAATTGTGACCAATTTAAATTCGACCTCAATGTCTGCCTTTTAAAACACAACGCTTTATTCCCAATATATTTGTCTAAATACAAATAGATTTCAAAATGCTGTCGATTGTTGAGCAACACATGATCTGTCTATACGTACCGGCGACTGGTTTGTTCCGCTGATATAATCATGTTACTTTGTTAGCTTTAACATGTGGTGACATTTCAGTGCCATTGTTTTAAAATACTCTGATTGGTGACTACAGTAAATCAGAACTAATGTAAGGTGATTAGAGGCTACTTGAAATTAAAAAAATAAAAATGTAAACAAAACCGTATGAGCCTTTAACTGTTTTACGTTAAAGAAAGCGTCCATGTTTGTCGCTATACTTAAACACATGTTGGCATAGGCGCATGTAGTTTATTGTCCCCACGACCGTACGCTTCTCCATCACCTATCAAACACTAGGCCGACTGTGCTTAGGTAACCACACACACACACACACACACACACACACACACAACATGCAAACCAGAAAAATATGCACATGCTTCTGGGGGATTTCAATAGTTTTGTACGTTTATTTATTTATTTTTTTTAATGGTGATTAGGTTTTCTTCTAAACCGTGTATGTACTAAATGAAAAAGACCAGCTAAAAATGTTATTGCTAGCCAGCTTCCTATAAGAGTCAGCAAAACCCTGACACTGCAGCATTAATAAGCGCAAATATACACGCTCCTGGCTAAAGTGTCTCGGGGATAGATAGCCGCACCTTAAGAATGTCAGAGCCCCGACCGTTCGCAGCATTACATCAGCTAGCAGCTCGTGCGCCTCACGGCGGACTCCCTGGTGCTCAGAGCCATTGTGTCCGACATATTATGAATGAATGAAATGCCTTTTTATTGTCACTATACTCATGTACAATGAGAATAAAAAGCAGATCCTCCAGTGCAAACATGCATGTAGAACACACAACAAACAATAAACAAATAGTGCAAAAAAGTGCAAAACGTTCTGCGGTGCTATATATATACATATGGAAGGAACAAATAACTGTGTAGGTTATTGCCGCTGCCATTTCCCTTGTTATCCGATAAGTGGTAAAGTAAGAAAATGAATCTTTGTTCACATTTCGCACAGAAATCTCACTGCAAAGTGGATGACGACTGGTTCTGTTGAATTAGGTCTAAGTTTCATTAAGAGTCAAACACGGTGCAGCTCAGTCACCACTGTTAACTTAACATACCGTCCTCAGTAAACATCTCAAATCAGGCGCCCGGATGTCTTAAGTATAGGCCGCGGGGTCACCTTGTAGGAAAACCATTTACTAGAAAGCCGTCTTTATTAAAAATAACTAAAGCTTTATTCTTTAAAGTTTTTAATGTGTTTTCATGCGACCGCTAAATGCAGTTTACAAGCTCCTACTGTTATAAATAAAATGCTATTAAACCAGGTGCACTCGAAGTTACAGCTTTTGATGCTTCAGCTAAAAAACAATTTTGGAAAACTCAGCATATAATGAATGGAAAGAATGATTACAGATTCGTTGATACACAAAATGCTGGTGGATCGTTCTTTCACGGCGGAGACATTCTCTTGCGATGGACCTGACCCTACACTGGGTACATGGGGACCATTGCTGAAGTAAGGATCTAATGCGTAGCTAGGTGTCGAGTCTCACGGTTAAAAACCCCAGTCCCCGTGTGGCTCAGGGTTCAAAAGCTGCTAAAGATTGGTAGATTCCACGAGAGGTACCCCTTTTAAATACGCTTTATTCCCACCATCCCGCAAATATTAGCACATTTTAAAAACATGACCGTGCTGCATACATATAACAAAATGTATGTACAACTTTTATTTTGAATAATAAAATACCTGTACATGTTGCATTTTAAAACTCATTTGATAAATGTACACACACGTTTTTGTACAAGTTTGAAAAATAAAACACACGTGTACATGTTACATTTTAAAACCCTTGTGCAACTTTGAAAATAATAAAAAAAAACTTCATGTTATATTAACAAAATCTGCTTTGATAAAGAGCCTACAAATTTTTTGCAACTTTGTTTTTGTAAAATAAAAGCCACGTTCATATTAGATTTCAAAACTGATTCGCAAAATGAATGCATAAAACTTTGTACAAACATGCTTGCGCTGCGTACACATAACAAACCGTTTTTGTACAACGCGTCTAGAAAATAAAACACCCGAACATTTTTAAAGCATCTGTACATCTTACTTTGAAAAACTTTCATGTTACATTTTTTAAAACATCTGTACATCTTACTTTGAAAAACTTTCATGTTACATTTTAAAACATCTGTACATCTTACTTTGAAAAACTTTCATGTTACATTTTAAAACATCTGTACATCTTACTTTGAAAAACTTTCATATTACATTTTAAAACATCTGTACATCTTTGAAACACTTTCATGTTACACTAACAAATTCATTCGATGAAATATTTTTAAAGACTTACAACACCCTTTTTGCGATGCTGCTAGTTTTACATTTCGGTATCCAAAAGGCAGTTTCCCCACTAGGCAACAATCTGCGTTTGTCGTAGACGTCCCTGACATTTTTATTGAGGTCTATTAAACGTTTTCACGTCGCGTTTGATTTTGTTATAGTGCGGCATTATGGGGAATTATCCCGCTGCCTTTCATTTAACACGCTTAACCTTCGGCCTATGTTAGCTTTCTGTTCCTGTCTCTTATGTTAGACGGGTCGGTGTCAAGCAGCACGTGTCTTACAGTACATCAGCCATAAGATACCCTCAAAACAATTATTTATCATCCAATTTGTTTCTTACTTCTTGGTTACCTTGTTAGGCTTCCTTATCCATGAAAAGATTGGTTTTAATATTTTTGGTGTGGCTTTCTGGACCTTTCTTTTGACAGCATTCCTCTCGTTTTCAATAAAAAATAATGATAAAATAAACCTCTAGAGAATTATATAAATAAACTGAACTGGTCTTATCTTACCTTACATGTGTGGGGATGCCTTACCTTGATTTTGTTTTAATTTATTTAGTTTAAATAGAGATTCCTGACAAAGTCAAAAAACTTTGATGCAGTATATATTTCGAAAAAAAAGGTTCTTGGGTGTGCTATATAGAACTATAGGGGTTCTAACCAGAGGAAATATAACCATTGCCTTCAAAAAGGTGCCATTTCTTTTAATTGAGAATGTCCAAGGAGTGTCATATATGTACCAAGCTAAAAGGTTCAATATGGAGCCTTTTGTTTTAAGAGTATGCACAAATATATGTGGTGCTTTTATGCATGTTAAACTTAAAAATGGGTCGGTGCCGACCCTATCAGCACCGGAAGGTTATTAATAATGTCTCTAAGGATGGTAGCAAACAGGGCTCTTGGGCCGTCGCTTCACCAGACGCTGCGGGTGGCGAGTCGTGTTGAGCAAAGTAAACCGCATCATTTTCATCATTATTAGCGTTGTTGATGTTGTCTATTTCATTTAATAGCGCTTCAGGTATAGGAGGGGGGGTGTTGCTCCATCCATACCTGCTGATTCAGGTCTTGCGTAGATTTTCTCTTGACCGGTCCGTGCCGTCTCTCTTGTACATAAAATAATAGAGAATACCTATTATTAGAATAAGTTATTTTTAATGTATAGCGTTTATCATATGTATAAAAGAAATAATATACTCACTATATGGAGTTTTCTATCCGCAGTGTCTCCCGTAGAGAAAAAAAAACAAACCCAAAATAGCTGAATCTCTAAAAATAAAATAATTATTTTAAGTTATTTTATTGTATTGTGTTTATCATAAAACACGCGTAAAATATCATAAAACACGCGTAAAAGAAATAATATACTTACTCTATGCAGGTCCCATGTAGTTTTCTCTTTCCAGTAGGGCAATGCCTTGATGATACGGGGTGTGGGGTACTTGTGTCTCTTTACCAAAGGAGGGGGACCCTTCTCAAGGTAATAAAAATTTCACCGGTTGCTTACTTTTTAGGATTCTTTAAGGAGAAATATACGTCCTGTCAAGTTTTATCTGTTGTCTATTTCGATGTACGTTTTAACTGCGTAGACGGTATGGGGGGAGTCGGGGGGAAAAGACAAAATTTACTGAAATACAAAATGTCAAACTTGATGTGTGGCGGGGAGTCGGGGGGAAAAGACAAAACTTTTAACAAAATTTACTGAAATACAAAGTGTCAAACTTGATCTGTGGCCGAAATTACAGTTTGACCGGGATTTGACCTATCGGGATGTACATAGGTTGCATGAGGAAAAACACAAGGCCAAACTGCTACTGCTGCAGGGGGGTGTCGGCTTTCACACACACACACACACATACACACACACACAGACGGTCAAACTACTGCTAAGCGTTTTTTTACTGGACGTCAGACCCAGCTCCTCCTCTCATTCTTAGCTCCAACTTGGTCATTCTCACAGGATTTCTTTCAGTCTCGCGCAGCACAACTCTCAGCTCTCCGGCATCGCTCTCTCCGAGTCCTTTGCGGATTATCCAAAGCCACGGGACCTTACCACGGTACTGCACCAGACACAGCATCGCTCTCTCAGAGCCCTTTTCTACAGATTCTCCAAAGCCACGGACCTTACCACGGTGGTACAGCGTACGCTCACACTCCATCAGGTAACCCACCCCCACTCAGACCCAGTGTTTGGGACCTTAACGCAACAACCCCCCTGCTCAGTCCCCCCTGCTCGGCACCCCGGTGGATGCAGACAAAACACCACACTCATAAGCACTCTCCTAAAAATTAAAATAATAATAATTACATTATAATAAATAATTAAATAATAATACATAATTAAATTATAATAAATAAATAAACTATATACAAATAAACCCCTATCCCAACGCTCAACTCGCTCACAGCCAAAAAAAAAAACACCCCCTCCCACTACCTCATGACGTCACCCAGCTTGCAGCCCCCGCCTGTCACTTTTTGATTTATTTGACCTTTGTGACCTTTGACCCAACCTGTCACTTTGACATAACCGGTATTCTCCATCTCTCTTAGGTCGAACTCTTATGGGGGAAGCGCAGGATTCATGAAATGAACTCAGAATTTCAAGTTATAATGAAATCTTCATTTCGTGTTAGTTTGTCATGATTTCTTCACGTAAACACATTTTCCTATAAAGGTAGGTCGAACTCTTATGGGGGAAGCGCAGGTTTTATGAAATGAACTCAGAATTTCAAGTTATAATGAAATCTTCATTTCGTGTTAGTTTGTCATGATTTCTTCACGAAAACACATTTTCCTATAAAGGTAGGTCGAACTCTTATGGGGGAAGCGCAGGTTTCATGAAATGAACTCAGAATTTCAAGTTATAATGAAATCTTCATTTCGTGTTAGTTTGTCATGATTTCTTCACGAAAACACATTTTCCTATAATGGTAGGTCGAACTCTTATGAGGGAAGCGCAGGTTTCATGAAATGAACTCAGAATTTCAAGTTATAATGAAATCTTCATTTCGTGTTAGTTTGTCATGATTTCTTCACGTAAACACATTTTCCTATAAAGGTAGGTCGAACTCTTATGGGGGAAGCGCAGGTTTCATGAAATGAACTCAGAATTTCAAGTTATAATGAAATCTTCATTTCGTGTTAGATTGTCATGATTTCTTCACGAAAACACATTTTCCTATAAAGGTAGGTCGAACTCTTATGGGGGAAGCGCAGGTTTCATGAAATGAACTCAGAATTTCAAGTTATAATGAAATCTTCATTTCGTGTTAGTTTGTCATGATTTCTTCACGTAAACACATTTTCCTATAATGGTAGGTCGAACTCTTATAGGGGAAGCGCAGGTTTCATGAGATGAACTCAGAATTTCAAGTTATAATGAAATCTTCATTTCGTGTTAGTTTGTCATGATTTCTTCACGTAAACACATTTTCCTATAAAGGTAGGTCGAACTCTTATGGGGGAAGCGCAGGTTTCATGAAATGAAGTCAGAATTTCAAGTTATAATGAAATCTTTATTTCGTGTTAGCTTGTCATGATTTCTTCACGAAAACACATTTTCCTATAATGGTAGGTCGAACTCTTATAGGGGAAGCGCAGGTTTCATGAGATGAACTCAGAATTTCATGTTATAATGAAATCTTCATTTCGTGTTAGTTTGTCATGATTTCTTCACGAAAACACATTTTCCTATAATGGTAGGTCGAACTCTTATAGGGGAAGCGCAGGTTTCATGAAATGAATTCAGAATTTCAAGTTATAATGAAATCTTCATTTCGTGTTAGTTTGTCATGATTTCTTCACGTAAACACATTTTCCTATAATGGTAGGTCGAACTCTTATGGGGGAAGCGCAGGTTTCATGTAATGAACTCAGAATTTCAAGTTATAATGAAATCTTCATTTCGTGTTAGTTTGTCATGATTTCTTCACGAAAACACATTTTCCTGTAATGGTAGGTCGAACTCTTATGGGGGAAGCGCAGGTTTCATGAAATGAACTCAGAATTTCAAGTTATAATGAAATTTTCATTTCATATTTGTCATGATTTCTTCAGGTAAACACATTTTCCTATATTGGTAGGTCGAACTCTTATGGGAGAAGCGCAGGTTTCATGAAATGACCTCAGAAGTTCAAGTTATAATGAAATCTTCATTTCGTGTTAGTTTCTTATGATTTCTTCACGAAAACACATTTTCCTATAAAGGTCGGTCGAACTCTTATGGGGGAAGCGCAGGTTTCATGAAATGAACTCAGAATTTCAAGTTATAATGAAATCTTCATTTCGTGTTAGTTTGTCATGATTTCTTCACGAAAACACATTTTCCTATAATAGTAGGTCGATCTCTTACGGGGGAAGCGCAGGTTTCATGAAATGAACTCAGAATATCAAGTTATAATGAAATCTTCATTTCGTGTTAGTTTGTCATGATTTCTTCACGTAAACACATTTTCCTATAATGGTAGGTCGAACTCTTATAAGGGAAGCGCAGGTTTCATGAAATGAACTCAGAATTTCAAGTTATAATGAAATCTTCATTTCGTGTTAGTTTGTCATGATTTCTTCACGTAAACACATTTTTGCTATATTGGTAGGTCGAACTCTTATGGGGGAAGTGCAGGTTTCATGAAATGAACTCAGAATTTGAAGTTATAATGAAATCTTCATTTCGTGTTAGTTTGTCATGATTTCTTCACGTAAACACATTTTCCTATAATGGTAGGTCGAACTCTTATAGGGGAAGCGCAGGTTTCATGAGATGAACTCAGAATTTCATGTTATAATGAAATCTTCATTTCGTGTTAGTTTGTCATGATTTCTTCACGTAAACACATTTTCCTATAATGGTAGGTCGAACTCTTATAAGGGAAGCGCAGGTTTCATGAAATGAACTCAGAATTTCAAGTTATAATGAAATCTTCATTTCGTGTTAGTTTGTCATGATTTCTTCACGTAAAAACATTTTTGCTATATTGGTAGGTCGAACTCTTATGGGGGAAGTGCAGGTTTCATGAAATGAACTCAGAATTTGAAGTTATAATGAAATCTTCATTTCGTGTTAGTTTGTCATGATTTCTTCACGTAAACACATTTTCCTATAATGGTAGGTCGAACTCTTATAGGGGAAGCGCAGGTTTCATGAGATGAACTCAGAATTTCATGTTATAATGAAATCTTCATTTCGTGTTAGTTTGTCATGATTTCTTCACGAAAACACATTTTCCTATAATGGTAGGTCGAACTCTTATAGGGGAAGCGCAGGTTTCATGAGATGAAGTCAGAATGTCAAGTTATAATGAAATCTTCATTTCGTGTTAGTTTGTCATGATTTCCTCACGAAAACACATTTTCCTATAATGGTAGGTCGAACTCTTATAGGGGAAGCGCAGGTTTCATGAGATGAAGTCAGAATTTCATGTTATAATGAAATCTTCATTTCGTGTTAGTTTGTCATGATTTCTTCACGAAAACACATTTTCCTATAATGGTAGGTCGAACTCTTATAGGGGAAGCGCAGGTTTCATGAAATGAAGTCAGAATTTCAAGTTATAATGAAATCTTCATTTCGTGTTTGTCATGATTTCTTCACGAAAACACATTTTCCTATAATGGTAGGTCGAACTCTTATGGGGGAAGCGCAGGTTTCATGAAATGAACTCAGAATTTCAAGTTATAATGAAATCTTCATTTCGTGTTAGTTTGTCATGATTTCTTCACGTAAACACATTTTCCTATAAAGGTAGGTCGAACTCTTATGGGGGAAGCGCAGGTTTCCTGAAATGAACTCAGAATTTCAAGTTATAATGAAATCTTCATTTCGTGTTAGTTTGTCATGATTTCTTCACGAAAACACATTTTCCTATAAAGGTAGGTCAAACTCTTATGGGGGAAGCGCAGGTTTCATGAAATGAACTCAGAATTTCAAGTTATAATGAAATCTTCATTTCGTGTTTGTCATGATTTCTTCACGAAAACACATTTTCCTATAATGGTAGGTCGAACTCTTATGGGGGAAGCGCAGGTTTCATGAAATGAACTCAGAATTTCAAGTTATAATGAAATCTTCATTTCGTGTTAGTTTGTCATGATTTCTTCACGTAAACACATTTTCCTATAAAGGTAGGTCGAACTCTTATGGGGGAAGCGCAGGATTCATGAAATGAACTCAGAATTTCAAGTTATAATGAAATCTTCATTTCGTGTTAGATTGTCATGATTTCTTCACGTAAACACATTTTCCTATAAAGGTAGGTCGAACTCTTATGGGGGAAGCGCAGGTTTCATGAAATGAACTCAGAATTTCAAGTTATAATGAAATCTTCATTTCGTGTTAGTTTGTCATGATTTCTTCACGTAAACACATTTTCCTATAATGGTAGGTCGAACTCTTATAGGGGAAGCGCAGGTTTCATGAGATGAACTCAGAATTTCAAGTTATAATGAAATCTTCATTTCGTGTTAGTTTGTCATGATTTCTTCACGTAAACACATTTTCCTATAAAGGTAGGTCGAACTCTTATGGGGGAAGCGCAGGTTTCATGAAATGAAGTCAGAATTTCAAGTTATAATGAAATCTTTATTTCGTGTTAGCTTGTCATGATTTCTTCACGAAAACACATTTTCCTATAATGGTAGGTCGAACTCTTATAGGGGAAGCGCAGGTTTCATGAGATGAACTCAGAATTTCATGTTATAATGAAATCTTCATTTCGTGTTAGTTTGTCATGATTTCTTCACGAAAACACATTTTCCTATAATGGTAGGTCGAACTCTTATAGGGGAAGCGCAGGTTTCATGAAATGAATTCAGAATTTCAAGTTATAATGAAATCTTCATTTCGTGTTAGTTTGTCATGATTTCTTCACGTAAACACATTTTCCTATAATGGTAGGTCGAACTCTTATGGGGGAAGCGCAGGTTTCATGTAATGAACTCAGAATTTCAAGTTATAATGAAATCTTCATTTCGTGTTAGTTTGTCATGATTTCTTCACGAAAACACATTTTCCTGTAATGGTAGGTCGAACTCTTATGGGGGAAGCGCAGGTTTCATGAAATGAACTCAGAATTTCAAGTTATAATGAAATTTTCATTTCATATTTGTCATGATTTCTTCAGGTAAACACATTTTCCTATATTGGTAGGTCGAACTCTTATGGGAGAAGCGCAGGTTTCATGAAATGACCTCAGAAGTTCAAGTTATAATGAAATCTTCATTTCGTGTTAGTTTCTTATGATTTCTTCACGAAAACACATTTTCCTATAAAGGTCGGTCGAACTCTTATGGGGGAAGCGCAGGTTTCATGAAATGAACTCAGAATTTCAAGTTATAATGAAATCTTCATTTCGTGTTAGTTTGTCATGATTTCTTCACGAAAACACATTTTCCTATAATAGTAGGTCGATCTCTTACGGGGGAAGCGCAGGTTTCATGAAATGAACTCAGAATATCAAGTTATAATGAAATCTTCATTTCGTGTTAGTTTGTCATGATTTCTTCACGTAAACACAATTTCCTATATTGGTAGGTCGAACTTTTATGGGGGAAGTGCAGGTTTCATGAAATGAACTCAGAATTTGAAGTTATAATGAAATCTTCTTTTCGTGTTAGTTTGTCATGATTTCTTCACGTAAACAAATTTTCCTATAATGGTAGGTCGAACTCTTATAGGGGAAGCGCAGGTTTCATGAGATGAACTCAGAATTTCATGTTATAATGAAATCTTCATTTCGTGTTAGTTTGTCATGATTTCTTCACGAAAACACATTTTCCTATAATGGTAGGTCGAACTCTTATAGGGGAAGCGCAGGTTTCATGAAATGAAGTCAGAATTTCAAGTTATAATGAAATCTTCATTTCGTGTTAGTTTGTCATGATTTCTTCACGAAAACACATTTTCCTATAATGGTAGGTCGAACTCTTATAGGGGAAGCGCAGGTTTCATGAGATGAACTCAGAATTTCATGTTATAATGAAATCTTCATTTCGTGTTAGTTTGTCATGATTTCTTCACGAAAACACATTTTCCTATAATGGTAGGTCGAACTCTTATAGGGGAAGCGCAGGTTTCATGAAATGAACTCAGAATTTCAAGTTATAATGAAATCTTCATTTCGTGTTAGTTTCTTATGATTTCTTCACGAAAACACATTTTCCTATAAAGGTAGGTCGATCTCTTATAGGGGAAGCGCAGGTTTCATGAAATGAACTCAGAATTTCAAGTTATAATGAAATTTTCATTTCATATTAGTTTGTCATGATTTCTTCACGTAAACACATTTTCCTATATTGGTAGGTCGAACTCTTATGGGAGAAGCGCAGGTTTCATGAAATGAACTCAGAATTTCAAGTTATAATGAAATTTTCATTTCATATTAGTTTGTCATGATTTCTTCACGTAAACACATTTTCTTATAAAGGTCGGTCGATCTCTTATAGGGGAAGCGCAGGTTTCATGAAATGAACTCAGAATTTCAAGTTATAATGAAATTTTCATTTCATATTAGTTTGTCATGATTTCTTCACGTAAACACATTTTCCTATATTGGTAGGTCGAACTCTTATAAGGGAAGCGCAGGTTTCATGAAATGAACTCAGAATTTCAAGTTATAATGAAATCTTCATTTCGTGTTAGTTTGTCATGATTTCTTCACGTAAACACATTTTTGCTATATTGGTAGGTCGAACTCTTATGGGGGAAATGCAGGTTTCATGAAATGAACTCAGAATTTGAAGTTATAATGAAATCTTCATTTCGTGTTAGTTTGTCATGATTTCTTCACGAAAACACATTTTCCTATAATGGTAGGTCGAACTCTTATAGGGGAAGCGCAGGTTTCATGAAATGAACTCAGAATATCAAGTTATAATTAAATCTTCATTTCGTGTTAGTTTGTCATGATTTCTTCACGTAAACACATTTTCCTATAATGGTAGGTCGAACTCTTATGGGGGAAGCGCAGGTTTCATGAAATGAACTCAGAATTTCAAGTTATAATGAAATCTTCATTTCGTGTTAGTTTGTCATGATTTCTTCACGTAAACACATTTTCCTATAATGGTAGGTCGAACTCTTATAGCGGAAGCGCAGGTTTCATGAAATGAACTCAGAATTTCAAGTTATAATGAAATCTTCATTTCGTGTTAGTTTGTCATGATTTCTTCACGAAAACACATTTTCCTATAAAGGTAGGTCGAACTCTTATGGGGGAAGCGCAGGTTTCATGAAATGAACTCAGAATTTCAAGTTATAATGAAATCTTCATTTCGTGTTAGTTTGTCATGATTTCTTCACGAAAACACATTTTCCTATAAAGGTAGGTCGAACTATTATAGGGGAAGCGCAGGTTTCATGAGATGAACTCAGAATTTCAAGTTATAATGAAATCTTCATTTCGTGTTAGTTTGTCATGATTTCTTCACGTAAACACATTTTCCTATAATGGTAGGTCGAACTCTTATAGGGGAAGCGCAGGTTTCATGAGATGAACTCAGAATTTCAAGTTATAATGAAATCTTCATTTCGTGTTAGTTTGTCATGATTTCTTCACGTAAACACATTTTCCTATAAAGGTAGGTCGAACTCTTATGGGGGAAGCGCAGGTTTCATGAAATGAACTCAGAATTTCAAGTTATAATGAAATTTTCATTTCATATTAGTTTGTCATGATTTCTTCACGTAAACACATTTTCTTATAAAGGTCGGTCGATCTCTTATAGGGGAGGCGCAGGTTTCATGAAATGAACTCAGAATTTCAAGTTATAATGAAATTTTCATTTCATATTAGTTTGTCATGATTTCTTCACGAAAACACATTTTCCTATTATGGTAGGTCGAACTCTTATAGGGGAAGCGCAGGTTTCATGAGATGAACTCAGAATTTCAAGTTATAATGAAATCTTCATTTCGTGTTAGTTTGTCATGATTTCTTCACGTAAACACATTTTCCTATAATGGTAGGTCGAACTCTTATAGGGGAAGCGCAGGTTTCATGAGAGGAACTCAGAATTTAATGTTATAATGAAATCTTCATTTCGTGTTAGTTTGTCATGATTTCTTCACGAAAACACATTTTCCTATAATGGTAGGTCGAACTCTTATAGGCGAAGCGCAGGTTTCATGAAATGAACTCAGAATTTCAAGTTATAATGAAATCTTCATTTTGTTTTAGTCTGTCATGATTTCTTCACGAAAACACATTTTCCTATAATGGTAGGTCGAACTCTTATAGGGGAAGCGCAGGTTTCATGAAATGAACTCAGAATTTCAAGTTATAATGAAATTTTCATTTCATATTAGTTTGTCATGATTTCTTCACGTAAACACATTTTCCTATAATGGTAGGTCGAACTCTTATAGGGGAAGCGCAGGTTTCATGAAATGAACTCAGAATTTCAAGTTATAATGAAATCTTCATTTCGTGTTAGGTTGTCATGATTTCTTCACGTAAACACATTTTCCTATAATGGTAGGTCGAACTCTTATAAGGGAAGCGCAGGTTTCATGAAATGAACTCAGAATTTCAAGATATAATGAAATCTTCATTTCGTGTTAGTTTGTCATGATTTCTTCACGTAAACACATTTTTGCTATATTGGTAGGTCGAACTCTTATGGGGGAAGTGCAGGTTTCATGAAATGAACTCAGAATTTGAAGTTATAATGAAATCTTCATTTCGTGTTAGTTTGTCATGATTTCTTCACGTAAACACATTTTCCTATAATGGTAGGTCGAACTCTTATAGGGGAAGCGCAGGTTTCATGAGATGAACTCAGAATTTCATGTTATAATGAAATCTTCATTTCGTGTTAGTTTGTCATGATTTCTTCACGAAAACACATTTTCCTATAATGGTAGGTCGAACTCTTATAGGGGAAGCGCAGGTTTCATGAGATGAAGTCAGAATTTCATGTTATAATGAAATCTTCATTTCGTGTTAGTTTGTCATGATTTCTTCACGAAAACACATTTTCCTATAATGGTAGGTCGAACTCTTATAGGGGAAGCGCAGGTTTCATGAAATGAAGTCAGAATTTCAAGTTATAATGAAATCTTCATTTCGTGTTTGTCATGATTTCTTCACGAAAACACATTTTCCTATAATGGTAGGTCGAACTCTTATGGGGGAAGCGCAGGTTTCATGAAATGAACTCAGAATTTCAAGTTATAATGAAATCTTCATTTCGTGTTAGTTTGTCATGATTTCTTCACGTAAACACATTTTCCTATAAAGGTAGGTCGAACTCTTATGGGGGAAGCGCAGGTTTCATGAAATGAACTCAGAATTTCAAGTTATAATGAAATCTTCATTTCGTGTTAGTTTGTCATGATTTCTTCACGTAAACACATTTTCCTATAAAGGTAGGTCGAACTCTTATGGGGGAAGCGCAGGTTTCATGAAATGAACTCAGAATTTCAAGTTATAATGAAATCTTCATTTCGTGTTAGTTTGTCATGATTTCTTCACGAAAACACATTTTCCTATAAAGGTAGGTCGAACTCTTATGGGGGAAGCGCAGGTTTCATGAAATGAACTCAGAATTTCAAGTTATAATGAAATCTTCATTTCGTGTTAGTTTGTCATGATTTCTTCACGAAAACACATTTTCCTATAATGGTAGGTCGAACTCTTATGGGGGAAGCGCAGGTTTCATGAAATGAACTCAGAATTTCAAGTTATAATGAAATCTTCATTTCGTGTTAGTTTGTCATGATTTCTTCACGTAAACACATTTTCCTATAAAGGTAGGTCGAACTCTTATGGGGGAAGCGCAGGTTTCATGAAATGAACTCAGAATTTCAAGTTATAATGAAATCTTCATTTCGTGTTAGTTTGTCATGATTTCTTCACGAAAACACATTTTCCTATAAAGGTAGGTCGAACTCTTATGGGGGAAGCGCAGGTTTCATGAAATGAACTCAGAATTTCAAGTTATAATGAAATCTTCATTTCGTGTTAGTTTGTCATGATTTCTTCACGAAAACACATTTTCCTATAAAGGTAGGTCGAACTCTTATGGGGGAAGCGCAGGTTTCATGAAATGAACTCAGAATTTCAAGTTATAATGAAATCTTCATTTCGTGTTAGTTTGTCATGATTTCTTCACGAAAACACATTTTCCTATAATGGTAGGTCGAACTCTTATGGGGGAAGCGCAGGTTTCATGAAATGAACTCAGAATTTCAAGTTATAATGAAATCTTCATTTCGTGTTAGTTTGTCATGATTTCTTCACGTAAACACATTTTCCTATAAAGGTAGGTCGAACTCTTATGGGGGAAGCGCAGGTTTCATGAAATGAACTCAGAATTTCAAGTTATAATGAAATCTTCATTTCGTGTTAGTTTGTCATGATTTCTTCACGAAAACACATTTTCCTATAATGGTAGGTCGAACTCTTATAGGGGAAGCGCAGGTTTCATGAGATGAAGTCAGAATTTCATGTTATAATGAAATCTTCATTTCGTGTTAGTTTGTCATGATTTCTTCACGAAAACACATTTTCCTATAATGGTAGGTCGAACTCTTATAGGGGAAGCGCAGGTTTCATGAAATGAAGTCAGAATTTCAAGTTATAATGAAATCTTCATTTCGTGTTTGTCATGATTTCTTCACGAAAACACATTTTCCTATAATGGTAGGTCGAACTCTTATGGGGGAAGCGCAGGTTTCATGAAATGAACTCAGAATTTCAAGTTATAATGAAATCTTCATTTCGTGTTAGTTTGTCATGATTTCTTCACGTAAACACATTTTCCTATAAAGGTAGGTCGAACTCTTATGGGGGAAGCGCAGGTTTCATGAAATGAACTCAGAATTTCAAGTTATAATGAAATCTTCATTTCGTGTTAGTTTGTCATGATTTCTTCACGTAAACACATTTTCCTATAAAGGTAGGTCGAACTCTTATGGGGGAAGCGCAGGTTTCATGAAATGAACTCAGAATTTCAAGTTATAATGAAATCTTCATTTCGTGTTAGTTTGTCATGATTTCTTCACGAAAACACATTTTCCTATAAAGGTAGGTCGAACTCTTATGGGGGAAGCGCAGGTTTCATGAAATGAACTCAGAATTTCAAGTTATAATGAAATCTTCATTTCGTGTTAGTTCGTCATGATTTCTTCACGAAAACACATTTTCCTATAATGGTAGGTCGAACTCTTATGGGGGAAGCGCAGGTTTCATGAAATGAACTCAGAATTTCAAGTTATAATGAAATCTTCATTTCGTGTTAGTTTGTCATGATTTCTTCACGTAAACACATTTTCCTATAAAGGTAGGTCGAACTCTTATGGGGGAAGCGCAGGTTTCATGAAATGAACTCAGAATTTCAAGTTATAATGAAATCTTCATTTCGTGTTAGTTTGTCATGATTTCTTCACGAAAACACATTTTCCTATAAAGGTAGGTCGAACTCTTATGGGGGAAGCGCAGGTTTCATGAAATGAACTCAGAATTTCAAGTTATAATGAAATCTTCATTTCGTGTTAGTTTGTCATGATTTCTTCACGAAAACACATTTTCCTATAAAGGTAGGTCGAACTCTTATGGGGGAAGCGCAGGTTTCATGAAATGAACTCAGAATTTCAAGTTATAATGAAATCTTCATTTCGTGTTAGTTTGTCATGATTTCTTCACGAAAACACATTTTCCTATAATGGTAGGTCGAACTCTTATGGGGGAAGCGCAGGTTTCATGAAATGAACTCAGAATTTCAAGTTATAATGAAATCTTCATTTCGTGTTAGTTTGTCATGATTTCTTCACGTAAACACATTTTCCTATAAAGGTAGGTCGAACTCTTATGGGGGAAGCGCAGGTTTCATGAAATGAACTCAGAATTTCAAGTTATAATGAAATCTTCATTTCGTGTTAGTTTGTCATGATTTCTTCACGAAAACACATTTTCCTATAAAGGTAGGTCGAACTCTTATGGGGGAAGCGCAGGTTTCATGAAATGAACTCAGAATTTCAAGTTATAATGAAATCTTCATTTCGTGTTAGTTTGTCATGATTTCTTCACGAAAACACATTTTCCTATAATGGTAGGTCGAACTCTTATGGGGGAAGCGCAGGTTTCATGAAATGAACTCAGAATTTCAAGTTATAATGAAATCTTCATTTCGTGTTAGTTTGTCATGATTTCTTCACGTAAACACATTTTCCTATAAAGGTAGGTCGAACTCTTATGGGGGAAGCGCAGGTTTCATGAAATGAACTCAGAATTTCAAGTTATAATGAAATCTTCATTTCGTGTTAGTTTGTCATGATTTCTTCACGTAAACACATTTTCCTATAAAGGTAGGTCGAACTCTTATGGGGGAAGCGCAGGTTTCATGAAATGAACTCAGAATTTCAAGTTATAATGAAATCTTCATTTCGTGTTAGTTTGTCATGATTTCTTCACGAAAACACATTTTCCTATAAAGGTAGGTCGAACTCTTATGGGGGAAGCGCAGGTTTCATGAAATCTTCATTTCGTGTTAGTTTGTCATGATTTCTTCACGAAAACACATTTTCCTATAATGGTAGGTCGAACTCTTATGGGGGAAGCGCAGGTTTCATGAAATGAACTCAGAATTTCAAGTTATAATGAAATCTTCATTTCGTGTTAGTTTGTCATGATTTCTTCACGTAAACACATTTTCCTATAAAGGTAGGTCGAACTCTTATGGGGGAAGCGCAGGTTTCATGAAATGAACTCAGAATTTCAAGTTATAATGAAATCTTCATTGCGTGTTAGTTTGTCATGATTTCTTCACGAAAACACATTTTCCTATAAAGGTAGGTCGAACTCTTATGGGGGAAGCGCAGGTTTCATGAAATGAACTCAGAATTTCAAGTTATAATGAAATCTTCATTTCGTGTTAGTTTGTCATGATTTCTTCACGAAAACACATTTTCCTATAATGGTAGGTCGAACTCTTATGGGGGAAGCGCAGGTTTCATGAAATGAACTCAGAATTTCAAGTTATAATGAAATCTTCATTTCGTGTTAGTTTGTCATGATTTCTTCACGTAAACACATTTTCCTATAAAGGTAGGTCGAACTCTTATGGGGGAAGCGCAGGTTTCATGAAATGAACTCAGAATTTCAAGTTATAATGAAATCTTCATTTCGTGTTAGTTTGTCATGATTTCTTCACGAAAACACATTTTCCTATAAAGGTAGGTCGAACTCTTATGGGGGAAGCGCAGGTTTCATGAAATGAACTCAGAATTTCAAGTTATAATGAAATCTTCATTTCGTGTTAGTTTGTCATGATTTCTTCACGAAAACACATTTTCCTATAAAGGTAGGTCGAACTCTTATGGGGGAAGCGCAGGTTTCATGAAATGAACTCATAATTTCAAGTTATAATGAAATCTTCATTTCGTGTTAGTTTGTCATGATTTCTTCACGAAAACACATTTTCCTATAAAGGTAGGTCGAACTCTTATGGGGAAAGCGCAGGTTTCATGAAATGAACTCAGAATTTCAAGTTATAATGAAATCTTCATTTCGTGTTAGTTTGTCATGATTTCTTCACGTAAACACATTTTCCTATAAAGGTAGGTCAAACTCTTATGGGGGAAGCGCAGGTTTCATGAAATGAACTCAGAATTTCAAGTTATAATGAAATCTTCATTTCGTGTTAGTTTGTCATGATTTCTTCACGAAAACACATTTTCCTATAAAGGTAGGTCGAACTCTTATGGGGGAAGCGCAGGTTTCATGAAATGAACTCAGAATTTCAAGTTATAATGAAATCTTCATTTCGTGTTAGTTTGTCATGATTTCTTCACGAAAACACATTTTCCTATAATGGTAGGTCGAACTCTTATAGGGGAAGCGCAGGTTTCATGAGATGAAGTCAGAATTTCAAGTTATAATGAAATCTTCATTTCGTGTTAGTTTGTCATGATTTCCTCACGAAAACACATTTTCCTATAATGGTAGGTCGAACTCTTATAGGGGAAGCGCAGGTTTCATGAGATGAAGTCAGAATTTCATGTTATAATGAAATCTTCATTTCGTGTTAGTTTGTCATGATTTCTTCACGAAAACACATTTTCCTATAATGGTAGGTCGAACTCTTATAGGCGAAGCGCAGGTTTCATGAAATGAACTCAGAATTTCAAGTTATAATGAAATCTTCATTTTGTTTTAGTCTGTCATGATTTCTTCACGAAAACACATTTTCCTATAATGGTAGGTCGAACTCTTATAGGGGAAGCGCAGGTTTCATGAAATGAACTCAGAATTTCAAGTTATAATGAAATTTTCATTTCATATTAGTTTGTCATGATTTCTTCACGTAAACACATTTTCCTATAATGGTAGGTCGAACTCTTATAGGTGAAGCGCAGGTTTCATGAAATGAACTCAGAATTTCAAGTTATAATGAAATCTTCATTTCGTGTTAGTTTGTCATGATTTCTTCACGTAAACACATTTTCCTATAATGGTAGGTCGAACTCTTATGGGGGAAGCGCAGGTTTCATGAAATGAACTCAGAATTTCAAGTTATAATGAAATTTTCATTTCGTGTTAGTTTGTCATGATTTCTTCACGAAAACACATTTTCCTATAATGGTAGGTCGAACTCTTATAGGGGAAGCGCAGGTTTCATGAGATGAACTCAGAATTTCATGTTATAATGAAATCTTCATTTCGTGTTAGTTTGTCATGATTTCTTCACGAAAACACATTTTCCTATAATGGTAGGTCGAACTCTTATAGGGGAAGCGCAGGTTTCATGAAATGAACTCAGAATTTCAAGTTATAATGAAATCTTCATTTCGTGTTAGTTTCTTATGATTTCTTCACGAAAACACATTTTCCTATAAAGGTAGGTCAAACTCTAATGGGAGAAGCGCAGCTTTCATGAAATCTTCATTTCGTGTTAGTTTCTTATGATTTCTTCACGAAAACACATTTTCCTATAAAGGTCGGTCGAACTCTTATGGGGGAAGCGCAGGTTCCATGAAATGAACTCAGAATTTCAAGTTATAATGAAATCTTCATTTCGTATTAGTTTGTCATGATTTCTTCACGTAAACACATTTTCCTATAAAGGTAGGTCGAACTCTTATGGGGGAAGCGCAGGTTTCATGAGATGAACTCAGAATTTCAAGTTATAATGAAATCTTCATTTCGTGTTAGTTTGTCATGATTTCTTCACGTAAACACATTTTCCTATAATGGTAGGTCGAACTCTTATAGGGGAAGCGCAGGTTTCATGAGATGAACTCAGAATTTCAAGTTATAATGAAATCTTCATTTCGTGTTAGTTTGTCATGATTTCTTCACGTAAACACATTTTCCTATAATGGTAGGTCGAACTCTTATAGGGGAAGCGCAGGTTTCATGAGATGAACTCAGAATTTCATGTTATAATGATATCTTCATTTCGTGTTAGTTTGTCATGATTTCTTCACGAAAACACATTTTCCTATAATGGTAGGTCGAACTCTTATAGGGGAAGCGCAGGTTTCATGAAATGAAGTCAGAATTTCAAGTTATAATGAAATCTTTATTTCGTGTTAGCTTGTCATGATTTCTTCACGAAAACACATTTTCCTATAATGGTAGGTCGAACTCTTATAGGGGAAGCGCAGGTTTCATGAGATGAACTCAGAATTTCATGTTATAATGAAATCTTCATTTCGTGTTAGTTTGTCATGATTTCTTCACGAAAACACATTTTCCTATAATGGTAGGTCGAACTCTTATAGGGGAAGCGCAGGTTTCATGAAATGAATTCAGAATTTCAAGTTATAATGAAATCTTCACTTCGTGTTAGTTTGTCATGATTTCTTCACGTAAACACATTTTCCTATAATGGTAGGTCGAACTCTTATGGGGGAAGCGCAGGTTTCATGAAATGAACTCAGAATTTCAAGTTATAATGAAATCTTCATTTCATATTTGTCATGATTTCTTCAGGTAAACACATTTTCCTATATTGGTAGGTCGAACTCTTATGGGAGAAGCGCAGGTTTCATGAAATGACCTCAGAAGTTCAAGTTATAATGAAATCTTCATTTCGTGTTAGTTTCTTATGATTTCTTCACGAAAACACATTTTCCTATAAAGGTCGGTCGAACTCTTATTGGGGAAGCGCAGGTTTCATGAAATGAACTCAGAATTTCAAGTTATAATGAAATCTTCATTTCGTGTTAGTTTGTCATGATTTCTTCACGAAAACACATTTTCCTATAATAGTAGGTCGAACTCTTACGGGGGAAGCGCAGGTTTCATGAAATGAAGTCAGAATTTCAAGTTATAATGAAATCTTCATTTCGTGTTAGTTTGTCATGATTTCTTCACGTAAACACATTTTCCTATAATGGTAGGTCGAACTCTTATAAGGGAAGCGCAGGTTTCATGAAATGAACTCAGAATTTCAAGTTATAATGAAATCTTCATTTCGTGTTAGTTTGTCATGATTTCTTCACGTAAACACATTTTTCCTATATTGGTAGGTCGAACTCTTATGGGGGAAGTGCAGGTTTCATGAAATGAACTCAGAATTTGAAGTTATAATGAAATCTTCTTTTCGTGTTAGTTTGTCATGATTTCTTCACGTAAACAAATTTTCCTATAATGGTAGGTCGAACTCTTATAGGAGAAGCGCAGGTTTCATGAGATGAACTCAGAATTTCATGTTATAATGAAATCTTCATTTCGTGTTAGTTTGTCATGATTTCTTCACGAAAACACATTTTCCTATAATGGTAGGTCGAACTCTTATAGGGGAAGCGCAGGTTTCATGAAATGAAGTCAGAATTTCAAGTTATAATGAAATCTTCATTTCGTGTTAGTTTGTCATGATTTCTTCATGAAAACACATTTTCCTGTAATGGTAGGTCGAACTCTTATGGGGGAAGCGCAGGTTTCATGAAATGAACTCAGAATTTCAAGTTATAATGAAATTTTCATTTCATATTTGTCATGATTTCTTCAGGTAAACACATTTTCCTATATTGGTAGGTCGAACTCTTATGGGAGAAGCACAGGTTTCATGAAATGACCTCAGAAGTTCAAGTTATAATGAAATCTTCATTTCGTGTTAGTTTCTTATGATTTCTTCACGAAAACACATTTTCCTATAAAGGTCGGTCGAACTCTTATGGGGGAAGCGCAGGTTTCATGAAATGAACTCAGAATTTCAAGTTATAATGAAATCTTCATTTCGTGTTAGTTTGTCATGATTTCTTCACGAAAACACATTTTCCTATAATAGTTGGTCGAACTCTTACGGGGGAAGCGCAGGTTACATGAAATGAACTCAGAATATCAAGTTATAATGAAATCTTCATTTCGTGTTAGTTTGTCATGATTTCTTCACGTAAACACATTTTCCTATAATGGTAGGTCGAACTCTTATAAGGGAAGCGCAGGTTTCATGAAATGAACTCAGAATTTCAAGTTATAATGAAATCTTCATTTCGTGTTAGTTTGTCATGATTTCTTCACGTAAACACATTTTTCCTATATTGGTAGGTCGAACTCTTATGGGGGAAGTGCAGGTTTCATGAAATGAACTCAGAATTTGAAGTTATAATGAAATCTTCTTTTCGTGTTAGTTTGTCATGATTTCTTCACGTAAACAAATTTTCCTATAATGGTAGGTCGAACTCTTATAGGAGAAGCGCAGGTTTCATGAGATGAACTCAGAATTTCATGTTATAATGAAATCTTCATTTCGTGTTAGTTTGTCATGATTTCTTCACGAAAACACATTTTCCTATAATGGTAGGTCGAACTCTTATAGGGGAAGCGCAGGTTTCATGAAATGAAGTCAGAATTTCAAGTTATAATGAAATCTTCATTTCGTGTTAGTTTGTCATGATTTCTTCATGAAAACACATTTTCCTGTAATGGTAGGTCGAACTCTTATGGGGGAAGCGCAGGTTTCATGAAATGAACTCAGAATTTCAAGTTATAATGAAATTTTCATTTCATATTTGTCATGATTTCTTCAGGTAAACACATTTTCCTATATTGGTAGGTCGAACTCTTATGGGAGAAGCACAGGTTTCATGAAATGACCTCAGAAGTTCAAGTTATAATGAAATCTTCATTTCGTGTTAGTTTCTTATGATTTCTTCACGAAAACACATTTTCCTATAAAGGTCGGTCGAACTCTTATGGGGGAAGCGCAGGTTTCATGAAATGAACTCAGAATTTCAAGTTATAATGAAATCTTCATTTCGTGTTAGTTTGTCATGATTTCTTCACGAAAACACATTTTCCTATAATAGTTGGTCGAACTCTTACGGGGGAAGCGCAGGTTACATGAAATGAACTCAGAATATCAAGTTATAATGAAATCTTCATTTCGTGTTAGTTTGTCATGATTTCTTCACGTAAACACATTTTCCTATAATGGTAGGTCGAACTCTTATAAGGGAAGCGCAGGTTTCATGAAATGAACTCAGAATTTCAAGTTATAATGAAATCTTCATTTCGTGTTAGTTTGTCATGATTTCTTCACGTAAACACATTTTTCCTATATTGGTAGGTCGAACTCTTATGGGGGAAGTGCAGGTTTCATGAAATGAACTCAGAATTTGAAGTTATAATGAAATCTTCTTTTCGTGTTAGTTTGTCATGATTTCTTCACGTAAACAAATTTTCCTATAAAGGTCGGTCGAACTCTTATGGGGGAAGCGCAGGTTTCATGAAATGAACTCAGAATTTCAAGTTATAATGAAATCTTCATGTCGTATTAGTTTGTCATGATTTCTTCACGTAAACACATTTTCCTATAAAGGTAGGTCGAACTCTTATGGGGGAAGCGCAGGTTTCATGAAATGAACTCAGAATTTCAAGTTATAATGAAATCTTTATTTCGTGTTAGTTTGTCATGATTTCTTCACGTAAACACATTTTTCCTATATTGGTAGGTCGAACTCTTATGGGGGAAGTGCAGGTTTCATGAAATGAACTCAGAATTTCAAGTTATAATGAAATCTTCATTTCGTGTTAGTTTGTCATGATTTCTTCACGTAAACACATTTTTGCTATATTGGTAGGTCGAACTCTTATGGGGGAAGTGCAGGTTTCATGAAATGAACTCAGAATTTGAAGTTATAATGAAATCTTCATTTCGTGTTAGTTTGTCATGATTTCTTCACGAAAACACATTTTCCTATAATGGTAGGTCGAACTCTTATAGGGGAAGCGCAGGTTTCATGAGATGAAGTCAGAATTTCAAGTTATAATGAAATCTTCATTTCGTGTTAGTTTGTCATGATTTCCTCACGAAAACACATTTTCCTATAATGGTAGGTCGAACTCTTATAGGGGAAGCGCAGGTTTCATGAGATGAAGTCAGAATTTCATGTTATAATGAAATCTTCATTTCGTGTTAGTTTGTCATGATTTCTTCACGAAAACACATTTTCCTATAATGGTAGGTCGAACTCTTATAGGCGAAGCGCAGGTTTCATGAAATGAACTCAGAATTTCAAGTTATAATGAAATCTTCATTTTGTTTTAGTCTGTCATGATTTCTTCACGAAAACACATTTTCCTATAATGGTAGGTCGAACTCTTATAGGGGAAGCGCAGGTTTCATGAAATGAACTCAGAATTTCAAGTTATAATGAAATTTTCATTTCATATTAGTTTGTCATGATTTCTTCACGTAAACACATTTTCCTATAATGGTAGGTCGAACTCTTATAGGTGAAGCGCAGGTTTCATGAAATGAACTCAGAATTTCAAGTTATAATGAAATCTTCATTTCGTGTTAGTTTGTCATGATTTCTTCACGTAAACACATTTTCCTATAATGGTAGGTCGAACTCTTATGGGGGAAGCGCAGGTTTCATGAAATGAACTCAGAATTTCAAGTTATAATGAAATTTTCATTTCGTGTTAGTTTGTCATGATTTCTTCACGAAAACACATTTTCCTATAATGGTAGGTCGAACTCTTATAGGGGAAGCGCAGGTTTCATGAGATGAACTCAGAATTTCATGTTATAATGAAATCTTCATTTCGTGTTAGTTTGTCATGATTTCTTCACGAAAACACATTTTCCTATAATGGTAGGTCGAACTCTTATAGGGGAAGCGCAGGTTTCATGAAATGAACTCAGAATTTCAAGTTATAATGAAATCTTCATTTCGTGTTAGTTTCTTATGATTTCTTCACGAAAACACATTTTCCTATAAAGGTAGGTCAAACTCTAATGGGAGAAGCGCAGCTTTCATGAAATGAACTCAGAAGTTCAAGTTATAATGAAATCTTCATTTCGTGTTAGTTTCTTATGATTTCTTCACGAAAACACATTTTCCTATAAAGGTCGGTCGAACTCTTATGGGGGAAGCGCAGGTTTCATGAAATGAACTCAGAATTTCAAGTTATAATGAAATCTTCATTTCGTATTAGTTTGTCATGATTTCTTCACGTAAACACATTTTCCTATAAAGGTAGGTCGAACTCTTATAGGGGAAGCGCAGGTTTCATGAGATGAACTCAGAATTTCAAGTTATAATGAAATCTTCATTTCGTGTTAGTTTGTCATGATTTCTTCACGTAAACACATTTTCCTATAATGGTAGGTCGAACTCTTATAGGGGAAGCGCAGGTTTCATGAGATGAACTCAGAATTTCAAGTTATAATGAAATCTTCATTTCGTGTTAGTTTGTCATGATTTCTTCACGTAAACACATTTTCCTATAATGGTAGGTCGAACTCTTATAGGGGAAGCGCAGGTTTCATGAGATGAACTCAGAATTTCATGTTATAATGATATCTTCATTTCGTGTTAGTTTGTCATGATTTCTTCACGAAAACACATTTTCCTATAATGGTAGGTCGAACTCTTATAGGGGAAGCGCAGGTTTCATGAAATGAAGTCAGAATTTCAAGTTATAATGAAATCTTTATTTCGTGTTAGCTTGTCATGATTTCTTCACGAAAACACATTTTCCTATAATGGTAGGTCGAACTCTTATAGGGGAAGCGCAGGTTTCATGAGATGAACTCAGAATTTCATGTTATAATGAAATCTTCATTTCGTGTTAGTTTGTCATGATTTCTTCACGAAAACACATTTTCCTATAATGGTAGGTCGAACTCTTATAGGGGAAGCGCAGGTTTCATGAAATGAATTCAGAATTTCAAGTTATAATGAAATCTTCATTTCGTGTTAGTTTGTCATGATTTCTTCACGTAAACACATTTTCCTATAATGGTAGGTCGAACTCTTATGGGGGAAGCGCAGGTTTCATGAAATGAACTCAGAATTTCAAGTTATAATGAAATCTTCATTTCATATTTGTCATGATTTCTTCAGGTAAACACATTTTCCTATATTGGTAGGTCGAACTCTTATGGGAGAAGCGCAGGTTTCATGAAATGACCTCAGAAGTTCAAGTTATAATGAAATCTTCATTTCGTGTTAGTTTCTTATGATTTCTTCACGAAAACACATTTTCCTATAAAGGTCGGTCGAACTCTTATTGGGGAAGCGCAGGTTTCATGAGATGAACTCAGAATTTCATGTTATAATGAAATCTTCATTTCGTGTTAGTTTGTCATGATTTCTTCACGAAAACACATTTTCCTATAATGGTAGGTCGAACTCTTATAGGGGAAGCGCAGGTTTCATGAAATGAAGTCAGAATTTCAAGTTATAATGAAATCTTCATTTCGTGTTAGTTTGTCATGATTTCTTCACGTAAACACATTTTCCTATAATGGTAGGTCGAACTCTTATGGGGGAAGCGCAGGTTTCATGAAATGAACTCAGAATTTCAAGTTATAATGAAATTTTCATTTCATATTAGTTTGTCATGATTTCTTCACGTTAACACATTTTCCTATATTGGTAGGTCGAACTCTTATGGGAGAAGCGCAGGTTTCATGAAATGAACTCAGAATTTCAAGTTATAATGAAATTTTCATTTCATATTAGTTTGTCATGATTTCTTCACGTAAACACATTTTCCTATAAAGGTAGGTCGATCTCTTATAGGGGAAGCGCAGGTTTCATGAAATGAACTCAGAATTTCAAGTTATAATGAAATTTTCATTTCATATTAGTTTGTCATGATTTCTTCACGTAAACACATTTTCCTATATTGGTAGGTCAAACTCTAATGGGAGAAGCGCAGCTTTCATGAAATGAACTCAGAAGTTCAAGTTATAATGAAATCTTCATTTCGTGTTAGTTTCTTATGATTTCTTCACGAAAACACATTTTCCTATAAAGGTCGGTCGAACTCTTATGGGGGAAGCGCAGGTTTCATGAAATGAACTCAGAATTTCAAGTTATAATGAAATCTTCATTTCGTATTAGTTTGTCATGATTTCTTCACGTAAACACATTTTCCTATAAAGGTAGGTCGAACTCTTATGGGGGAAGCGCAGGTTTCATGAAATGAACTCAGAATTTCAAGTTATAATGAAATCTTTATTTCGTGTTAGTTTGTCATGATTTCTTCACGAAAACACATTTTCCTATAATGGTAGGTCGAACTCTTATAGGGGAAGCGCAGGTTTCATGAGATGAACTCAGAATTTCAAGTTATAATGAAATCTTCATTTCGTGTTAGTTTGTCATGATTTCTTCACGTAAACACATTTTCCTATAATGGTAGGTCGAACTCTTATAGGGGAAGCGCAGGTTTCATGAGATGAACTCAGAATTTCAAGTTATAATGAAATCTTCATTTCGTGTTAGTTTGTCATGATTTCTTCACGTAAACACATTTTCCTATAATGGTAGGTCGAACTCTTATAGGGGAAGCGCAGGTTTCATGAGATGAACTCAGAATTTCATGTTATAATGATATCTTCATTTCGTGTTAGTTTGTCATGATTTCTTCACGAAAACACATTTTCCTATAATGGTAGGTCGAACTCTTATAGGGGAAGCGCAGGTTTCATGAAATGAAGTCAGAATTTCAAGTTATAATGAAATCTTTATTTCGTGTTAGCTTGTCATGATTTCTTCACGAAAACACATTTTCCTATAATGGTAGGTCGAACTCTTATAGGGGAAGCGCAGGTTTCATGAGATGAACTCAGAATTTCATGTTATAATGAAATCTTCATTTCGTGTTAGTTTGTCATGATTTCTTCACGAAAACACATTTTCCTATAATGGTAGGTCGAACTCTTATAGGGGAAGCGCAGGTTTCATGAAATGAATTCAGAATTTCAAGTTATAATGAAATCTTCATTTCGTGTTAGTTTGTCATGATTTCTTCACGTAAACACATTTTCCTATAATGGTAGGTCGAACTCTTATGGGGGAAGCGCAGGTTTCATGAAATGAACTCAGAATTTCAAGTTATAATGAAATCTTCATTTCGTGTTAGTTTGTCATGATTTCTTCATGAAAACACATTTTCCTGTAATGGTAGGTCGAACTCTTATGGGGGAAGCGCAGGTTTCATGAAATGAACTCAGAATTTCAAGTTATAATGAAATTTTCATTTCATATTTGTCATGATTTCTTCACGAAAACACATTTTCCTATAAAGGTCGGTCGAACTCTTATGGGGGAAGCGCAGGTTTCATGAAATGAACTCAGAATTTCAAGTTATAATGAAATCTTCATTTCGTGTTAGTTTGTCATGATTTCTTCACGAAAACACATTTTCCTATAATAGTAGGTCGAACTCTTACGGGGGAAGCGCAGGTTTCATGAAATGAACTCAGAATATCAAGTTATAATGAAATCTTCATTTCGTGTTAGTTTGTCATGATTTCTTCACGTAAACACATTTTCCTATAATGGTAGGTCGAACTCTTATAAGGGAAGCGCAGGTTTCATGAAATGAACTCAGAATTTCAAGTTATAATGAAATCTTCTTTTCGTGTTAGTTTGTCATGATTTCTTCACGTAAACAAATTTTCCTATAAAGGTCGGTCGAACTCTTATGGGGGAAGCGCAGGTTTCATGAAATGAACTCAGAATTTCAAGTTATAATGAAATCTTCATTTCGTATTAGTTTGTCATGATTTCTTCACGTAAACACATTTTCCTATAAACGTAGGTCGAACTCTTATGGGGGAAGCGCAGGTTTCATGAAATGAACTCAGAATTTCAAGTTATAATGAAATCTTTATTTCGTGTTAGTTTGTCATGATTTCTTCACGTAAACACATTTTTCCTATATTGGTAGGTCGAACTCTTATGGGGGAAGTGCAGGTTTCATGAAATGAACTCAGAATTTGAAGTTATAATGAAATCTTCTTTTCGTGTTAGTTTGTCATGATTTCTTCACGTAAACAAATTTTCCTATAATGGTAGGTCGAACTCTTATAGGAGAAGCGCAGGTTTCATGAGATGAACTCAGAATTTCATGTTATAATGAAATCTTCATTTCGTGTTAGTTTGTCATGATTTCTTCACGAAAACACATTTTCCTATAATGGTAGGTCGAACTCATAGGGGAAGCGCAGGTTTCATGAAATGAATTCAGAATTTCAAGTTATAATGAAATCTTCATTTCGTGTTAGTTTGTCATGATTTCTTCACGTAAACACATTTTCCTATAATGGTAGGTCGAACTCTTATGGGGGAAGCGCAGGTTTCATGAAATGAACTCAGAATTTCAAGTTATAATGAAATCTTCATTTCGTGTTAGTTTGTCATGATTTCTTCATGAAAACACATTTTCCTGTAATGGTAGGTCGAACTCTTATGGGGGAAGCGCAGGTTTCATGAAATGAACTCAGAATTTCAAGTTATAATGAAATTTTCATTTCATATTTGTCATGATTTCTTCAGGTAAACACATTTTCCTATATTGGTAGGTCGAACTCTTATGGGAGAAGCACAGGTTTCATGAAATGACCTCAGAAGTTCAAGTTATAATGAAATCTTCATTTCGTGTTAGTTTCTTATGATTTCTTCACGAAAACACATTTTCCTATAAAGGTCGGTCGAACTCTTATGCGGGAAGCGCAGGTTTCATGAAATGAACTCAGAATTTCAAGTTATAATGAAATCTTCATTTCGTGTTAGTTTGTCATGATTTCTTCACGAAAACACATTTTCCTATAATAGTAGGTCGAACTCTTACGGGGGAAGCGCAGGTTTCATGAAATGAACTCAGAATATCAAGTTATAATGAAATCTTCATTTCGTGTTAGTTTGTCATGATTTCTTCACGTAAACACATTTTCCTATAATGGTAGGTCGAACTCTTATAAGGGAAGCGCAGGTTTCATGAAATGAACTCAGAATCTCAAGTTATAATGAAATCTTCATTTCGTGTTAGTTTGTCATGATTTCTTCACGTAAACACATTTTTCCTATATTGGTAGGTCGAACTCTTATGGGGGAAGTGCAGGTTTCATGAAATGAACTCAGAATTTGAAGTTATAATGAAATCTTCATTTCGTGTTAGTTTGTCATGATTTCTTCATGAAAACACATTTTCCTATAAAGGTCGGTCGAACTCTTATGGGGGAAGCGCAGGTTTCATGAAATCTTCATTTCGTATTAGTTTGTCATGATTTCTTCACGTAAACACATTTTCCTATAAAGGTAGGTCGAACTCTTATGGGGGAAGCGCAGGTTTCATGAAATGAACTCAGAATTTCAAGTTATAATGAAATCTTTATTTCGTGTTAGTTTGTCATGATTTCTTCACGTAAACACATTTTTCCTATATTGGTAGGTCGAACTCTTATGGGGGAAGTGCAGGTTTCATGAAATGAACTCAGAATTTGAAGTTATAATGAAATCTTCTTTTCGTGTTAGTTTCTCATGATTTCTTCACCTAAACAAATTTTCCTATAATGGTAGGTCGAACTCTTATAGGAGAAGCGCAGGTTTCATGAGATGAACTCAGAATTTCATGTTATAATGAAATCTTCATTTCGTGTTAGTTTGTCATGATTTCTTCACGAAAACACATTTTCCTATAATGGTAGGTCGAACTCTTATAGGGGAAGCGCAGGTTTCATGAAATGAAGTCAGAATTTCAAGTTATAATGAAATCTTCATTTCGTGTTAGTTTGTCATGATTTCTTCACGTAAACACATTTTTCCTATATTGGTAGGTCGAACTCTTATGGGGGAAGTGCAGGTTTCATGAAATGAACTCAGAATTTGAAGTTATAATGAAATCTTCTTTTCGTGTTAGTTTGTCATGATTTCTTCACGTAAACAAATTTTCCTATAAAGGTCGGTCGAACTCTTATGGGGGAAGCGCAGGTTTCATGAAATGAACTCAGAATTTCAAGTTATAATGAAATCTTCATTTCGTATTAGTTTGTCATGATTTCTTCACGTAAACACATTTTCCTATAAAGGTACGTCGAACTCTTATGGGGGAAGCGCAGGTTTCATGAAATGAACTCAGAATTTCAAGTTATAATGAAATCTTTATTTCGTGTTAGTTTGTCATGATTTCTTCACGAAAACACATTTTCCTATAATGGTAGGTCGAACTCTTATAGGGGAAGCGCAGGTTTCATGAGATGAACTCAGAATTTCAAGTTATAATGAAATCTTCATTTCGTGTTAGTTTGTCATGATTTCTTCACGTAAACACATTTTCCTATAATGGTAGGTCGAACTCTTATAGGGGAAGCGCAGGTTTCATGAGATGAACTCAGAATTTCAAGTTATAATGAAATCTTCATTTCGTGTTAGTTTGTCATGATTTCTTCACGTAAATACATTTTCCTATAATGGTAGGTCGAACTCTTATGGGGGAAGCGCAGGTTTCATGAAATGAACTCAGAATTTCAAGTTATAATGAAATTTTCATTTCATATTAGTTTGTCATGATTTCTTCACGTTAACACATTTTCCTATATTGGTAGGTCGAACTCTTATGGGAGAAGCGCAGGTTTCATGAAATGAACTCAGAATTTCAAGTTATAATGAAATTTTCATTTCATATTAGTTTGTCATGATTTCTTCACGTAAACACATTTTCCTATAAAGGTAGGTCGATCTCTTATAGGGGAAGCGCAGGTTTCATGAAATGAACTCAGAATTTCAAGTTATAATGAAATTTTCATTTCATATTAGTTTGTCATGATTTCTTCACGTAAACACATTTTCCTATATTGGTAGGTCAAACTCTAATGGGAGAAGCGCAGCTTTCATGAAATGAACTCAGAAGTTCAAGTTATAATGAAATCTTCATTTCGTGTTAGTTTCTTATGATTTCTTCACGAAAACACATTTTCCTATAAAGGTCGGTCGAACTCTTATGGGGGAAGCGCAGGTTTCATGAAATGAACTCAGAATTTCAAGTTATAATGAAATCTTCATTTCGTATTAGTTTGTCATGATTTCTTCACGTAAACACATTTTCCTATAAAGGTAGGTCGAACTCTTATGGGGGAAGCGCAGGTTTCATGAAATGAACTCAGAATTTCAAGTTATAATGAAATCTTTATTTCGTGTTAGTTTGTCATGATTTCTTCACGAAAACACATTTTCCTATAATGGTAGGTGGAACTCTTATAGGGGAAGCGCAGGTTTCATGAGATGAACTCAGAATTTCAAGTTATAATGAAATCTTCATTTCGTGTTAGTTTGTCATGATTTCTTCACGTAAACACATTTTCCTATAATGGTAGGTCGAACTCTTATAGGGGAAGCGCAGGTTTCATGAGATGAACTCAGAATTTCAAGTTATAATGAAATCTTCATTTCGTGTTAGTTTGTCATGATTTCTTCACGTAAACACATTTTCCTATAATGGTAGGTCGAACTCTTATAGGGGAAGCGCAGGTTTCATGAGATGAACTCAGAATTTCATGTTATAATGATATCTTCATTTCGTGTTAGTTTGTCATGATTTCTTCACGAAAACACATTTTCCTATAATGGTAGGTCGAACTCTTATAGGGGAAGCGCAGGTTTCATGAAATGAAGTCAGAATTTCAAGTTATAATGAAATCTTTATTTCGTGTTAGCTTGTCATGATTTCTTCACGAAAACACATTTTCCTATAATAGTAGGTCGAACTCTTATAGGGGAAGCGCAGGTTTCATGAGATGAACTCAGAATTTCATGTTATAATGAAATCTTCATTTCGTGTTAGTTTGGCATGATTTCTTCACGAAAACACATTTTCCTATAATGGTAGGTCGAACTCTTATAGGGGAAGCGCAGGTTTCATGAAATGAATTCAGAATTTCAAGTTATAATGAAATCTTCATTTCGTGTTAGTTTGTCATGATTTCTTCACGTAAACACATTTTCCTATAATGGTAGGTCGAACTCTTATGGGGGAAGCGCAGGTTTCATGAAATGAACTCAGAATTTCAAGTTATAATGAAATCTTTATTTCGTGTTAGTTTGTCATGATTTCTTCACGAAAACACATTTTCCTATAATGGTAGGTCGAACTCTTATAGGGGAAGCGCAGGTTTCATGAGATGAACTCAGAATTTCAAGTTATAATGAAATCTTCATTTCGTGTTAGTTTGTCATGATTTCTTCACGTAAACACATTTTCCTATAATGGTAGGTCGATCTCTTATAGGGGAAGCGCAGGTTTCATGAAATGAACTCAGAATTTCAAGTTATAATGAAATTTTCATTTCATATTAGTTTGTCATGATTTCTTCACGTAAACACATTTTCCTATATTGGTAGGTCGAACTCTTATGGGAGAAGCGCAGGTTTCATGAAATGAACTCAGAATTTCAAGTTATAATGAAATTTTCATTTCATATTAGTTTGTCATGATTTCTTCACGTAAACACATTTTCTTATAAAGGTCGGTCGATCTCTTATAGGGGAAGCGCAGGTTTCATGAAATGAACTCAGAATTTCAAGTTATAATGAAATTTTCATTTCATATTAGTTTGTCATGATTTCTTCACGTAAACACATTTTCCTATATTGGTAGGTCGAACTCTTATAAGGGAAGCGCAGGTTTCATGAAATGAACTCAGAATTTCAAGTTATAATGAAATCTTCATTTCGTGTTAGTTTCTTATGATTTCTTCACGAAAACACATTTTCCTATAAAGGTAGGTCGATCTCTTATAGGGGAAGCGCAGGTTTCATGAAATGAACTCAGAATTTCAAGTTATAATGAAATTTTCATTTCATATTAGTTTGTCATGATTTCTTCACGTAAACACATTTTCCTATATTGGTAGGTCGAACTCTTATGGGAGAAGCGCAGGTTTCATGAAATGAACTCAGAATTTCAAGTTATAATGAAATTTTTATTTCATATTAGTTTGTCATGATAACTTCACGTAAACACATTTTCTTATAAAGGTCGGTCGATCTCTTATAGGGGAAGCGCAGGTTTCATGAAATGAACTCAGAATTTCAAGTTATAATGAAATTTTCATTTCATATTAGTTTGTCATGATTTCTTCACGTAAACACATTTTCCTATATTGGTAGGTCGAACTCTTATAAGGGAAGCGCAGGTTTCATGAAATGAACTCAGAATTTCAAGTTATAATGAAATCTTCATTTCGTGTTAGTTTGTCATGATTTCTTCACGTAAACACATTTTTCCTATATTGGTAGGTCGAACTCTTATGGGGGAAGTGCAGGTTTCATGAAATGAACTCAGAATTTCAAGTTATAATGAAATTTTCATTTCATATTAGTTTGTCATGATTTCTTCACGTAAACACATTTTCCTATATTGGTAGGTCGAACTCTTATAAGGGAAGCGCAGGTTTCATGAAATGAACTCAGAATTTCAAGTTATAATGAAATCTTCATTTCGTGTTAGTTTGTCATGATTTCTTCACGTAAACACATTTTCCTATAATGGTAGGTCGAACTCTTATAGGGGAAGCGCAGGTTTCATGAGATGAACTCAGAATTTCATGTTATAATGAAATCTTCATTTCGTGTTAGTTTGTCATGATTTCTTCACGAAAACACATTTTCCTATAATGGTAGGTCGAACTCTTATAGGGGAAGCGCAGGTTTCATGAAATGAAGTCAGAATTTCAAGTTATAATGAAATCTTCATTTCGTGTTAGTTTGTCATGATTTCTTCACGAAAACACATTTTCCTATAATGGTAGGTCGAACTCTTATAGGGGAAGCGCAGGTTTCATGAGATGAACTCAGAATTTCATGTTATAATGAAATCTTCATTTCGTGTTAGTTTGTCATGATTTCTTCACGAAAACACATTTTCCTATAATGGTAGGTCGAACTCTTATAGGGGAAGCGCAGGTTTCATGAAATGAACTCAGAATTTCAAGTTATAATGAAATCTTCATTTCGTGTTAGTTTCTTATGATTTCTTCACGAAAACACATTTTCCTATAATGGTAGGTCGAACTCTTATAGTGGAAGCGCAGGTTTCATGAAATGAAGTCAGAATTTCAAGTTATAATGAAATCTTCATTTCGTGTTAGTTTGTCATGATTTCTTCACGAAAACACAATTTCCTACAATGGTAGGTCGAACTCTTATAGGGGAAGCGCAGGTTTCATGAGATGAACTCAGAATTTCGTGTTATAATGAAATCTTCATTTCGTGTTAGTTTGTCATGATTTCTTCACGAAAACACATTTTCCTATAATAGTAGGTCGAACTCTTACGGGGGAAGCGCAGGTTTCATGAAATGAACTCAGAATATCAAGTTATAATGAAATCTTCATTTCGTGTTAGTTTGTCATGATTTCTTCACGTAAACACATTTTCCTATAATGGTAGGTCGAACTCTTATAAGGGAAGCACAGGTTTCATGAAATGAACTCAGAATTTCAAGTTATAATGAAATCTTCATTTCGTGTTAGTTTGTCATGATTTCTTCACGAAAACACAATTTCCTACAATGGTAGGTCGAACTCTTATAGGGGAAGCGCAGGTTTCATGAAATGAACTCAGAATTTCAAGTTATAATGAAATTTTCATTTCATATTAGTTTGTCATGATTTCTTCACGTAAACACATTTTCCTATATTGGTAGGTCGAACTCTTATAAGGGAAGCGCAGGTTTCATGAAATGAACTCAGAATTTCAAGTTATAATGAAATCTTCATTTCGTGTTATTTTCTTATGATTTCTTCACGAAAACACATTTTCCTATAAAGGTAGGTCGATCTCTTATAGGGGAAGCGCAGGTTTCATGAAATGAACTCAGAATTTCAAGTTATAATGAAATTTTCATTTCATATTAGTTTGTCATGATTTCTTCACGTAAACACATTTTCCTATATTGGTAGGTCGAACTCTTATGGGAGAAGCGCAGGTTTCATGAAATGAACTCAGAATTTCAAGTTATAATGAAATTTTCATTTCATATTAGTTTGTCATGATAACTTCACGTAAACACATTTTCTTATAAAGGTCGGTCGATCTCTCATAGGGGAAGCGCAGGTTTCATGAAATGAACTCAGAATTTCAAGTTATAATGAAATTTTCATTTCATATTAGTTTGTCATGATTTCTTCACGTAAACACATTTTCCTATATTGGTAGGTCGAACTCTTATAAGGGAAGCGCAGGTTTCATGAAATGAACTCAGAATTTCAAGTTATAATGAAATCTTCATTTCGTGTTAGTTTGTCATGATTTCTTCACGTAAACACATTTTTCCTATATTGGTAGGTCGAACTCTTATGGGGGAAGTGCAGGTTTCATGAAATGAACTCAGAATTTCAAGTTATAATGAAATTTTCATTTCATATTAGTTTGTCATGATTTCTTCACGTAAACACATTTTCCTATATTGGTAGGTCGAACTCTTATAAGGGAAGCGCAGGTTTCATGAAATGAACTCAGAATTTCAAGTTATAATGAAATCTTCATTTCGTGTTAGTTTGTCATGATTTCTTCACGTAAACACATTTTCCTATAATGGTAGGTCGAACTCTTATAGGGGAAGCGCAGGTTTCATGAAATGAAGTCAGAATTTCAAGTTATAATGAAATCTTCATTTCGTGTTAGTTTGTCATGATTTCTTCACGAAAACACATTTTCCTATATTGGTAGGTCGAACTCTTATAAGGGAAACGCAGGTTTCATGAAATGAACTCAGAATTTCAAGTTATAATGAAATCTTCATTTCGTGTTAGTTTGTCATGATTTCTTCACGTAAACACATTTTCCTATATTGGTAGGTCGAACTCTTATGGGAGAAGCGCAGGTTTCATGAAATGAACTCAGAATTTCAAGTTATAATGAAATTTTCATTTCATATTAGTTTGTCATGATAACTTCACGTAAACACATTTTCTTATAAAGGTCGGTCGATCTCTCATAGGGGAAGCGCAGGTTTCATGAAATGAACTCAGAATTTCAAGTTATAATGAAATTTTCATTTCATATTAGTTTGTCATGATTTCTTCACGTAAACACATTTTCCTATATTGGTAGGTCGAACTCTTATAAGGGAAGCGCAGGTTTCATGAAATGAACTCAGAATTTCAAGTTATAATGAAATCTTCATTTCGTGTTAGTTTGTCATGATTTCTTCACGTAAACACATTTTTCCTATATTGGTAGGTCGAACTCTTATGGGGGAAGTGCAGGTTTCATGAAATGAACTCAGAATTTCAAGTTATAATGAAATTTTCATTTCATATTAGTTTGTCATGATTTCTTCACGTAAACACATTTTCCTATATTGGTAGGTCGAACTCTTATAAGGGAAGCGCAGGTTTCATGAAATGAACTCAGAATTTCAAGTTATAATGAAATCTTCATTTCGTGTTAGTTTGTCATGATTTCTTCACGTAAACACATTTTCCTATAATGGTAGGTCGAACTCTTATAGGGGAAGCGCAGGTTTCATGAAATGAAGTCAGAATTTCAAGTTATAATGAAATCTTCATTTCGTGTTAGTTTGTCATGATTTCTTCACGAAAACACATTTTCCTATATTGGTAGGTCGAACTCTTATAAGGGAAACGCAGGTTTCATGAAATGAACTCAGAATTTCAAGTTATAATGAAATCTTCATTTCGTGTTAGTTTGTCATGATTTCTTCACGTAAACACATTTTTCCTATATTGGTAGGTCGAACTCTTATGGGGGAAGTGCAGGTTTCATGAAATGAACTCAGAATTTCAAGTTATAATGAAATCTTCATTTCGTGTTAGTTTGTCATGATTTCTTCACTTAAACACATTTTCCTATAATGGTAGGTCGAACTCTTATAGGGGAAGCGCAGGTTTCATGAGATGAACTCAGAATTTCATGTTATAATGAAATCTTCATTTCGTGTTAGTTTGTCATGATTTCTTCACGAAAACACATTTTCCTATAATAGTAGGTCGAACTCTTACGGGGGAAGCGCAGGTTTCATGAAATGAACTCAGAATATCAAGTTATAATGAAATCTTCATTTCGTGTTAGTTTGTCATGATTTCTTCACGTAAACACATTTTCCTATAATGGTAGGTCGAACTCTTATAAGGGAAGCACAGGTTTCATGAAATGAACTCAGAATTTCAAGTTATAATGAAATCTTCATTTCGTGTTAGTTTGTCATGATTTCTTCACGTAAACACATTTTTCCTATATTGGTAGGTCGAACTCTTATGGGGGAAGTGCAGGTTTCATGAAATGAACTCAGAATTTGAAGTTATAATGAAATCTTCTTTTCGTGTTAGTTTGTCATGATTTCTTCACGTAAACAAATTTTCCTATAATGGTAGGTCGAACTCTTATAGGGGAAGCGCAGGTTTCATGAGATGAACTCAGAATTTCATGTTATAATGAAATCTTCATTTCGTGTTAGTTTGTCATGATTTCTTCACGAAAACACATTTTCCTATAATGGTAGGTCGAACTCTTATAGGGGAAGCGCAGGTTTCATGAGATGAACTCAGAATTTCATGTTATAATGAAATCTTCATTTCGTGTTAGTTTGTCATGATTTCTTCACGAAAACACATTTTCCTATAATGGTAGGTCGAACTCTTATAGGGGAAGCGCAGGTTTCATGAAATGAACTCAGAATTTCAAGTTATAATGAAATCTTCATTTCGTGTTAGTTTCTTATGATTTCTTCACGAAAACACATTTTCCTATAATGGTAGGTCGAACTCTTATAGTGGAAGCGCAGGTTTCATGAAATGAAGTCAGAATTTCAAGTTATAATGAAATCTTCATTTCGTGTTAGTTTGTCATGATTTCTTCACGAAAACACATTTTCCTACAATGGTAGGTCGAACTCTTATAGGGGAAGCGCAGGTTTCATGAGATGAACTCAGAATTTCGTGTTATAATGAAATCTTCATTTCGTGTTAGTTTGTCATGATTTCTTCACGAAAACACATTTTCCTATAATAGTAGGTCGAACTCTTACGGGGGAAGCGCAGGTTTCATGAAATGAACTCAGAATATCAAGTTATAATGAAATCTTCATTTCGTGTTAGTTTGTCATGATTTCTTCACGTAAACACATTTTCCTATAATGGTAGGTCGAACTCTTATAAGGGAAGCACAGGTTTCATGAAATGAACTCAGAATTTCAAGTTATAATGAAATCTTCATTTCGTGTTAGTTTGTCATGATTTCTTCACGTAAACACATTTTTCCTATATTGGTAGGTCGAACTCTTATGGGGGAAGTGCAGGTTTCATGAAATGAACTCAGAATTTGAAGTTATAATGAAATCTTCTTTTCGTGTTAGTTTGTCATGATTTCTTCACGTAAACAAATTTTCCTATAATGGTAGGTCGAACTCTTATAGGGAAAGCGCAGGTTTCATGAGATGAACTCAGAATTTCATGTTATAATGAAATCTTCATTTCGTGTTAGTTTGTCATGATTTCTTCACGAAAACACATTTTCCTATAATGGTAGGTCGAACTCTTATAGGGGAAGCGCAGGTTTCATGAAATGAAGTCAGAATTTCAAGTTATAATGAAATCTTCATTTCGTGTTAGTTTGTCATGATTTCTTCACGAAAACACATTTTCCTATAATGGTAGGTCGAACTCTTATAGGGGAAGCGCAGGTTTCATGAGATGAACTCAGAATTTCATGTTATAATGAAATCTTCATTTCGTGTTAGTTTGTCATGATTTCTTCACGAAAACACATTTTCCTATAATGGTAGGTCGAACTCTTATAGGGGAAGCGCAGGTTTCATGAAATGAAGTCAGAATTTCAAGTTATAATGAAATTTCATTTCGTGTTAGTTTGTCATGATTTCTTCACGAAAACACAATTTCCTACAATGGTAGGTCGAACTCTTATAGGGGAAGCGCAGGTTTCATGAAATGAACTCAGAATTTCAAGTTATAATGAAATTTTCATTTCATATTAGTTTGTCATGATTTCTTCACGTAAACACATTTTTCCTATATTGGTAGGTCGAACTCTTATGGGGGAAGTGCAGGTTTCATGAAATTAACTCAGAATTTGAAGTTATAATGAAATCTTCTTTTCGTGTTAGTTTGTCATGATTTCTTCACGTAAACAAATTTTCCTATAATGGTAGGTCGAACTCTTATAGGGGAAGCGCAGGTTTCATGAGATGAACTCAGAATTTCATGTTATAATGAAATCTTCATTTCGTGTTAGTTTGTCATGATTTCTTCACGAAAACACATTTTCCTATAATGGTAGGTCGAACTCTTATAGGGGAAGCGCAGGTTTCATGAGATGAACTCAGAATTTCGTGTTATACTGAAATCTTCATTTCGTGTTAGTTTGTCATGATTTCTTCACGAAAACACATTTTCCTATAATAGTAGGTCGAACTCTTACGGGGGAAGCGCAGGTTTCATGAAATGAACTCAGAATATCAAGTTATAATGAAATCTTCATTTCGTGTTAGTTTGTCATGATTTCTTCACGTAAACACATTTTCCTATAATGGTAGGTCGAACTCTTATAAGGGAAGCACAGGTTTCATGAAATGAACTCAGAATTTCAAGTTATAATGAAATCTTCATTTCGTGTTAGTTTGTCATGATTTCTTCACGAAAACACATTTTCCTATAATGGTAGGTCGAACTCTTATAGGGGAAGCGCAGGTTTCATGAAATGAAGTCAGAATTTCAAGTTATAATGAAATCTTCATTTCGTGTTAGTTTGTCATGATTTCTTCACGAAAACACATTTTCCTATAATGGTAGGTCGAACTCTTATAGGGGAAGCGCAGGTTTCATGAGATGAACTCAGAATTTCATGTTATAATGAAATCTTCATTTCGTGTTAGTTTGTCATGATTTCTTCACGAAAACACATTTTCCTATAATGGTAGGTCGAACTCTTATAGGGGAAGCGCAGGTTTCATGAAATGAACTCAGAATTTCAAGTTATAATGAAATCTTCATTTCGTGTTAGTTTCTTATGATTTCTTCACGAAAACACATTTTCCTATAAAGGTAGGTCGATCTCTTATAGGGGAAGCGCAGGTTTCATGAAATGAACTCAGAATTTCAAGTTATAATGAAATTTTCATTTCATATTAGTTTGTCATGATTTCTTCACGTAAACACATTTTCCTATATTGGTAGGTCGAACTCTTATGGGAGAAGCGCAGGTTTCATGAAATGAACTCAGAATTTCAAGTTATAATGAAATTTTCATTTCATATTAGTTTGTCATGATTTCTTCACGTAAACACATTTTCTTATAAAGGTCGGTCGATCTCTTATAGGGGAAGCGCAGGTTTCATGAAATGAACTCAGAATTTCAAGTTATAATGAAATTTTTATTTCATATTAGTTTGTCATGATTTCTTCACGTAAACACATTTTCCTATATTGGTAGGTCGAACTCTTATAAGGGAAGCGCAGGTTTCATGAAATGAACTCAGAATTTCAAGTTATAATGAAATCTTCATTTCGTGTTAGTTTGTCATGATTTCTTCACGTAAACACATTTTTGCTATATTGGTAGGTCGAACTCTTATGGGGGAAGTGCAGGTTTCATGAAATGAACTCAGAATTTGAAGTTATAATGAAATCTTCATTTCGTGTTAGTTTGTCATGATTTCTTCACGTAAACACATTTTCCTATAATGGTAGGTCGAACTCTTATAGGGGAAGCGCAGGTTTCATGAGATGAACTCAGAATTTCATGTTATAATGAAATCTTCATTTCGTGTTAGTTTGTCATGATTTCTTCACGAAAACACATTTTCCTATAATGGTAGGTCGAACTCTTATAGGGGAAGCGCAGGTTTCATGAGATGAAGTCAGAATTTCAAGTTATAATGAAATCTTCATTTCGTGTTAGTTTGTCATGATTTCCTCACGAAAACACATTTTCCTATAATGGTAGGTCGAACTCTTATAGGGGAAGCGCAGGTTTCATGAGATGAAGTCAGAATTTCATGTTATAATGAAATCTTCATTTCGTGTTAGTTTGTCATGATTTCTTCACGAAAACACATTTTCCTATAATGGTAGGTCGAACTCTTATAGGGGAAGCGCAGGTTTCATGAAATGAAGTCAGAATTTCAAGTTATAATGAAATCTTCATTTCGTGTTTGTCATGATTTCTTCACGAAAACACATTTTCCTATAATGGTAGGTCGAACTCTTATAGGGGAAGCGCAGGTTTCATGAAATGAAGTCAGAATTTCAAGTTATAATGAAATCTTCATTTCGTGTTAGTTTGTCATGATTTCTTCACGAAAACACATTTTCCTATAATGGTAGGTCGAACTCTTATAGGGGAAGCGCAGGTTTCATGAAATGAACTCAGAATTTCAAGTCATAATGAAATCTTCATTTCGTGTTAGTTTGTCATGATTTCTTCACGTAAACACATTTTCCTATAATGGTAGGTCGAACTCTTATAGGGGAAGCGCAGGTTTCATGAAATGAACTCAGAATTTCAAGTTATAATGAAATCTTCATTTCGTGTTAGTTTCTTAAGATTTCTTCAAAAAAACACATTTTCCTGTAAAGGTAGGTCGAACTCTTATAGGGGAAGCGCAGGTTTCATGAAATGAACTCAGAATTTCAAGTTATAATGAAATCTTCATTTCGTGTTAGTTTCTTAAGATTTCTTCAAAAAAACACATTTTCCTGTAAAGGTAGGTCGATCTCTTATAGGGGAAGCGCAGGTTTCATGAAATGAAGTCAGAATTTCAAGTTATAATGAAATTTTCATTTCATATTAGTTTGTCATGATTTCTTCACGTAAACACATTTTCCTATATTGGTAGGTCGAACTCTTATGGGAGAAGCGCAGGTTTCATGAAATGAACTCAGAATTTCAAGTTATAATGAAATTTTCATTTCATATTAGTTTGTCATGATTTCTTCACGTAAACACATTTTCTTATAAAGGTCGGTCGATCTCTTATAAGGGAAGCGCAGGTTTCATGAAATGAACTCAGAATTTCAAGTTATAATGAAATCTTCATTTCGTGTTAGTTTGTCATGATTTCTTCACGTAAACACATTTTTCCTATATTGGTTGGTCGAACTCTTATGGGGGAAGTGCAGGTTTCATGAAATGAACTCAGAATTTCAAGTTATAATGAAATTTTCATTTCATATTAGTTTGTCATGATTTCTTCACGTAAACACATTTTCCTATATTGGTAGGTCGAACTCTTATAGGGGAAGCGCAGGTTTCATGAAATGAAGTCAGAATTTCAAGTTATAATGAAATCTTCATTTCGTGTTAGTTTGTCATGATTTCTTCACGAAAACACATTTTCCTATAATGGTAGGTCGAACTCTTATAGGGGAAGCGCAGGTTTCATGAAATGAACTCAGAATTTCAAGTCATAATGAAATCTTCATTTCGTGTTAGTTTGTCATGATTTCTTCACGTAAACACATTTTCCTATAATGGTAGGTCGAACTCTTATGGGGGAAGCGCAGGTTTCATGAAATGAACTCAGAATTTCAAGTTATAATGAAATCTTCATTTCGTATTAGTTTGTCATGATTTCTTCACGTAAACACATTTTCCTATAATGGTAGGTCGAACTCTTATGGGGGAAGCGCAGGTTTCATGAAATGAACTCAGAATTTCAAGTTATAATGAAATCTTCATTTCGTGTTAGTTTGTCATGATTTCTTCACGTAAACACATTTTCCTATAATGGTAGGTCGAACTCTTATGGGGGAAGCGCAGGTTTCTTGAAATGAACTCAGAAGTTCAAGTTATAATGAAATCTTCATTTCGTGTTAGTTTCTTATGATTTCTTCACGAAAACACATTTTCCTGTAAAGGTAGGTCGATCTCTTATAGGGGAAGCGCAGGTTTCATGAAATGAACTCAGAATTTCAAGTTATAATGAAATTTTCATTTCATATTAGTTTGTCATGATTTCTTCACGAAAACACATTTTCCTATAATGGTAGGTCGAACTCTTATAGGGGAAGCGCAGGTTTCATGAGATGAACTCAGAATTTCATGTTATAATGAAATCTTCATTTCGTGTTAGTTTGTCATGATTTCTTCACGAAAACACATTTTCCTATAATGGTAGGTCGAACTCTTATAGGTGAAGCGCAGGTTTCATGAAATGAACTCAGAATTTCAAGTTATAATGAAATCTTCATTTTGTATTAGTCTGTTAGGATTTCTTCACGAAAACACATTTTCCTATAATGGTAGGTCGAACTCTTATAGGGGAAGCGCAGGTTTCATGAAATGAACTCAGAATTTCAAGTTATAATGAAATCTTCATTTCGTGTTAGTTTGTCATGATTTCTTCACGTAAACACATTTTCCTATAATGGTAGGTCGAACTCTTATGGGGGAAGCGCAGGTTTCTTGAAATGAACTCAGAAGTTCAAGTTATAATGAAATCTTCATTTCGTGTTAGTTTCTTATGATTTCTTCACGAAAACACATTTTCCTATAAAGGTCGGTCGAACTCTTATGGGGGAAGCGCAGGTTTCATGAAATGAACTCAGAATTTCAAGTTATAATGAAATCTTCATTTCGTGTTAGTTTGTCATGATTTCTTCACGAAAACACATTTTCCTATAATGGTAGGTCGAACTCTTACGGGGGAAGCGCAGGTTTCATGAAATGAACTCAGAATATCAAGTTATAATGAAATCTTCATTTCGTGTTAGTTTGTCATGATTTCTTCACGAAAACACATTTTCCTATAATGGTAGGTCGAACTCTTATAGGGTAAGCGCAGGTTTCATGAAATGAAGTCAGAATTTCAAGTCATAATGAAATCTTCATTTCGTGTTAGTTTGTCATGATTTCTTCACGAAAACACATTTTCCTATAATGGTAGGTCGAACTCTTATAGGGGAAGCGCAGGTTTCATGAAATGAACTCAGAATTTCAAGTCATAATGAAATCTTCATTTCGTGTTAGTTTGTCAGGATTTCTTCACGTAAACACATTTTCCTATAATGGTAGGTCGAACTCTTATAGGGGAAGCGCAGGTTTCATGAAATGTACTCAGAATTTCAAGTTATAATGAAATCTTCATTTCGTATTAGTTTGTCATGATTTCTTCACGTAAACACATTTTCCTATAATGGTAGGTCGAACTCTTATAGGGGAAGCGCAGGTTTCATGAAATGAACTCAGAATTTCAAGTTATAATGAAATCTTCATTTCGTGTTAGTTTCTTAAGATTTCTTCACGAAAACACATTTTCCTGTAAAGGTAGGGCGATCTCTTATAGGGGAAGCGCAGGTTTCATGAAATGAAGTCAGAATTTCAAGTTATAATGAAATTTTCATTTCATATTAGTTTGTCATGATTTCTTCACGTAAACACATTTTCCTATATTGGTAGGTCGAACTCTTATGGGAGAAGCGCAGGTTTCATGAAATGAACTCAGAATTTCAAGTTATAATGAAATTTTCATTACATATTAGTTTGTCATGATTTCTTCACGTAAACACATTTTCTTATAAAGGTCGGTCGATCTCTTATAAGGGAAGCGCAGGTTTCATGAAATGAACTCAGAATTTCAAGTTATAATGAAATCTTCATTTCGTGTTAGTTTGTCATGATTTCTTCACGTAAACACATTTTTCCTATATTGGTAGGTCGAACTCTTATGGGGGAAGTGCAGGTTTCATGAAATGAACTCAGAATTTCAAGTTATAATGAAATTTTCATTTCATATTAGTTTGTCATGATTTCTTCACGTAAACACATTTTCCTATATTGGTAGGTCGAACTCTTATAGGGGAAGCGCAGGTTTCATGAAATGAACTCAGAATTTCAAGTTATAATGAAATCTTCATTTCGTGTTAGTTTGTCATGATTTCTTCACGTAAACACATTTTCCTATAATGGTAGGTCGAACTCTTATGGGGGAAGCGCAGGTTTCTTGAAATGAACTCAGAAGTTCAAGTTATAATGAAATCTTCATTTCGTGTTAGTTTCTTATGATTTCTTCACGAAAACACATTTTCCTATAAAGGTCGTTCGAACTCTTATGGGGGAAGCGCAGGTTTCATGAAATGAACTCAGAATTTCAAGTTATAATGAAATCTTCATTTCGTGTTAGTTTGTCATGATTTCTTCACGTAAACACATTTTCCTATAATGGTAGGTCGAACTCTTATGGGGGAAGCGCAGGTTTCTTGAAATGAACTCAGAAGTTCAAGTTATAATGAAATCTTCATTTCGTGTTAGTTTCTTATGATTTCTTCACGAAAACACATTTTCCTATAAAGGTCGGTCGAACTCTTATGGGGGAAGCGCAGGTTTCATGAAATGAACTCAGAATTTCAAGTTATAATGAAATCTTCATTTCGTGTTAGTTTGTCATGATTTCTTCACGAAAACACATTTTCCTATAATGGTAGGTCGAACTCTTACGGGGGAAGCGCAGGTTTCATGAAATGAACTCAGAATATCAAGTTATAATGAAATCTTCATTTCGTGTTAGTTTGTCATGATTTCTTCACGAAAACACATTTTCCTATAATGGTAGGTCGAACTCTTATAGGGGAAGCGCAGGTTTCATGAAATGAAGTCAGAATTTCAAGTTATAATGAAATCTTCATTTCGTGTTAGTTTGTCATGATTTCTTCACGAAAACACATTTTCCTATAATGGTAGGTCGAACTCTTATAGGGGAAGCGCAGGTTTCATGAAATGAACTCAGAATTTCAAGTCATAATGAAATCTTCATTTCGTGTTAGTTTGTCATGATTTCTTCACGTAAACACATTTTCCTATAATGGTAGGTCGAACTCTTATAGGGGAAGCGCAGGTTTCATGAAATGAACTCAGAATTTCAAGTTATAATGAAATCTTCATTTCGTATTAGTTTGTCATGATTTCTTCACGTAAACACATTTTCCTATAATGGTAGGTCGAACTCTTATAGGGGAAGCGCAGGTTTCATGAAATGAACTCAGAATTTCAAGTTATAATGAAATCTTCATTTCGTGTTAGTTTCTTAAGATTTCTTCACGAAAACACATTTTCCTGTAAAGGTAGGTCGATCTCTTATAGGGGAAGCGCAGGTTTCATGAAATGAACTCAGGATTTCAAGTTATAATGAAATTTTCATTTCATATTAGTTTGTCATGATTTCTTCACGTAAACACATTTTCCTATATTGGTAGGTCGAACTCTTATGGGAGAAGCGCAGGTTTCATGAAATGAACTCAGGATTTCAAGTTATAATGAAATTTTCATTTCATATTAGTTTGTCATGATTTCTTCACGTAAACACATTTTCTTATAAAGGTCGGTCGATCTCTTATAAGGGAAGCGCAGGTTTCATGAAATGAACTCAGAATTTCAAGTTATAATGAAATCTTCATTTCGTGTTAGTTTGTCATGATTTCTTCACGTAAACACATTTTTCCTATATTGGTAGGTCGAACTCTTATGGGGGAAGTGCAGGTTTCATGAAATGAACTCAGAATTTCAAGTTATAATGAAATTTTCATTTCATATTAGTTTGTCATGATTTCTTCACGTAAACACATTTTCCTATATTGGTAGGTCGAACTCTTATAGGGGAAGCGCAGGTTTCATGAAATGAACTCAGAATTTCAAGTTATAATGAAATCTTCATTTCGTGTTAGTTTGTCATGATTTCTTCACGTAAACACATTTTCCTATAATGGTAGGTCGAACTCTTATGGGGGAAGCGCAGGTTTCTTGAAATGAACTCAGAAGTTCAAGTTATAATGAAATCTTCATTTCGTGTTAGTTTCTTATGATTTCTTCACGAAAACACATTTTCCTATAAAGGTCGGTCGAACTCTTATGGGGGAAGCGCAGGTTTCATGAAATGAACTCAGAATTTCAAGTTATAATGAAATCTTCATTTCGTGTTAGTTTGTCATGATTTCTTCACGTAAACACATTTTCCTATAATGGTAGGTCGAACTCTTATGGGGGAAGCGCAGGTTTCTTGAAATGAACTCAGAAGTTCAAGTTATAATGAAATCTTCATTTCGTGTTAGTTTCTTATGATTTCTTCACGAAAACACATTTTCCTATAAAGGTCGGTCGAACTCTTATGGGGGAAGCGCAGGTTTCATGAAATGAACTCAGAATTTCAAGTTATAATGAAATCTTCATTTCGTGTTAGTTTGTCATGATTTCTTCACGAAAACACATTTTCCTATAATGGTAGGTCGAACTCTTACGGGGGAAGCGCAGGTTTCATGAAATGAACTCAGAATATCAAGTTATAATGAAATCTTCATTTCGTGTTAGTTTGTCATGATTTCTTCACGAAAACACATTTTCCTATAATGGTAGGTCGAACTCTTATAGGGGAAGCGCAGGTTTCATGAAATGAAGTCAGAATTTCAAGTTATAATGAAATCTTCATTTCGTGTTAGTTTGTCATGATTTCTTCACGAAAACACATTTTCCTATAATGGTAGGTCGAACTCTTATAGGGGAAGCGCAGGTTTCATGAAATGAACTCAGAATTTCAAGTCATAATGAAATCTTCATTTCGTGTTAGTTTGTCATGATTTCTTCACGTAAACACATTTTCCTATAATGGTAGGTCGAACTCTTATAGGGGAAGCGCAGGTTTCATGAAATGAACTCAGAATTTCAAGTTATAATGAAATCTTCATTTCGTATTAGTTTGTCATGATTTCTTCACGTAAACACATTTTCCTATAATGGTAGGTCGAACTCTTATAGGGGAAGCGCAGGTTTCATGAAATGAACTCAGAATTTCAAGTTATAATGAAATCTTCATTTCGTGTTAGTTTCTTAAGATTTCTTCACGAAAACACATTTTCCTGTAAAGGTAGGTCGATCTCTTATAGGGGAAGCGCAGGTTTCATGAAATGAACTCAGGATTTCAAGTTATAATGAAATTTTCATTTCATATTAGTTTGTCATGATTTCTTCACGTAAACACATTTTCCTATATTGGTAGGTCGAACTCTTATGGGAGAAGCGCAGGTTTCATGAAATGAACTCAGGATTTCAAGTTATAATGAAATTTTCATTTCATATTAGTTTGTCATGATTTCTTCACGTAAACACATTTTCTTATAAAGGTCGGTCGATCTCTTATAAGGGAAGCGCAGGTTTCATGAAATGAACTCAGAATTTCAAGTTATAATGAAATCTTCATTTCGTGTTAGTTTGTCATGATTTCTTCACGAAAACACATTTTCCTGTAAAGGTAGGTCGATCTCTTATAGGGGAAGCGCAGGTTTCATGAAATGAACTCAGAATTTCAAGTTATAATGAAATCTTCATTTCGTGTTAGTTTCTTATGATTTCTTCACGAAAACACATTTTCCTGTAAAGGTAGGTCGATCTCTTATAGGGGAAGCGCAGGTTTCATGAAATGAACTCAGAATTTCAAGTTATAATGAAATTTTCATTTCATATTAGTTTGTCATGATTTCTTCACGAAAACACATTTTCCTATAATGGTAGGTCGAACTCTTATAGGCGAAGCGCAGGTTTCATGAAATGAACTCAGAATTTCAAGTTATAATGAAATCTTCATTTTGTTTTAGTCTGTCATGATTTCTTCACGAAAACACATTTTCCTATAATGGTAGGTCGAACTCTTATAGGGGAAGCGCAGGTTTCATGAAATGAACTCAGAATTTCAAGTTATAATGAAATTTTCATTTCATACTAGTTTGTCATGATTTCTTCACGTAAACACATTTTCCTATAATGGTAGGTCGAACTCTTATAGGGGAAGCGCAGGTTTCATGAGATGAACTCAGAATTTCATGTTATAATGAAATCTTCATTTCGTGTTAGTTTGTCATGATTTCTTCACGAAAACACATTTTCCTATAATGGTAGGTCGAACTCTTATAGGCGAAGCGCAGGTTTCATGAAATGAACTCAGAATTTCAAGTTATAATGAAATCTTCATTTTGTATTAGTCTGTTATGATTTCTTCACGAAAACACATTTTCCTATAATGGTAGGTCGAACTCTTATAGGGGAAGCGCAGGTTTCATGAAATGAACTCAGAATTTCAAGTTATAATGAAATCTTCATTTCGTGTTAGTTTGTCATGATTTCTTCACGTAAACACATTTTCCTATAATGGTAGGTCGAACTCTTATGGGGGAAGCGCAGGTTTCATGAAATGAACTCAGAAGTTCAAGTTATAATGAAATCTTCATTTCGTGTTAGTTTCTTATGATTTCTTCACGAAAACACATTTTCCTATAAAGGTCGGTCGAACTCTTACGGGGGAAGCGCAGGTTTCATGAAATGAACTCAGAATTTCAAGTTATAATGAAATCTTCATTTCGTGTTAGTTTGTCATGATTTCTTCACGAAAACACATTTTCCTATAATGGTAGGTCGAACTCTTACGGGGGAAGCGCAGGTTTCATGAAATGAACTCAGAATATCAAGTTATAATGAAATCTTCATTTCGTGTTAGTTTGTCATGATTTCTTCACGAAAACACATTTTCCTATAATGGTAGGTCGAACTCTTATAGGGGAAGCGCAGGTTTCATGAAATGAAGTCAGAATTTCAAGTTATAATGAAATCTTCATTTCGTGTTAGTTTGTCATGATTTCTTCACGAAAACACATTTTCCTATAATGGTAGGTCGAACTCTTATAGGGGAAGCGCAGGTTTCATGAAATGAACTCAGAATTTCAAGTTATAATGAAATTTTCATTTCATATTAGTTTGTCATGATTTCTTCACGTTAACACATTTTCCTATATTGGTAGGTCGAACTCTTATGGGAGAAGCGCAGGTTTCATGAAATGAACTCAGAATTTCAAGTTATAATGAAATTTTCATTTCATATTAGTTTGTCATGATTTCTTCACGTAAACACATTTTCCTATAAAGGTAGGTCGATCTCATATAGGGGAAGCGCAGGTTTCATGAAATGAACTCAGAATTTCAAGTTATAATGAAATTTTCATTTCATATTAGTTTGTCATGATTTCTTCACGTAAACACATTTTCCTATATTGGTAGGTCGAACTCTTATGGGAGAAGCGCAGCTTTCATGAAATGAACTCAGAAGTTCAAGTTATAATGAAATCATCATTTCGTGTTAGTTTCTTATGATTTCTTCACGAAAACACATTTTCCTATAAAGGTCGGTCGAACTCTTATGGGGGAAGCGCAGGTTTCATGAAATGAACTCAGAATTTCAAGTTATAATGAAATCTTCATTTCGTGTTAGTTTGTCATGATTTCTTCACGAAAACACATTTTCCTATAATGGTAAGTCGAACTCTTATGGGGGAAGTGCAGGTTTCATGAAATGAACTCAGAATTTCAAGTTATAATGAAATCTTCATTTCGTGTTAGTTTGTTATGATTTCTTCACGTAAACACATTTTCCTATAATGGTTGGTCGAACTCTGATAGGGGAAGCGCAGGTTTCATGAAATGAACTCAGAATTTCAAGTTATAATGAAATCTTCATTTCGTGTTAGTTTCTTATGATTTCTTCACGAAAACACATTTTCCTGTAAAGGTAGGTCGATCTCTTATAGGGGAAGCGCAGGTTTCATGAAATGAACTCAGAATTTCAAGTTATAATGAAATTTTCATTTCATATTAGTTTGTCATGATTTCTTCACGTAAACACATTTTCCTATATTGGTAGGTCGAACTCTTATGGGAGAAGCGCAGGTTTCATGAAATGAACTCAGAATTTCAAGTTATAATGAAATTTTCATTTCATATTAGTTTGTCATGATTTCTTCACGTAAACACATTTTCTTATAAAGGTCGGTCGATCTCTTATAGGGGAAGCGCAGGTTTCATGAAATGAACTCAGAATTTCAAGTTATAATGAAATTTTCATTTCATATTAGTTTGTCATGATTTCTTCACGTTAACACATTTTCCTATATTGGTAGGTCGAACTCTTATGGGAGAAGCGCAGGTTTCATGAAATGAACTCAGAATTTCAAGTTATAATGAAATTTTCATTTCATATTAGTTTGTCATGATTTCTTCACGTAAACACATTTTCCTATAAAGGTAGGTCGATCTCTTATAGGGGAAGCGCAGGTTTCATGAAATGAACTCAGAATTTCAAGTTATAATGAAATTTTCATTTCATATTAGTTTGTCATGATTTCTTCACGTAAACACATTTTCTTATAAAGGTCGGTCGATCTCTTATAGGGGAAGCGCAGGTTTCATGAAATGAACTCAGAATTTCAAGTTATAATGAAATCTTCATTTCGTGTTAGTTTGTCATGATTTCTTCACGTAAACACATTTTCCTATAATGGTAGGTCGAACTCTTATAGGGGAAGCGCAGGTTTCATGAGATGAACTCAGAATTTCATGTTATAATGAAATCTTCATTTCGTGTTAGTTTCTTATGATTTCTTCACGAAAACACATTTTCCTGTAAAGGTAGGTCGATCTCTTATAGGGGAAGCGCAGGTTTCATGAAATGAACTCAGAATTTCAAGTTATAATGAAATCTTCATTTCGTGTTAGTTTCTTATGATTTCTTCACGAAAACACATTTTCCTGTAAAGGTAGGTCGATCTCTTATAGGGGAAGCGCAGGTTTCATGAAATGAACTCAGAATTTCAAGTTATAATGAAATCTTCATTTCGTGTTAGTTTCTTATGATTTCTTCACGAAAACACATTTTCCTGTAAAGGTAGGTCGATCTCTTATAGGGGAAGCGCAGGTTTCATGAAATGAACTCAGAATTTCAAGTTATAATGAAATTTTCATTTCATATTAGTTTGTCATGATTTCTTCACGAAAACACATTTTCCTATAATGGTAGGTCGAACTCTTATAGGCGAAGCGCAGGTTTCATGAAATGAACTCAGAATTTCAAGTTATAATGAAATCTTCATTTTGTTTTAGTCTGTCATGATTTCTTCACGAAAACACATTTTCCTATAATGGTAGGTCGAACTCTTATAGGGGAAGCGCAGGTTTCATGAAATGAACTCAGAATTTCAAGTTATAATGAAATTTTCATTTCATACTAGTTTGTCATGATTTCTTCACGTAAACACATTTTCCTATAATGGTAGGTCGAACTCTTATAGGGGAAGCGCAGGTTTCATGAGATGAACTCAGAATTTCATGTTATAATGAAATCTTCATTTCGTGTTAGTTTGTCATGATTTCTTCACGAAAACACATTTTCCTATAATGGTAGGTCGAACTCTTATAGGCGAAGCGCAGGTTTCATGAAATGAACTCAGAATTTCAAGTTATAATGAAATCTTCATTTTGTATTAGTCTGTTATGATTTCTTCACGAAAACACATTTTCCTATAATGGTAGGTCGAACTCTTATAGGGGAAGCGCAGGTTTCATGAAATGAACTCAGAATTTCAAGTTATAATGAAATCTTCATTTCGTGTTAGTTTGTTATGATTTCTTCACGTAAACACATTTTCCTATAATGGTAGGTCGAACTCTTATGGGGGAAGCGCAGGTTTCATGAAATGAACTCAGAAGTTCAAGTTATAATGAAATCTTCATTTCGTGTTAGTTTCTTATGATTTCTTCACGAAAACACATTTTCCTAAAAAGGTCGGTCGAACTCTTACGGGGGAAGCGCAGGTTTCATGAAATGAACTCAGAATTTCAAGTTATAATGAAATCTTCATTTCGTGTTAGTTTGTCATGATTTCTTCACGAAAACACATTTTCCTATAATGGTAGGTCGAACTCTTACGGGGGAAGCGCAGGTTTCATGAAATGAACTCAGAATATCAAGTTATAATGAAATCTTCATTTCGTGTTAGTTTGTCATGATTTCTTCACGAAAACACATTTTCCTATAATGGTAGGTCGAACTCTTATAGGGGAAGCGCAGGTTTCATGAAATGAAGTCAGAATTTCAAGTTATAATGAAATCTTCATTTCGTGTTAGTTTGTCATGATTTCTTCACGAAAACACATTTTCCTATAATGGTAGGTCGAACTCTTATAGGGGAAGCGCAGGTTTCATGAAATGAACTCAGAATTTCAAGTTATAATGAAATTTTCATTTCATATTAGTTTGTCATGATTTCTTCACGTTAACACATTTTCCTATATTGGTAGGTCGAACTCTTATGGGAGAAGCGCAGCTTTCATGAAATGAACTCAGAAGTTCAAGTTATAATGAAATCTTCATTTCGTGTTAGTTTCTTATGATTTCTTCACGAAAACACATTTTCCTATAAAGGTCGGTCGAACTCTTATGGGGGAAGCGCAGGTTTCATGAAATGAACTCAGAATTTCAAGTTATAATGAAATCTTCATTTCGTGTTAGTTTGTCATGATTTCTTCACGAAAACACATTTTCCTATAATGGTAAGTCGAACTCTTATGGGGGAAGTGCAGGTTTCATGAAATGAACTCAGAATTTCAAGTTATAATGAAATCTTCATTTCGTGTTAGTTTGTCATGATTTCTTCACGTAAACACATTTTCCTATAATGGTAGGTCGAACTCTGATAGGGGAAGCGCAGGTTTCATGAAATGAACTCAGAATTTCAAGTTATAATGAAATCTTCATTTCGTGTTAGTTTCTTATGATTTCTTCACGAAAACACATTTTCCTGTAAAGGTAGGTCGATCTCTTATAGGGGAAGCGCAGGTTTCATGAAATGAACTCAGAATTTCAAGTTATAATGAAATTTTCATTTCATATTAGTTTCTCATGATTTCTTCACGTAAACACATTTTCCTATATTGGTAGGTCGAACTCTTATGGGAGAAGCGCAGGTTTCATGAAATGAACTCAGAATTTCAAGTTATAATGAAATTTTCATTTCATATTAGTTTGTCATGATTTCTTCACGTAAACACATTTTCTTATAAAGGTCGGTCGATCTCTTATAGGGGAAGTGCAGGTTTCATGAAATGAACTCAGAATTTCAAGTTATAATGAAATTTTCATTTCATATTAGTTTGTCATGATTTCTTCACGTAAACACATTTTCCTATATTGGTAGGTCGAACTCTTATAAGGGAAGCGCAGGTTTCATGAAATGAACTCAGAATTTCAAGTTATAATGAAATCTTCATTTCGTGTTAGTTTGTCATGATTTCTTCACGTAAACACATTTTTCCTATATTGGTAGGTCGAACTCTTATGGGGGAAGTGCAGGTTTCATGAAATGAACTCAGAATTTCAAGTTATAATGAAATTTTCATTTCATATTAGTTTGTCATGATTTCTTCACGTAAACACATTTTCCTATATTGGTAGGTCGAACTCTTATAAGGGAAGCGCAGGTTTCATGAAATGAACTCAGAATTTCAAGTTATAATGAAATCTTCATTTCGTGTTAGTTTGTCATGATTTCTTCACGTAAACACATTTTCCTATAATGGTAGGTCGAACTCTTATAGGGGAAGCGCAGGTTTCATGAGATGAACTCAGAATTTCATGTTATAATGAAATCTTCATTTCGTGTTAGTTTGTCATGATTTCTTCACGAAAACACATTTTCTTATAATGGTAGGTCGAACTCTTATAGGGGAAGCGCAGGTTTCATGAAATGAACTCAGAATTTCAAGTTATAATGAAATCTTCATTTCGTGTTAGTTTGTCATGATTTCTTCACGTAAACACATTTTCCTATAATGGTAGGTCGAACTCTTATAGGGGAAGCGCAGGTTTCATGAAATGAACTCAGAATTTCAAGTTATAATGAAATCTTCATTTCGTATTAGTTTGTCATGATTTCTTCACGTAAACACATTTTCCTATAATGGTAGGTCGAACTCTTATAGGGGAAGCGCAGGTTTCATGAAATGAACTCAGAATTTCAAGTTATAATGAAATCTTCATTTCGTGTTAGTTTCTTATGATTTCTTCACGAAAACACATTTTCCTGTAAAGGTAGGTCGATCTCTTATAGGGGAAGCGCAGGTTTCATGAAATGAACTCAGAATTTCAAGTTATAATGAAATTTTCATTTCATATTAGTTTGTCATGATTTCTTCACGAAAACACATTTTCCTATAATGGTAGGTCGAACTCTTATTGGCGAAGCGCAGGTTTCATGAAATGAACTCAGAATTTCAAGTTATAATGAAATCTTCATTTTGTTTTAGTCTGTCATGATTTCTTCACGAAAACACATTTTCCTATAATGGTAGGTCGAACTCTTATAGGGGAAGCGCAGGTTTCATGAAATGAACTCAGAATTTCAAGTTATAATGAAATCTTCATTTCGTGTTAGTTTGTCATGATTTCTTCACGTAAACACATTTTCCTATAATGGTAGGTCGAACTTATAGGGGAAGCGCAGGTTTCATGAAATGAACTCAGAATTTCAAGTTATAATGAAATCTTCATTTCGTATTAGTTTGTCATGATTTCTTCACGTAAACACATTTTCCTATAATGGTAGGTCGAACTCTTATAGGGGAAGCGCAGGTTTCATGAAATGAACTCAGAATTTCAAGTTATAATGAAATCTTCATTTCGTGTTAGTTTCTTATGATTTCTTCACGAAAACACATTTTCCTATAAAGGTCGGTCGAACTCTTATGGGGGAAGCGCAGGTTTCATGAAATGAACTCAGAATTTCAAGTTATAATGAAATCTTCATTTCGTGTTAGTTTGTCATGATTTCTTCACGAAAACACATTTTCCTATAATGGTAAGTCGAACTCTTATGGGGGAAGTGCAGGTTTCAAGAAATGAACTCAGAATTTCAAGTTATAATGAAATCTTCATTTCGTGTTAGTTTGTTATGATTTCTTCACGTAAACACATTTTCCTATAATGGTAGGTCGAACTCTGATAGGGGAAGCGCAGGTTTCATGAAATGAACTCAGAATTTCAAGTTATAATGAAATCTTCATTTCGTGTTAGTTTCTTATGATTTCTTCACGAAAACACATTTTCCTGTAAAGGTAGGTCGATCTCTTATAGGGGAAGCGCAGGTTTCATGAAATGAACTCAGAATTTCAAGTTATAATGAAATTTTCATTTCATATTAGTTTGTCATGATTTCTTCACGTAAACACATTTTCCTATATTGGTAGGTCGAACTCTTATGGGAGAAGCGCAGGTTTCATGAAATGAACTCAGAATTTCAAGTTATAATGAAATTTTCATTTCATATTAGTTTGTCATGATTTCTTCACGTAAACACATTTTCTTATAAAGGTCGGTCGATCTCTTATAGGGGAAGCGCAGGTTTCATGAAATGAACTCAGAATTTCAAGTTATAATGAAATTTTCATTTCATATTAGTTTGTCATGATTTCTTCACGTAAACACATTTTCCTATATTGGTAGGTCGAACTCTTATAAGGGAAGCGCAGGTTTCATGAAATGAACTCAGAATTTCAAGTTATAATGAAATCTTCATTTCGTGTTAGTTTGTCATGATTTCTTCACGTAAACACATTTTTCCTATATTGGTAGGTCGAACTCTTATGGGGGAAGTGCAGGTTTCATGAAATGAACTCAGAATTTCAAGTTATAATGAAATTTTCATTTCATATTAGTTTGTCATGATTTCTTCACGTAAACACATTTTCCTATATTGGTAGGTCGAACTCTTATAAGGGAAGCGCAGGTTTCATGAAATGAACTCAGAATTTCAAGTTATAATGAAATCTTCATTTCGTGTTAGTTTGTCATGATTTCTTCACGTAAACACATTTTCCTATAATGGTAGGTCGAACTCTTATAGGGGAAGCGCAGGTTTCATGAGATGAACTCAGAATTTCATGTTATAATGAAATCTTCATTTCGTGTTAGTTTGTCATGATTTCTTCACGAAAACACATTTTCCTATAATGGTAGGTCGAACTCTTATAGGGGAAGCGCAGGTTTCATGAAATGAACTCAGAATTTCAAGTTATAATGAAATCTTCATTTCGTGTTAGTTTGTCATGATTTCTTCACGTAAACACATTTTCCTATAATGGTAGGTCGAACTTATAGGGGAAGCGCAGGTTTCATGAAATGAACTCAGAATTTCAAGTTATAATGAAATCTTCATTTCGTATTAGTTTGTCATGATTTCTTCACGTAAACACATTTTCCTATAATGGTAGGTCGAACTCTTATAGGGGAAGCGCAGGTTTCATGAAATGAACTCAGAATTTCAAGTTATAATGAAATCTTCATTTCGTGTTAGTTTCTTATGATTTCTTCACGAAAACACATTTTCCTGTAAAGGTAGGTCGATCTCTTATAGGGGAAGCGCAGGTTTCATGAAATGAACTCAGAATTTCAAGTTATAATGAAATTTTCATTTCATATTAGTTTGTCATGATTTCTTCACGAAAACACATTTTCCTATAATGGTAGGTCGAACTCTTATAGGCGAAGCGCAGGTTTCATGAAATGAACTCAGAATTTCAAGTTATAATGAAATCTTCATTTTGTTTTAGTCTGTCATGATTTCTTCACGAAAACACATTTTCCTATAATGGTAGGTCGAACTCTTATAGGGGAAGCGCAGGTTTTATGAAATGAACTCAGAATTTCAAGTTATAATGAAATTTTCATTTCATACTAGTTTGTCATGATTTCTTCACGTAAACACATTTTCCTATAATGGTAGCCCAGCAAACAATATGACGTTGAAATGACGTCTTTTAGACGTCTTGGCCTACCGTAGAAAAGACGTCTTCAGAGGGTGCAGAATGAAAGTTTTTATGACGTCTTTTTTAGACGTCCTCTGGATGTTCAGTTATGACAACTATAAGACGTCTGTATAAGGTGAAAAAACAGTCCGGAAATGGTCGGTGTAGACGTCGTTTTAACGTCACACATAGACTTACTTTAGACGTAATTTATGTATTTACAGCTTTATTCATTACAAAATAATCCCCACTATATATTCTAATACCATATTATGTTTCACCCCAATAACCTAGTATCATTAAGCAAATTCAGTACAAAAAGTCTCACACAGCATTCATAATACATTTTTATTGGGAGTATCAGATCAGATGATAACACACCTCCCCCTCTCCTTGTGTCTTACAACATCACAGCAAAAATAAATACATTTAAAACAAAAACTAAGTGAATTTAAACATCAATAATTCACTCAATACACATAGTTACTGTGATGTTGCGCTGCTTTATTTGGTTTAATCGTCCAGTCTGAGAAGGCATTCAAGTAAGAATTGTATTGTACTGAGTACATGACAATAGTAACTTTGAATCCTTGAAATACATGTATTTGATAATTTTCCTGGCAGCTATCTTTTTACACAGAGCCACAATACACAATAATTTTATTCACTGCTAACAGTTTGTATCAGGAGTTGGTTATTGTAAAAGAAGTAATGTGCATGCAGGTGATTTTTGTATAGATTTATCTACACCCTTCTGGTAGTGCTGCCATTGCAGTCAGGTGTCACAGACTACGAGGAGTATAAGTAGTCCGACTTGGCTGCAGTCAGTTTATACTCCACCCTTGCAGCCGCTGGCAGATCGCGTTCCACGTCGCGTCAGCTGCAGACAAACCTAAGCCCAAGTAGAACGCACCCATTGATTATTTTTTGGCTGTTTTGCTAGCGTTCAGTAAACCTCTGCTCGATAGGCCATCAAGTTGTCTGTCTCAGCGCATTCTATAAAACGGAGCCAACTTGGTTGATCGAGTTTTATAGTCTGTGTGTATCATCGTGATCATCCTCATTTTTTTATCGATAAAAAAAATCGAGATCGTTTTATCGCCTAGCACTACTTCTTATTGTGAAATATGTATATATATTTTTTCAAAATCAGTATTTATTTCATAATGCCATTTTTCATCATTTCATGATGCCTTATTTCATCATTTCATGACGCTGAATGATGAAATACTTTACTTTTCCCGCTTTACTGCAAAATGGAAGTCGTTCTGTGCTCACAAGAGCGCTAAAAATATATGAAATCATATTTCACAATAAGTAAATTTATATAACAGAATGCAATATATTTCACAATAATGAGCTGTATTTCACAATATCATTCTCATATATTTCATAATACTTTTGAACACTTTGGAGTTCCATATGTACAGATGTGTCTTACCTTCAGATTAATTATGTGGACATATTGGTTTGCAAAAAAGTCAGCAATGCGATTATTAAACAATGTACACAACTAAACAATGCTAAATACTACTTACCTTAAACTTTAAACTTGTCCACAACGACGTGCAGTTTCTCACAACCGTTTTACTGCAAAAGAGCGCATGCGCGACAGTGTCGGCTTTTTTTAAAAAAAAATTTAGCGCTACGGCAACAGAACTTGGCCAAACCACACACCGGACGTGCATCGGCAAATTGTGATTATGGGATTTGCTTACGTGTAGCAGTTTATTTTTGGACATTTTAAAACATTAAAATCACAACAGCATGAGCTACAATAGGCACCAGAATTGACGCTGACAATGTTTACATGGAATTGACGATCTGTCTACAAATTTCCAAAAGTCGCCTACCTAGACGTTCAGCTTGAACTACATATCTACGCCCAAGAGGGGTCAGAGTTAGACGTGCAGATACTGCACCTGATTTGCACGTTGTGTAGACATCCAGATATGGTTCTGGACCGACCGACTCCATCTAGACATGATCTGCACGTCTGATGGACGTCTCATGTTTGGTGGGAGGTCGAACTCTTATAGGGGAAGCGCAGGTTTCATGAGATGAACTCAGAATTTCAAGTTATAATGAAATCTTCATTTTGTATTAGTCTGTTATGATTTCTTCACGAAAACACATTTTCCTATAATGGTAGGTCGAACTCTTATAGGGGAAGCGCAGGTTTCATGAAATGAACTCAGAAGTTCAAGTTATAATGAAATCTTCATTTCGTGTTAGTTTCTTATGATTTCTTCACGAAAACACATTTTCCTATAAAGGTCGGTCGAACTCTTATGGGGGAAGCGCAGGTTTCATGAAATGAACTCAGAATTTCAAGTTATAATGAAATCTTCATTTCGTGTTAGTTTGTCATGATTTCTTCACGAAAACACATTTTCCTATAATGGTAGGTCGAACTCTTACGGGGGAAGCGCAGGTTTCTTGAAATGAACTCAGAAGTTCAAGTTATAATGAAATCTTCATTTCGTGTTAGTTTCTTATGATTTCTTCACGAAAACACATTTTCCTGTAAAGGTAGGTCGATCTCTTATAGGGGAAGCGCAGGTTTCATGAAATGAACTCAGAATTTCAAGTTATAATGAAATTTTCATTTCATATTAGTTTGTCATGATTTCTTCACGAAAACACATTTTCCTATAATGGTAGGTCGAACTCTTATAGGGGAAGCGCAGGTTTCATGAGATGAACTCAGAATTTCATGTTATAATGAAATCTTCATTTCGTGTTAGTTTGTCATGATTTCTTCACGAAAACACATTTTCCTATAATGGTAGGTCGAACTCTTATAGGCGAAGCGCAGGTTTCATGAAATGAACTCAGAATTTCAAGTTATAATGAAATCTTCATTTTGTATTAGTCTGTTAGGATTTCTTCACGAAAACACATTTTCCTATAATGGTAGGTCGAACTCTTATAGGGGAAGCGCAGGTTTCATGAAATGAACTCAGAATTTCAAGTTATAATGAAATCTTCATTTCGTGTTAGTTTGTCATGATTTCTTCACGTAAACACATTTTCCTATAATGGTAGGTCGAACTCTTATGGGGGAAGCGCAGGTTTCTTGAAATGAACTCAGAAGTTCAAGTTATAATGAAATCTTCATTTCGTGTTAGTTTCTTATGATTTCTTCACGAAAACACATTTTCCTATAAAGGTCGGTCGAACTCTTATGGGGGAAGCGCAGGTTTCATGAAATGAACTCAGAATTTCAAGTTATAATGAAATCTTCATTTCGTGTTAGTTTGTCATGATTTCTTCACGAAAACACATTTTGCTATAATGGTAGGTCGAACTCTTACGGGGGAAGCGCAGGTTTCATGAAATGAACTCAGAATATCAAGTTATAATGAAATCTTCATTTCGTGTTAGTTTGTCATGATTTCTTCACGAAAACACATTTTCCTATAATGGTAGGTCGAACTCTTATGGGGGAAGCGCAGGTTTCTTGAAATGAACTCAGAAGTTCAAGTTATAATGAAATTTTCATTTCATATTAGTTTGTCATGATTTCTTCACGAAAACACATTTTCCTATAATGGTAGGTCGAACTCTTATAGGGGAAGCGCAGGTTTCATGAGATGAACTCAGAATTTCATGTTATAATGAAATCTTCATTTCGTGTTAGTTTGTCATGATTTCTTCACGAAAACACATTTTCCTATAATGGTAGGTCGAACTCTTATAGGCGAAGCGCAGGTTTCATGAAATGAACTCAGAATTTCAAGTTATAATGAAATCTTCATTTTGTATTAGTCTGTTAGGATTTCTTCACGAAAACACATTTTCCTATAATGGTAGGTCGAACTCTTATAGGGGAAGCGCAGGTTTCATGAAATGAACTCAGAATTTCAAGTTATAATGAAATCTTCATTTCGTGTTAGTTTGTCATGATTTCTTCACGTAAACACATTTTCCTATAATGGTAGGTCGAACTCTTATGGGGGAAGCGCAGGTTTCTTGAAATGAACTCAGAAGTTCAAGTTATAATGAAATCTTCATTTCGTGTTAGTTTCTTATGATTTCTTCACGAAAACACATTTTCCTATAAAGGTCGGTCGAACTCTTATGGGGGAAGCGCAGGTTTCATGAAATGAACTCAGAATTTCAAGTTATAATGAAATCTTCATTTCGTGTTAGTTTGTCATGATTTCTTCACGAAAACACATTTTGCTATAATGGTAGGTCGAACTCTTACGGGGGAAGCGCAGGTTTCATGAAATGAACTCAGAATTTCAAGTTATAATGAAATCTTCATTTCGTGTTAGTTTGTCATGATTTCTTCACGAAAACACATTTTCCTATAATGGTAGGTCGAACTCTTACGGGGGAAGCGCAGGTTTCATGAAATGAACTCAGAATATCAAGTTATAATGAAATCTTCATTTCGTGTTAGTTTGTCATGATTTCTTCACGAAAACACATTTTCCTATAATGGTAGGTCGAACTCTTATAGGGGAAGCGCAGGTTTCATGAAATGAAGTCAGAATTTCAAGTTATAATGAAATCTTCATTTCGTGTTAGTTTGTCATGATTTCTTCACGAAAACACATTTTCCTATAATGGTAGGTCGAACTCTTATAGGGGAAGCGCAGGTTTCATGAAATGAACTCAGAATTTCAAGTTATAATGAAATCTTCATTTCGTATTAGTTTGTCATGATTTCTTCACGTAAACACATTTTCCTATAATGGTAGGTCGAACTCTTATAGGGGAAGCGCAGGTTTCATGAAATGAACTCAGAATTTCAAGTTATAATGAAATCTTCATTTCGTGTTAGTTTCTTAAGATTTCTTCACGAAAACACATTTTCCTGTAAAGGTAGGTCGATCTCTTATAGGGGAAGCGCAGGTTTCATGAAATGAACTCAGGATTTCAAGTTATAATGAAATTTTCATTTCATATTAGTTTGTCATGATTTCTTCACGTAAACACATTTTCCTATATTGGTAGGTCGAACTCTTATGGGAGAAGCGCAGGTTTCATGAAATGAACTCAGAATTTCAAGTTATAATGAAATTTTCATTTCATATTAGTTTGTCATGATTTCTTCACGTAAACACATTTTCTTATAAAGGTCGGTCGATCTCTTATAAGGGAAGCGCAGGTTTCATGAAATGAACTCAGAATTTCAAGTTATAATGAAATCTTCATTTCGTGTTAGTTTGTCATGATTTCTTCACGTAAACACATTTTTCCTATATTGGTAGGTCGAACTCTTATGGGGGAAGTGCAGGTTTCATGAAATGAACTCAGAATTTCAAGTTATAATGAAATTTTCATTTCATATTAGTTTGTCATGATTTCTTCACGTAAACACATTTTCCTATATTGGTAGGTCGAACTCTTATAGGGGAAGCGCAGGTTTCATGAAATGAACTCAGAATTTCAAGTTATAATGAAATCTTCATTTCGTGTTAGTTTGTCATGATTTCTTCACGTAAACACATTTTCCTATAATGGTAGGTCGAACTCTTATAGGGGAAGCGCAGGTTTCATGAGATGAACTCAGAATTTCATGTTATAATGAAATCTTCATTTCGTGTTAGTTTGTCATGATTTCTTCACGAAAACACATTTTCCTATAATGGTAGGTCGAACTCTTATAGGGGAAGCGCAGGTTTCATGAAATGAACTCAGAATTTCAAGTTATAATGAAATCTTCATTTCATGTTAGTTTGTCATGATTTCTTCACGTAAACACATTTTCCTATAATGGTAGGTCGAACTTATAGGGGAAGCGCAGGTTTCATGAAATGAACTCAGAATTTCAAGTTATAATGAAATCTTCATTTCGTATTAGTTTGTCATGATTTCTTCACGTAAACACATTTTCCTATAATGGTAGGTCGAACTCTTATAGGGGAAGCGCAGGTTTCATGAAATGAACTCAGAATTTCAAGTTATAATGAAATCTTCATTTCGTGTTAGTTTCTTATGATTTCTTCACGAAAACACATTTTCCTGTAAAGGTAGGTCGATCTCTTATAGGGGAAGCGCAGGTTTCATGAAATGAACTCAGAATTTCAAGTTATAATGAAATTTTCATTTCATATTAGTTTGTCATGATTTCTTCACGAAAACACATTTTCCTATAATGGTAGGTCGAACTCTTATAGGCGAAGCGCAGGTTTCATGAAATGAACTCAGAATTTCAAGTTATAATGAAATCTTCATTTTGTTTTAGTCTGTCATGATTTCTTCACGAAAACACATTTTCCTATAATGGTAGGTCGAACTCTTATAGGGGAAGCGCAGGTTTCATGAAATGAACTCAGAATTTCAAGTTATAATGAAATTTTCATTTCATACTAGTTTGTCATGATTTCTTCACGTAAACACATTTTCCTATAATGGTAGCCCAGCAAACAATATGACGTTGAAATGACGTCTTTTAGACGTCTTGGCCTACCGTAGAAAAGACGTCTTCAGAGGGTGCAGAATGAAAGTTTTTATGACGTCTTTTTTAGACGTCCTCTGGATGTTCAGTTATGACAACTATAAGACGTCTGTATAAGGTGAAAAAACAGTCCGGAAATGGTCGGTGTAGACGTCGTTTTAACGTCACACATAGACTTACTTTAGACGTAATTTATGTATTTACAGCTTTATTCATTACAAAATAATCCCCACTATATATTCTAATACCATATTATGTTTCACCCCAATAACCTAGTATCATTAAGCAAATTCAGTACAAAAAGTCTCACACAGCATTCATAATACATTTTTATTGGGAGTATCAGATCAGATGATAACACACCTCCCCCTCTCCTTGTGTCTTACAACATCACAGCAAAAATAAATACATTTAAAACAAAAACTAAGTGAATTTAAACATCAATAATTCACTCAATACACATAGTTACTGTGATGTTGCGCTGCTTTATTTGGTTTAATCGTCCAGTCTGAGAAGGCATTCAAGTAAGAATTGTATTGTACTGAGTACATGACAATAGTAACTTTGAATCCTTGAAATACATGTATTTGATAATTTTCCTGGCAGCTATCTTTTTACACAGAGCCACAATACACAATAATTTTATTCACTGCTAACAGTTTGTATCAGGAGTTGGTTATTGTAAAAGAAGTAATGTGCATGCAGGTGATTTTTGTATAGATTTATCTACACCCTTCTGGTAGTGCTGCCATTGCAGTCAGGTGTCACAGACTACGAGGAGTATAAGTAGTCCGACTTGGCTGCAGTCAGTTTATACTCCACCCTTGCAGCCGCTGGCAGATCGCGTTCCACGTCGCGTCAGCTGCAGACAAACCTAAGCCCAAGTAGAACGCACCCATTGATTATTTTTTGGCTGTTTTGCTAGCGTTCAGTAAACCTCTGCTCGATAGGCCATCAAGTTGTCTGTCTCAGCGCATTCTATAAAACGGAGCCAACTTGGTTGATCGAGTTTTATAGTCTGTGTGTATCATCGTGATCATCCTCATTTTTTTATCGATAAAAAAAATCGAGATCGTTTTATCGCCTAGCACTACTTCTTATTGTGAAATATGTATATATATTTTTTCAAAATCAGTATTTATTTCATAATGCCATTTTTCATCATTTCATGATGCCTTATTTCATCATTTCATGACGCTGAATGATGAAATACTTTACTTTTCCCGCTTTACTGCAAAATGGAAGTCGTTCTGTGCTCACAAGAGCGCTAAAAATATATGAAATCATATTTCACAATAAGTAAATTTATATAACAGAATGCAATATATTTCACAATAATGAGCTGTATTTCACAATATCATTCTCATATATTTCATAATACTTTTGAACACTTTGGAGTTCCATATGTACAGATGTGTCTTACCTTCAGATTAATTATGTGGACATATTGGTTTGCAAAAAAGTCAGCAATGCGATTATTAAACAATGTACACAACTAAACAATGCTAAATACTACTTACCTTAAACTTTAAACTTGTCCACAACGACGTGCAGTTTCTCACAACCGTTTTACTGCAAAAGAGCGCATGCGCGACAGTGTCGGCTTTTTTTAAAAAAAAATTTAGCGCTACGGCAACAGAACTTGGCCAAACCACACACCGGACGTGCATCGGCAAATTGTGATTATGGGATTTGCTTACGTGTAGCAGTTTATTTTTGGACATTTTAAAACATTAAAATCACAACAGCATGAGCTACAATAGGCACCAGAATTGACGCTGACAATGTTTACATGGAATTGACGATCTGTCTACAAATTTCCAAAAGTCGCCTACCTAGACGTTCAGCTTGAACTACATATCTACGCCCAAGAGGGGTCAGAGTTAGACGTGCAGATACTGCACCTGATTTGCACGTTGTGTAGACATCCAGATATGGTTCTGGACCGACCGACTCCATCTAGACATGATCTGCACGTCTGATGGACGTCTCATGTTTGGTGGGAGGTCGAACTCTTATAGGGGAAGCGCAGGTTTCATGAGATGAACTCAGAATTTCAAGTTATAATGAAATCTTCATTTTGTATTAGTCTGTTATGATTTCTTCACGAAAACACATTTTCCTATAATGGTAGGTCGAACTCTTATAGGGGAAGCGCAGGTTTCATGAAATGAACTCAGAAGTTCAAGTTATAATGAAATCTTCATTTCGTGTTAGTTTCTTATGATTTCTTCACGAAAACACATTTTCCTATAAAGGTCGGTCGAACTCTTATGGGGGAAGCGCAGGTTTCATGAAATGAACTCAGAATTTCAAGTTATAATGAAATCTTCATTTCGTGTTAGTTTGTCATGATTTCTTCACGAAAACACATTTTCCTATAATGGTAGGTCGAACTCTTACGGGGGAAGCGCAGGTTTCTTGAAATGAACTCAGAAGTTCAAGTTATAATGAAATCTTCATTTCGTGTTAGTTTCTTATGATTTCTTCACGAAAACACATTTTCCTGTAAAGGTAGGTCGATCTCTTATAGGGGAAGCGCAGGTTTCATGAAATGAACTCAGAATTTCAAGTTATAATGAAATTTTCATTTCATATTAGTTTGTCATGATTTCTTCACGAAAACACATTTTCCTATAATGGTAGGTCGAACTCTTATAGGGGAAGCGCAGGTTTCATGAGATGAACTCAGAATTTCATGTTATAATGAAATCTTCATTTCGTGTTAGTTTGTCATGATTTCTTCACGAAAACACATTTTCCTATAATGGTAGGTCGAACTCTTATAGGCGAAGCGCAGGTTTCATGAAATGAACTCAGAATTTCAAGTTATAATGAAATCTTCATTTTGTATTAGTCTGTTAGGATTTCTTCACGAAAACACATTTTCCTATAATGGTAGGTCGAACTCTTATAGGGGAAGCGCAGGTTTCATGAAATGAACTCAGAATTTCAAGTTATAATGAAATCTTCATTTCGTGTTAGTTTGTCATGATTTCTTCACGTAAACACATTCTCCTATAATGGTAGGTCGAACTCTTATGGGGGAAGCGCAGGTTTCTTGAAATGAACTCAGAAGTTCAAGTTATAATGAAATCTTCATTTCGTGTTAGTTTCTTATGATTTCTTCACGAAAACACATTTTCCTATAAAGGTCGGTCGAACTCTTATGGGGGAAGCGCAGGTTTCATGAAATGAACTCAGAATTTCAAGTTATAATGAAATCTTCATTTCGTGTTAGTTTGTCATGATTTCTTCACGAAAACACATTTTGCTATAATGGTAGGTCGAACTCTTACGGGGGAAGCGCAGGTTTCATGAAATGAACTCAGAATATCAAGTTATAATGAAATCTTCATTTCGTGTTAGTTTGTCATGATTTCTTCACGAAAACACATTTTCCTATAATGGTAGGTCGAACTCTTATGGGGGAAGCGCAGGTTTCTTGAAATGAACTCAGAAGTTCAAGTTATAATGAAATTTTCATTTCATATTAGTTTGTCATGATTTCTTCACGAAAACACATTTTCCTATAATGGTAGGTCGAACTCTTATAGGGGAAGCGCAGGTTTCATGAGATGAACTCAGAATTTCATGTTATAATGAAATCTTCATTTCGTGTTAGTTTGTCATGATTTCTTCACGAAAACACATTTTCCTATAATGGTAGGTCGAACTCTTATAGGCGAAGCGCAGGTTTCATGAAATGAACTCAGAATTTCAAGTTATAATGAAATCTTCATTTTGTATTAGTCTGTTAGGATTTCTTCACGAAAACACATTTTCCTATAATGGTAGGTCGAACTCTTATAGGGGAAGCGCAGGTTTCATGAAATGAACTCAGAATTTCAAGTTATAATGAAATCTTCATTTCGTGTTAGTTTGTCATGATTTCTTCACGTAAACACATTTTCCTATAATGGTAGGTCGAACTCTTATGGGGGAAGCGCAGGTTTCTTGAAATGAACTCAGAAGTTCAAGTTATAATGAAATCTTCATTTCGTGTTAGTTTCTTATGATTTCTAAACGAAAACACATTTTCCTATAAAGGTCGGTCGAACTCTTATGGGGGAAGCGCAGGTTTCATGAAATGAACTCAGAATTTCAAGTTATAATGAAATCTTCATTTCGTGTTAGTTTGTCATGATTTCTTCACGAAAACACATTTTGCTATAATGGTAGGTCGAACTCTTACGGGGGAAGCGCAGGTTTCATGAAATGAACTCAGAATTTCAAGTTATAATGAAATCTTCATTTCGTGTTAGTTTGTCATGATTTCTTCACGAAAACACATTTTCCTATAATGGTAGGTCGAACTCTTACGGGGGAAGCGCAGGTTTCATGAAATGAACTCAGAATATCAAGTTATAATGAAATCTTCATTTCGTGTTAGTTTGTCATGATTTCTTCACGAAAACACATTTTCCTATAATGGTAGGTCGAACTCTTATAGGGGAAGCGCAGGTTTCATGAAATGAAGTCAGAATTTCAAGTTATAATGAAATCTTCATTTCGTGTTAGTTTGTCATGATTTCTTCACGAAAACACATTTTCCTATAATGGTAGGTCGAACTCTTATAGGGGAAGCGCAGGTTTCATGAAATGAACTCAGAATTTCAAGTCATAATGAAATCTTCATTTCGTGTTAGTTTGTCATGATTTCTTCACGTAAACACATTTTCCTATAATGGTAGGTCGAACTCTTATAGGGGAAGCGCAGGTTTCATGAAATGAACTCAGAATTTCAAGTTATAATGAAATCTTCATTTCGTATTAGTTTGTCATGATTTCTTCACGTAAACACATTTTCCTATAATGGTAGGTCGAACTCTTATAGGGGAAGCGCAGGTTTCATGAAATGAACTCAGAATTTCAAGTTATAATGAAATCTTCATTTCGTGTTAGTTTCTTAAGATTTCTTCACGAAAACACATTTTCCTGTAAAGGTAGGTCGATCTCTTATAGGGGAAGCGCAGGTTTCATGAAATGAACTCAGGATTTCAAGTTATAATGAAATTTTCATTTCATATTAGTTTGTCATGATTTCTTCACGTAAACACATTTTCCTATATTGGTAGGTCGAACTCTTATGGGAGAAGCGCAGGTTTCATGAAATGAACTCAGAATTTCAAGTTATAATGAAATTTTCATTTCATATTAGTTTGTCATGATTTCTTCACGTAAACACATTTTCTTATAAAGGTCGGTCGATCTCTTATAAGGGAAGCGCAGGTTTCATGAAATGAACTCAGAATTTCAAGTTATAATGAAATCTTCATTTCGTGTTAGTTTGTCATGATTTCTTCACGTAAACACATTTTTCCTATATTGGTAGGTCGAACTCTTATGGGGGAAGTGCAGGTTTCATGAAATGAACTCAGAATTTCAAGTTATAATGAAATTTTCATTTCATATTAGTTTGTCATGATTTCTTCACGTAAACACATTTTCCTATATTGGTAGGTCGAACTCTTATAGGGGAAGCGCAGGTTTCATGAAATGAACTCAGAATTTCAAGTTATAATGAAATCTTCATTTCGTGTTAGTTTGTCATGATTTCTTCACGTAAACACATTTTCCTATAATGGTAGGTCGAACTCTTATGGGGGAAGCGCAGGTTTCTTGAAATGAACTCAGAAGTTCAAGTTATAATGAAATCTTCATTTCGTGTTAGTTTCTTATGATTTCTTCACGAAAACACATTTTCCTATAAAGGTCGGTCGAACTCTTATGGGGGAAGCGCAGGTTTCATGAAATGAACTCAGAATTTCAAGTTATAATGAAATCTTCATTTCGTGTTAGTTTGTCATGATTTCTTCACGAAAACACATTTTCCTATAATGGTAGGTCGAACTCTTACGGGGGAAGTGCAGGTTTCATGAAATGAACTCAGAATATCAAGTTATAATGAAATCTTCATTTCGTGTTAGTTTGTCATGATTTCTTCACGAAAACACATTTTCCTATAATGGTAGGTCGAACTCTTATAGGGGAAGCGCAGGTTTCATGAAATGAAGTCAGAATTTCAAGTTATAATGAAATCTTCATTTCGTGTTAGTTTGTCATGATTTCTTCACGAAAACACATTTTCCTATAATGGTAGGTCGAACTCTTATGGGGGAAGCGCAGGTTTCATGAAATGAACTCAGAATTTCAAGTCATAATGAAATCTTCATTTCGTGTTAGTTTGTCATGATTTCTTCACGAAAACACATTTTCCTATAATGGTAGGTCGAACTCTTATGGGGGAAGCGCAGGTTTCATGAAATGAACTCAGAATTTCAAGTCATAATGAAATCTTCATTTCGTGTTAGTTTGTCATGATTTCTTCACGTAAACACATTTTCCTATAATGGTAGGTCGAACTCTTATGGGGGAAGCGCAGGTTTCATGAAATGAACTCAGAATTTCAAGTTATAATGAAATCTTCATTTCGTATTAGTTTGTCATGATTTCTTCACGTAAACACATTTTCCTATAATGGTAGGTCGAACTCTTATAGGGGAAGCGCAGGTTTCATGAAATGAACTCAGAATTTCAAGTTATAATGAAATCTTCATTTCGTGTTAGTTTCTTAAGATTTCTTCACGAAAACACATTTTCCTGTAAAGGTAGGTCGATCTCTTATAGGGGAAGCGCAGGTTTCATGAAATGAACTCAGAATTTCAAGTTATAATGAAATTTTCATTTCATATTAGTTTGTCATGATTTCTTCACGTAAACACATTTTCCTATATTGGTAGGTCGAACTCTTATGGGAGAAGCGCAGGTTTCATGAAATGAACTCAGAATTTCAAGTTATAATGAAATTTTCATTTCATATTAGTTTGTCATGATTTCTTCACGTAAACACATTTTCTTATAAAGGTCGGTCGATCTCTTATAAGGGAAGCGCAGGTTTCATGAAATGAACTCAGAATTTCAAGTTATAATGAAATCTTCATTTCGTGTTAGTTTGTCATGATTTCTTCACGTAAACACATTTTTCCTATATTGGTAGGTCGAACTCTTATGGGGGAAGCGCAGGTTTCATGAAATGAACTCAGAATTTCAAGTTATAATGAAATTTTCATTTCATATTAGTTTGTCATGATTTCTTCACGTAAACACATTTTCCTATATTGGTAGGTCGAACTCTTATAAGGGAAGCGCAGGTTTCATGAAATGAACTCAGAATTTCAAGTTATAATGAAATCTTCATTTCGTGTTAGTTTGTCATGATTTCTTCACGTAAACACATTTTCCTATAATGGTAGGTCGAACTCTTATAGGGGAAGCGCAGGTTTCATGAAATGAACTCAGAATTTCAAGTTATAATGAAATCTTCATTTCGTGTTAGTTTCTTATGATTTCTTCACGAAAACACATTTTCCTGTAAAGGTAGGTCGATCTCTTATAGGGGAAGCGCAGGTTTCATGAAATGAACTCAGAATTTCAAGTTATAATGAAATATTCATTTCATATTAGTTTGTCATGATTTCTTCACGAAAACACATTTTCCTATAATGGTAGGTCGAACTCTTATAGGCGAAGCGCAGGTTTCATGAAATGAACTCAGAATTTCAAGTTATAATGAAATCTTCATTTTGTTTTAGTCTGTCATGATTTCTTCACGAAAACACATTTTCCTATAATGGTAGGTCGAACTCTTATAGGCGAAGCGCAGGTTTCATGAAATGAACTCAGAATTTCAAGTTATAATGAAATTTTCATTTCATATTAGTTTGTCATGATTTCTTCACGAAAACACATTTTCCTATAATGGTAGGTCGAACTCTTATAGGCGAAGCGCAGGTTTCATGAAATGAACTCAGAATTTCAAGTTATAATGAAATCTTCATTTTGTTTTAGTCTGTCATGATTTCTTCACGAAAACACATTTTCCTATAATGGTAGGTCGAACTCTTATAGGGGAAGCGCAGGTTTCATGAGATGAACTCAGAATTTCATGTTATAATGAAATCTTCATTTCGTGTTAGTTTGTCATGATTTCTTCACGAAAACACATTTTCCTATAATGGTAGGTCGAACTCTTATAGGCGAAGCGCAGGTTTCATGAAATGAACTCAGAATTTCAAGTTATAATGAAATCTTCATTTTATATTAGTCTGTTATGATTTCTTCACGAAAACACATTTTCCTATAATGGTAGGTCGAACTCTTATAGGGGAAGCGCAGGTTTCATGAAATGAACTCAGAATTTCAAGTTATAATGAAATCTTCATTTCGTGTTAGTTTGTCATGATTTCTTCACGTAAACACATTTTCCTATAATGGTAGGTCGAACTCTTATGGGGGAAGCGCAGGTTTCATGAAATGAACTCAGAAGTTCAAGTTATAATGAAATCTTCATTTCGTGTTAGTTTCTTATGATTTCTTCACGAAAACACATTTTCCTATAAAGGTCGGTCGAACTCTTACGGGGGAAGCGCAGGTTTCATGAAATGAACTCAGAATTTCAAGTTATAATGAAATCTTCATTTCGTGTTAGTTTGTCATGATTTCTTCACGAAAACACATTTTCCTATAATGGTAGGTCGAACTCTTACGGGGGAAGCGCAGGTTTCATGAAATGAACTCAGAATATCAAGTTATAATGAAATCTTCATTTCGTGTTAGTTTGTCATGATTTCTTCACGAAAACACATTTTCCTATAATGGTAGGTCGAACTCTTATAGGGGAAGCGCAGGTTTCATGAAATGAAGTCAGAATTTCAAGTTATAATGAAATCTTCATTTCGTGTTAGTTTGTCATGATTTCTTCACGAAAACACATTTTCCTATAATGGTAGGTCGAACTCTTATAGGGGAAGCGCAGGTTTCATGAAATGAACTCAGAATTTCAAGTTATAATGAAATTTTCATTTCATATTAGTTTGTCATGATTTCTTCACGTTAACACATTTTCCTATATTGGTAGGTCGAACTCTTATGGGAGAAGCGCAGGTTTCATGAAATGAACTCAGAATTTCAAGTTATAATGAAATTTTCATTTCATATTAGTTTGTCATGATTTCTTCACGTAAACACATTTTCTTATAAAGGTCGGTCGATCTCTTATAGGGGAAGCGCAGGTTTCATGAAATGAACTCAGAATTTCAAGTTATAATGAAATTTTCATTTCATATTAGTTTGTCATGATTTCTTCACGTAAACACATTTTCCTATATTGGTAGGTCGAACTCTTATAAGGGAAGCGCAGGTTTCATGAAATGAACTCAGAATTTCAAGTTATAATGAAATCTTCATTTCGTGTTAGTTTGTCATGATTTCTTCACGTAAACACATTTTTCCTATATTGGTAGGTCGAACTCTTATGGGGGAAGTGCAGGTTTCATGAAGTGAACTCAGAATTTCAAGTTATAATGAAATTTTCATTTCATATTAGTTTGTCATGATTTCTTCACGTAAACACATTTTCCTATATTGGTAGGTCGAACTCTTATAGGGGAAGCGCAGGTTTCATGAAATGAACTCAGAATTTCAAGTTATAATGAAATCTTCATTTCGTGTTAGTTTGTCATGATTTCTTCACGTAAACACATTTTCCTATAATGGTAGGTCGAACTCTTATGGGGGAAGCGCAGGTTTCTTGAAATGAACTCAGAAGTTCAAGTTATAATGAAATCTTCATTTCGTGTTAGTTTCTTATGATTTCTTCACGAAAACACATTTTCCTATAAAGGTCGGTCGAACTCTTATGGGGGAAGCGCAGGTTTCATGAAATGAACTCAGAATTTCAAGTTATAATGAAATCTTCATTTCGTGTTAGTTTGTCATGATTTCTTCACGTAAACACATTTTCCTATAATGGTAGGTCGAACTCTTATGGGGGAAGCGCAGGTTTCTTGAAATGAACTCAGAAGTTCAAGTTATAATGAAATCTTCATTTCGTGTTAGTTTCTTATGATTTCTTCACGAAAACACATTTTCCTATAAAGGTCGGTCGAACTCTTATGGGGGAAGCGCAGGTTTCATGAAATGAACTCAGAATTTCAAGTTATAATGAAATCTTCATTTCGTGTTAGTTTGTCATGATTTCTTCACGAAAACACATTTTCCTATAATGGTAGGTCGAACTCTTACGGGGGAAGCGCAGGTTTCATGAAATGAACTCAGAATATCAAGTTATAATGAAATCTTCATTTCGTGTTAGTTTGTCATGATTTCTTCACGAAAACACATTTTCCTATAATGGTAGGTCGAACTCTTATAGGGGAAGCGCAGGTTTCATGAAATGAAGTCAGAATTTCAAGTTATAATGAAATCTTCATTTCGTGTTAGTTTGTCATGATTTCTTCACGAAAACACATTTTCCTATAATGGTAGGTCGAACTCTTATAGGGGAAGCGCAGGTTTCATGAAATGAACTCAGAATTTCAAGTCATAATGAAATCTTCATTTCGTGTTAGTTTGTCATGATTTCTTCACGTAAACACATTTTCCTATAATGGTAGGTCGAACTCTTATAGGGGAAGCGCAGGTTTCATGAAATGAACTCAGAATTTCAAGTTATAATGAAATCTTCATTTCGTATTAGTTTGTCATGATTTCTTCACGTAAACACATTTTCCTATAATGGTAGGTCGAACTCTTATAGGGGAAGCGCAGGTTTCATGAAATGAACTCAGAATTTCAAGTTATAATGAAATCTTCATTTCGTGTTAGTTTCTTAAGATTTCTTCACGAAAACACATTTTCCTGTAAAGGTAGGTCGATCTCTTATAGGGGAAGCGCAGGTTTCATGAAATGAACTCAGGATTTCAAGTTATAATGAAATTTTCATTTCATATTAGTTTGTCATGATTTCTTCACGTAAACACATTTTCCTATATTGGTAGGTCGAACTCTTATGGGAGAAGCGCAGGTTTCATGAAATGAACTCAGAATTTCAAGTTATAATGAAATTTTCATTTCATATTAGTTTGTCATGATTTCTTCACGTAAACACATTTTCTTATAAAGGTCGGTCGATCTCTTATAAGGGAAGCGCAGGTTTCATGAAATGAACTCAGAATTTCAAGTTATAATGAAATCTTCATTTCGTGTTAGTTTGTCATGATTTCTTCACGTAAACACATTTTTCCTATATTGGTAGGTCGAACTCTTATGGGGGAAGTGCAGGTTTCATGAAATGAACTCAGAATTTCAAGTTATAATGAAATTTTCATTTCATATTAGTTTGTCATGATTTCTTCACGTAAACACATTTTCCTATATTGGTAGGTCGAACTCTTATAAGGGAAGCGCAGGTTTCATGAAATGAACTCAGAATTTCATGTTATAATGAAATCTTCATTTCGTGTTAGTTTCTTATGATTTCTTCACGAAAACACATTTTCCTGTAAAGGTAGGTCGATCTCTTATCGGGGAAGCGCAGGTTTCATGAAATGAACTCAGAATTTCAAGTTATAATGAAATCTTCATTTCGTGTTAGTTTCTTATGATTTCTTCACGAAAACACATTTTCCTGTAAAGGTAGGTCGATCTCTTATAGGGGAAGCGCAGGTTTCATGAAATGAACTCAGAATTTCAAGTTATAATGAAATCTTCATTTCGTGTTAGTTTCTTATGATTTCTTCACGAAAACACATTTTCCTGTAAAGGTAGGTCGATCTCTTATAGGGGAAGCGCAGGTTTCATGAAATGAACTCAGAATTTCAAGTTATAATGAAATTTTCATTTCATATTAGTTTGTCATGATTTCTTCACGAAAACACATTTTCCTATAATGGTAGGTCGAACTCTTATAGGCGAAGCGCAGGTTTCATGAAATGAACTCAGAATTTCAAGTTATAATGAAATCTTCATTTTGTTTTAGTCTGTCATGATTTCTTCACGTAAACACATTTTCTTATAAAGGTCGGTCGATCTCTTATAAGGGAAGCGCAGGTTTCATGAAATGAACTCAGAATTTCAAGTTATAATGAAATCTTCATTTCGTGTTAGTTTGTCATGATTTCTTCACGTAAACACATTTTTCCTATATTGGTAGGTCGAACTCTTATGGGGGAAGTGCAGGTTTCATGAAATGAACTCAGAATTTCAAGTTATAATGAAATTTTCATTTCATATTAGTTTGTCATGATTTCTTCACGTAAACACATTTTCCTATATTGGTAGGTCGAACTCTTATAAGGGAAGCGCAGGTTTCATGAAATGAACTCAGAATTTCAAGTTATAATGAAATCTTCATTTCGTGTTAGTTTGTCATGATTTCTTCACGTAAACACATTTTCCTATAATGGTAGGTCGAACTCTTATAGGGGAAGCGCAGGTTTCATGAGATGAACTCAGAATTTCATGTTATAATGAAATCTTCATTTCGTGTTAGTTTCTTATGATTTCTTCACGAAAACACATTTTCCTGTAAAGGTAGGTCGATCTCTTATCGGGGAAGCGCAGGTTTCATGAAATGAACTCAGAATTTCAAGTTATAATGAAATCTTCATTTCGTGTTAGTTTCTTATGATTTCTTCACGAAAACACATTTTCCTGTAAAGGTAGGTCGATCTCTTATAGGGGAAGCGCAGGTTTCATGAAATGAACTCAGAATTTCAAGTTATAATGAAATCTTCATTTCGTGTTAGTTTCTTATGATTTCTTCACGAAAACACATTTTCCTGTAAAGGTAGGTCGATCTCTTATAGGGGAAGCGCAGGTTTCATGAAATGAACTCAGAATTTCAAGTTATAATGAAATTTTCATTTCATATTAGTTTGTCATGATTTCTTCACGAAAACACATTTTCCTATAATGGTAGGTCGAACTCTTATAGGCGAAGCGCAGGTTTCATGAAATGAACTCAGAATTTCAAGTTATAATGAAATCTTCATTTTGTTTTAGTCTGTCATGATTTCTTCACGAAAACACATTTTCCTATAATGGTAGGTCGAACTCTTATAGGGGAAGCGCAGGTTTCATGAAATGAACTCAGAATTTCAAGTTATAATGAAATTTTCATTTCATACTAGTTTGTCATGATTTCTTCACGTAAACACATTTTCCTATAATGGTAGGTCGAACTCTTATAGGGGAAGCGCAGGTTTCATGAGATGAACTCAGAATTTCATGTTATAATGAAATCTTCATTTCGTGTTAGTTTGTCATGATTTCTTCACGAAAACACATTTTCCTATAATGGTAGGTCGAACTCTTATAGGGGAAGCGCAGGTTTCATGAAATGAACTCAGAATTTCAAGTTATAATGAAATCTTCATTTCGTGTTAGTTTGTCATGATTTCTTCACGTAAACACATTTTCCTATAATGGTAGGTCGAACTCTTATGGGGGAAGCGCAGGTTTCATGAAATGAACTCAGAAGTTCAAGTTATAATGAAATCTTCATTTCGTGTTAGTTTCTTATGATTTCTTCACGAAAACACATTTTCCTATAAAGGTCGGTCGAACTCTTACGGGGGAAGCGCAGGTTTCATGAAATGAACTCAGAATTTCAAGTTATAATGAAATCTTCATTTCGTGTTAGTTTGTCATGATTTCTTCACGAAAACACATTTTCCTATAATGGTAGGTCGAACTCTTACGGGGGAAGCGCAGGTTTCATGAAATGAACTCAGAATATCAAGTTATAATGAAATCTTCATTTCGTGTTAGTTTGTCATGATTTCTTCACGAAAACACATTTTCCTATAATGGTAGGTCGAACTCTTACGGGGGAAGCGCAGGTTTCATGAAATGAACTCAGAATATCAAGTTATAATGAAATCTTCATTTCGTGTTAGTTTGTCATGATTTCTTCACGAAAACACATTTTCCTATAATGGTAGGTCGAACTCTTATAGGGGAAGCGCAGGTTTCATGAAATGAACTCAGAATTTCAAGTTATAATGAAATTTTCATTTCATATTAGTTTGTCATGATTTCTTCACGTTAACACATTTTCCTATATTGGTAGGTCGAACTCTTATGGGAGAAGCGCAGGTTTCATGAAATGAACTCAGAATTTCAAGTTATAATGAAATTTTCATTTCATATTAGTTTGTCATGATTTCTTCACGTAAACACATTTTCCTATAAAGGTAGGTCGATCTCATATAGGGGAAGCGCAGGTTTCATGAAATGAACTCAGAATTTCAAGTTATAATGAAATTTTCATTTCATATTAGTTTGTCATGATTTCTTCACGTAAACACATTTTCCTATAATGGTAGGTCGAACTCTTATGGGGGAAGCGCAGGTTTCTTGAAATGAACTCAGAAGTTCAAGTTATAATGAAATCTTCATTTCGTGTTAGTTTCTTATGATTTCTTCACGAAAACACATTTTCCTATAAAGGTCGGTCGAACTCTTATGGGGGAAGCGCAGGTTTCATGAAATGAACTCAGAATTTCAAGTTATAATGAAATCTTCATTTCGTGTTAGTTTGTCATGATTTCTTCACGAAAACACATTTTCCTATAATGGTAGGTCGAACTCTTACGGGGGAAGCGCAGGTTTCATGAAATGAACTCAGAATATCAAGTTATAATGAAATCTTCATTTCGTGTTAGTTTGTCATGATTTCTTCACGAAAACACATTTTCCTATAATGGTAGGTCGAACTCTTATAGGCGAAGCGCAGGTTTCATGAAATGAACTCAGAATTTCAAGTTATAATGAAATCTTCATTTTGTATTAGTCTGTTATGATTTCTTCACGAAAACACATTTTCCTATAATGGTAGGTCGAACTCTTATAGGGGAAGCGCAGGTTTCATGAAATGAACTCAGAATTTCAAGTTATAATGAAATCTTCATTTCGTGTTAGTTTGTCATGATTTCTTCACGTAAACACATTTTCCTATAATGGTAGGTCGAACTCTTATGGGGGAAGCGCAGGTTTCATGAAATGAACTCAGAAGTTCAAGTTATAATGAAATCTTCATTTCGTGTTAGTTTCTTATGATTTCTTCACGAAAACACATTTTCCTATAAAGGTCGGTCGAACTCTTACGGGGGAAGCGCAGGTTTCATGAAATGAACTCAGAATTTCAAGTTATAATGAAATCTTCATTTCGTGTTAGTTTGTCATGATTTCTTCACGAAAACACATTTTCCTATAATGGTAGGTCGAACTCTTACGGGGGAAGCGCAGGTTTCATGAAATGAACTCAGAATATCAAGTTATAATGAAATCTTCATTTCGTGTTAGTTTGTCATGATTTCTTCACGAAAACACATTTTCCTATAATGGTAGGTCGAACTCTTATAGGGGAAGCGCAGGTTTCATGAAATGAAGTCAGAATTTCAAGTTATAATGAAATCTTCATTTCGTGTTAGTTTGTCATGATTTCTTCACGAAAACACATTTTCCTATAATGGTAGGTCGAACTCTTATAGGGGAAGCGCAGGTTTCATGAAATGAACTCAGAATTTCAAGTTATAATGAAATTTTCATTTCATATTAGTTTGTCATGATTTCTTCACGTTAACACATTTTCCTATATTGGTAGGTCGAACTCTTATGGGAGAAGCGCAGGTTTCATGAAATGAACTCAGAATTTCAAGTTATAATGAAATTTTCATTTCATATTAGTTTGTCATGATTTCTTCACGTAAACACATTTTCCTATAAAGGTAGGTCGATCTCATATAGGGGAAGCGCAGGTTTCATGAAATGAACTCAGAATTTCAAGTTATAATGAAATTTTCATTTCATATTAGTTTGTCATGATTTCTTCACGTAAACACATTTTCCTATAATGGTAGGTCGAACTCTTATGGGGGAAGCGCAGGTTTCTTGAAATGAACTCAGAAGTTCAAGTTATAATGAAATCTTCATTTCGTGTTAGTTTCTTATGATTTCTTCACGAAAACACATTTTCCTATAAAGGTCGGTCGAACTCTTATGGGGGAAGCGCAGGTTTCATGAAATGAACTCAGAATTTCAAGTTATAATGAAATCTTCATTTCGTGTTAGTTTGTCATGATTTCTTCACGAAAACACATTTTCCTATAATGGTAGGTCGAACTCTTACGGGGGAAGCGCAGGTTTCATGAAATGAACTCAGAATATCAAGTTATAATGAAATCTTCATTTCGTGTTAGTTTGTCATGATTTCTTCACGAAAACACATTTTCCTATAATGGTAGGTCGAACTCTTATAGGGGAAGCGCAGGTTTCATGAAATGAAGTCAGAATTTCAAGTTATAATGAAATCTTCATTTCGTGTTAGTTTGTCATGATTTCTTCACGAAAACACATTTTCCTATAATGGTAGGTCGAACTCTTATAGGGGAAGCGCAGGTTTCATGAAATGAACTCAGAATTTCAAGTCATAATGAAATCTTCATTTCGTGTTAGTTTGTCATGATTTCTTCACGTAAACACATTTTCCTATAATGGTAGGTCGAACTCTTATAGGGGAAGCGCAGGTTTCATGAAATGAACTCAGAATTTCAAGTTATAATGAAATCTTCATTTCGTGTTAGTTTGTCATGATTTCTTCACGTAAACACATTTTCCTATAATGGTAGGTCGAACTCTTATGGGGGAAGCGCAGGTTTCTTGAAATGAACTCAGAAGTTCAAGTTATAATGAAATCTTCATTTCGTGTTAGTTTCTTATGATTTCTTCACGAAAACACATTTTCCTATAAAGGTCGGTCGAACTCTTATGGGGGAAGCGCAGGTTTCATGAAATGAACTCAGAATTTCAAGTTATAATGAAATCTTCATTTCGTGTTAGTTTGTCATGATTTCTTCACGAAAACACATTTTCCTATAATGGTAGGTCGAACTCTTACGGGGGAAGCGCAGGTTTCATGAAATGAACTCAGAATATCAAGTTATAATGAAATCTTCATTTCGTGTTAGTTTGTCATGATTTCTTCACGAAAACACATTTTCCTATAATGGTAGGTCGAACTCTTATAGGGGAAGCGCAGGTTTCATGAAATGAAGTCAGAATTTCAAGTTATAATGAAATCTTCATTTCGTGTTAGTTTGTCATGATTTCTTCACGAAAACACATTTTCCTATAATGGTAGGTCGAACTCTTATGGGGGAAGCGCAGGTTTCATGAAATGAACTCAGAATTTCAAGTCATAATGAAATCTTCATTTCGTGTTAGTTTGTCATGATTTCTTCACGTAAACACATTTTCCTATAATGGTAGGTCGAACTCTTATAGGGGAAGCGCAGGTTTCATGAAATGAACTCAGAATTTCAAGTTATAATGAAATCTTCATTTCGTATTAGTTTGTCATGATTTCTTCACGTAAACACATTTTCCTATAATGGTAGGTCGAACTCTTATAGGGGAAGCGCAGGTTTCATGAAATGAACTCAGAATTTCAAGTTATAATGAAATCTTCATTTCGTGTTAGTTTCTTAAGATTTCTTCACGAAAACACATTTTCCTGTAAAGGTAGGTCGATCTCTTATAGGGGAAGCGCAGGTTTCATGAGATGAACTCAGAATTTCATGTTATAATGAAATCTTCATTTCGTGTTAGTTTCTTATGATTTCTTCACGAAAACACATTTTCCTGTAAAGGTAGGTCGATCTCTTATAGGGGAAGCGCAGGTTTCATGAAATGAACTCAGAATTTCAAGTTATAATGAAATCTTCATTTCGTGTTAGTTTCTTATGATTTCTTCACGAAAACACATTTTCCTGTAAAGGTAGGTCGATCTCTTATAGGGGAAGCGCAGGTTTCATGAAATGAACTCAGAATTTCAAGTTATAATGAAATCTTCATTTCGTGTTAGTTTCTTATGATTTCTTCACGAAAACACATTTTCCTGTAAAGGTAGGTCGATCTCTTATAGGGGAAGCGCAGGTTTCATGAAATGATCTCAGAATTTCAAGTTATAATGAAATTTTCATTTCATATTAGTTTGTCATGATTTCTTCACGAAAACACATTTTCCTATAATGGTAGGTCGAACTCTTATAGGCGAAGCGCAGGTTTCATGAAATGAACTCAGAATTTCAAGTTATAATGAAATCTTCATTTTGTTTTAGTCTGTCATGATTTCTTCACGAAAACACATTTTCCTATAATGGTAGGTCGAACTCTTATAGGGGAAGTGCAGGTTTCATGAAATGAACTCAGAATTTCAAGTTATAATGAAATTTTCATTTCATACTAGTTTGTCATGATTTCTTCACGTAAACACATTTTCCTATAATGGTAGGTCGAACTCTTATAGGGGAAGCGCAGGTTTCATGAGATGAACTCAGAATTTCATGTTATAATGAAATCTTCATTTCGTGTTAGTTTGTCATGATTTCTTCACGAAAACACATTTTCCTATAATGGTAGGTCGAACTCTTATAGGCGAAGCGCAGGTTTCATGAAATGAACTCAGAATTTCAAGTTATAATGAAATCTTCATTTTGTATTAGTCTGTTATGATTTCTTCACGAAAACACATTTTCCTATAATGGTAGGTCGAACTCTTATAGGGGAAGCGCAGGTTTCATGAAATGAACTCAGAATTTCAAGTTATAATGAAATCTTCATTTCGTGTTAGTTTGTCATGATTTCTTCACGTAAACACATTTTCCTATAATGGTAGGTCGAACTCTTATGGGGGAAGCGCAGGTTTCATGAAATGAACTCAGAAGTTCAAGTTATAATGAAATCTTCATTTCGTGTTAGTTTCTTATGATTTCTTCACGAAAACACATTTTCCTATAAAGGTCGGTCGAACTCTTACGGGGGAAGCGCAGGTTTCATGAAATGAACTCAGAATTTCAAGTTATAATGAAATCTTCATTTCGTGTTAGTTTGTCATGATTTCTTCACGTAAACACATTTTCCTATAATGGTAGGTCGAACTCTTATAGGGGAAGCGCAGGTTTCATGAGATGAACTCAGAATTTCATGTTATAATGAAATCTTCATTTCGTGTTAGTTTGTCATGATTTCTTCACGAAAACACATTTTCCTATAATGGTAGGTCGAACTCTTATAGGGGAAGCGCAGGTTTCATGAAATGAAGTCAGAATTTCAAGTTATAATGAAATCTTCATTTCGTGTTAGTTTGTCATGATTTCTTCACGAAAACACATTTTCCTATAATGGTAGGTCGAACTCTTATAGGGGAAGCGCAGGTTTCATGAAATGAACTCAGAATTTCAAGTTATAATGAAATTTTCATTTCATATTAGTTTGTCATGATTTCTTCACGTTAACACATTTTCCTATATTGGTAGGTCGAACTCTTATGGGAGAAGCGCAGGTTTCATGAAATGAACTCAGAATTTCAAGTTATAATGAAATTTTCATTTCATATTAGTTTGTCATGATTTCTTCACGTAAACACATTTTCCTATAAAGGTAGGTCGATCTCATATAGGGGAAGCGCAGGTTTCATGAAATGAACTCAGAATTTCAAGTTATAATGAAATTTTCATTTCATATTAGTTTGTCATGATTTCTTCACGTAAACACATTTTCCTATATTGGTAGGTCGAACTCTTATGGGAGAAGCGCAGCTTTCATGAAATGAACTCAGAAGTTCAAGTTATAATGAAATCATCATTTCGTGTTAGTTTCTTATGATTTCTTCACGAAAACACATTTTCCTATAAAGGTCGGTCGAACTCTTATGGGGGAAGCGCAGGTTTCATGAAATGAACTCAGAATTTCAAGTTATAATGAAATCTTCATTTCGTGTTAGTTTGTCATGATTTCTTCACGAAAACACATTTTCCTATAATGGTAAGTCGAACTCTTATGGGGGAAGTGCAGGTTTCATGAAATGAACTCAGAATTTCAAGTTATAATGAAATCTTCATTTCGTGTTAGTTTGTCATGATTTCTTCACGTAAACACATTTTCCTATAATGGTTGGTCGAACTCTGATAGGGGAAGCGCAGGTTTCATGAAATGAACTCAGAATTTCAAGTTATAATGAAATCTTCATTTCGTGTTAGTTTCTTATGATTTCTTCACGAAAACACATTTTCCTGTAAAGGTAGGTCGATCTCTTATAGGGGAAGCGCAGGTTTCATGAAATGAACTCAGAATTTCAAGTTATAATGAAATTTTCATTTCATATTAGTTTGTCATGATTTCTTCACGTAAACACATTTTCCTATATTGGTAGGTCGAACTCTTATGGGAGAAGCGCAGGTTTCATGAAATGAACTCAGAATTTCAAGTTATAATGAAATTTTCATTTCATATTAGTTTGTCATGATTTCTTCACGTAAACACATTTTCTTATAAAGGTCGGTCGAACTCTTATGGGGGAAGTGCAGGTTTCATGAAATGAACTCAGAATTTCAAGTTATAATGAAATTTTCATTTCATATTAGTTTGTCATGATTTCTTCACGTAAACACATTTTCCTATATTGGTAGGTCGAACTCTTATAAGGGAAGCGCAGGTTTCATGAAATGAACTCAGAATTTCAAGTTATAATGAAATCTTCATTTCGTGTTAGTTTGTCATGATTTCTTCACGTAAACACATTTTCCTATAATGGTAGGTCGAACTCTTATAGGGGAAGCGCAGGTTTCATGAGATGAACTCAGAATTTCATGTTATAATGAAATCTTCATTTCGTGTTAGTTTGTCATGATTTCTTCACGAAAACACATTTTCCTATAATGGTAGGTCGAACTCTTATAGGGGAGGCGCAGGTTTCATGAAATGAACTCAGAATTTCAAGTTATAATGAAATCTTCATTTCGTGTTAGTTTGTCATGATTTCTTCACGTAAACACATTTTCCTATAATGGTAGGTCGAACTCTTATAGGGGAAGCGCAGGTTTCATGAAATGAACTCAGAATTTCAAGTTATAATGAAATCTTCATTTCGTATTAGTTTGTCATGATTTCTTCACGTAAACACATTTTCCTATAATGGTAGGTCGAACTCTTATAGGGGAAGCGCAGGTTTCATGAAATGAACTCAGAATTTCAAGTTATAATGAAATCTTCATTTCGTGTTAGTTTCTTATGATTTCTTCACGAAAACACATTTTCCTGTAAAGGTAGGTCGAACTCTTATAGGGGAAGCGCAGGTTTCATGAAATGAACTCAGAATTTCAAGTTATAATGAAATTTTCATTTCATATTAGTTTGTCATGATTTCTTCACGTAAACACATTTTCCTATAATGGTAGGTCGAACTCTTATAGGGGAAGCGCAGGTTTCATGAGATGAACTCAGAATTTCATGTTATAATGAAATCTTCATTTCGTGTTAGTTTGTCATGATTTCTTCACGAAAACACATTTTCCTATAATGGTAGGTCGAACTCTTATAGGGGAAGCGCAGGTTTCATGAAATGAAGTCAGAATTTCAAGTTATAATGAAATCTTCATTTCGTGTTAGTTTGTCATGATTTCTTCACGAAAACACATTTTCCTATAATGGTAGGTCGAACTCTTATAGGGGAAGCGCAGGTTTCATGAAATGAACTCAGAATTTCAAGTCATAATGAAATCTTCATTTCGTGTTAGTTTGTCATGATTTCTTCACGTAAACACATTTTCCTATAATGGTAGGTCGAACTCTTATGGGGGAAGCGCAGGTTTCTTGAAATGAACTCAGAAGTTCAAGTTATAATGAAATCTTCATTTCGTGTTAGTTTCTTATGATTTCTTCACGAAAACACATTTTCCTATAATGGTAGGTCGAACTCTTACGGGGGAAGCGCAGGTTTCATGAAATGAACTCAGAATATCAAGTTATAATGAAATCTTCATTTCGTGTTAGTTTGTCATGATTTCTTCACGAAAACACATTTTCCTATAATGGTAGGTCGAACTCTTATAGGGGAAGCGCAGGTTTCATGAAATGAAGTCAGAATTTCAAGTTATAATGAAATCTTCATTTCGTGTTAGTTTGTCATGATTTCTTCACGAAAACACATTTTCCTATAATGGTAGGTCGAACTCTTATAGGGGAAGCGCAGGTTTCATGAAATGAACTCAGAATTTCAAGTCATAATGAAATCTTCATTTCGTGTTAGTTTGTCATGATTTCTTCACGTAAACACATTTTCCTATAATGGTAGGTCGAACTCTTATGGGGGAAGCGCAGGTTTCATGAAATGAACTCAGAATTTCAAGTTATAATGAAATTTTCATTTCATATTAGTTTGTCATGATTTCTTCACGTTAACACATTTTCCTATATTGGTAGGTCGAACTCTTATGGGAGAAGCGCAGGTTTCATGAAATGAACTCAGAATTTCAAGTTATAATGAAATCTTCATTTCGTATTAGTTTGTCATGATTTCTTCACGTAAACACATTTTCCTATAATGGTAGGTCGAACTCTTATGGGGGAAGCGCAGGTTTCATGAAATGAACTCAGAATTTCAAGTTATAATGAAATCTTCATTTCGTGTTAGTTTGTCATGATTTCTTCACGAAAACACATTTTCCTATAATGGTAGGTCGAACTCTTATAGGGGAAGCGCAGGTTTCATGAAATGAACTCAGAATTTCAAGTTATAATGAAATCTTCATTTCGTGTTAGTTTCTTATGATTTCTTCACGAAAACACATTTTCCTGTAAAGGTAGGTCGATCTCTTATAGGGGAAGCGCAGGTTTCATGAAATGAAGTCAGAATTTCAAGTTATAATGAAATCTTCATTTCGTGTTAGTTTGTCATGATTTCTTCACGAAAACACATTTTCCTATAATGGTAGGTCGAACTCTTATAGGGGAAGCGCAGGTTTCATGAAATGAACTCAGAATTTCAAGTTATAATGAAATTTTCATTTCATATTAGTTTGTCATGATTTCTTCACGTTAACACATTTTCCTATATTGGTAGGTCGAACTCTTATGGGAGAAGCGCAGGTTTCATGAAATGAACTCAGAATTTCAAGTTATAATGAAATTTTCATTTCATATTAGTTTGTCATGATTTCTTCACGTAAACACATTTTCCTATAATGGTAGGTCGAACTCTTATAGGGGAAGCGCAGGTTTCATGAGATGAACTCAGAATTTCATGTTATAATGAAATCTTCATTTCGTGTTAGTTTGTCATGATTTCTTCACGAAAACACATTTTCCTATAATGGTAGGTCGAACTCTTATAGGGGAAGCGCAGGTTTCATGAAATGAAGTCAGAATTTCAAGTTATAATGAAATCTTCATTTCGTGTTAGTTTGTCATGATTTCTTCACGAAAACACATTTTCCTATAATGGTAGGTCGAACTCTTATAGGGGAAGCGCAGGTTTCATGAAATGAACTCAGAATTTCAAGTCATAATGAAATCTTCATTTCGTGTTAGTTTGTCATGATTTCTTCACGTAAACACATTTTCCTATAATGGTAGGTCGAACTCTTATGGGGGAAGCGCAGGTTTCTTGAAATGAACTCAGAAGTTCAAGTTATAATGAAATCTTCATTTCGTGTTAGTTTCTTATGATTTCTTCACGAAAACACATTTTCCTATAATGGTAGGTCGAACTCTTACGGGGGAAGCGCAGGTTTCATGAAATGAACTCAGAATATCAAGTTATAATGAAATCTTCATTTCGTGTTAGTTTGTCATGATTTCTTCACGAAAACACATTTTCCTATAATGGTAGGTCGAACTCTTATAGGGGAAGCGCAGGTTTCATGAAATGAAGTCAGAATTTCAAGTTATAATGAAATCTTCATTTCGTGTTAGTTTGTCATGATTTCTTCACGAAAACACATTTTCCTATAATGGTAGGTCGAACTCTTATAGGGGAAGCGCAGGTTTCATGAAATGAACTCAGAATTTCAAGTCATAATGAAATCTTCATTTCGTGTTAGTTTGTCATGATTTCTTCACGTAAACACATTTTCCTATAATGGTAGGTCGAACTCTTATGGGGGAAGCGCAGGTTTCATGAAATGAACTCAGAATTTCAAGTTATAATGAAATTTTCATTTCATATTAGTTTGTCATGATTTCTTCACGTTAACACATTTTCCTATATTGGTAGGTCGAACTCTTATGGGAGAAGCGCAGGTTTCATGAAATGAACTCAGAATTTCAAGTTATAATGAAATCTTCATTTCGTATTAGTTTGTCATGATTTCTTCACGTAAACACATTTTCCTATAATGGTAGGTCGAACTCTTATGGGGGAAGCGCAGGTTTCATGAAATGAACTCAGAATTTCAAGTTATAATGAAATCTTCATTTCGTGTTAGTTTGTCATGATTTCTTCACGAAAACACATTTTCCTATAATGGTAGGTCGAACTCTTATAGGGGAAGCGCAGGTTTCATGAAATGAACTCAGAATTTCAAGTTATAATGAAATCTTCATTTCGTGTTAGTTTCTTATGATTTCTTCACGAAAACACATTTTCCTATAATGGTAGGTCGAACTCTTATAGGGGAAGCGCAGGTTTCATGAAATGAACTCAGAATTTCAAGTTATAATGAAATCTTCATTTTGTATTAGTCTGTTATGATTTCTTCACGAAAACACATTTTCCTATAAAGGTCGGTCGAACTCTTATGGGGGAAGCGCAGGTTTCATGAAATGAACTCAGAATTTCAAGTTATAATGAAATCTTCATTTCGTGTTAGTTTGTCATGATTTCTTCACGAAAACACATTTTCCTATAATGGTAAGTCGAACTCTTATGGGGGAAGTGCAGGTTTCATGAAATGAACTCAGAATTTCAAGTTATAATGAAATCTTCATTTCGTGTTAGTTTGTCATGATTTCTTCACGTAAACACATTTTCCTATAATGGTTGGTCGAACTCTGATAGGGGAAGCGCAGGTTTCATGAAATGAACTCAGAATTTCAAGTTATAATGAAATCTTCATTTCGTGTTAGTTTCTTATGATTTCTTCACGAAAACACATTTTCCTGTAAAGGTAGGTCGATCTCTTATAGGGGAAGCGCAGGTTTCATGAAATGAACTCAGAATTTCAAGTTATAATGAAATTTTCATTTCATATTAGTTTGTCATGATTTCTTCACGTAAACACATTTTCCTATATTGGTAGGTCGAACTCTTATGGGAGAAGCGCAGGTTTCATGAAATGAACTCAGAATTTCAAGTTATAATGAAATTTTCATTTCATATTAGTTTGTCATGATTTCTTCACGTAAACACATTTTCTTATAAAGGTCGGTCGAACTCTTATGGGGGAAGTGCAGGTTTCATGAAATGAACTCAGAATTTCAAGTTATAATGAAATTTTCATTTCATATTAGTTTGTCATGATTTCTTCACGTAAACACATTTTCCTATATTGGTAGGTCGAACTCTTATAAGGGAAGCGCAGGTTTCATGAAATGAACTCAGAATTTCAAGTTATAATGAAATCTTCATTTCGTGTTAGTTTGTCATGATTTCTTCACGTAAACACATTTTCCTATAATGGTAGGTCGAACTCTTATAGGGGAAGCGCAGGTTTCATGAGATGAACTCAGAATTTCATGTTATAATGAAATCTTCATTTCGTGTTAGTTTGTCATGATTTCTTCACGAAAACACATTTTCCTATAATGGTAGGTCGAACTCTTATAGGGGAGGCGCAGGTTTCATGAAATGAACTCAGAATTTCAAGTTATAATGAAATCTTCATTTCGTGTTAGTTTGTCATGATTTCTTCACGCAAACACATTTTCCTATAATGGTAGGTCGAACTCTTATAGGGGAAGCGCAGGTTTCATGAAATGAACTCAGAATTTCAAGTTATAATGAAATCTTCATTTCGTATTAGTTTGTCATGATTTCTTCACGTAAACACATTTTCCTATAATGGTAGGTCGAACTCTTATAGGGGAAGCGCAGGTTTCATGAAATGAACTCAGAATTTCAAGTTATAATGAAATCTTCATTTCGTGTTAGTTTCTTATGATTTCTTCACGAAAACACATTTTCCTGTAAAGGTAGGTCGAACTCTTATAGGGGAAGCGCAGGTTTCATGAAATGAACTCAGAATTTCAAGTTATAATGAAATTTTCATTTCATATTAGTTTGTCATGATTTCTTCACGTAAACACATTTTCCTATAATGGTAGGTCGAACTCTTATAGGGGAAGCGCAGGTTTCATGAGATGAACTCAGAATTTCATGTTATAATGAAATCTTCATTTCGTGTTAGTTTGTCATGATTTCTTCACGAAAACACATTTTCCTATAATGGTAGGTCGAACTCTTATAGGGGAAGCGCAGGTTTCATGAGATGAAGTCAGAATTTCAAGTTATAATGAAATCTTCATTTCGTGTTAGTTTGTCATGATTTCTTCACGAAAACACATTTTCCTATAATGGTAGGTCGAACTCTTATAGGGGAAGCGCAGGTTTCATGAAATGAACTCAGAATTTCAAGTCATAATGAAATCTTCATTTCGTGTTAGTTTGTCATGATTTCTTCACGTAAACACATTTTCCTATAATGGTAGGTCGAACTCTTATGGGGGAAGCGCAGGTTTCTTGAAATGAACTCAGAAGTTCAAGTTATAATGAAATCTTCATTTCGTGTTAGTTTCTTATGATTTCTTCACGAAAACACATTTTCCTATAATGGTAGGTCGAACTCTTACGGGGGAAGCGCAGGTTTCATGAAATGAACTCAGAATATCAAGTTATAATGAAATCTTCATTTCGTGTTAGTTTGTCATGATTTCTTCACGAAAACACATTTTCCTATAATGGTAGGTCGAACTCTTATAGGGGAAGCGCAGGTTTCATGAAATGAAGTCAGAATTTCAAGTTATAATGAAATCTTCATTTCGTGTTAGTTTGTCATGATTTCTTCACGAAAACACATTTTCCTATAATGGTAGGTCGAACTCTTATAGGGGAAGCGCAGGTTTCATGAAATGAACTCAGAATTTCAAGTCATAATGAAATCTTCATTTCGTGTTAGTTTGTCATGATTTCTTCACGTAAACACATTTTCCTATAATGGTAGGTCGAACTCTTATGGGGGAAGCGCAGGTTTCATGAAATGAACTCAGAATTTCAAGTTATAATGAAATTTTCATTTCATATTAGTTTGTCATGATTTCTTCACGTTAACACATTTTCCTATATTGGTAGGTCGAACTCTTATGGGAGAAGCGCAGGTTTCATGAAATGAACTCAGAATTTCAAGTTATAATGAAATCTTCATTTCGTATTAGTTTGTCATGATTTCTTCACGTAAACACATTTTCCTATAATGGTAGGTCGAACTCTTATGGGGGAAGCGCAGGTTTCATGAAATGAACTCAGAATTTCAAGTTATAATGAAATCTTCATTTCGTGTTAGTTTGTCATGATTTCTTCACGAAAACACATTTTCCTATAATGGTAGGTCGAACTCTTATAGGGGAAGCGCAGGTTTCATGAAATGAACTCAGAATTTCAAGTTATAATGAAATCTTCATTTCGTGTTAGTTTCTTATGATTTCTTCACGAAAACACATTTTCCTGTAAAGGTAGGTCGATCTCTTATAGGGGAAGCGCAGGTTTCATGAAATGAACTCAGAATTTCAAGTTATAATGAAATTTTCATTTCATATTAGTTTGTCATGATTTCTTCACGAAAACACATTTTCCTATAATGGTAGGTCGAACTCTTATAGGCGAAGCGCAGGTTTCATGAAATGAACTCAGAATTTCAAGTTATAATGAAATCTTCATTTTGTTTTAGTCTGTCATGATTTCTTCACGAAAACACATTTTCCTATAATGGTAGGTCGAACTCTTATAGGGGAAGCGCAGGTTTCATGAAATGAACTCAGAATTTCAAGTTATAATGAAATTTTCATTTCATACTAGTTTGTCATGATTTCTTCACGTAAACACATTTTCCTATAATGGTAGGTCGAACTCTTATAGGGGAAGCGCAGGTTTCATGAGATGAACTCAGAATTTCATGTTATAATGAAATCTTCATTTCGTGTTAGTTTGTCATGATTTCTTCACGAAAACACATTTTCCTATAATGGTAGGTCGAACTCTTATAGGCGAAGCGCAGGTTTCATGAAATGAACTCAGAATTTCAAGTTATAATGAAATCTTCATTTTGTATTAGTCTGTTATGATTTCTTCACGAAAACACATTTTCCTATAATGGTAGGTCGAACTCTTATAGGGGAAGCGCAGGTTTCATGAAATGAACTCAGAATTTCAAGTTATAATGAAATCTTCATTTCGTGTTAGTTTGTCATGATTTCTTCACGTAAACACATTTTCCTATAATGGTAGGTCGAACTCTTATGGGGGAAGCGCAGGTTTCTTGAAATGAACTCAGAAGTTCAAGTTATAATGAAATCTTCATTTCGTGTTAGTTTCTTATGATTTCTTCACGAAAACACATTTTCCTATAAAGGTCGGTCGAACTCTTATGGGGGAAGCGCAGGTTTCATGAAATGAACTCAGAATTTCAAGTTATAATGAAATCTTCATTTCGTGTTAGTTTGTCATGATTTCTTCACGAAAACACATTTTCCTATAATGGTAGGTCGAACTCTTACGGGGGAAGCGCAGGTTTCATGAAATGAACTCAGAATATCAAGTTATAATGAAATCTTCATTTCGTGTTAGTTTGTCATGATTTCTTCACGAAAACACATTTTCCTATAATGGTAGGTCGAACTCTTATAGGGGAAGCGCAGGTTTCATGAAATGAAGTCAGAATTTCAAGTTATAATGAAATCTTCATTTCGTGTTAGTTTGTCATGATTTCTTCACGAAAACACATTTTCCTATAATGGTAGGTCGAACTCTTATAGGGGAAGCGCAGGTTTCATGAAATGAACTCAGAATTTCAAGTCATAATGAAATCTTCATTTCGTGTTAGTTTGTCATGATTTCTTCACGTAAACACATTTTCCTATAATGGTAGGTCGAACTCTTATGGGGGAAGCGCAGGTTTCATGAAATGAACTCAGAATTTCAAGTTATAATGAAATCTTCATTTCGTATTAGTTTGTCATGATTTCTTCACGTAAACACATTTTCCTATAATGGTAGGTCGAACTCTTATGGGGGAAGCGCAGGTTTCATGAAATGAACTCAGAATTTCAAGTTATAATGAAATCTTCATTTCGTGTTAGTTTGTCATGATTTCTTCACGTAAACACATTTTCCTATAATGGTAGGTCGAACTCTTATAGGGGAAGCGCAGGTTTCATGAAATGAACTCAGAATTTCAAGTTATAATGAAATCTTCATTTCGTATTAGTTTGTCATGATTTCTTCATGTAAACACATTTTCCTATAATGGTAGGTCGAACTCTTATAGGGGAAGCGCAGGTTTCATGAAATGAACTCAGAATTTCAAGTTATAATGAAATTTTCATTTCATATTAGTTTGTCATGATTTCTTCACGTAAACACATTTTCCTATATTGGTAGGTCGAACTCTTATGGGAGAAGCGCAGGTTTCATGAAATGAACTCAGAATTTCAAGTTATAATGAAATTTTCATTTCATATTAGTTTGTCATGATTTCTTCACGTAAACACATTTTCTTATAAAGGTCGGTCGATCTCTTATAAGGGAAGCGCAGGTTTCATGAAATGAACTCAGAATTTCAAGTTATAATGAAATCTTCATTTCGTGTTAGTTTGTCATGATTTCTTCACGTAAACACATTTTTCCTATATTGGTAGGTCGAACTCTTATGGGGGAAGTGCAGGTTTCATGAAATGAACTCAGAATTTCAAGTTATAATGAAATTTTCATTTCATATTAGTTTGTCATGATTTCTTCACGTAAACACAATTTCCTATATTGGTAGGTCGAACTCTTATAAGGGAAGCGCAGGTTTCATGAAATGAACTCAGAATTTCAAGTTATAATGAAATCTTCATTTCGTGTTAGTTTGTCATGATTTCTTCACGTAAACACATTTTCCTATAATGGTAGGTCGAACTCTTATAGGGGAAGCGCAGGTTTCATGAGATGAACTCAGAATTTCATGTTATAATGAAATCTTCATTTCGTGTTAGTTTGTCATGATTTCTTCACGAAAACACATTTTCCTATAATGGTAGGTCGAACTCTTATAGGGGAAGCGCAGGTTTCATGAGATGAACTCAGAATTTCAAGTTATAATGAAATCTTCATTTCGTGTTAGTTTGTCATGATTTCTTCACGTAAACACATTTTCCTATAATGGTAGGTCGAACTCTTATAGGGGAAGCGCAGGTTTCATGAAATGAACTCAGAATTTCAAGTTATAATGAAATCTTCATTTCGTATTAGTTTGTCATGATTTCTTCACGTAAACACATTTTCCTATAATGGTAGGTCGAACTCTTATAGGGGAAGCGCAGGTTTCATGAAATGAACTCAGAATTTCAAGTTATAATGAAATCTTCATTTCGTGTTAGTTTCTTATGATTTCTTCACGAAAACACATTTTCCTGTAAAGGTAGGTCGATCTCTTATAGGGGAAGCGCGGGTTTCATGAAATGAACTCAGAATTTCAAGTTATAATGAAATTTTCATTTCATATTAGTTTGTCATGATTTCTTCACGAAAACACATTTTCCTATAATGGTAGGTCGAACTCTTATAGGCGAAGCGCAGGTTTCATGAAATGAACTCAGAATTTCAAGTTATAATGAAATCTTCATTTTGTTTTAGTCTGTCATGATTTCTTCACGAAAACACATTTTCCTATAATGGTAGGTCGAACTCTTATAGGGGAAGCGCAGGTTTCATGAAATGAACTCAGAATTTCAAGTTATAATGAAATTTTCATTTCATACTAGTTTGTCATGATTTCTTCACGTAAACACATTTTCCTATAATGGTAGGTCGAACTCTTATAGGGGAAGCGCAGGTTTCATGAGATGAACTCAGAATTTCATGTTATAATGAAATCTTCATTTCGTGTTAGTTTGTCATGATTTCTTCACGAAAACACATTTTCCTATAATGGTAGGTCGAACTCTTATAGGCGAAGCGCAGGTTTCATGAAATGAACTCAGAATTTCAAGTTATAATGAAATCTTCATTTTGTATTAGTCTGTTATGATTTCTTCACGAAAACACATTTTCCTATAATGGTAGGTCGAACTCTTATAGGGGAAGCGCAGGTTTCATGAGATGAACTCAGAATTTCAAGTTATAATGAAATCTTCATTTCGTGTTAGTTTGTCATGATTTCTTCACGTAAACACATTTTCCTATAATGGTAGGTCGAACTCTTATGGGGGAAGCGCAGGTTTCATGAAATGAACTCAGAAGTTCAAGTTATAATGAAATCTTCATTTCGTGTTAGTTTCTTATGATTTCTTCACGAAAACACATTTTCCTATAAAGGTCGGTCGAACTCTTACGGGGGAAGCGCAGGTTTCATGAAATGAACTCAGAATTTCAAGTTATAATGAAATCTTCATTTCGTGTTAGTTTGTCATGATTTCTTCACGAAAACACGTTTTCCTATAATGGTAGGTCGAACTCTTACGGGGGAAGCGCAGGTTTCATGAAATGAACTCAGAATATCAAGTTATAATGAAATCTTCATTTCGTGTTAGTTTGTCATGATTTCTTCACGAAAACACATTTTCCTATAATGGTAGGTCGAACTCTTATAGGGGAAGCGCAGGTTTCATGAAATGAAGTCAGAATTTCAAGTTATAATGAAATCTTCATTTCGTGTTAGTTTGTCATGATTTCTTCACGAAAACACATTTTCCTATAATGGTAGGTCGAACTCTTATGGGGGAAGCGCAGGTTTCATGAAATGAACTCAGAATTACAAGTTATAATGAAATTTTCATTTCATATTAGTTTGTCATGATTTCTTCACGTTAACACATTTTCCTATATTGGTAGGTCGAACTCTTATGGGAGAAGCGCAGGTTTCATGAAATGAACTCAGAATTTCAAGTTATAATGAAATTTTCATTTCATATTAGTTTTTCATGATTTCTTCACGTAAACACATTTTCCTATAAAGGTAGGTCGATCTCTTATAGGGGAAGCGCAGGTTTCATGAAATGAACTCAGAATTTCAAGTTATAATGAAATTTTCATTTCATATTAGTTTGTCATGATTTCTTCACGTAAACACATTTTCCTATATTGGTAGGTCGAACTCTTATGGGAGAAGCGCAGCTTTCATGAAATGAACTCAGAAGTTCAAGTTATAATGAAATCATCATTTCGTGTTAGTTTCTTATGATTTCTTCACGAAAACACATTTTCCTATAAAGGTCGGTCGAACTCTTATGGGGGAAGCGCAGGTTTCATGAAATGAACTCAGAATTTCAAGTTATAATGAAATCTTCATTTCGTGTTAGTTTGTCATGATTTCTTCACGAAAACACATTTTCCTATAATGGTAAGTCGAACTCTTATGGGGGAAGTGCAGGTTTCATGAAATGAAGTCAGAATTTCAAGTTATAATGAAATCTTCATTTCGTGTTAGTTTGTCATGATTTCTTCACGTAAACACATTTTCCTATAATGGTAGGTCGAACTTTGATAGGGGAAGCGCAGGTTTCATGAAATGAACTCAGAATTTCAAGTTATAATGAAATCTTCATTTCGTGTTAGTTTCTTATGATTTCTTCACGAAAACACATTTTCCTGTAAAGGTAGGTCGATCTCTTATAGGGGAAGCGCAGGTTTCATGAAATGAACTCAGAATTTCAAGTTATAATGAAATTTTCATTTCATATTAGTTTGTCATGATTTCTTCACGTAAACACATTTTCCTATAATGGTAGGTCGAACTCTTATGGGGGAAGCGCAGGTTTCATGAAATGAACTCAGAATTTCAAGTTATAATGAAATCTTCATTTCGTATTAGTTTGTCATGATTTCTTCACGTAAACACATTTTCCTATAATGGTAGGTCGAACTCTTATGGGGGAAGCGCAGGTTTCATGAAATGAACTCAGAATTTCAAGTTATAATGAAATCTTCATTTCGTGTTAGTTTGTCATGATTTCTTCACGAAAACACATTTTCCTATAATGGTAGGTCGAACTCTTATAGGGGAAGCGCAGGTTTCATGAAATGAACTCAGAATTTCAAGTCATAATGAAATCTTCATTTCGTGTTAGTTTGTCATGATTTCTTCACGTAAACACATTTTCCTATAATGGTAGGTCGAACTCTTATGGGGGAAGCGCAGGTTTCATGAAATGAACTCAGAATTTCAAGTTATAATGAAATTTTCATTTCATATTAGTTTGTCATGATTTCTTCACGTTAACACATTTTCCTATATTGGTAGGTCGAACTCTTATGGGAGAAGCGCAGGTTTCATGAAATGAACTCAGAATTTCAAGTTATAATGAAATCTTCATTTCGTATTAGTTTGTCATGATTTCTTCACGTAAACACATTTTCCTATAATGGTAGGTCGAACTCTTATGGGGGAAGCGCAGGTTTCATGAAATGAACTCAGAATTTCAAGTTATAATGAAATCTTCATTTCGTGTTAGTTTGTCATGATTTCTTCACGAAAACACATTTTCCTATAATGGTAGGTCGAACTCTTATAGGGGAAGCGCAGGTTTCATGAAATGAACTCAGAATTTCAAGTTATAATGAAATCTTCATTTCGTGTTAGTTTCTTATGATTTCTTCACGAAAACACATTTTCCTGTAAAGGTAGGTCGATCTCTTATAGGGGAAGCGCAGGTTTCATGAAATGAACTCAGAATTTCAAGTTATAATGAAATTTTCATTTCATATTAGTTTGTCATGATTTCTTCACGAAAACACATTTTCCTATAATGGTAGGTCGAACTCTTATAGGCGAAGCGCAGGTTTCATGAAATGAACTCAGAATTTCAAGTTATAATGAAATCTTCATTTTGTTTTAGTCTGTCATGATTTCTTCACGAAAACACATTTTCCTATAATGGTAGGTCGAACTCTTATAGGGGAAGCGCAGGTTTCATGAAATGAACTCAGAATTTCAAGTTATAATGAAATTTTCATTTCATACTAGTTTGTCATGATTTCTTCACGTAAACACATTTTCCTATAATGGTAGGTCGAACTCTTATAGGGGAAGCGCAGGTTTCATGAGATGAACTCAGAATTTCATGTTATAATGAAATCTTCATTTCGTGTTAGTTTGTCATGATTTCTTCACGAAAACACATTTTCCTATAATGGTAGGTCGAACTCTTATAGGCGAAGCGCAGGTTTCATGAAATGAACTCAGAATTTCAAGTTATAATGAAATCTTCATTTTGTATTAGTCTGTTATGATTTCTTCACGAAAACACATTTTCCTATAATGGTAGGTCGAACTCTTATAGGGGAAGCGCAGGTTTCATGAAATGAACTCAGAATTTCAAGTTATAATGAAATCTTCATTTCGTGTTAGTTTGTCATGATTTCTTCACGTAAACACATTTTCCTATAATGGTAGGTCGAACTCTTATGGGGGAAGCGCAGGTTTCTTGAAATGAACTCAGAAGTTCAAGTTATAATGAAATCTTCATTTCGTGTTAGTTTCTTATGATTTCTTCACGAAAACACATTTTCCTATAAAGGTCGGTCGAACTCTTATGGGGGAAGCGCAGGTTTCATGAAATGAACTCAGAATTTCAAGTTATAATGAAATCTTCATTTCGTGTTAGTTTGTCATGATTTCTTCACGAAAACACATTTTCCTATAATGGTAGGTCGAACTCTTACGGGGGAAGCGCAGGTTTCATGAAATGAACTCAGAATATCAAGTTATAATGAAATCTTCATTTCGTGTTAGTTTGTCATGATTTCTTCACGAAAACACATTTTCCTATAATGGTAGGTCGAACTCTTATAGGGGAAGCGCAGGTTTCATGAAATGAAGTCAGAATTTCAAGTTATAATGAAATCTTCATTTCGTGTTAGTTTGTCATGATTTCTTCACGAAAACACATTTTCCTATAATGGTAGGTCGAACTCTTATAGGGGAAGCGCAGGTTTCATGAAATGAACTCAGAATTTCAAGTCATAATGAAATCTTCATTTCGTGTTAGTTTGTCATGATTTCTTCACGTAAACACATTTTCCTATAATGGTAGGTCGAACTCTTATGGGGGAAGCGCAGGTTTCATGAAATGAACTCAGAATTTCAAGTTATAATGAAATCTTCATTTCGTATTAGTTTGTCATGATTTCTTCACGTAAACACATTTTCCTATAATGGTAGGTCGAACTCTTATGGGGGAAGCGCAGGTTTCATGAAATGAACTCAGAATTTCAAGTTATAATGAAATCTTCATTTCGTGTTAGTTTGTCATGATTTCTTCACGTAAACACATTTTCCTATAATGGTAGGTCGAACTCTTATAGGGGAAGCGCAGGTTTCATGAAATGAACTCAGAATTTCAAGTTATAATGAAATCTTCATTTCGTATTAGTTTGTCATGATTTCTTCATGTAAACACATTTTCCTATAATGGTAGGTCGAACTCTTATAGGGGAAGCGCAGGTTTCATGAAATGAACTCAGAATTTCAAGTTATAATGAAATTTTCATTTCATATTAGTTTGTCATGATTTCTTCACGTAAACACATTTTCCTATATTGGTAGGTCGAACTCTTATGGGAGAAGCGCAGGTTTCATGAAATGAACTCAGAATTTCAAGTTATAATGAAATTTTCATTTCATATTAGTTTGTCATGATTTCTTCACGTAAACACATTTTCCTATATTGGTAGGTCGAACTCTTATGGGAGAAGCGCAGGTTTCATGAAATGAACTCAGAATTTCAAGTTATAATGAAATTTTCATTTCATATTAGTTTGTCATGATTTCTTCACGTAAACACATTTTCTTATAAAGGTCGGTCGATCTCTTATAAGGGAAGCGCAGGTTTCATGAAATGAACTCAGAATTTCAAGTTATAATGAAATCTTCATTTCGTGTTAGTTTGTCATGATTTCTTCACGTAAACACATTTTTCCTATATTGGTAGGTCGAACTCTTATGGGGGAAGTGCAGGTTTCATGAAATGAACTCAGAATTTCAAGTTATAATGAAATTTTCATTTCATATTAGTTTGTCATGATTTCTTCACGTAAACACAATTTCCTATATTGGTAGGTCGAACTCTTATAAGGGAAGCGCAGGTTTCATGAAATGAACTCAGAATTTCAAGTTATAATGAAATCTTCATTTCGTGTTAGTTTGTCATGATTTCTTCACGTAAACACATTTTCCTATAATGGTAGGTCGAACTCTTATAGGGGAAGCGCAGGTTTCATGAGATGAACTCAGAATTTCATGTTATAATGAAATCTTCATTTCGTGTTAGTTTGTCATGATTTCTTCACGAAAACACATTTTCCTATAATGGTAGGTCGAACTCTTATAGGGGAAGCGCAGGTTTCATGAGATGAACTCAGAATTTCAAGTTATAATGAAATCTTCATTTCGTGTTAGTTTGTCATGATTTCTTCACGTAAACACATTTTCCTATAATGGTAGGTCGAACTCTTATAGGGGAAGCGCAGGTTTCATGAAATGAACTCAGAATTTCAAGTTATAATGAAATCTTCATTTCGTATTAGTTTGTCATGATTTCTTCACGTAAACACATTTTCCTATAATGGTAGGTCGAACTCTTATAGGGGAAGCGCAGGTTTCATGAAATGAACTCAGAATTTCAAGTTATAATGAAATCTTCATTTCGTGTTAGTTTCTTATGATTTCTTCACGAAAACACATTTTCCTGTAAAGGTAGGTCGATCTCTTATAGGGGAAGCGCGGGTTTCATGAAATGAACTCAGAATTTCAAGTTATAATGAAATTTTCATTTCATATTAGTTTGTCATGATTTCTTCACGAAAACACATTTTCCTATAATGGTAGGTCGAACTCTTATAGGCGAAGCGCAGGTTTCATGAAATGAACTCAGAATTTCAAGTTATAATGAAATCTTCATTTTGTTTTAGTCTGTCATGATTTCTTCACGAAAACACATTTTCCTATAATGGTAGGTCGAACTCTTATAGGGGAAGCGCAGGTTTCATGAAATGAACTCAGAATTTCAAGTTATAATGAAATTTTCATTTCATACTAGTTTGTCATGATTTCTTCACGTAAACACATTTTCCTATAATGGTAGGTCGAACTCTTATAGGGGAAGCGCAGGTTTCATGAGATGAACTCAGAATTTCATGTTATAATGAAATCTTCATTTCGTGTTAGTTTGTCATGATTTCTTCACGAAAACACATTTTCCTATAATGGTAGGTCGAACTCTTATAGGCGAAGCGCAGGTTTCATGAAATGAACTCAGAATTTCAAGTTATAATGAAATCTTCATTTTGTATTAGTCTGTTATGATTTCTTCACGAAAACACATTTTCCTATAATGGTAGGTCGAACTCTTATAGGGGAAGCGCAGGTTTCATGAGATGAACTCAGAATTTCAAGTTATAATGAAATCTTCATTTCGTGTTAGTTTGTCATGATTTCTTCACGTAAACACATTTTCCTATAATGGTAGGTCGAACTCTTATGGGGGAAGCGCAGGTTTCATGAAATGAACTCAGAAGTTCAAGTTATAATGAAATCTTCATTTCGTGTTAGTTTCTTATGATTTCTTCACGAAAACACATTTTCCTATAAAGGTCGGTCGAACTCTTACGGGGGAAGCGCAGGTTTCATGAAATGAACTCAGAATTTCAAGTTATAATGAAATCTTCATTTCGTGTTAGTTTGTCATGATTTCTTCACGAAAACACGTTTTCCTATAATGGTAGGTCGAACTCTTACGGGGGAAGCGCAGGTTTCATGAAATGAACTCAGAATATCAAGTTATAATGAAATCTTCATTTCGTGTTAGTTTGTCATGATTTCTTCACGAAAACACATTTTCCTATAATGGTAGGTCGAACTCTTATAGGGGAAGCGCAGGTTTCATGAAATGAAGTCAGAATTTCAAGTTATAATGAAATCTTCATTTCGTGTTAGTTTGTCATGATTTCTTCACGAAAACACATTTTCCTATAATGGTAGGTCGAACTCTTATGGGGGAAGCGCAGGTTTCATGAAATGAACTCAGAATTACAAGTTATAATGAAATTTTCATTTCATATTAGTTTGTCATGATTTCTTCACGTTAACACATTTTCCTATATTGGTAGGTCGAACTCTTATGGGAGAAGCGCAGGTTTCATGAAATGAACTCAGAATTTCAAGTTATAATGAAATTTTCATTTCATATTAGTTTTTCATGATTTCTTCACGTAAACACATTTTCCTATAAAGGTAGGTCGATCTCTTATAGGGGAAGCGCAGGTTTCATGAAATGAACTCAGAATTTCAAGTTATAATGAAATTTTCATTTCATATTAGTTTGTCATGATTTCTTCACGTAAACACATTTTCCTATATTGGTAGGTCGAACTCTTATGGGAGAAGCGCAGCTTTCATGAAATGAACTCAGAAGTTCAAGTTATAATGAAATCATCATTTCGTGTTAGTTTCTTATGATTTCTTCACGAAAACACATTTTCCTATAAAGGTCGGTCGAACTCTTATGGGGGAAGCGCAGGTTTCATGAAATGAACTCAGAATTTCAAGTTATAATGAAATCTTCATTTCGTGTTAGTTTGTCATGATTTCTTCACGAAAACACATTTTCCTATAATGGTAAGTCGAACTCTTATGGGGGAAGTGCAGGTTTCATGAAATGAAGTCAGAATTTCAAGTTATAATGAAATCTTCATTTCGTGTTAGTTTGTCATGATTTCTTCACGAAAACACATTTTCCTATAATGGTAGGTCGAACTTTGATAGGCGAAGCGCAGGTTTCATGAAATGAACTCAGAATTTCAAGTTATAATGAAATCTTCATTTTGTATTAGTCTGTTATGATTTCTTCACGAAAACACATTTTCCTATAATGGTAGGTCGAACTCTTATAGGGGAAGCGCAGGTTTCATGAGATGAACTCAGAATTTCAAGTTATAATGAAATCTTCATTTCGTGTTAGTTTGTCATGATTTCTTCACGTAAACACATTTTCCTATAATGGTAGGTCGAACTCTTATGGGGGAAGCGCAGGTTTCATGAAATGAACTCAGAAGTTCAAGTTATAATGAAATCTTCATTTCGTGTTAGTTTCTTATGATTTCTTCACGAAAACACATTTTCCTATAAAGGTCGGTCGAACTCTTACGGGGGAAGCGCAGGTTTCATGAAATGAACTCAGAATTTCAAGTTATAATGAAATCTTCATTTCGTGTTAGTTTGTCATGATTTCTTCACGAAAACACGTTTTCCTATAATGGTAGGTCGAACTCTTACGGGGGAAGCGCAGGTTTCATGAAATGAACTCAGAATATCAAGTTATAATGAAATCTTCATTTCGTGTTAGTTTGTCATGATTTCTTCACGAAAACACATTTTCCTATAATGGTAGGTCGAACTCTTATAGGGGAAGCGCAGGTTTCATGAAATGAAGTCAGAATTTCAAGTTATAATGAAATCTTCATTTCGTGTTAGTTTGTCATGATTTCTTCACGAAAACACATTTTCCTATAATGGTAGGTCGAACTCTTATGGGGGAAGCGCAGGTTTCATGAAATGAACTCAGAATTACAAGTTATAATGAAATTTTCATTTCATATTAGTTTGTCATGATTTCTTCACGTTAACACATTTTCCTATATTGGTAGGTCGAACTCTTATGGGAGAAGCGCAGGTTTCATGAAATGAACTCAGAATTTCAAGTTATAATGAAATTTTCATTTCATATTAGTTTTTCATGATTTCTTCACGTAAACACATTTTCCTATAAAGGTAGGTCGATCTCTTATAGGGGAAGCGCAGGTTTCATGAAATGAACTCAGAATTTCAAGTTATAATGAAATTTTCATTTCATATTAGTTTGTCATGATTTCTTCACGTAAACACATTTTCCTATATTGGTAGGTCGAACTCTTATGGGAGAAGCGCAGCTTTCATGAAATGAACTCAGAAGTTCAAGTTATAATGAAATCATCATTTCGTGTTAGTTTCTTATGATTTCTTCACGAAAACACATTTTCCTATAAAGGTCGGTCGAACTCTTATGGGGGAAGCGCAGGTTTCATGAAATGAACTCAGAATTTCAAGTTATAATGAAATCTTCATTTCGTGTTAGTTTGTCATGATTTCTTCACGAAAACACATTTTCCTATAATGGTAAGTCGAACTCTTATGGGGGAAGTGCAGGTTTCATGAAATGAAGTCAGAATTTCAAGTTATAATGAAATCTTCATTTCGTGTTAGTTTGTCATGATTTCTTCACGTAAACACATTTTCCTATAATGGTAGGTCGAACTTTGATAGGGGAAGCGCAGGTTTCATGAAATGAACTCAGAATTTCAAGTTATAATGAAATCTTCATTTCGTGTTAGTTTCTTATGATTTCTTCACGAAAACACATTTTCCTGTAAAGGTAGGTCGATCTCTTATAGGGGAAGCGCAGGTTTCATGAAATGAACTCAGAATTTCAAGTTATAATGAAATTTTCATTTCATATTAGTTTGTCATGATTTCTTCACGTAAACACATTTTCCTATAATGGTAGGTCGAACTCTTATGGGGGAAGCGCAGGTTTCATGAAATGAACTCAGAATTTCAAGTTATAATGAAATCTTCATTTCGTATTAGTTTGTCATGATTTCTTCACGTAAACACATTTTCCTATAATGGTAGGTCGAACTCTTATGGGGGAAGCGCAGGTTTCATGAAATGAACTCAGAATTTCAAGTTATAATGAAATCTTCATTTCGTGTTAGTTTGTCATGATTTCTTCACGTAAACACATTTTCCTATAATGGTAGGTCGAACTCTTATAGGGGAAGCGCAGGTTTCATGAAATGAACTCAGAATTTCAAGTTATAATGAAATCTTCATTTCGTATTAGTTTGTCATGATTTCTTCACGTAAACACATTTTCCTATATTGGTAGGTCGAACTCTTATGGGAGAAGCGCAGGTTTCATGAAATGAACTCAGAATTTCAAGTTATAATGAAATTTTCATTTCATATTAGTTTGTCATGATTTCTTCACGTAAACACATTTTCCTATAATGGTAGGTCGAACTCTTATGGGGGAAGCGCAGGTTTCATGAAATGAACTCAGAATTTCAAGTTATAATGAAATCTTCATTTCGTATTAGTTTGTCATGATTTCTTCACGTAAACACATTTTCCTATAATGGTAGGTCGAACTCTTATGGGGGAAGCGCAGGTTTCATGAAATGAACTCAGAATTTCAAGTTATAATGAAATCTTCATTTCGTGTTAGTTTGTCATGATTTCTTCACGTAAACACATTTTCCTATAATGGTAGGTCGAACTCTTATAGGGGAAGCGCAGGTTTCATGAAATGAACTCAGAATTTCAAGTTATAATGAAATCTTCATTTCGTATTAGTTTGTCATGATTTCTTCACGTAAACACATTTTCCTATATTGGTAGGTCGAACTCTTATGGGAGAAGCGCAGGTTTCATGAAATGAACTCAGAATTTCAAGTTATAATGAAATTTTCATTTCATATTAGTTTGTCATGATTTCTTCACGTAAACACATTTTCTTATAAAGGTCGGTCGATCTCTTATAAGGGAAGCGCAGGTTTCATGAAATGAACTCAGAATTTCAAGTTATAATGAAATCTTCATTTCGTGTTAGTTTGTCATGATTTCTTCACGTAAACACATTTTTCCTATATTGGTAGGTCGAACTCTTATGGGGGAAGTGCAGGTTTCATGAAATGAACTCAGAATTTCAAGTTATAATGAAATTTTCATTTCATATTAGTTTGTCATGATTTCTTCACGTAAACACATTTTCCTATATTGGTAGGTCGAACTCTTATGGGAGAAGCGCAGCTTTCATGAAATGAACTCAGAAGTTCAAGTTATAATGAAATCATCATTTCGTGTTAGTTTCTTATGATTTCTTCACGAAAACACATTTTCCTATAAAGGTCGGTCGAACTCTTATGGGGGAAGCGCAGGTTTCATGAAATGAACTCAGAATTTCAAGTTATAATGAAATCTTCATTTCGTGTTAGTTTGTCATGATTTCTTCACGAAAACACATTTTCCTATAATGGTAAGTCGAACTCTTATGGGGGAAGTGCAGGTTTCATGAAATGAAGTCAGAATTTCAAGTTATAATGAAATCTTCATTTCGTGTTAGTTTGTCATGATTTCTTCACGTAAACACATTTTCCTATAATGGTAGGTCGAACTTTGATAGGGGAAGCGCAGGTTTCATGAAATGAACTCAGAATTTCAAGTTATAATGAAATTTTCATTTCATATTAGTTTGTCATGATTTCTTCACGTAAACACATTTTCCTATATTGGTAGGTCGAACTCTTATGGGAGAAGCGCAGGTTTCATGAAATGAACTCAGAATTTCAAGTTATAATGAAATTTTCATTTCATATTAGTTTGTCATGATTTCTTCACGTAAACACATTTTCTTATAAAGGTCGGTCTATCTCTTATAGGGGAAGCGCAGGTTTCATGAAATGAACTCAGAATTTCAAGTTATAATCAAATTTTCATTTCATATTAGTTTGTCATGATTTCTTCACGTAAACACATTTTCCTATATTGGTAGGTCGAACTCTTATAAGGGAAGCGCAGGTTTCATGAAATGAACTCAGAATTTCAAGTTATAATGAAATCTTCATTTCGTGTTAGTTTGTAATTGATTTCTTCACGTAAACACATTTTTCCTATATTGGTAGGTCGAACTCTTATGGGGGAAGTGCAGGTTTCATGAAATGAACTCAGAATTTCAAGTTATAATGAAATTTTCATTTCATATTAGTTTGTCATGATTTCTTCACGTAAACACATTTTCCTATATTGGTAGGTCGAACTCTTATAAGGGAAGCGCAGGTTTCATGAAATGAACTCAGAATTTCAAGTTATAATGAAATCTTCATTTCGTGTTAGTTTGTCATGATTTCTTCACGTAAACACATTTTTCCTATATTGGTAGGTCGAACTCTTATGGGGGAAGTGCAGGTTTCATGAAATGAACTCAGAATTTCAAGTTATAATGAAATTTTCATTTCATATTAGTTTGTCATGATTTCTTCACGTAAACACATTTTCCTATATTGGTAGGTCGAACTCTTATAAGGGAAGCGCAGGTTTCATGAAATGAACTCAGAATTTCAAGTTATGATGAAATCTTCATTTCGTGTTAGTTTGTCATGATTTCTTCACGTAAACACATTTTCCTATAATGGTAGGTCGAACTCTTATAGGGGAAGCGCAGGTTTCATGAAATGAACTCAGAATTTCAAGTTATAATGAAATCTTCATTTCGTATTAGTTTGTCATGATTTCTTCACGTAAACACATTTTCCTATAATGGTAGGTCGAACTCTTATAGGGGAAGCGCAGGTTTCATGAAATGAACTCAGAATTTCAAGTTATAATGAAATCTTCATTTCGTGTTAGTTTCTTATGATTTCTTCACGAAAACACATTTTCCTGTAAAGGTAGGTCGATCTCTTATAGGGGAAGCGCAGGTTTCATGAAATGAACTCAGAATTTCAAGTTATAATGAAATTTTCATTTCATATTAGTTTGTCATGATTTCTTCACGAAAACACATTTTCCTATAATGGTAGGTCGAACTCTTATAGGCGAAGCGCAGGTTTCATGAAATGAACTCAGAATTTCAAGTTATAATGAAATCTTCATTTTGTTTTAGTCTGTCATGATTTCTTCACGAAAACACATTTTCCTATAATGGTAGGTCGAACTCTTATAGGGGAAGCGCAGGTTTCATGAAATGAACTCAGAATTTCAAGTTATAATGAAATTTTCATTTCATACTAGTTTGTCATGATTTCTTCACGTAAACACATTTTCCTATAATGGTAGGTCGAACTCTTATAGGGGAAGCGCAGGTTTCATGAGATGAACTCAGAATTTCATGTTATAATGAAATCTTCATTTCGTGTTAGTTTGTCATGATTTCTTCACGAAAACACATTTTCCTATAATGGTAGGTCGAACTCTTATAGGCGAAGCGCAGGTTTCATGAAATGAACTCAGAATTTCAAGTTATAATGAAATCTTCATTTTGTATTAGTCTGTTATGATTTCTTTACGAAAACACATTTTCCTATAATGGTAGGTCGAACTCTTATAGGGGAAGCGCAGGTTTCATGAAATGAACTCAGAATTTCAAGTTATAATGAAATCTTCATTTCGTGTTAGTTTGTCATGATTTCTTCACGTAAACACATTTTCCTATAATGGTAGGTCGAACTCTTATGGGGGAAGCGCAGGTTTCATGAAATGAACTCAGAAGTTCAAGTTATAATGAAATCTTCATTTCGTGTTAGTTTCTTATGATTTCTTCACGAAAACACATTTTCCTATAAAGGTCGGTCGAACTCTTACGGGGGAAGCGCAGGTTTCATGAAATGAACTCAGAATTTCAAGTTATAATGAAATCTTCATTTCGTGTTAGTTTGTCATGATTTCTTCACGAAAACACATTTTCCTATAATGGTAGGTCGAACTCTTACGGGGGAAGCGCAGGTTTCATGAAATGAACTCAGAATATCAAGTTATAATGAAATCTTCATTTCGTGTTAGTTTGTCATGATTTCTTCACGAAAACACATTTTCCTATAATGGTAGGTCGAACTCTTATAGGGGAAGCGCAGGTTTCATGAAATGAAGTCAGAATTTCAAGTTATAATGAAATCTTCATTTCGTGTTAGTTTGTCATGATTTCTTCACGTAAACACATTTTCCTATAATGGTAGGTCGAACTCTTATGGGGGAAGCGCAGGTTTCATGAAATGAACTCAGAATTTCAAGTTATAATGAAATCTTCATTTCGTATTAGTTTGTCATGATTTCTTCACGTAAACACATTTTCCTATAATGGTAGGTCGAACTCTTATAGGGGAAGCGCAGGTTTCATGAAATGAACTCAGAATTTCAAGTTATAATGAAATCTTCATTTCGTGTTAGTTTGTCATGATTTCTTCACGTAAACACATTTTCCTATAATGGTAGGTCGAACTCTTATGGGGGAAGCGCAGGTTTCATGAAATGAACTCAGAATTTCAAGTTATAATGAAATCTTCATTTCGTATTAGTTTGTCATGATTTCTTCACGTAAACACATTTTCCTATAATGGTAGGTCGAACTCTTATAGGGGAAGCGCAGGTTTCATGAAATGAACTCAGAATTTCAAGTTATAATGAAATCTTCATTTCGTGTTAGTTTCTTATGATTTCTTCACGAAAACACATTTTCCTGTAAAGGTAGGTCGATCTCTTATAGGGGAAGCGCAGGTTTCATGAAATGAACTCAGAATTTCAAGTTATAATGAAATTTTCATTTCGTATTAGTTTGTCATGATTTCTTCACGTAAACACATTTTCCTATATTGGTAGGTCGAACTCTTATGGGAGAAGCGCAGGTTTCATGAAATGAACTCAGAATTTCAAGTTATAATGAAATTTTCATTTCATATTAGTTTGTCATGATTTCTTCACGTAAACACATTTTCTTATAAAGGTCGGTCGATCTCTTATAGGGGAAGCGCAGGTTTCATGAAATGAACTCAGAATTTCAAGTTATAATGAAATTTTCATTTCATATTAGTTTGTCATGATTTCTTCACGTAAACACATTTTCCTATATTGGTAGGTCGAACTCTTATAAGTGAAGCGCAGGTTTCATGAAATGAACTCAGAATTTCAAGTTATAATGAAATCTTCATTTCGTGTTAGTTTGTCATGATTTCTTCACGTAAACACATTTTTCCTATATTGGTAGGTCGAACTCTTATGGGGGAAGCGCAGGTTTCATGAAATGAACTCAGAATTTCAAGTTATAATGAAATCTTCATTTCGTGTTAGTTTGTCATGATTTCTTCACGTAAACACATTTTCCTATAATGGTAGGTCGAACTCTTATAGGGGAAGCGCAGGTTTCATGAAATGAACTCAGAATTTCAAGTTATAATGAAATCTTCATTTCGTATTAGTTTGTCATGATTTCTTCACGTAAACACATTTTCCTATAATGGTAGGTCGAACTCTTATAGGCGAAGCGCAGGTTTCATGAAATGAACTCAGAATTTCAAGTTATAATGAAATCTTCATTTTGTATTAGTCTGTTATGATTTCTTCACGAAAACACATTTTCCTATAATGGTAGGTCGAACTCTTATAGGGGAAGCGCAGGTTTCATGAAATGAACTCAGAAGTTCAAGTTATAATGAAATCTTCATTTCGTGTTAGTTTGTCATGATTTCTTCACGAAAACACATTTTCCTATAAAGGTCGGTCGAACTCTTATGGGGGAAGTGCAGGTTTCATTAAATGAACTCAGAATTTCAAGTTATAATGAAGTCTTCATTTCGTGTTAGTTTGTCATGATTTCTTCACGAAAACACATTTTCCTATAATGGTAGGTCGATCTCTTATAGGGGAAGCGCAGGTTTCATGAAATGAACTCAGAATTTCAAGTTATAATTAAATCTTCATTTCGTGTTAGTTTGTTATGATTTCTTCACGTAAACACATTTTTCCTATAAATGTAGGTCGAACTCTTATGGGGGAAGCGCAGGTTTCATGAAATGAACTCAGAATTTCAAGTTATAATGAAATCTTCATTTCGTGTTAGTTTGTCATGATTTCTTCACGTAAACACATTTTCCTATATTGGTAGGTCGAACTATTATGGGAGAAGCGCAGGTTTCATGAAATGAACTCAGAATTTCAAGTTATAATTAAATCTTCATTTCGTGTTAGTTTCTTATGATTTCTTCACGAAAACACATTTTCCTATAAAGGTAGGTCGAACTCTTATGGGGGAAGCGCAGGTTTCATGAAATGAACTCAGAATTTCAAGTTATAATGAAGTCTTCATTTTGTGTTAGTTTGTCATGATTTCTTCACGTAAACACATTTTCCTATAATGGTAGGTCGAACTCTTATAGGGGAAGCGCAGGTTTCATGAAATGAACTCAGAATTTCAAGTTATAATGAAATCTTCATTTCGTGTTAGTTTCTTATGATTTCTTCACGAAAACACATTTTCCTATAAAGGTAGGTCGATCTCTTATAGGGGAAGCGCAGGTTTCATGAAATGAACTCAGAATTTCAAGTTATAATGAAATCTTCATTTCGTGTTAGTTTCTTATGATTTCTTCACGAAAACACATTTTCCTATAAAGGTAGGTCGATCTCTTATAGGGGAAGCGCAGGTTTCATGAAATGAACTCAGAATTTCAAGTTATAATGAAATCTTCATTTCGTGTTAGTTTCTTATGATTTCTTCACGAAAACACATTTTCCTGTAAAGGTAGGTCGATCTCTTATAGGGGAAGCGCAGGTTTCATGAAATGAACTCAGAATTTCAAGTTATAATGAAATTTTCATTTCGTATTAGTTTGTCATGATTTCTTCACGTAAACACATTTTCCTATATTGGTAGGTCGAACTCTTATGGGAGAAGCGCAGGTTTCATGAAATGAACTCAGAATTTCAAGTTATAATGAAATTTTCATTTCATATTAGTTTGTCATGATTTCTTCACGTAAACACATTTTCTTATAAAGGTCGGTCGATCTCTTATAGGGGAAGCGCAGGTTTCATGAAATGAACTCAGAATTTCAAGTTATAATGAAATTTTCATTTCATATTAGTTTGTCATGATTTCTTCACGTAAACACATTTTCCTATATTGGTAGGTCGAACTCTTATAAGTGAAGCGCAGGTTTCATGAAATGAACTCAGAATTTCAAGTTATAATGAAATCTTCATTTCGTGTTAGTTTGTCATGATTTCTTCACGTAAACACATTTTTCCTATATTGGTAGGTCGAACTCTTATGGGGGAAGCGCAGGTTTCATGAAATGAACTCAGAATTTCAAGTTATAATGAAATCTTCATTTCGTGTTAGTTTGTCATGATTTCTTCACGTAAACACATTTTCCTATAATGGTAGGTCGAACTCTTATAGGGGAAGCGCAGGTTTCATGAAATGAACTCAGAATTTCAAGTTATAATGAAATCTTCATTTCGTATTAGTTTGTCATGATTTCTTCACGTAAACACATTTTCCTATAATGGTAGGTCGAACTCTTATAGGCGAAGCGCAGGTTTCATGAAATGAACTCAGAATTTCAAGTTATAATGAAATCTTCATTTTGTATTAGTCTGTTATGATTTCTTCACGAAAACACATTTTCCTATAATGGTAGGTCGAACTCTTATAGGGGAAGCGCAGGTTTCATGAAATGAACTCAGAAGTTCAAGTTATAATGAAATCTTCATTTCGTGTTAGTTTGTCATGATTTCTTCACGAAAACACATTTTCCTATAAAGGTCGGTCGAACTCTTATGGGGGAAGTGCAGGTTTCATTAAATGAACTCAGAATTTCAAGTTATAATGAAGTCTTCATTTCGTGTTAGTTTGTCATGATTTCTTCACGAAAACACATTTTCCTATAATGGTAGGTCGATCTCTTATAGGGGAAGCGCAGGTTTCATGAAATGAACTCAGAATTTCAAGTTATAATTAAATCTTCATTTCGTGTTAGTTTGTTATGATTTCTTCACGTAAACACATTTTTCCTATAAATGTAGGTCGAACTCTTATGGGGGAAGCGCAGGTTTCATGAAATGAACTCAGAATTTCAAGTTATAATGAAATCTTCATTTCGTGTTAGTTTGTCATGATTTCTTCACGTAAACACATTTTCCTATATTGGTAGGTCGAACTATTATGGGAGAAGCGCAGGTTTCATGAAATGAACTCAGAATTTCAAGTTATAATTAAATCTTCATTTCGTGTTAGTTTCTTATGATTTCTTCACGAAAACACATTTTCCTATAAAGGTAGGTCGAACTCTTATGGGGGAAGCGCAGGTTTCATGAAATGAACTCAGAATTTCAAGTTATAATGAAGTCTTCATTTTGTGTTAGTTTGTCATGATTTCTTCACGTAAACACATTTTCCTATAATGGTAGGTCGAACTCTTATAGGGGAAGCGCAGGTTTCATGAAATGAACTCAGAATTTCAAGTTATAATGAAATCTTCATTTCGTGTTAGTTTCTTATGATTTCTTCACGAAAACACATTTTCCTATAAAGGTAGGTCGATCTCTTATAGGGGAAGCGCAGGTTTCATGAAATGAACTCAGAATTTCAAGTTATAATGAAATCTTCATTTCGTGTTAGTTTCTTATGATTTCTTCACGAAAACACATTTTCCTATAAAGGTAGGTCGATCTCTTATAGGGGAAGCGCAGGTTTCATGAAATGAACTCAGAATTTCAAGTTATAATGAAATCTTCATTTCGTGTTAGTTTCTTATGATTTCTTCACGAAAACACATTTTCCTGTAAAGGTAGGTCGATCTCTTATAGGGGAAGCGCAGGTTTCATGAAATGAACTCAGAATTTCAAGTTATAATGAAATTTTCATTTCGTATTAGTTTGTCATGATTTCTTCACGTAAACACATTTTCCTATATTGGTAGGTCGAACTCTTATGGGAGAAGCGCAGGTTTCATGAAATGAACTCAGAATTTCAAGTTATAATGAAATCTTCATTTCGTATTAGTTTGTCATGATTTCTTCACGTAAACACATTTTCCTATAATGGTAGGTCGAACTCTTATGGGGGAAGCGCAGGTTTCATGAAATGAACTCAGAATTTCAAGTTATAATGAAATCTTCATTTCGTGTTAGTTTGTCATGATTTCTTCACGAAAACACATTTTCCTATAATGGTAGGTCGAACTCTTATAGGGGAAGCGCAGGTTTCATGAAATGAACTCAGAATTTCAAGTTATAATGAAATCTTCATTTCGTGTTAGTTTCTTATGATTTCTTCACGAAAACACATTTTCCTGTAAAGGTAGGTCGATCTCTTATAGGGGAAGCGCAGGTTTCATGAAATGAACTCAGAATTTCAAGTTATAATGAAATTTTCATTTCATATTAGTTTGTCATGATTTCTTCACGAAAACACATTTTCCTATAATGGTAGGTCGATCTCTTATAGGGGAAGCGCAGGTTTCATGAAATGAACTCAGAATTTCAAGTTATAATTAAATCTTCATTTCGTGTTAGTTTGTTATGATTTCTTCACGTAAACACATTTTTCCTATAAATGTAGGTCGAACTCTTATGGGGGAAGCGCAGGTTTCATGAAATGAACTCAGAATTTCAAGTTATAATGAAATCTTCATTTCGTGTTAGTTTGTCATGATTTCTTCACGTAAACACATTTTCCTATATTGGTAGGTCGAACTATTATGGGAGAAGCGCAGGTTTCATGAAATGAACTCAGAATTTCAAGTTATAATTAAATCTTCATTTCGTGTTAGTTTCTTATGATTTCTTCACGAAAACACATTTTCCTATAAAGGTAGGTCGAACTCTTATGGGGGAAGCGCAGGTTTCATGAAATGAACTCAGAATTTCAAGTTATAATGAAGTCTTCATTTTGTGTTAGTTTGTCATGATTTCTTCACGTAAACACATTTTCCTATAATGGTAGGTCGAACTCTTATAGGGGAAGCGCAGGTTTCATGAAATGAACTCAGAATTTCAAGTTATAATGAAATCTTCATTTCGTGTTAGTTTCTTATGATTTCTTCACGAAAACACATTTTCCTATAAAGGTAGGTCGATCTCTTATAGGGGAAGCGCAGGTTTCATGAAATGAACTCAGAATTTCAAGTTATAATGAAATCTTCATTTCGTGTTAGTTTCTTATGATTTCTTCACGAAAACACATTTTCCTATAAAGGTAGGTCGATCTCTTATAGGGGAAGCGCAGGTTTCATGAAATGAACTCAGAATTTCAAGTTATAATGAAATCTTCATTTCGTGTTAGTTTCTTATGATTTCTTCACGAAAACACATTTTCCTGTAAAGGTAGGTCGATCTCTTATAGGGGAAGCGCAGGTTTCATGAAATGAACTCAGAATTTCAAGTTATAATGAAATTTTCATTTCGTATTAGTTTGTCATGATTTCTTCACGTAAACACATTTTCCTATATTGGTAGGTCGAACTCTTATGGGAGAAGCGCAGGTTTCATGAAATGAACTCAGAATTTCAAGTTATAATGAAATTTTCATTTCATATTAGTTTGTCATGATTTCTTCACGTAAACACATTTTCTTATAAAGGTCGGTCGATCTCTTATAGGGGAAGCGCAGGTTTCATGAAATGAACTCAGAATTTCAAGTTATAATGAAATTTTCATTTCATATTAGTTTGTCATGATTTCTTCACGTAAACACATTTTCCTATATTGGTAGGTCGAACTCTTATAAGGGAAGCGCAGGTTTCATGAAATGAACTCAGAATTTCAAGTTATAATGAAATCTTCATTTCGTGTTAGTTTGTCATGATTTCTTCACGTAAACACATTTTTCCTATATTGGTAGGTCGAACTCTTATGGGGGAAGTGCAGGTTTCATGAAATGAACTCAGAATTTCAAGTTATAATGAAATTTTAATTTCATATTAGTTTGTCATGATTTCTTCACGTAAACACATTTTCCTATATTGGTAGGTCGAACTCTTATAAGGGAAGCGCAGGTTTCATGAAATGAACTCAGGATTTCAAGTTATAATGAAATCTTCATTTCGTGTTAGTTTGTCATGATTTCTTCACGTAAACACATTTTCCTATAATGGTAGGTCGAACTCTTATAGGGGAAGCGCTGGTTTCATGAGATGAACTCAGAATTTCATGTTATAATGAAATCTTCATTTCGTGTTAGTTTGTCATGATTTCTTCACGAAAACACATTTTCCTATAATGGTAGGTCGAACTCTTATAGGGGAAGCGCAGGTTTCATGAAATGAACTCAGAATTTCAAGTTATAATGAAATCTTCATTTCGTGTTAGTTTGTCATGATTTCTTCACGTAAACACATTTTCCTATAATGGTAGGTCGAACTCTTATAGGGGAAGCGCAGGTTTCATGAAATGAACTCAGAATTTCAAGTTATAATGAAATCTTCATTTCGTATTAGTTTGTCATGATTTCTTCACGTAAACACATTTTCCTATAATGGTAGGTCGAACTCTTATAGGGGAAGCGCAGGTTTCATGAAATGAACTCAGAATTTCAAGTTATAATGAAATCTTCATTTTGTGTTAGTTTCTTATGATTTCTTCACGAAAACACATTTTCCTGTAAAGGTAGGTCGATCTCTTATAGGGGAAGCGCAGGTTTCATGAAATGAACTCAGAATTTCAAGTTATAATGAAATTTTCATTTCATATTAGTTTGTCATGATTTCTTCACGAAAACACATTTTCCTATAATGGTAGGTCGAACTCTTATAGGCGAAGCGCAGGTTTCATGAAATGAACTCAGAATTTCAAGTTATAATGAAATCTTCATTTTGTTTTAGTCTGTCATGATTTCTTCACGAAAACACATTTTCCTATAATGGTAGGTCGAACTCTTATAGGGGAAGCGCAGGTTTCATGAAATGAACTCAGAATTTCAAGTTATAATGAAATTTTCATTTCATACTAGTTTGTCATGATTTCTTCACGAAAACACATTTTCCTATAATGGTAGGTCGAACTCTTATAGGGGAAGCGCAGGTTTCATGAAATGAACTCAGAATTTCAAGTTATAATGAAATCTTCATTTCGTGTTAGTTTGTCATGATTTCTTCACGTAAACACATTTTCCTATAATGGTAGGTCGAACTCTTATGGGGGAAGCGCAGGTTTCATGAAATGAACTCAGAAGTTCAAGTTATAATGAAATCTTCATTTCGTGTTAGTTTCTTATGATTTCTTCACGAAAACACATTTTCCTATAAAGGTCGGTCGAACTCTTACGGGGGAAGCGCAGGTTTCATGAAATGAACTCAGAATTTCAAGTTATAATGAAATCTTCATTTCGTGTTAGTTTGTCATGATTTCTTCACGAAAACACATTTTCCTATAATGGTAGGTCGAACTCTTACGGGGGAAGCGCAGGTTTCATGAAATGAACTCAGAATATCAAGTTATAATGAAATCTTCATTTCGTGTTAGTTTGTCATGATTTCTTCACGAAAACACATTTTCCTATAATGGTAGGTCGAACTCTTATAGGGGAAGCGCAGGTTTCATGAAATGAACTCAGAATTTCAAGTTATAATGAAATTTTCATTTCATATTAGTTTGTCATGATTTCTTCACGTTAACACATTTTCCTATATTGGTAGGTCGAACTCTTATGGGAGAAGCGCAGGTTTCATGAAATGAACTCAGAATTTCAAGTTATAATGAAATTTTCATTTCATATTAGTTTGTCATGATTTCTTCACGTAAACACATTTTCCTATAAAGGTAGGTCGATCTCTTATAGGGGAAGCGCAGGTTTCATGAAATGAACTCAGAATTTCAAGTTATAATGAAATTTTCATTTCATATTAGTTTGTCATGATTTCTTCACGTAAACACATTTTCCTATATTGGTAGGTCGAACTCTTATGGGAGAAGCGCAGCTTTCATGAAATGAACTCAGAAGTTCAAGTTATAATGAAATCTTCATTTCGTGTTAGTTTCTTATGATTTCTTCACGAAAACACATTTTCCTATAAAGGTCGGTCGAACTCTTATGGGGGAAGCGCAGGTTTCATGAAATGAACTCAGAATTTCAAGTTATAATGAAATCTTCATTTCGTGTTAGTTTGTCATGATTTCTTCACGTAAACACATTTTCCTATAATGGTAAGTCGAACTCTTATGGGGGAAGCGCAGGTTTCATGAAATGAACTCGGAATTTCAAGTTATAATGAAATCTTCATTTCGTGTTAGTTTGTCATGATTTCTTCACGTAAACACATTTTCCTATAATGGTAGGTCGAACTCTGATAGGGGAAGCGCAGGTTTCATGAAATGAACTCAGAATTTCAAGTTATAATGAAATTTTCATTTCGTATTAGTTTGTCATGATTTCTTCACGTAAACACATTTTCCTATAATGGTAGGTCGAACTCTTGTGGGGGAAGCGCAGGTTTCATGAAATGAACTCAGAATTTCAAGTTATAATGAAATCTTCATTTCGTGTTAGTTTGTCATGATTTCTTCACGTAAACACATTTTCCTATAATGGTAGGTCGAACTCTTATAGGGGAAGCGCAGGTTTCATGAAATGAACTCAGAATTTCAAGTTATAATGAAATCTTCATTTCGTGTTAGTTTGTCATGATTTCTTCACGTAAACACATTTTCCTATAATGGTAGGTCGAACTCTTATAGGGGAAGCGCAGGTTTCATGAGATGAACTCAGAATTTCATGTTATAATGAAATCTTCATTTCGTGTTAGTTTGTCATGATTTCTTCACGAAAACACATTTTCCTATAATGGTAGGTCGAACTCTTATGGGGGAAGCGCAGGTTTCATGACATGAACTCAGAATTTCAAGTTATATTGAAATTTTCATTTCGTATTAGTTTGTCATGATTTCTTCACGTAAACACATTTTCCTATAATGGTAGGTCGAACTCTTATAGGGGAAGCGCAGGTTTCATGAGATGAACTCAGAATTTCATGTTATAATGAAATGTTCATTTCGTATTAGTTTGTCATGATTTCTTCACGTAAACACATTTTTCCTATATTGGTAGGTCGAACTCTTATGGGGGAAGTGCAGGTTTCATGAAATGAACTCAGAATTTCAAATTATAATGAAATCTTCATTTCGTGTTAGTTTGTCATGATTTCTTCACGTAAACACATTTTCCTATAATGGTAGGTCGAACTCTTATAGGGGAAGCGCAGGTTTCATGAGATGAACTCAGAATTTCATGTTATAATGAAATCTTGATTTCGTGTTAGTTTGTCATGATTTCTTCACGAAAACACATTTTCCTATAATGGTAGGTCGAACTCTTATGGGGGAAGCGCAGGTTTCATGAAATGAACTCAGAATTTCAAGTTATAATGAAATTTTCATTTCGTATTAGTTTGTCATGATTTCTTCACGTAAACACATTTTCCTATAATGGTAGGTCGATCTCTTATAGGGGAAGCGCAGGTTTCATGAAATGAACTCAGAATTTCAAGTTATAATGAAATCTTCATTTCGTGTTAGTTTGTCATGATTTCTTCACGTAAACACATTTTCCTATAATGGTAGGTCGAACTCTTATAGGGGAAGCGCAGGTTTCATGAAATGAACTCAGAATTTCAAGTTATAATGAAATCTTCATTTCGTGTTAGTTTGTCATGATTTCTTCACGTAAACACATTTTCCTATAATGGTAGGTCGAACTCTTATAGGGGAAGCGCAGGTTTCATGAAATGAACTCAGAATTTCAAGTTATAATGAAATCTTCATTTCGTGTTAGTTTCTTATGATTTCTTCACGAAAACACATTTTCCTATAAAGGTAGATCGAACTCTTATGGGGGAAGCGCAGGTTTCATGAAATGAACTCAGAATTTCAAGTTACAATGAAATCTTCATTTCGTGTTAGTTTGTCATTATTTCTTCACGAAAACACATTTTCCTATAATGGTAGGTCGAACTCTTATGGGGGAAGCGCAGGTTTCATGAAATGAACTCAGAATTTCAAGTTATAGTGAAATCTTCATTTCGTTTTAGTTTGTCATGATTTCTTCACGAAAACACATTTTCCTATAATGGTAGGTCGAACTCTTATGGGGGAAGCGCAGGTTTCATGAAATGAACTCAGAATTTCAAGTTATAATGAAATTTTCATTTCGTATTAGTTTGTCATGATTTCTTCACGTAAACACATTTTCCTATAATGGTAGGTCGATCTCTTATAGGGGAAGCGCAGGTTTCATGAAATGAACTCAGAATTTCAAGTTATAATGAAATTTTCATTTCGTATTAGTTTGTCATGATTTCGTCACGTAAACACATTTTCCTATAATGGTAGGTCGATCTCTTATAGGGGAAGCGCAGGTTTCATGAAATGAACTCAGAATTTCAAGTTATAATGAAATCTTCATTTCGTGTTAGTTTGTCATGATTTCTTCACGTAAACACATTTTTCCTATATTGGTAGGTCGAACTCTTATGGGGGAAGTGCAGGTTTCATGAAATGAACTCAGAATTTCAAGTTATAATGAAATCTTCATTTCGTGTTAGTTTGTCATGATTTCTTCACGTAAACACATTTTCCTATAATGGTAGGTCGAACTCTTATAGGGGAAGCGCAGGTTTCATGAGATGAACTCAGAATTTCATGTTATAATGAAATCTTCATTTCGTGTTAGTTTGTCATGATTTCTTCACGAAAACACATTTTCCTATAATGGTAGGTCGAACTCTTATGGGGGAAGCGCAGGTTTCATGAAATGAACTCAGAATTTCAAGTTATATTGAAATTTTCATTTCGTATTAGTTTGTCATGATTTCTTCACGTAAACACATTTTCCTATAATGGTAGGTCGAACTCTTATAGGGGAAGTGCAGGTTTCATTAAATGAACTCAGAATTTCAAGTTATAATGAAGTCTTCATTTCGTGTTAGTTTGTCATGATTTCTTCACGTAAACACATTTTCCTATAATGGTAGGTCGAACTCTTATGGGGGAAGCGCAGGTTTCATGAAATGAACTCAGAATTTCAAGTTATAATGAAATCTTCATTTCGTGTTAGTTTCTTATGATTTCTTCACGTAAACACATTTTCCTATAATGGTAGGTCGATCTCTTATAGGGGAAGCACAGGTTTCATGAAATGAACTCAGAATTTCAAGTTATAATGAAATCTTCATTTCGTGTTAGTTTGTCATGATTTCTTCACGTAAACACATTTTTCCTATATTGGTAGGTCGAACTCTTATGGGGGAAGTGCAGGTTTCATGAAATGAACTCAGAATTTCAAGTTATAATGAAATCTTCATTTCGTGTTAGTTTGTCATGATTTCTTCACGTAAACACATTTTCCTATAATGGTAGGTCGAACTCTTATAGGGGAAGCGCAGGTTTCATGAGATGAACTCAGAATTTCATGTTATAATGAAATCTTCATTTCGTGTTAGTTTGTCATGATTTCTTCACGAAAACACATTTTCCTATAATGGTAGGTCGAACTCTTATGGGGGAAGCGCAGGTTTCATGAAATGAACTCAGAATTTCAAGTTATAATGAAATCTTCATTTCGTGTTAGTTTCTTATGATTTCTTCACGAAAACACATTTTCCTATAATGGTAGGTCGAACTCTTGTGGGGGAAGCGCAGGTTTCATGAAATGAACTCAGAATTTCAAGTTATAATGAAATCTTCATTTCGTGTTAGTTTGTCATGATTTCTTCACGTAAACACATTTTCCTATAATGGTAGGTCGAACTCTTATAGGGGAAGCGCAGGTTTCATGAAATGAACTCAGAATTTCAAGTTATAATGAAATCTTCATTTCGTGTTAGTTTCTTATGATTTCTTCACGAAAACACATTTTCCTATAAAGGTAGATCGAACTCTTATGGGGGAAGCGCAGGTTTCATGAAATGAACTCAGAATTTCAAGTTATAATGAAATCTTCATTTCGTGTTAGTTTGTCATGATTTCTTCACGAAAACACATTTTCCTATAATGGTAGGTCGAACTCTTGTGGGGGAAGCGCAGGTTTCATGAAATGAACTCAGAATTTCAAGTTATAATGAAATCTTCATTTCGTGTTAGTTTCTCATGATTTCTTCACGTAAACACATTTTCCTATAATGGTAGGTCGAACTCTTATAGGGGAAGCGCAGGTTTCATGAAATGAACTCAGAATTTCAAGTTATAATGAAATCTTCATTTCGTGTTAGTTTCTTATGATTTCTTCACGAAAACACATTTTCCTATAAAGGTAGATCGAACTCTTATGGGGGAAGCGCAGGTTTCATGAAATGAACTCAGAATTTCAAGTTACAATGAAATCTTCATTTCGTGTTAGTTTGTCATGATTTCTTCACGAAAACACATTTTCCTATAATGGTAGGTCGAACTCTTATGGGGGAAGCGCAGGTTTCATGAAATGAACTCAGAATTTCAAGTTATAATGAAATCTTCATTTCGTGTTAGTTTGTCATGATTTCTTCACGAAAACACATTTTCCTATAATGGTAGGTCGAACTCTTATGGGGGAAGCGCAGGTTTCATGAAATGCACTCAGAATTTCAAGCTATAGTGAAATCTTCATTTCGTGTTAGTTTGTCATGATTTCTTCACGAAAACACATTTTCCTATAATGGTAGGTCGAACTCTTATGGGGGAAGCTCAGGTTTCATGAAATGAACTCAGAATTTCAAGTTATAATGAAATCTTCATTTCGTGTTAGTTTGTCATGATTTCTTCACGTAAACACATTTTCCTATAATGGTAGGTCGAACTCTTATAGGGGAAGCGCAGGTTTCATGAAATGAACTCAGAATTTCAAGTAATAATGAAATCTTCATTTCGTGTTAGTTTCTTATGATTTCTTCACGAAAACACATTTTCCTATAAAGGTAGATCGAACTCTTATGGGGGAAGCGCAGGTTTCATGAAATGAACTCAGAATTTCAAGTTACAATGAAATCTTCATTTCGTGTTAGTTTGTCGATTTCTTCACGAAAACACATTTTCCTATAATGGTAGATCGAACTCTTATGGGGGAAGCGCAGGTTTCATGAAATGAACTCAGAATTTCAAGTTACAATGAAATCTTCATTTCGTGTTAGTTTGTCATGATTTCTTCACGAAAACACATTTTCCTATAATGGTAGGTCGAACTCTTATGGGGGAAGCGCAGGTTTCATGAAATGAACTCAGAATTTCAAGTTATAATGACATTTTCATTTCGTATTAGTTTGTCATGATTTCTTCACGTAAACACATTTTCCTATAATGGTAGGTCGAACTCTTATAGGGGAAGCGCTGGTTTCATGAGATGAACTCAGAATTTCATGTTATAATGAAATCTTCATTTCGTGTTAGTTTGTCATGATTTCTTCACGAAAACACATTTTCCTATAATGGTAGGTCGAACTCTTATGGGGGAAGTGCAGGTTTCATGAAATGAACTCAGAATTTCAAGTTATAATGAAATTTTCATTTCGTATTAGTTTGTCATGATTTCTTCACGTAAACACATTTTCCTATAATGGTAGGTCGAACTCTTATAGGGGAAGTGCAGGTTTCATTAAATGAACTCAGAATTTCAAGTTATAATGAAGTCTTCATTTCGTGTTAGTTTCTTATGATTTCTTCACGAAAACACATTTTCCTATAAAGGTAGGTCGATCTCTTATAGGGGAAGCGCAGGTTTCATGAAATGAACTCAGAATATCAAGTTATAATGAAATCTTCATTTCGTGTTAGTTTGTCATGATTTCTTCACGAAAACACATTTTCCTATAATGGTAGGTCGAACTCTTATAGGGGAAGCGCAGGTTTCATGAAATGAAGTCAGAATTTCAAGTCATAATGAAATCTTCATTTCGTGTTGGTTTGTCATGATTTCTTCACGAAAACACATTTTCCTATAATGGTAGGTCGAACTCTTATAGGGGAAGCGCAGGTTTCATGAAATGAACTCAGAATTTCAAGTCATAATGAAATCTTCATTTCGTGTTGGTTTGTCATGATTTCTTCACGTAAACACATTTTCCTATAATGGTAGGTCGAACTCTTATAGGGGAAGCGCAGGTTTCATGAAATGAACTCAGAATTTCAAGTTATAATGAAATCTTCATTTCGTGTTAGTTTCTTAAGATTTCTTCACGAAAACACATTTTCCTGTAAAGGTAGGTCGATCTCTTATAGGGGAAGTGCAGGTTTCATGAAATGAACTCAGAATTTCAAGTTATAATGAAATTTTCATTTCATATTAGTTTGTCATGATTTCTTCACGTAAACACATTTTCCTATATTGGTAGGTCGAACTCTTATGGGAGAAGCGCAGGTTTCATGAAATGAACTCAGAATTTCAAGTTATAATGAAATTTTCATTTCATATTAGTTTGTCATGATTTCTTCACGTAAACACATTTTCTTATAATGGTCGGTCGATCTCTTATAAGGGAAGCGCAGGTTTCATGAAATGAACTCAGAATTTCAAGTTATAATGAAATCTTCATTTCGTGTTAGTTTGTCATGATTTCTTCACGTAAACACATTTTTCCTATATTGGTAGGTCGAACTCTTATGGGGGAAGTGCAGGTTTCATGAAATGAACTCAGAATTTCAAGTTATAATGAAATTTTCATTTCATATTAGTTTGTCATGATTTCTTCACGTAAACACATTTTCCTATATTGGTAGGTCGAACTCTTATAAGGGAAGCGCAGGTTTCATGAAATGAACTCAGAATTTCAAGTTATAATGAAATCTTCATTTCGTGTTAGTTTGTCATGATTTCTTCACGTAAACACATTTTCCTATAATGGTAGGTCGAACTCTTATAGGGGAAGCGCAGGTTTCATGAGATGAACTCAGAATTTCATGTTATAATGAAATCTTCATTTCGTGTTAGTTTCTTATGATTTCTTCACGAAAACACATTTTCCTGTAAAGGTAGGTCGATCTCTTATAGGGGAAGCGCAGGTTTCATGAAATGAACTCAGAATTTCAAGTTATAATGAAATCTTCATTTCGTGTTAGTTTCTTATGATTTCTTCACGAAAACACATTTTCCTGTAAAGGTAGGTCGATCTCTTATAGGGGAAGCGCAGGTTTCATGAAATGAACTCAGAATTTCAAGTTATAATGAAATCTTCATTTCGTGTTAGTTTCTTATGATTTCTTCACGAAAACACATTTTCCTGTAAAGGTAGGTCGATCTCTTATAGGGGAAGCGCAGGTTTCATGAAATGAACTCAGAATTTCAAGTTATAATGAAATTTTCATTTCATATTAGTTTGTCATGATTTCTTCACGAAAACACATTTTCCTATAATGGTAGGTCGAACTCTTATAGGCGAAGCGCAGGTTTCATGAAATGAACTCAGAATTTCAAGTTATAATGAAATCTTCATTTTGTTTTAGTCTGTCATGATTTCTTCACGAAAACACATTTTCCTATAATGGTAGGTCGAACTCTTATAGGGGAAGCGCAGGTTTCATGAAATGAACTCAGAATTTCAAGTTATAATGAAATTTTCATTTCATACTAGTTTGTCATGATTTCTTCACGTAAACACATTTTCCTATAATGGTAGGTCGAACTCTTATAGGGGAAGCGCAGGTTTCATGAGATGAACTCAGAATTTCATGTTATAATGAAATCTTCATTTCGTGTTAGTTTGTCATGATTTCTTCACGAAAACACATTTTCCTATAATGGTAGGTCGAACTCTTATAGGCGAAGCGCAGGTTTCATGAAATGAACTCAGAATTTCAAGTTATAATGAAATCTTCATTTTGTATTGGTCTGTTATGATTTCTTCACGAAAACACATTTTCCTATAATGGTAGGTCGAACTCTTATAGGGGAAGCGCAGGTTTCATGAAATGAACTCAGAATTTCAAGTTATAATGAAATCTTCATTTCGTGTTAGTTTGTCATGATTTCTTCACGTAAACACATTTTCCTATAATGGTAGGTCGAACTCTTATGGGGGAAGCGCAGGTTTCATGAAATGAACTCAGAAGTTCAAGTTATAATGAAATCTTCATTTCGTGTTAGTTTCTTATGATTTCTTCACGAAAACACATTTTCCTATAAAGGTCGGTCGAACTCTTACGGGGGAAGCGCAGGTTTCATGAAATGAACTCAGAATTTCAAGTTATAATGAAATCTTCATTTCGTGTTAGTTTGTCATGATTTCTTCACGAAAACACATTTTCCTATAATGGTAGGTCGAACTCTTACGGGGGAAGCGCAGGTTTCATGAAATGAACTCAGAATATCAAGTTATAATGAAATCTTCATTTCGTGTTAGTTTGTCATGATTTCTTCACGAAAACACATTTTCCTATAATGGTAGGTCGAACTCTTATAGGGGAAGCGCAGGTTTCATGAAATGAAGTCAGAATTTCAAGTTATAATGAAATCTTCATTTCGTGTTAGTTTGTCATGATTTCTTCACGAAAACACATTTTCCTATAATGGTAGGTCGAACTCTCATAGGGGAAGCGCAGGTTTCATGAAATGAACTCAGAATTTCAAGTTATAATGAAATTTTCATTCCATATTAGTTTGTCATGATTTCTTCACGTTAACACATTTTCCTATATTGGTAGGTCGAACTCTTATGGGAGAAGCGCAGGTTTCATGAAATGAACTCAGAATTTCAAGTTATAATGAAATTTTCATTTCATATTAGTTTGTCATGATTTCTTCACGTAAACACATTTTCCTATAAAGGTAGGTCGATCTCATATAGGGGAAGCGCAGGTTTCATGAAATGAACTCAGAATTTCAAGTTATAATGAAATTTTCATTTCATATTAGTTTGTCATGATTTCTTCACGTAAACACATTTTCCTATATTGGTAGGTCGAACTCTTATGGGAGAAGCGCAGCTTTCATGAAATGAACTCAGAAGTTCAAGTTATAATGAAATCATCATTTCGTGTTAGTTTCTTATGATTTCTTCACGAAAACACATTTTCCTATAAAGGTCGGTCGAACTCTTATGGGGGAAGCGCAGGTTTCATGAAATGAACTCAGAATTTCAAGTTATAATGAAATCTTCATTTCGTGTTAGTTTGTCATGATTTCTTCACGAAAACACATTTTCCTATAAAGGTAAGTCGAACTCTTATGGGGTAAGTGCAGGTTTCATGAAATGAACTCAGAATTTCAAGTTATAATGAAATCTTCATTTCGTGTTAGTTTGTCATGATTTCTTCACGTAAACACATTTTCCTATAATGGTTGGTCGAACTCTGATAGGGGAAGCGCAGGTTTCATGAAATGAACTCAGAATTTCAAGTTATAATGAAATCTTCATTTCGTGTTAGTTTCTTATGATTTCTTCACGAAAACACATTTTCCTGTAAAGGTAGGTCGATCTCTTATAGGGGAAGCGCAGGTTTCATGAAATGAACTCAGAATTTCAAGTTATAATGAAATTTTCATTTCATATTAGTTTGTCATGATTTCTTCACGTAAACACATTTTCCTATATTGGTAGGTCGAACTCTTATGGGAGAAGCGCAGGTTTCATGAAATGAACTCAGAATTTCAAGTTATAATGAAATTTTCATTTCATATTAGTTTGTCATGATTTCTTCACGTAAACACATTTTCTTATAAAGGTCGGTCGATCTCTTATAGGGGAAGCGCAGGTTTCATGAAATGAACTCAGAATTTCAAGTTATAATGAAATTTTCATTTCATATTAGTTTGTCATGATTTCTTCACGTAAACACATTTTCCTATATTGGAGGTCGAACTCTTATAAGGGAAGCGCAGGTTTCATGAAATGAACTCAGAATTTCAAGTTATAATGAAATCTTCATTTCGTGTTAGTTTGTCATGATTTCTTCACGTAAACACATTTTTCCTATATTGGTAGGTCGAACTCTTATGGGGGAAGTGCAGGTTTCATGAAATGAACTCAGAATTTCAAGTTATAATGAAATTTTCATTTCATATTAGTTTGTCATGATTTCTTCACGTAAACACATTTTCCTATATTGGTAGGTCGAACTCTTATAAGGGAAGCGCAGGTTTCATGAAATGAACTCAGAATTTCAAGTTATAATGAAATCTTCATTTCGTGTTAGTTTGTCATGATTTCTTCACGAAAACACATTTTCCTATAATGGTAGGTCGAACTCTTACGGGGGAAGCGCAGGTTTCATGAAATGAACTCAGAATATCAAGTTATAATGAAATCTTCATTTCGTGTTAGTTTGTCATGATTTCTTCACGAAAACACATTTTCCTATAATGGTAGGTCGAACTCTTATAGGGGAAGCGCAGGTTTCATGAAATGAAGTCAGAATTTCAAGTTATAATGAAATCTTCATTTCGTGTTAGTTTGTCATGATTTCTTCACGAAAACACATTTTCCTATAATGGTAGGTCGAACTCTTATAGGGGAAGCGCAGGTTTCATGAAATGAACTCAAAATTTCAAGTTATAATGAAATTTTCATTTCATATTAGTTTGTCATGATTTCTTCACGTTAACACATTTTCCTATATTGGTAGGTCGAACTCTTATGGGAGAAGCGCAGGTTTCATGAAATGAACTCAGAATTTCTAGTTATAATGAAATTTTCATTTCATATTAGTTTGTCATGATTTCTTCACGTAAACACATTTTCCTATAAAGGTAGGTCGATCTCTTATAGGGGAAGCGCAGGTTTCATGAAATGAACTCAGAATTTCAAGTTATAATGAAATTTTCATTTCATATTAGTTTGTCATGATTTCTTCACGTAAACACATTTTCTTATAAAGGTCGGTCGATCTCTTATAGGGGAAGCGCAGGTTTCATGAAATGAACTCAGAATTTCAAGTTATAATGAAATTTTCATTTCATATTAGTTTGTCATGATTTCTTCACGTAAACACATTTTCCTATATTGGTAGGTCGAACTCTTATAAGGGAAGCGCAGGTTTCATGAAATGAACTCAGAATTTCAAGTTATAATGAAATTTTCATTTCATATTAGTTTGTCATGATTTCTTCACGTAAACACATTTTCTTATAAAGGTCGGTCGATCTCTTATAGGGGAAGCGCAGGTTTCATGAAATGAACTCAGAATTTCAAGTTATAATGAAATTTTCATTTCATATTAGTTTGTCATGATTTCTTCACGTAAACACATTTTCCTATATTGGTAGGTCGAACTCTTATAAGGGAAGCGCAGGTTTCATGAAATGAACTCAGAATTTCAAGTTATAATGAAATCTTCATTTCGTGTTAGTTTGTCATGATTTCTTCACGTAAACACATTTTTCCTATATTGGTAGGTCGAACTCTTATGGGGGAAGTGCAGGTTTCATGAAATGAACTCAGAATTTCAAGTTATAATGAAATTTTCATTTCATATTAGTTTGTCATGATTTCTTCACGTAAACACATTTTCCTATATTGGTAGGTCGAACTCTTATTAGGGAAGCGCAGGTTTCATGAAATGAACTCAGAATTTCAAGTTATAATGAAATCTTCATTTCGTGTTAGTTTGTCATGATTTCTTCACGTAAACACATTTTCCTATAATGGTAGGTCGAACTCTTATAGGGGAAGCGCAGGTTTCATGAGATGAACTCAGAATTTCATGTTATAATGAAATCTTCATTTCGTGTTAGTTTGTCATGATTTCTTCACGAAAACACATTTTCCTATAATGGTAGGTCGAACTCTTATAGGGGAGGCGCAGGTTTCATGAAATGAACTCAGAATTTCAAGTTATAATGAAATCTTCATTTCGTGTTAGTTTGTCATGATTTCTTCACGTAAACACATTTTCCTATAATGGTAGGTCGAACTCTTATAGGGGAAGCGCAGGTTTCATGAAATGAACTCAGAATTTCAAGTTATAATGAAATCTTCATTTCGTATTAGTTTGTCATGATTTCTTCACGTAAACACATTTTCCTATAATGGTAGGTCGAACTCTTATAGGGGAAGCGCAGGTTTCATGAAATGAACTCAGAATTTCAAGTTATAATGAAATCTTCATTTCGTGTTAGTTTCTTATGATTTCTTCACGAAAACACATTTTCCTGTAAAGGTAGGTCGAACTCTTATAGGGGAAGCGCAGGTTTCATGAAATGAACTCAGATTTTCAAGTTATAATGAAATTTTCATTTCATACTAGTTTGTCATGATTTCTTCACGTAAACACATTTTCCTATAATGGTAGGTCGAACTCTTATAGGGGAAGCGCAGGTTTCATGAGATGAACTCAGAATTTCATGTTATAATGAAATCTTCATTTCGTGTTAGTTTGTCATGATTTCTTCACGAAAACACATTTTCCTATAATGGTAGGTCGAACTCTTATAGGCGAAGCGCAGGTTTCATGAAATGAACTCAGAATTTCAAGTTATAATGAAATCTTCATTTTGTATTAGTCTGTTATGATTTCTTCACGAAAACACATTTTCCTATAATGGTAGGTCGAACTCTTATAGGGGAAGCGCAGGTTTCATGAAATGAACTCAGAATTTCAAGTTATAATGAAATCTTCATTTCGTGTTAGTTTGTCATGATTTCTTCACGTAAACACATTTTCCTATAATGGTAGGTCGAACTCTTATGGGGGAAGCGCAGGTTTCTTGAAATGAACTCAGAAGTTCAAGTTATAATGAAATCTTCATTTCGTGTTAGTTTCTTATGATTTCTTCACGAAAACACATTTTCCTATAATGGTAGGTCGAACTCTTACGGGGGAAGCGCAGGTTTCATGAAATGAACTCAGAATATCAAGTTATAATGAAATCTTCATTTCGTGTTAGTTTGTCATGATTTCTTCACGAAAACACATTTTCCTATAATGGTATGTCGAACTCTTATAGGGGAAGCGCAGGTTTCATGAAATGAAGTCAGAATTTCAAGTTATAATGAAATCTTCATTTCGTGTTAGTTTGTCATGATTTCTTCACGAAAACACATTTTCCTATAATGGTAGGTCGAACTCTTATAGGGGAAGCGCAGGTTTCATGAAATGAAGTCAGAATTTCAAGTCATAATGAAATCTTCATTTCGTGTTAGTTTGTCATGATTTCTTCACGAAAACACATTTTCCTATAATGGTAGGTCGAACTCTTATGGGGGAAGCGCAGGTTTCATGAAATGAAGTCAGAATTTCAAGTTATAATGAAATCTTCATTTCGTGTTAGTTTGTCATGATTTCTTCACGTAAACACATTTTCCTATAATGGTAGGTCGAACTCTTATGGGGGAAGCGCAGGTTTCATGAAATGAACTCAGAATTTCAAGTTATAATGAAATCTTCATTTCGTGTTAGTTTGTCATGATTTCTTCACGAAAACACATTTTCCTATAATGGTAGGTCGAACTCTTATAGGGGAAGCGCAGGTTTCATGAAATGAACTCAGAATTTCAAGTTATAATGAAATCTTCATTTCGTGTTAGTTTCTTATGATTTCTTCACGAAAACACATTTTCCTGTAAAGGTAGGTCGATCTCTTATAGGGGAAGCGCAGGTTTCATGAAATGAACTCAGAATTTCAAGTTATAATGAAATTTTCATTTCATATTAGTTTGTCATGATTTCTTCACGAAAACACATTTTCCTATAATGGTAGGTCGAACTCTTATAGGCGAAGCGCAGGTTTCATGAAATGAACTCAGAATTTCAAGTTATAATGAAATCTTCATTTTGTTTTAGTCTGTCATGATTTCTTCACGAAAACACATTTTCCTATAATGGTCGGTCGAACTCTTATAGGGGAAGCGCAGGTTTCATGAAATGAACTCAGAATTTCAAGTTATAATGAAATTTTCATTTCATACTAGTTTGTCATGATTTCTTCACGTAAACACATTTTCCTATAATGGTAGGTCGAACTCTTATAGGGGAAGCGCAGGTTTCATGAGATGAACTCAGAATTTCATGTTATAATGAAATCTTCATTTCGTGTTAGTTTGTCATGATTTCTTCACGAAAACACATTTTCCTATAATGGTAGGTCGAACTCTTATAGGCGAAGCGCAGGTTTCATGAAATGAACTCAGAATTTCAAGTTATAATGAAATCTTCATTTTGTATTAGTCTGTTATGATTTCTTCACGAAAACACATTTTCCTATAATGGTAGGTCGAACTCTTATAGGGGAAGCGCAGGTTTCATGAAATGAACTCAGAATTTCAAGTTATAATGAAATCTTCATTTCGTGTTAGTTTGTCATGATTTCTTCACGTAAACACATTTTCCTATAATGGTAGGTCGAACTCTTATGGGGGAAGCGCAGGTTTCTTGAAATGAACTCAGAAGTTCAAGTTATAATGAAATCTTCATTTCGTGTTAGTTTCTTATGATTTCTTCACGAAAACACATTTTCCTATAAAGGTCGGTCGAACTCTTATGGGGGAAGCGCAGGTTTCATGAAATGAACTCAGAATTTCAAGTTATAATGAAATCTTCATTTCGTGTTAGTTTGTCATGATTTCTTCACGAAAACACATTTTCCTATAATGGTAGGTCGAACTCTTATGGGGGAAGCGCAGGTTTCATGAAATGAACTCAGAATATCAAGTTATAATGAAATCTTCATTTCGTGTTAGTTTGTCATGATTTCTTCACGAAAACACATTTTCCTATAATGGTAGGTCGAACTCTTATAGGGGAAGCGCAGGTTTCATGAAATGAAGTCAGAATTTCAAGTTATAATGAAATCTTCATTTCGTGTTAGTTTGTCATGATTTCTTCACGAAAACACATTTTCCTATAATGGTAGGTCGAACTCTTATAGGGGAAGCGCAGGTTTCATGAAATGAACTCAGAATTTCAAGTCATAATGAAATCTTCATTTCGTGTTAGTTTGTCATGATTTCTTCACGTAAACACATTTTCCTATAATGGTAGGTCGAACTCTTATGGGGGAAGCGCAGGTTTCATGAAATGAACTCAGAATTTCAAGTTATAATGAAATCTTCATTTCGTATTAGTTTGTCATGATTTCTTCACGTAAACACATTTTCCTATAATGGTAGGTCGAACTCTTATGGGGGAAGCGCAGGTTTCATGAAATGAACTCAGAATTTCAAGTTATAATGAAATCTTCATTTCGTGTTAGTTTGTCATGATTTCTTCACGTAAACACATTTTCCTATAATGGTAGGTCGAACTCTTATAGGGGAAGCGCAGGTTTCATGAAATGAACTCAGAATTTCAAGTTATAATGAAATCTTCATTTCGTATTAGTTTGTCATGATTTCTTCACGTAAACACATTTTCCTATAATGGTAGGTCGAACTCTTATAGGGGAAGCGCAGGTTTCATGAAATGAACTCAGAATTTCAAGTTATAATGAAATCTTCATTTTGTATTAGTCTGTTATGATTTCTTCACGAAAACACATTTTCCTATAATGGTAGGTCGAACTCTTATAGGGGAAGCGCAGGTTTCATGAAATGAACTCAGAATTTCAAGTTATAATGAAATCTTCATTTCGTGTTAGTTTGTCATGATTTCTTCACGTAAACACATTTTCCTATAATGGTAGGTCGAACTCTTATGGGGGAAGCGCAGGTTTCTTGAAATGAACTCAGAAGTTCAAGTTATAATGAAATCTTCATTTCGTGTTAGTTTCTTATGATTTCTTCACGAAAACACATTTTCCTATAAAGGTCGGTCGAACTCTTATGGGGGAAGCGCAGGTTTCATGAAATGAACTCAGAATTTCAAGTTATAATGAAATCTTCATTTCGTGTTAGTTTGTCATGATTTCTTCACGAAAACACATTTTCCTATAATGGTAGGTCGAACTCTTATGGGGGAAGCGCAGGTTTCATGAAATGAACTCAGAATATCAAGTTATAATGAAATCTTCATTTCGTGTTAGTTTGTCATGATTTCTTCACGAAAACACATTTTCCTATAATGGTAGGTCGAACTCTTATAGGGGAAGCGCAGGTTTCATGAAATGAAGTCAGAATTTCAAGTTATAATGAAATCTTCATTTCGTGTTAGTTTGTCATGATTTCTTCACGAAAACACATTTTCCTATAATGGTAGGTCGAACTCTTATAGGGGAAGCGCAGGTTTCATGAAATGAACTCAGAATTTCAAGTCATAATGAAATCTTCATTTCGTGTTAGTTTGTCATGATTTCTTCACGTAAACACATTTTCCTATAATGGTAGGTCGAACTCTTATGGGGGAAGCGCAGGTTTCATGAAATGAACTCAGAATTTCAAGTTATAATGAAATCTTCATTTCGTATTAGTTTGTCATGATTTCTTCACGTAAACACATTTTCCTATAATGGTAGGTCGATCTCTTATAGGGGAAGCGCAGGTTTCATGAAATGAACTCAGAATTTCAAGTTATAATGAAATTTTCATTTCATATTAGTTTGTCATGATTTCTTCACGTAAACACATTTTCCTATATTGGTAGGTCGAACTCTTATGGGAGAAGCGCAGGTTTCATGAAATGAACTCAGAATTTCAAGTTATAATGAAATTTTCATTTCATATTAGTTTGTCATGATTTCTTCACGTAAACACATTTTCTTATAAAGGTCGGTCGATCTCTTATAAGGGAAGCGCAGGTTTCATGAAATGAACTCAGAATTTCAAGTTATAATGAAATCTTCATTTCGTGTTAGTTTGTCATGATTTCTTCACGTAAACACATTTTTCCTATATTGGTAGGTCGAACTCTTATGGGGGAAGTGCAGGTTTCATGAAATGAACTCAGAATTTCAAGGTATAATGAAATTTTCTTTTCATATTAGTTTGTCATGATTTCTTCACGTAAACACATTTTCCTATAATGGTAGGTCGAACTCTTATAGGGGAAGCGCAGGTTTCATGAAATGAACTCAGAATTTCAAGTTATAATGAAATCTTCATTTTGTTTTAGTCTGTCATGATTTCTTCACGAAAACACATTTTCCTATAATGGTAGGTCGAACTCTTATAGGGGAAGTGCAGGTTTCATGAAATGAACTCAGAATTTCAAGTTATAATGAAATTTTCATTTCATACTAGTTTGTCATGATTTCTTCACGTAAACACATTTTCCTATAATGGTAGGTCGAACTCTTATAGGGGAAGCGCAGGTTTCATGAGATGAACTCAGAATTTCATGTTATAATGAAATCTTCATTTCGTGTTAGTTTGTCATGATTTCTTCACGAAAACACATTTTCCTATAATGGTAGGTCGAACTCTTATAGGCGAAGCGCAGGTTTCATGAAATGAACTCAGAATTTCAAGTTATAATGAAATCTTCATTTTGTATTAGTCTGTTATGATTTCTTCACGAAAACACATTTTCCTATAATGGTAGGTCGAACTCTTATAGGGGAAGCGCAGGTTTCATGAGATGAACTCAGAATTTCAAGTTATAATGAAATCTTCATTTCGTGTTAGTTTGTCATGATTTCTTCACGTAAACACATTTTCCTATAATGGTAGGTCGAACTCTTATGGGGGAAGCGCAGGTTTCATGAAATGAACTCAGAAGTTCAAGTTATAATGAAATCTTCATTTCGTGTTAGTTTCTTATGATTTCTTCACGAAAACACATTTTCCTATAAAGGTCGGTCGAACTCTTACGGGGGAAGCGCAGGTTTCATGAAATGAACTCAGAATTTCAAGTTATAATGAAATCTTCATTTCGTGTTAGTTTGTCATGATTTCTTCACGAAAACACGTTTTCCTATAATGGTAGGTCGAACTCTTACGGGGGAAGCGCAGGTTTCATGAAATGAACTCAGAATATCAAGTTATAATGAAATCTTCATTTCGTGTTAGTTTCTTATGATTTCTTCACGAAAACACATTTTCCTATAAAGGTCGGTCGAACTCTTATGGGGGAAGCGCAGGTTTCATGAAATGAACTCAGAATTTCAAGTTATAATGAAATCTTCATTTCGTGTTAGTTTGTCATGATTTCTTCACGAAAACACATTTTCCTATAATGGTAAGTCGAACTCTTATGGGGGAAGTGCAGGTTTCATGAAATGAACTCAGAATTTCAAGTTATAATGAAATCTTCATTTCGTGTTAGTTTGTCATGATTTCTTCACGTAAACACATTTTCCTATAATGGTAGGTCGAACTTTGATAGGGGAAGCGCAGGTTTCATGAAATGAACTCAGAATTTCAAGTTATAATGAAATCTTCATTTCGTGTTAGTTTCTTATGATTTCTTCACGAAAACACATTTTCCTGTAAAGGTAGGTCGATCTCTTATAGGGGAAGCGCAGGTTTCATGAAATGAACTCAGAATTTCAAGTTATTATGAAATTTTCATTTCATATTAGTTTGTCATGATTTCTTCACGTAAACACATTTTCCTATATTGGTAGGTCGAACTCTTATGGGAGAAGCGCAGGTTTCATGAAATGAACTCAGAATTTCAAGTTATAATGAAATTTTCATTTCATATTAGTTTGTCATGATTTCTTCACGTAAACACATTTTCTTATAAAGGTCGGTCGATCTCTTATAGGGGAAGCGCAGGTTTCATGAAATGAACTCAGAATTTCAAGTTATAATGAAATTTTCATTTCATATTAGTTTGTCATGATTTCTTCACGTAAACACATTTTCCTATATTGGTAGGTCGAACTCTTATAAGGGAAGCGCAGGTTTCATGAAATGAACTCAGAATTTCAAGTTATAATGAAATCTTCATTTCGTGTTAGTTTGTCATGATTTCTTCACGTAAACACATTTTTCCTATATTGGTAGGTCGAACTCTTATGGGGGAAGCGCAGGTTTCATGAAATGCACTCAGAATTTCAAGTTATAGTGAAATCTTCATTTCGTGTTAGTTTGTCATGATTTCTTCACGAAAACACATTTTCCTATAATGGTAGGTCGAACTCTTGTGGGGGAAGCGCAGGTTTCATGAAATGAACTCAGAATTTCAAGTTATAATGAAATCTTCATTTCGTGTTAGTTTGTCATGATTTCTTCACGTAAACACATTTTCCTAAAATGGTAGGTCGAACTCTTATAGGGGAAGCGCAGGTTTCATGAAATGAACTCAGAATTTCAAGTTATAATGAAATCTTCATTTCGTGTTAGTTTCTTATGATTTCTTCACGAAAACACATTTTCCTATAAAGGTAGATCGAACTCTTATGGGGGAAGCGCAGGTTTCATGAAATGAACTCAGAATTTCAAGTTACAATGAAATCTTCATTTCGTGTTAGTTTGTCATGATTTCTTCACGAAAACACATTTTCCTATAATGGTAGGTCGAACTCTTATGGGGGAAGCGCAGGTTTCATGAAATGAACTCAGAATTTCAAGTTATAATGAAATCTTCATTTCGTGTTAGTTTGTCATGATTTCTTCACGAAAACACATTTTCCTATAATGGTAGGTCGAACTCTTATAGGGGAAGCGCAGGTTTCATGAAATGAACTCAGAATTTCAAGTTATAATGAAATTTTCATTTCATACTAGTTTGTCATGATTTCTTCACGTAAACACATTTTCCTATAATGGTAGGTCGAACTCTTATAGGGGAAGCGCAGGTTTCATGAGATGAACTCAGAATTTCATGTTATAATGAAATCTTCATTTCGTGTTAGTTTGTCATGATTTCTTCACGAAAACACATTTTCCTATAATGGTAGGTCGAACTCTTATAGGCGAAGCGCAGGTTTCATGAAATGAACTCAGAATTTCAAGTTATAATGAAATCTTCATTTTGTATTAGTCTGTTATGATTTCTTCACGAAAACACATTTTCCTATAATGGTAGGTCGAACTCTTACGGGGGAAGCGCAGGTTTCATGAAATGAACTCAGAATTTCAAGTTATAATGAAATCTTCATTTCGTGTTAGTTTGTCATGATTTCTTCACGAAAACACATTTTCCTATAATGGTAGGTCGAACTCTTACGGGGGAAGCGCAGGTTTCATGAAATGAACTCAGAATATCAAGTTATAATGAAATCTTCATTTCGTGTTAGTTTGTCATGATTTCTTCACGAAAACACATTTTCCTATAATGGTAGGTCGAACTCTTATAGGGGAAGCGCAGGTTTCATGAAATGAAGTCAGAATTTCAAGTTATAATGAAATCTTCATTTCGTGTTAGTTTGTCATGATTTCTTCACGAAAACACATTTTCCTATAATGGTAGGTCGAACTCTTATAGGGGAAGCGCAGGTTTCATGAAATGAACTCAGAATTTCAAGTTATAATGAAATTTTCATTTCATATTAGTTTGTCATGATTTCTTCACGTTAACACATTTTCCTATATTGGTAGGTCGAACTCTTATGGGAGAAGCGCAGGTTTCATGAAATGAACTCAGAATTTCAAGTTATAATGAAATTTTCATTTCATATTAGTTTGTCATGATTTCTTCACGTAAACACATTTTCCTATAATGGTAGGTCGAACTCTTATAGGGGAAGCGCAGGTTTCATGAGATGAACTCAGAATTTCATGTTATAATGAAATCTTCATTTCGTGTTAGTTTGTCATGATTTCTTCACGAAAACACATTTTCCTATAATGGTAGGTCGAACTCTTATAGGCGAAGCGCAGGTTTCATGAAATGAACTCAGAATTTCAAGTTATAATGAAATCTTCATTTTGTATTAGTCTGTTATGATTTCTTCACGAAAACACATTTTCCTATAATGGTAGGTCGAACTCTTATAGGGGAAGCGCAGGTTTCATGAAATGAACTCAGAATTTCAAGTTATAATGAAATCTTCATTTCGTGTTAGTTTGTCATGATTTCTTCACGTAAACACATTTTCCTATAATGGTAGGTCGAACTCTTATGGGGGAAGCGCAGGTTTCATGAAATGAACTCAGAAGTTCAAGTTATAATGAAATCTTCATTTCGTGTTAGTTTCTTATGATTTCTTCACGAAAACACATTTTCCTATAAAGGTCGGTCGAACTCTTACGGGGGAAGCGCAGGTTTCATGAAATGAACTCAGAATTTCAAGTTATAATGAAATCTTCATTTCGTGTTAGTTTGTCATGATTTCTTCACGAAAACACATTTTCCTATAATGGTAGGTCGAACTCTTACGGGGGAAGCGCAGGTTTCATGAAATGAACTCAGAATATCAAGTTATAATGAAATCTTCATTTCGTGTTAGTTTGTCATGATTTCTTCACGAAAACACATTTTCCTATAATGGTAGGTCGAACTCTTATAGGGGAAGCGCAGGTTTCATGAAATGAAGTCAGAATTTCAAGTTATAATGAAATCTTCATTTCGTGTTAGTTTGTCATGATTTCTTCACGAAAACACATTTTCCAATAATGGTAGGTCGAACTCTTATAGGGGAAGCGCAGGTTTCATGAAATGAACTCAGAATTTCAAGTTATAATGAAATTTTCATTTCATATTAGTTTGTCATGATTTCTTCACGTTAACACATTTTCCTATATTGGTAGGTCGAACTCTTATGGGAGAAGCGCAGGTTTCATGAAATGAACTCAGAATTTCAAGTTATAATGAAATTTTCATTTCATATTAGTTTGTCATGATTTCTTCACGTAAACACATTTTCCTATAAAGGTAGGTCGATCTCATATAGGGGAAGCGCAGGTTTCATGAAATGAACTCAGAATTTCAAGTTATAATGAAATTTTCATTTCATATTAGTTTGTCATGATTTCTTCACGTAAACACATTTTCCTATATTGGTAGGTCGAACTCTTATGGGAGAAGCGCAGCTTTCATGAAATGAACTCAGAAGTTCAAGTTATAATGAAATCATCATTTCGTGTTAGTTTCTTATGATTTCTTCACGAAAACACATTTTCCTATAAAGGTCGGTCGAACTCTTATGGGGGAAGCGCAGGTTTCATGAAATGAACTCAGAATTTCAAGTTATAATGAAATCTTCATTTCGTGTTAGTTTGTCATGATTTCTTCACGAAAACACATTTTCCTATAAAGGTAAGTCGAACTCTTATGGGGGAAGTGCAGGTTTCATGAAATGAACTCAGAATTTCAAGTTATAATGAAATCTTCATTTCGTGTTAGTTTGTCATGATTTCTTCACGTAAACACATTTTCCTATAATGGTTGGTCGAACTCTGATAGGGGAAGCGCAGGTTTCATGAAATGAACTCAGAATTTCAAGTTATAATGAAATCTTCATTTCGTGTTAGTTTCTTATGATTTCTTCACGAAAACACATTTTCCTGTAAAGGTAGGTCGATCTCTTATAGGGGAAGCGCAGGTTTCATGAAATGAACTCAGAATTTCAAGTTATAATGAAATTTTCATTTCATATTAGTTTGTCATGATTTCTTCACGTAAACACATTTTCCTATATTGGTAGGTCGAACTCTTATGGGAGAAGCGCAGGTTTCATGAAATGAACTCAGAATTTCAAGTTATAATGAAATTTTCATTTCATATTAGTTTGTCATGATTTCTTCACGTAAACACATTTTCTTATAAAGGTCGGTCGATCTCTTATAGGGGAAGCGCAGGTTTCATGAAATGAACTCAGAATTTCAAGTTATAATGAAATTTTCATTTCATATTAGTTTGTCATGATTTCTTCACGTAAACACATTTTCCTATATTGGAGGTCGAACTCTTACGGGGGAAGCGCAGGTTTCATGAAATGAACTCAGAATATCAAGTTATAATGAAATCTTCATTTCGTGTTAGTTTGTCATGATTTCTTCACGAAAACACATTTTCCTATAATGGTAGGTCGAACTCTTATAGGGGAAGCGCAGGTTTCATGAAATGAACTCAGAATTTCAAGTTATAATGAAATCTTCATTTCGTGTTAGTTTGTCATGATTTCTTCACGAAAACACATTTTCCTATAATGGTAGGTCGAACTCTTATAGGGGAAGCGCAGGTTTCATGAAATGAACTCAAAATTTCAAGTTATAATGAAATTTTCATTTCATATTAGTTTGTCATGATTTCTTCACGTTAACACATTTTCCTATATTGGTAGGTCGAACTCTTATGGGAGAAGCGCAGGTTTCATGAAATGAACTCAGAATTTCAAGTTATAATGAAATTTTCATTTCATATTAGTTTGTCATGATTTCTTCACGTAAACACATTTTCCTATAAAGGTAGGTCGATCTCTTATAGGGGAAGCGCAGGTTTCATGAAATGAACTCAGAATTTCAAGTTATAATGAAATTTTCATTTCATATTAGTTTGTCATGATTTCTTCACGTAAACACATTTTCTTATAAAGGTCGGTCGATCTCTTATAGGGGAAGCGCAGGTTTCATGAAATGAACTCAGAATTTCAAGTTATAATGAAATTTTCATTTCTTATTAGTTTGTCATGATTTCTTCACGTAAACACATTTTCCTATATTGGTAGGTCGAACTCTTATAAGGGAAGCGCAGGTTTCATGAAATGAACTCAGAATTTCAAGTTATAATGAAATCTTCATTTCGTGTTAGTTTGTCATGATTTCTTCACGTAAACACATTTTTCCTATATTGGTAGGTCGAACTCTTATGGGGGAAGTGCAGGTTTCATGAAATGAACTCAGAATTTCAAGTTATAATGAAATTTTCATTTCATATTAGTTTGTCATGATTTCTTCACGTAAACACATTTTCCTATATTGGTAGGTCGAACTCTTATTAGGGAAGCGCAGGTTTCATGAAATGAACTCAGAATTTCAAGTTATAATGAAATCTTCATTTCGTGTTAGTTTGTCATGATTTCTTCACGTAAACACATTTTCCTATAATGGTAGGTCGAACTCTTATAGGGGAAGCGCAGGTTTCATGAGATGAACTCAGAATTTCATGTTATAATGAAATCTTCATTTCGTGTTAGTTTGTCATGATTTCTTCACGAAAACACATTTTCCTATAATGGTAGGTCGAACTCTTATAGGCGAAGCGCAGGTTTCATGAAATGAACTCAGAATTTCAAGTTATAATGAAATCTTCATTTTGTATTAGTCTGTTATGATTTCTTCACGAAAACACATTTTCCTATAATGGTAGGTCGAACTCTTATAGGGGAAGCGCAGGTTTCATGAAATGAACTCAGAATTTCAAGTTATAATGAAATCTTCATTTCGTGTTAGTTTGTCATGATTTCTTCACGTAAACACATTTTCCTATAATGGTAGGTCGAACTCTTATGGGGGAAGCGCAGGTTTCTTGAAATGAACTCAGAAGTTCAAGTTATAATGAAATCTTCATTTCGTGTTAGTTTCTTATGATTTCTTCACGAAAACACATTTTCCTATAATGGTAGGTCGAACTCTTACGGGGAAAGCGCAGGTTTCATGAAATGAACTCAGAATATCAAGTTATAATGAAATCTTCATTTCGTGTTAGTTTGTCATGATTTCTTCACGAAAACACATTTTCCTATAATGGTATGTCGAACTCTTATAGGGGAAGCGCAGGTTTCATGAAATGAAGTCAGAATTTCAAGTTATAATGAAATCTTCATTTCGTGTTAGTTTGTCATGATTTCTTCACGAAAACACATTTTCCTATAATGGTAGGTCGAACTCTTATAGGGGAAGCGCAGGTTTCATGAAATGAAGTCAGAATTTCAAGTCATAATGAAATCTTCATTTCGTGTTAGTTTGTCATGATTTCTTCACGAAAACACATTTTCCTATAATGGTAGGTCGAACTCTTATGGGGGAAGCGCAGGTTTCATGAAATGAAGTCAGAATTTCAAGTTATAATGAAATCTTCATTTCGTGTTAGTTTGTCATGATTTCTTCACGTAAACACATTTTCCTATAATGGTAGGTCGAACTCTTATGGGGGAAGCGCAGGTTTCATGAAATGAACTCAGAATTTCAAGTTATAATGAAATCTTCATTTCGTGTTAGTTTGTCATGATTTCTTCACGAAAACACATTTTCCTATAATGGTAGGTCGAACTCTTATAGGGGAAGCGCAGGTTTCATGAAATGAACTCAGAATTTCAAGTTATAATGAAATCTTCATTTCGTGTTAGTTTCTTATGATTTCTTCACGAAAACACATTTTCCTGTAAAGGTAGGTCGATCTCTTATAGGGGAAGCGCAGGTTTCATGAAATGAACTCAGAATTTCAAGTTATAATGAAATTTTCATTTCATATTAGTTTGTCATGATTTCTTCACGAAAACACATTTTCCTATAATGGTAGGTCGAACTCTTATAGGCGAAGCGCAGGTTTCATGAAATGAACTCAGAATTTCAAGTTATAATGAAATCTTCATTTTGTTTTAGTCTGTCATGATTTCTTCACGAAAACACATTTTCCTATAATGGTAGGTCGAACTCTTATAGGGGAAGCGCAGGTTTCATGAAATGAACTCAGAATTTCAAGTTATAATGAAATTTTCATTTCATACTAGTTTGTCATGATTTCTTCACGTAAACACATTTTCCTATAATGGTAGGTCGAACTCTTATAGGGGAAGCGCAGGTTTCATGAGATGAACTCAGAATTTCATGTTATAATGAAATCTTCATTTCGTGTTAGTTTGTCATGATTTCTTCACGAAAACACATTTTCCTATAATGGTAGGTCGAACTCTTATAGGCGAAGCGCAGGTTTCATGAAATGAACTCAGAATTTCAAGTTATAATGAAATCTTCATTTTGTATTAGTCTGTTATGATTTCTTCACGAAAACACATTTTCCTATAATGGTAGGTCGAACTCTTATAGGGGAAGCGCAGGTTTCATGAAATGAACTCAGAATTTCAAGTTATAATGAAATCTTCATTTCGTGTTAGTTTGTCATGATTTCTTCACGTAAACACATTTTCCTATAATGGTAGGTCGAACTCTTATGGGGGAAGCGCAGGTTTCTTGAAATGAACTCAGAAGTTCAAGTTATAATGAAATCTTCATTTCGTGTTAGTTTCTTATGATTTCTTCACGAAAACACATTTTCCTATAAAGGTCGGTCGAACTCTTATGGGGGAAGCGCAGGTTTCATGAAATGAACTCAGAATTTCAAGTTATAATGAAATCTTCATTTCGTGTTAGTTTGTCATGATTTCTTCACGAAAACACATTTTCCTATAATGGTAGGTCGAACTCTTACGGGGGAAGCGCAGGTTTCATGAAATGAACTCAGAATATCAAGTTATAATGAAATCTTCATTTCGTGTTAGTTTGTCATGATTTCTTCACGAAAACACATTTTCCTATAATGGTAGGTCGAACTCTTATAGGGGAAGCGCAGGTTTCATGAAATGAAGTCAGAATTTCAAGTTATAATGAAATCTTCATTTCGTGTTAGTTTGTCATGATTTCTTCACGAAAACACATTTTCCTATAATGGTAGGTCGAACTCTTATAGGGGAAGCGCAGGTTTCATGAAATGAACTCAGAATTTCAAGTCATAATGAAATCTTCATTTCGTGTTAGTTTGTCATGATTTCTTCACGTAAACACATTTTCCTATAATGGTAGGTCGAACTCTTATGGGGGAAGCGCAGGTTTCAAGAAATGAACTCAGAATTTCAAGTTATAATGAAATCTTCATTTCGTATTAGTTTGTCATGATTTCTTCACGTAAACACATTTTCCTATAATGGTAGGTCGAACTCTTATGGGGGAAGCGCAGGTTTCATGAAATGAACTCAGAATTTCAAGTTATAATGAAATCTTCATTTCGTGTTAGTTTGTCATGATTTCTTCACGTAAACACATTTTCCTATAATGGTAGGTCGAACTCTTATAGGGGAAGCGCAGGTTTCATGAAATGAACTCAGAATTTCAAGTTATAATGAAATCTTCATTTCGTATTAGTTTGTCATGATTTCTTCACGTAAACACATTTTCCTATAATGGTAGGTCGAACTCTTATAGGGGAAGCGCAGGTTTCATGAAATGAACTCAGAATTTCAAGTTATAATGAAATCTTCATTTCGTGTTAGTTTCTTATGATTTCTTCACGAAAACACATTTTCCTGTAAAGGTAGGTCGATCTCTTATAGGGGAAGCGCAGGTTTCATGAAATGAACTCAGAATTTCAAGTTATAATGAAATTTTCATTTCATATTAGTTTGTCATGATTTCTTCACGTAAACACATTTTCTTATAAAGGTCGGTCGATCTCTTATAAGGGAAGCGCAGGTTTCATGAAATGAACTCAGAATTTCAAGTTATAATGAAATCTTCATTTCGTGTTAGTTTGTCATGATTTCTTCACGTAAACACATTTTTCCTATATTGGTAGGTCGAACTCTTATGGGGGAAGTGCAGGTTTCATGAAATGAACTCAGAATTTCAAGTTATAATGAAATTTTCTTTTCATATTAGTTTGTCATGATTTCTTCACGTAAACACATTTTCCTATAATGGTAGGTCGAACTCTTATAGGGGAAGCGCAGGTTTCATGAAATGAACTCAGAATTTCAAGTTATAATGAAATCTTCATTTTGTTTTAGTCTGTCATGATTTCTTCACGAAAACACATTTTCCTATAATGGTAGGTCGAACTCTTATAGGGGAAGTGCAGGTTTCATGAAATGAACTCAGAATTTCAAGTTATAATGAAATTTTCATTTCATACTAGTTTGTCATGATTTCTTCACGTAAACACATTTTCCTATAATGGTAGGTCGAACTCTTATAGGGGAAGCGCAGGTTTCATGAGATGAACTCAGAATTTCATGTTATAATGAAATCTTCATTTCGTGTTAGTTTGTCATGATTTCTTCACGAAAACACATTTTCCTATAATGGTAGGTCGAACTCTTATAGGCGAAGCGCAGGTTTCATGAAATGAACTCAGAATTTCAAGTTATAATGAAATCTTCATTTCGTGTTAGTTTCTTATGATTTCTTCACGAAAACACATTTTCCTATAAAGGTAGATCGAACTCTTATGGGGGAAGCGCAGGTTTCATGAAATGAACTCAGAATTTCAAGTTACAATGAAATCTTCATTTCGTGTTAGTTTGTCATGATTTCTTCACGAAAACACATTTTCCTATAATGGTAGGTCGAACTCTTATGGGGGAAGCGCAGGTTTCATGAAATGCACTCAGAATTTCAAGTTATAATGAAATCTTCATTTCGTGTTAGTTTGTCATGATTTCTTCACGTAAACACATTTTCCTATAATGGTAGGTCGAACTCTTATAGGGGAAGCGCAGGTTTCATGAGATGAACTCAGAATTTCATGTTATAATGAAATCTTCATTTCGTGTTAGTTTATCATGATTTCTTCACGAAAACACATTTTCCTATAATGGTAGGTCGAACTCTTATGGGGGAAGCGCAGGTTTCATGAAATGAACTCAGAATTTCAAGTTATAATGAAATCTTCATTTCGTGTTAGTTTGTCATGATTTCTTCACGTAAACACATTTTCCTATAATGGTAGGTCGAACTCTTGTGGGGGAAGCGCAGGTTTCATGAAATGAACTCAGAATTTCAAGTTATAATGAAATTTTCATTTCGTATTAGTTTGTCATGATTTCTTCACGTAAACACATTTTCCTATAATGGTAGGTCGAACTCTTATAGGGGAAGCGCAGGTTTCATGAAATGAACTCAGAATTTCAAGTTATAATGAAATCTTCATTTCGTGTTAGTTTCTTATGATTTCTTCACGAAAACACATTTTCCTATAAAGGTAGATCGAACTCTTATGGGGGAAGCGCAGGTTTCATGAAATGAACTCAGAATTTCAAGTTACAATGAAATCTTCATTTCGTGTTAGTTTGTCATGATTTCTTCACGAAAACACATTTTCCTATAATGGTAGGTCGAACTCTTATGGGGGAAGCGCAGGTTTCATGAAATGCACTCAGAATTTCAAGTTATAATGAAATCTTCATTTCGTGTTAGTTTGTCATGATTTCTTCACGTAAACACATTTTCCTATAATGGTAGGTCGAACTCTTATAGGGGAAGCGCAGGTTTCATGAGATGAACTCAGAATTTCATGTTATAATGAAATCTTCATTTCGTGTTAGTTTGTCATGATTTCTTCACGAAAACACATTTTCCTATAATGGTAGGTCGAACTCTTATGGGGGAAGCGCAGGTTTCATGAAATGAACTCAGAATTTCAAGTTATAATGAAATCTTCATTTCGTGTTAGTTTGTCATGATTTCTTCACGTAAACACATTTTCCTATAATGGTAGGTCGAACTCTTGTGGGGGAAGCGCAGGTTTCATGAAATGAACTCAGAATTTCAAGTTATAATGAAATCTTCATTTCGTGTTAGTTTGTCATGATTTCTTCACGAAAACACATTTTCCTATAATGGTAGGTCGAACTCTTGTGGGGGAAGCGCAGGTTTCATGAAATGAACTCAGAATTTCAAGTTATAATGAAATCTTCATTTCGTGTTAGTTTGTCATGATTTCTTCACGAAAACACATTTTCCTATAATGGTAGGTCGAACTCTTGTGGGGGAAGCGCAGGTTTCATGAAATGAACTCAGAATTTCAAGTTATAATGAAATCTTCATTTCGTGTTAGTTTCTTATGATTTCTTCACGAAAACACATTTTCCTATAAAGGTAGATCGAACTCTTATGGGGGAAGCGCAGGTTTCATGAAATGAACTCAGAATTTCAAGTTACAATGAAATCTTCATTTCGTGTTAGTTTATCATGATTTCTTCACGAAAACACATTTTCCTATAATGGTAGGTCGAACTCTTATGGGGGAAGCGCAGGTTTCATGAAATGCACTCAGAATTTCAAGTTATAGTGAAATCTTCATTTCGTGTTAGTTTGTCATGATTTCTTCACGAAAACACATTTTCCTATAATGGTAGGTCGAACTCTTATGGGGGAAGCGCAGGTTTCATGAAATGAACTCAGAATTTCAAGTTACAATGAAATCTTCATTTCGTGTTAGTTTATCATGATTTCTTCACGAAAACACATTTTCCTATAATGGTAGGTCGAACTCTTATGGGGGAAGCGCAGGTTTCATGAAATGCACTCAGAATTTCAAGTTATAGTGAAATCTTCATTTCGTGTTAGTTTGTCATGATTTCTTCACGAAAACACATTTTCCTATAATGGTAGGTCGAACTCTTATGGGGGAAGCGCAGGTTTCATGAAATGCACTCAGAATTTCAAGTTATAATGAAATCTTCATTTCGTATTAGTTTGTCATGATTTCTTCACGTAAACACATTTTCCTATAATGGTAGGTCGATCTCTTATAGGGGAAGCGCACGTTTCATGAAATGAACTCAGAATTTCAAGTTATGATGAAATTTTCATTTCGTATTAGTTTGTCATGATTTCTTCACGTAAACACATTTTCCTATAATGGTAGGTCGATCTCTTATAGGGGAAGCGCAGGTTTCATGAAATAAACTCAGAATTTCAAGTTATAATGAAATCTTCATTTCGTATTAGTTTGTCATGATTTCTTCACGTAAACACATTTTCCTATAATGGTAGGTCGAACTCTTATAGGGGAAGCGCAGGTTTCATGAAATGAACTCAGAATTTCAAGTTATAATGAAATATTCATTTCGTGTTAGTTTGTCATGATTTCTTCACGTAAACACATTTTCCTATAATGGTAGGTCGAACTCTTATAGGGGAAGCGCAGGTTTCATGAAATGAACTCAGAATTTCAAGTTATAATGAAATCTTCATTTCGTGTTAGTTTCTTATGATTTCTTCACGAAAACACATTTTCCTATAAAGGTAGAACGAACTCTTATGGGGGAAGCGCAGGTTTCATGAAATGAACTCAGAATTTCAAGTTACAATGAAATCTTCATTTCGTGTTAGTTTATCATGATTTCTTCACGAAAACACATTTTCCTATAATGGTAGGTCGAACTCTTATGGGGGAAGCGCAGGTTTCATGAAATGCACTCAGAATTTCAAGTTATAGTGAAATCTTCATTTCGTGTTAGTTTGTCATGATTTCTTCACGAAAACACATTTTCCTATAATGGTAGGTCGAACACTTATGGGGGAAGCGCAGGTTTCATGAAATGAACTCAGAATTTCAAGTTATAATGACATTTTCATTTCGTATTAGTTTGTCATGATTTCTTCACGTAAACACATTTTCCTATAATGGTAGGTCGATCTCTTATAGGGGAAGCGCAGGTTTCATGAAATGAACTCAGAATTTCAAGTTATAATGAAATCTTCATTTCGTGTTAGTTTGTCATGATTTCTTTACGTAAACACATTTTTCCTATATTGGTAGGTCGAACTCTTATGGGGGAAGCGCAGGTTTCATGAAATGAACTCAGAATTTCATGTTATAATGAAATCTTCATTTCGTGTTAGTTTGTCATGATTTCTTCACGAAAACACATTTTCCTATAATGGTAGGTCGAACTCTTATGGGGGAAGCGCAGGTTTCATGAAATGAACTCAGAATTTCAAGTTATAGTGAAATCTTCATTTCGTGTTAGTTTGTCATGATTTCTTCACGAAAACACATTTTCCTATAATGGTAGGTCGAACTCTTATAGGGGAAGCGCAGGTTTCATGAAATGAACTCAGAATTTCAAGTTATAATGAAATCTTCATTTCGTGTTAGTTTCTTATGATTTCTTCACGAAAACACATTTTCCTATAAAGGTAGATCGAACTCTTATGGGGGAAGCGCAGGTTTCATGAAATGAACTCAGAATTTCAAGTTATGATGAAATTTTCATTTCGTATTAGTTTGTCATGATTTCTTCACGTAAACACATTTTCCTATAATGGTAGGTCGATCTCTTATAGGGGAAGCGCAGGTTTCATGAAATAAACTCAGAATTTAAAGTTATAATGAAATCTTCATTTCGTATTAGTTTGTCATGATTTCTTCACGTAAACACATTTTCCTATAATGGTAGGTCGAACTCTTATAGGGGAAGCGCAGGTTTCATGAAATGAACTCAGAATTTCAAGTTATAATGAAATATTCATTTCGTGTTAGTTTGTCATGATTTCTTCACGTAAACACATTTTCCTATAATGGTAGGTCGAACTCTTATAGGGGAAGCGCAGGTTTCATGAAATGAACTCAGAATTTCAAGTTATAATGAAATCTTCATTTCGTGTTAGTTTCTTATGATTTCTTCACGAAAACACATTTTCCTATAAAGGTAGATCGAACTCTTATGGGGGAAGCGCAGGTTTCATGAAATGAACTCAGAATTTCAAGTTATAATGAAATTTTCATTTCGTATTAGTTTGTCATGATTTCTTCACGTAAACACATTTTCCTATAATGGTAGGTCGAACTCTTATGGGCGAAGCTCAGGTTTCATGAAATGAACTCAGAATTTCAAGTTATAATGAAATCTTCATTTCGTGTTAGTTTGTCATGATTTCTTCACGTAAACACATTTTCCTATAATGGTAGGTCGAACTCTTATAGGGGAAGCGCAGGTTTCATGAGATGAACTCAGAATTTCATGTTATAATGAAATCTTCATTTCGTGTTAGTTTGTCATGATTTCTTCACGAAAACACATTTTCCTATAATGGTAGGTCGAACGCTTATGGGGGAAGCGCAGGTTTCATGAGATGAACTCAGAATTTCATGTTATAATGAAATCTTCATTTCGTGTTAGTTTGTCATGATTTCTTCACGAAAACACATTTTCCTATAATGGTAGGTCGAACGCTTATGGGGGAAGCGCAGGTTTCATGAGATGAACTCAGAATTTCATGTTATAATGAAATCTTCATTTCGTGTTAGTTTGTCATGATTTCTTCACGAAAACACATTTTCCTATAATGGTAGGTCGAACGCTTATGGGGGAAGCGCAGGTTTCATGAAATGAACTCAGAATTTCAAGTTATAATGAAATTTTCATTTCGTATTAGTTTGTCATGATTTCTTCACGTAAACACATTTTCCTATAATGGTAGGTCGAACTCTTGTGGGGGAAGCTCAGGTTTCATGAAATGAACTCAGAATTTCAAGTTATAATGAAATCTTCATTTCGTGTTAGTTTGTCATGATTTCTTCACGTAAACACATTTTCCTATAATGGTAGGTCGAACTCTTATAGGGGAAGCGCAGGTTTCATGAAATGAACTCAGAATTTCAAGTTATAATGAAATCTTCATTTCGTGTTAGTTTGTCATGATTTCTTCACGTAAACACATTTTCCTATAATGGTAGGTCGAACTCTTATGGGGGAAGCGCAGGTTTCATGAAATGCACTCAGAATTTCAAGTTATAGTGAAATCTTCATTTCGTGTTAGTTTGTCATGATTTCTTCACGAAAACACATTTTCCTATAATGGTAGGTCGAACTCTTATGGGGGAAGCGCAGGTTTCATTAAATGAACTCAGAATTTCAAGTTATAATGACATTTTCATTTCGTATTAGTTTGTCATGATTTCTTCACGTAAACACATTTTCCTATAATGGTAGGTCGAACTCTTATAGGGGAAGCGCAGGTTTCATGAAATGAACTCAGAATTTCAAGTTATAATGAAATCTTCATTTCGTGTTAGTTTGTCATGATTTCTTCACGAAAACACATTTTCCTATAATGGTAGGTCGAACTCTTATGGGGGAAGCGCAGGTTTCATGAAATGCACTCAGAATTTCAAGTTATAATGAAATCTTCATTTCGTGTTAGTTTGTCATGATTTCTTCACGTAAACACATTTTCCTATAATGGTAGGTCGAACTCTTATAGGGGAAGCGCAGGTTTCATGAGATGCACTCAGAATTTCAAGTTATAGTGAAATCTTCATTTCGTGTTAGTTTGTCATGATTTCTTCACGAAAACACATTTTCCTATAATGGTAGGTCGAACTCTTGTGGGGGAAGCGCAGGTTTCATGAAATGAACTCAGAATTTCAAGTTATAATGAAATCTTCATTTCGTGTTAGTTTGTCATGATTTCTTCACGTAAACACATTTTCCTAAAATGGTAGGTCGAACTCTTATAGGGGAAGCGCAGGTTTCATGAAATGAACTCAGAATTTCAAGTTATAATGAAATCTTCATTTCGTGTTAGTTTCTTATGATTTCTTCACGAAAACACATTTTCCTATAAAGGTAGATCGAACTCTTATGGGGGAAGCGCAGGTTTCATGAAATGAACTCAGAATTTCAAGTTACAATGAAATCTTCATTTCGTGTTAGTTTGTCATGATTTCTTCACGAAAACACATTTTCCTATAATGGTAGGTCGAACTCTTATGGGGGAAGCGCAGGTTTCATGAAATGAACTCAGAATTTCAAGTTATAATGAAATCTTCATTTCGTGTTAGTTTGTCATGATTTCTTCACGAAAACACATTTTCCTATAATGGTAGGTCGAACTCTTATGGGGGAAGCGCAGGTTTCATGAAATGCACTCAGAATTTCAAGCTATAGTGAAATCTTCATTTCGTGTTAGTTTGTCATGATTTCTTCACGAAAACACATTTTCCTATAATGGTAGGTCGAACTCTTATGGGGGAAGCGCAGGTTTCATGAAATGAACTCAGAATTTCAAGTTATAATGACATTTTCATTTCGTATTAGTTTGTCATGACTTCTTCACGTAAACACATTTTCCTATAATGGTAGGTCGATCTCTTATAGGGGAAGCGCAGGTTTCATGAAATGAACTCAGAATTTCAAGTTATAATGAAATTTTCATTTCGTATTAGTTTGTCATGATTTCTTCACGTAAACACATTTTCCTATAATGGTAGGTCGAACTCTTATAGGGGAAGCGCAGGTTTCATGAAATGAACTCAGAATTTCAAGTTATAATGAAATCTTAATTTCGTGTTAGTTTCTTATGATTTCTTCACGAAAACACATTTTCCTATAAAGGTAGATCGAACTCTTATGGGGGAAGCGCAGGTTTCATGAAATGAACTCAGAATTTCAAGTTACAATGAAATCTTCATTTCGTGTTAGTTTGTCATGATTTCTTCACGAAAACACATTTTCCTATAATGGTAGGTCGAACTCTTATGGGGGAAGCGCAGGTTTCATGAAATGCACTCAGAATTTCAAGTTATAATGAAATCTTCATTTCGTGTTAGTTTGTCATGATTTCTTCACGTAAACACATTTTCCTATAATGGTAGGTCGAACTCTTATAGGGGAAGCGCAGGTTTCATGAGATGAACTCAGAATTTCATGTTATAATGAAATCTTCATTTCGTGTTAGTTTGTCATGATTTCTTCACGAAAACACATTTTCCTATAATGGTAGGTCGAACTCTTATGGGGGAAGCGCAGGTTTCATGAAATGAACTCAGAATTTCAAGTTATAATGAAATCTTCATTTCGTATTAGTTTGTCATGATTTCTTCACGTAAACACACTTTTCCTATATTGGTAGGTCGAACTCTTATGGGGGAAGTGCAGGTTTCATGAAATGAACTCAGAATTTCAAGTTATAATGAAATCTTCATTTCGTGTTAGTTTGTCATGATTTCTTCACGTAAACACATTTTCCTATAATGGTAGGTCGAACTCTTATAGGGGAAGCGCAGGTTTCATGAAATGAACTCAGAATTTCAAGTTATAGTGAAATCTTCATTTCGTGTTAGTTTGTCATGATTTCTTCACGTAAACACATTTTCCTATAATGGTAGGTCGAACTCTTATAGGGGAAGCGCAGGTTTCATGAGATGAACTCAGAATTTCATGTTATAATGAAATCTTCATTTCGTGTTAGTTTGTCATGATTTCTTCACGAAAACACATTTTCCTATAATGGTAGGTCGAACGCTTATGGGGGAAGCGCAGGTTTCATGAGATGAACTCAGAATTTCATGTTATAATGAAATCTTCATTTCGTGTTAGTTTGTCATGATTTCTTCACGAAAACACATTTTCCTATAATGGTAGGTCGAACGCTTATGGGGGAAGCGCAGGTTTCATGAGATGAACTCAGAATTTCATGTTATAATGAAATCTTCATTTCGTGTTAGTTTGTCATGATTTCTTCACGAAAACACATTTTCCTATAATGGTAGGTCGAACGCTTATGGGGGAAGCGCAGGTTTCATGAAATGAACTCAGAATTTCAAGTTATAATGAAATTTTCATTTCGTATTAGTTTGTCATGATTTCTTCACGTAAACACATTTTCCTATAATGGTAGGTCGAACTCTTGTGGGGGAAGCTCAGGTTTCATGAAATGAACTCAGAATTTCAAGTTATAATGAAATCTTCATTTCGTGTTAGTTTGTCATGATTTCTTCACGTAAACACATTTTCCTATAATGGTAGGTCGAACTCTTATAGGGGAAGCGCAGGTTTCATGAAATGAACTCAGAATTTCAAGTTATAATGAAATCTTCATTTCGTGTTAGTTTGTCATGATTTCTTCACGTAAACACATTTTCCTATAATGGTAGGTCGAACTCTTATGGGGGAAGCGCAGGTTTCATGAAATGCACTCAGAATTTCAAGTTATAGTGAAATCTTCATTTCGTGTTAGTTTGTCATGATTTCTTCACGAAAACACATTTTCCTATAATGGTAGGTCGAACTCTTATGGGGGAAGCGCAGGTTTCATTAAATGAACTCAGAATTTCAAGTTATAATGACATTTTCATTTCGTATTAGTTTGTCATGATTTCTTCACGTAAACACATTTTCCTATAATGGTAGGTCGAACTCTTATAGGGGAAGCGCAGGTTTCATGAAATGAACTCAGAATTTCAAGTTATAATGAAATCTTCATTTCGTGTTAGTTTGTCATGATTTCTTCACGAAAACACATTTTCCTATAATGGTAGGTCGAACTCTTACGGGGGAAGCGCAGGTTTCATGAAATGAACTCAGAATATCAAGTTATAATGAAATCTTCATTTCGTGTTAGTTTGTCATGATTTCTTCACGAAAACACATTTTCCTATAATGGTAGGTCGAACTCTTATAGGGGAAGCGCAGGTTTCATGAAATGAAGTCAGAATTTCAAGTTATAATGAAATCTTCATTTCGTGTTAGTTTGTCATGATTTCTTCACGAAAACACATTTTCCTATAATGGTAGGTCGAACTCTTATAGGGGAAGCGCAGGTTTCATGAAATGAACTCAAAATTTCAAGTTATAATGAAATTTTCATTTCATATTAGTTTGTCATGATTTCTTCACGTTAACACATTTTCCTATATTGGTAGGTCGAACTCTTATGGGAGAAGCGCAGGTTTCATGAAATGAACTCAGAATTTCTAGTTATAATGAAATTTTCATTTCATATTAGTTTGTCATGATTTCTTCACGTAAACACATTTTCCTATAAAGGTAGGTCGATCTCTTATAGGGGAAGCGCAGGTTTCATGAAATGAACTCAGAATTTCAAGTTATAATGAAATTTTCATTTCATATTAGTTTGTCATGATTTCTTCACGTAAACACATTTTCTTATAAAGGTCGGTCGATCTCTTATAGGGGAAGCGCAGGTTTCATGAAATGAACTCAGAATTTCAAGTTATAATGAAATTTTCATTTCATATTAGTTTGTCATGATTTCTTCACGTAAACACATTTTCCTATATTGGTAGGTCGAACTCTTATAAGGGAAGCGCAGGTTTCATGAAATGAACTCAGAATTTCAAGTTATAATGAAATTTTCATTTCATATTAGTTTGTCATGATTTCTTCACGTAAACACATTTTCTTATAAAGGTCGGTCGATCTCTTATAGGGGAAGCGCAGGTTTCATGAAATGAACTCAGAATTTCAAGTTATAATGAAATTTTCATTTCATATTAGTTTGTCATGATTTCTTCACGTAAACACATTTTCCTATATTGGTAGGTCGAACTCTTATAAGGGAAGCGCAGGTTTCATGAAATGAACTCAGAATTTCAAGTTATAATGAAATCTTCATTTCGTGTTAGTTTGTCATGATTTCTTCACGTAAACACATTTTTCCTATATTGGTAGGTCGAACTCTTATGGGGGAAGTGCAGGTTTCATGAAATGAACTCAGAATTTCAAGTTATAATGAAATTTTCATTTCATATTAGTTTGTCATGATTTCTTCACGTAAACACATTTTCCTATATTGGTAGGTCGAACTCTTATTAGGGAAGCGCAGGTTTCATGAAATGAACTCAGAATTTCAAGTTATAATGAAATCTTCATTTCGTGTTAGTTTGTCATGATTTCTTCACGTAAACACATTTTCCTATAATGGTAGGTCGAACTCTTATAGGGGAAGCGCAGGTTTCATGAGATGAACTCAGAATTTCATGTTATAATGAAATCTTCATTTCGTGTTAGTTTGTCATGATTTCTTCACGAAAACACATTTTCCTATAATGGTAGGTCGAACTCTTATAGGGGAGGCGCAGGTTTCATGAAATGAACTCAGAATTTCAAGTTATAATGAAATCTTCATTTCGTGTTAGTTTGTCATGATTTCTTCACGTAAACACATTTTCCTATAATGGTAGGTCGAACTCTTATAGGGGAAGCGCAGGTTTCATGAAATGAACTCAGAATTTCAAGTTATAATGAAATCTTCATTTCGTATTAGTTTGTCATGATTTCTTCACGTAAACACATTTTCCTATAATGGTAGGTCGAACTCTTATAGGGGAAGCGCAGGTTTCATGAAATGAACTCAGAATTTCAAGTTATAATGAAATCTTCATTTCGTGTTAGTTTCTTATGATTTCTTCACGAAAACACATTTTCCTGTAAAGGTAGGTCGAACTCTTATAGGGGAAGCGCAGGTTTCATGAAATGAACTCAGATTTTCAAGTTATAATGAAATTTTCATTTCATACTAGTTTGTCATGATTTCTTCACGTAAACACATTTTCCTATAATGGTAGGTCGAACTCTTATAGGGGAAGCGCAGGTTTCATGAGATGAACTCAGAATTTCATGTTATAATGAAATCTTCATTTCGTGTTAGTTTGTCATGATTTCTTCACGAAAACACATTTTCCTATAATGGTAGGTCGAACTCTTATAGGCGAAGCGCAGGTTTCATGAAATGAACTCAGAATTTCAAGTTATAATGAAATCTTCATTTTGTATTAGTCTGTTATGATTTCTTCACGAAAACACATTTTCCTATAATGGTAGGTCGAACTCTTATAGGGGAAGCGCAGGTTTCATGAAATGAACTCAGAATTTCAAGTTATAATGAAATCTTCATTTCGTGTTAGTTTGTCATGATTTCTTCACGTAAACACATTTTCCTATAATGGTAGGTCGAACTCTTATGGGGGAAGCGCAGGTTTCTTGAAATGAACTCAGAAGTTCAAGTTATAATGAAATCTTCATTTCGTGTTAGTTTCTTATGATTTCTTCACGAAAACACATTTTCCTATAATGGTAGGTCGAACTCTTACGGGGGAAGCGCAGGTTTCATGAAATGAACTCAGAATATCAAGTTATAATGAAATCTTCATTTCGTGTTAGTTTGTCATGATTTCTTCACGAAAACACATTTTCCTATAATGGTATGTCGAACTCTTATAGGGGAAGCGCAGGTTTCATGAAATGAAGTCAGAATTTCAAGTTATAATGAAATCTTCATTTCGTGTTAGTTTGTCATGATTTCTTCACGAAAACACATTTTCCTATAATGGTAGGTCGAACTCTTATAGGGGAAGCGCAGGTTTCATGAAATGAAGTCAGAATTTCAAGTCATAATGAAATCTTCATTTCGTGTTAGTTTGTCATGATTTCTTCACGAAAACACATTTTCCTATAATGGTAGGTCGAACTCTTATGGGGGAAGCGCAGGTTTCATGAAATGAAGTCAGAATTTCAAGTTATAATGAAATCTTCATTTCGTGTTAGTTTGTCATGATTTCTTCACGTAAACACATTTTCCTATAATGGTAGGTCGAACTCTTATGGGGGAAGCGCAGGTTTCATGAAATGAACTCAGAATTTCAAGTTATAATGAAATCTTCATTTCGTGTTAGTTTGTCATGATTTCTTCACGAAAACACATTTTCCTATAATGGTAGGTCGAACTCTTATAGGGGAAGCGCAGGTTTCATGAAATGAACTCAGAATTTCAAGTTATAATGAAATCTTCATTTCGTGTTAGTTTGTCATGATTTCTTCACGAAAACACATTTTCCTATAATGGTAGGTCGAACTCTTATGGGGGAAGCGCAGGTTTCATGAAATGCACTCAGAATTTCAAGTTATAATGAAATCTTCATTTCGTGTTAGTTTGTCATGATTTCTTCACGTAAACACATTTTCCTATAATGGTAGGTCGAACTCTTATGGGGGAAGCGCAGGTTTCATGAAATGCACTCAGAATTTCAAGTTATAATGAAATCTTCATTTCGTGTTAGTTTGTCATGATTTCTTCACGTAAACACATTTTCCTATAATGGTAGGTCGAACTCTTATAGGGGAAGCGCAGGTTTCATGAAATGCACTCAGAATTTCAAGTTATAGTGAAATCTTCATTTCGTGTTAGTTTGTCATGATTTCTTCACGAAAACACATTTTCCTATAATGGTAGGTCGAACTCTTATGGGGGAAGCGCAGGTTTCATTAAATGAACTCAGAATTTCAAGTTATAATGAAATCTTCATTTCGTGTTAGTTTCTTATGATTTCTTCACGAAAACACATTTTCCTATAAAGGTAGATCGAACTCTTATGGGGGAAGCGCAGGTTTCATGAAATGAACTCAGAATTTCAAGTTACAATGAAATCTTCATTTCGTGTTAGTTTGTCATGATTTCTTCACGAAAACACATTTTCCTATAATGGTAGGTCGAACTCTTATGGGGGAAGCGCAGGTTTCATGAAATGAACTCAGAATTTCAAGTTATAATGAAATCTTCATTTCGTGTTAGTTTGTCATGATTTCTTCACGAAAACACATTTTCCTATAATGGTAGGTCGAACTCTTATGGGGGAAGCGCAGGTTTCATGAAATGCACTCAGAATTTCAAGCTATAGTGAAATCTTCATTTCGTGTTAGTTTGTCATGATTTCTTCACGAAAACACATTTTCCTATAATGGTAGGTCGAACTCTTATGGGGGAAGCGCAGGTTTCATGAAATGAACTCAGAATTTCAAGTTATAATGACATTTTCATTTCGTATTAGTTTGTCATGACTTCTTCACGTAAACACATTTTCCTATAATGGTAGGTCGATCTCTTATAGGGGAAGCGCAGGTTTCATGAAATGAACTCAGAATTTCAAGTTATAATGAAATTTTCATTTCGTATTAGTTTGTCATGATTTCTTCACGTAAACACATTTTCCTATAATGGTAGGTCGAACTCTTATAGGGGAAGCGCAGGTTTCATGAAATGAACTCAGAATTTCAAGTTATAATGAAATCTTCATTTCGTGTTAGTTTCTTATGATTTCTTCACGAAAACACATTTTCCTATAAAGGTAGATCGAACTCTTATGGGGGAAGCGCAGGTTTCATGAAATGAACTCAGAATTTCAAGTTACAATGAAATCTTCATTTCGTGTTAGTTTGTCATGATTTCTTCACGAAAACACATTTTCCTATAATGGTAGGTCGAACTCTTATGGGGGAAGCGCAGGTTTCATGAAATGCACTCAGAATTTCAAGTTATAATGAAATCTTCATTTCGTGTTAGTTTGTCATGATTTCTTCACGTAAACACATTTTCCTATAATGGTAGGTCGAACTCTTATAGGGGAAGCGCAGGTTTCATGAGATGAACTCAGAATTTCATGTTATAATGAAATCTTCATTTCGTGTTAGTTTGTCATGATTTCTTCACGAAAACACATTTTCCTATAATGGTAGGTCGAACTCTTATGGGGGAAGCGCAGGTTTCATGAAATGAACTCAGAATTTCAAGTTATAATGAAATCTTCATTTCGTGTTAGTTTGTCATGATTTCTTCACGAAAACACATTTTCCTATAATGGTAGGTCGAACTCTTATGGGGGAAGCGCAGGTTTCATGAGATGAACTCAGAATTTCATGTTATAATGAAATCTTCATTTCGTATTAGTTTGTCATGATTTCTTCACGTAAACACACTTTTCCTATATTGGTAGGTCGAACTCTTATGGGGGAAGTGCAGGTTTCATGAAATGAACTCAGAATTTCAAGTTATAATGAAATCTTCATTTCGTGTTAGTTTGTCATGATTTCTTCACGTAAACACATTTTCCTATAATGGTAGGTCGAACTCTTATAGGGGAAGCGCAGGTTTCATGAAATGAACTCAGAATTTCAAGTTATAGTGAAATCTTCATTTCGTGTTAGTTTGTCATGATTTCTTCACGAAAACACATTTTCCTATAATGGTAGGTCGAACTCTTATGGGGGAAGCGCAGGTTTCATGAAATGAACTCAGAATTTCAAGTTATAATGAAATTTTCATTTCGTATTAGTTTGTCATGATTTCTTCACGTAAACACATTTTCCTATAATGGTAGGTCGATCTCTTATAGGGGAAGCGCAGGTTTCATGAAATGAACTCAGAATTTCAAGTTATGATGAAATTTTCATTTCGTATTAGTTTGTCATGATTTCTTCACGTAAACACATTTTCCTATAATGGTAGGTCGATCTCTTATAGGGGAAGCGCAGGTTTCATGAAATGAACTCAGAATTTCAAGTTATGATGAAATTTTCATTTCGTATTAGTTTGTCATGATTTCTTCACGTAAACACATTTTCCTATAATGGTAGGTCGATCTCTTATAGGGGAAGCGCAGGTTTCATGAAATAAACTCAGAATTTCAAGTTATAATGAAATCTTCATTTCGTATTAGTTTGTCATGATTTCTTCACGTAAACACATTTTCCTATAATGGTAGGTCGAACTCTTATAGGGGAAGCGCAGGTTTCATGAAATGAACTCAGAATTTCAAGTTACAATGAAATCTTCATTTCGTGTTAGTTTATCATGATTTCTTCACGAAAACACATTTTCCTATAATGGTAGGTCGAACACTTATGGGGGAAGCGCAGGTTTCATGAAATGCACTCAGAATTTCAAGTTATAGTGAAATCTTCATTTCGTGTTAGTTTGTCATGATTTCTTCACGAAAACACATTTTCCTATAATGGTAGGTCGAACACTTATGGGGGAAGCGCAGGTTTCATGAAATGAACTCAGAATTTCAAGTTATAATGACATTTTCATTTCGTATTAGTTTGTCATGATTTCTTCACGTAAACACATTTTCCTATAATGGTAGGTCGATCTCTTATAGGGGAAGCGCAGGTTTCATGAAATGAACTCAGAATTTCAAGTTATAATGAAATCTTCATTTCGTGTTAGTTTGTCATGATTTCTTCACGTAAACACATTTTTCCTATATTGGTAGGTCGAACTCTTATGGGGGAAGCGCAGGTTTCATGAAATGAACTCAGAATTTCATGTTATAATGAAATCTTCATTTCGTGTTAGTTTGTCATGATTTCTTCACGAAAACACATTTTCCTATAATGGTAGGTCGAACTCTTATGGGGGAAGCGCAGGTTTCATGAAATGAACTCAGAATTTCAAGTTATAGTGAAATCTTCATTTCGTGTTAGTTTGTCATGATTTCTTCACGAAAACACATTTTCCTATAATGGTAGGTCGAACTCTTATAGGGGAAGCGCAGGATTCATGAAATGAACTCAGAATTTCAAGTTATAATGAAATCTTCATTTCGTGTTAGTTTCTTATGATTTCTTCACGAAAACACATTTTCCTATAAAGGTAGATCGAACTCTTATGGGGGAAGCGCAGGTTTCATGAAATGAACTCAGAATTTCAAGTTATAATGAAATATTCATTTCGTGTTAGTTTGTCATGATTTCTTCACGTAAACACATTTTCCTATAATGGTAGGTCGAACTCTTATAGGGGAAGCGCAGGTTTCATGAAATGAACTCAGAATTTCAAGTTATAATGAAATCTTCATTTCGTGTTAGTTTCTTATGATTTCTTCACGAAAACACATTTTCCTATAAAGGTAGAACGAACTCTTATGGGGGAAGCGCAGGTTTCATGAAATGAACTCAGAATTTCAAGTTACAATGAAATCTTCATTTCGTGTTAGTTTATCATGATTTCTTCACGAAAACACATTTTCCTATAATGGTAGGTCGAACACTTATGGGGGAAGCGCAGGTTTCATGAAATGCACTCAGAATTTCAAGTTATAGTGAAATCTTCATTTCGTGTTAGTTTGTCATGATTTCTTCACGAAAACACATTTTCCTATAATGGTAGGTCGAACACTTATGGGGGAAGCGCAGGTTTCATGAAATGAACTCAGAATTTCAAGTTATAATGACATTTTCATTTCGTATTAGTTTGTCATGATTTCTTCACGTAAACACATTTTCCTATAATGGTAGGTCGATCTCTTATAGGGGAAGCGCAGGTTTCATGAAATGAACTCAGAATTTCAAGTTATAATGAAATCTTCATTTCGTGTTAGTTTCTTATGATTTCTTCACGAAAACACATTTTCCTATAAAGGTAGAACGAACTCTTATGGGGGAAGCGCAGGTTTCATGAAATGAACTCAGAATTTCAAGTTACAATGAAATCTTCATTTCGTGTTAGTTTGTCATGATTTCTTCACGAAAACACATTTTCCTATAATGGTAGGTCGAACTCTTATGGGGGAAGCGCAGGTTTCATGAAATGCACTCAGAATTTCAAGTTATAGTGAAATCTTCATTTCGTGTTAGTTTGTCATGATTTCTTCACGAAAACACATTTTCCTATAATGGTAGGTCGAACTCTTATAGGGGAAGCGCAGGTTTCATGAAATGAACTCAGAATTTCAAGTTATAATGAAATCTTCATTTCGTGTTAGTTTCTTATGATTTCTTCACGAAAACACATTTTCCTATAAAGGTAGATCGAACTCTTATGGGGGAAGCGCAGGTTTCATGAAATGAACTCAGAATTTCAAGTTACAATGAAATCTTCATTTCGTGTTAGTTTATCATGATTTCTTCACGAAAACACATTTTCCTATAATGGCAGGTCGAACTCTTATGGGGGAAGCGCAGGTTTCATGAAATGCACTCAGAATTTCAAGTTATAGTGAAATCTTCATTTCGTGTTAGTTTGTCATGATTTCTTCACGAAAACACATTTTCCTATAATGGTAGGTCGAACACTTATGGGGGAAGCGCAGGTTTCATGAAATGAACTCAGAATTTCAAGTTATAATGACATTTTCATTTCGTATTAGTTTGTCATGATTTCTTCACGTAAACACATTTTCCTATAATGGTAGGTCGATCTCTTATAGGGGAAGCGCAGGTTTCATGAAATGAACTCAGAATTTCAAGTTATAATGAAATCTTCATTTCGTGTTAGTTTGTCATGATTTCTTCACGTAAACACATTTTTCCTATATTGGTAGGTCGAACTCTTATGGGGGAAGCGCAGGTTTCATGAAATGAACTCAGAATTTCATGTTATAATGAAATCTTCATTTCGTGTTAGTTTGTCATGATTTCTTCACGAAAACACATTTTCCTATAATGGTAGGTCGAACTCTTATGGGGGAAGCGCAGGTTTCATGAAATGAACTCAGAATTTCAAGTTATAGTGAAATCTTCATTTCGTGTTAGTTTGTCATGATTTCTTCACGAAAACACATTTTCCTATAATGGTAGGTCGAACTCTTATAGGGGAAGCGCAGGATTCATGAAATGAACTCAGAATTTCAAGTTATAATGAAATCTTCATTTCGTGTTAGTTTCTTATGATTTCTTCACGAAAACACATTTTCCTATAAAGGTAGATCGAACTCTTATGGGGGAAGCGCAGGTTTCATGAAATGAACTCAGAATTTCAAGTTATAATGAAATATTCATTTCGTGTTAGTTTGTCATGATTTCTTCACGTAAACACATTTTCCTATAATGGTAGGTCGAACTCTTATAGGGGAAGCGCAGGTTTCATGAAATGAACTCAGAATTTCAAGTTATAATGAAATCTTCATTTCGTGTTAGTTTCTTATGATTTCTTCACGAAAACACATTTTCCTATAAAGGTAGAACGAACTCTTATGGGGGAAGCGCAGGTTTCATGAAATGAACTCAGAATTTCAAGTTACAATGAAATCTTCATTTCGTGTTAGTTTATCATGATTTCTTCACGAAAACACATTTTCCTATAATGGTAGGTCGAACACTTATGGGGGAAGCGCAGGTTTCATGAAATGCACTCAGAATTTCAAGTTATAGTGAAATCTTCATTTCGTGTTAGTTTGTCATGATTTCTTCACGAAGACACATTTTCCTATAATGGTAGGTCGAACACTTATGGGGGAAGCGCAGGTTTCATGAAATGAACTCAGAATTTCAAGTTATAATGACATTTTCATTTCGTATTAGTTTGTCATGATTTCTTCACGTAAACACATTTTCCTATAATGGTAGGTCGATCTCTTATAGGGGAAGCGCAGGTTTCATGAAATGAACTCAGAATTTCAAGTTATAATGAAATCTTCATTTCGTGTTAGTTTGTCATGATTTCTTCACGTAAACACATTTTTCCTATATTGGTAGGTCGAACTCTTATGGGGGAAGCGCAGGTTTCATGAAATGAACTCAGAATTTCATGTTATAATGAAATCTTCATTTCGTGTTAGTTTGTCATGATTTCTTCACGAAAACACATTTTCCTATAATGGTAGGTCGAACTCTTATGGGGGAAGCGCAGGTTTCATGAAATGAACTCAGAATTTCAAGTTATAGTGAAATCTTCATTTCGTGTTAGTTTGTCATGATTTCTTCACGAAAACACATTTTCCTATAATGGTAGGTCGAACTCTTATAGGGGAAGCGCAGGATTCATGAAATGAACTCAGAATTTCAAGTTATAATGAAATCTTCATTTCGTGTTAGTTTCTTATGATTTCTTCACGAAAACACATTTTCCTATAAAGGTAGATCGAACTCTTATGGGGGAAGCGCAGGTTTCAAGAAATGAACTCAGAATTTCAAGTTATGATGAAATTTTCATTTCGTATTAGTTTGTCATGATTTCTTCACGAAAACACATTTTCCTATAATGGTAGGTCGAACTCTTATAGGGGAAGCGCAGGTTTCATGAAATGAACTCAGAATTTCAAGTTATAATGAAATCTTCATTTCGTGTTAGTTTCTTATGATTTCTTCACGAAAACACATTTTCCTATAAAGGTAGATCGAACTCTTATGGGGGAAGCGCAGGTTTCATGAAATGAACTCAGAATTTCAAGTTACAATGAAATCTTCATTTCGTGTTAGTTTATCATGATTTCTTCACGAAAACACATTTTCCTATAATGGCAGGTCGAACTCTTATGGGGGAAGCGCAGGTTTCATGAAATGCACTCAGAATTTCAAGTTATAGTGAAATCTTCATTTCGTGTTAGTTTGTCATGATTTCTTCACGAAAACACATTTTCCTATAATGGTAGGTCGAACACTTATGGGGGAAGCGCAGGTTTCATGAAATGAACTCAGAATTTCAAGTTATAATGACATTTTCATTTCGTATTAGTTTGTCATGATTTCTTCACGTAAACACATTTTCCTATAATGGTAGGTCGATCTCTTATAGGGGAAGCGCAGGTTTCATGAAATGAACTCAGAATTTCAAGTTATAATGAAATCTTCATTTCGTGTTAGTTTGTCATGATTTCTTCACGTAAACACATTTTTCCTATATTGGTAGGTCGAACTCTTATGGGGGAAGCGCAGGTTTCATGAAATGAACTCAGAATTTCATGTTATAATGAAATCTTCATTTCGTGTTAGTTTGTCATGATTTCTTCACGAAAACACATTTTCCTATAATGGTAGGTCGAACTCTTATGGGGGAAGCGCAGGTTTCATGAAATGAACTCAGAATTTCAAGTTATAGTGAAATCTTCATTTCGTGTTAGTTTGTCATGATTTCTTCACGAAAACACATTTTCCTATAATGGTAGGTCGAACTCTTATAGGGGAAGCGCAGGTTTCATGAAATGAACTCAGAATTTCAAGTTATAATTTAATCTTCATTTCGTGTTAGTTTGTCATGATTTCTTCACGAAAACACATTTTCCTATAATGGTAGGTCGAACTCTTGTGGGGGAAGCGCAGGTTTCATGAAATGAACTCAGAATTTCAAGTTACAATGAAATCTTCATTTCGTGTTAGTTTGTCATGATTTCTTCACGAAAACACATTTTCCTATAATGGTAGGTCGAACTCTTATAGGGGAAGCGCAGGTTTCATGAAATGAACTCAGAATTTCAAGTTATAATGAAATCTTCATTTCGTATTAGTTTCTTATGATTTCTTCACGAAAACACATTTTCCTATAATGGTAGGTCGATCTCTTATGGGGGAAGCGCAGGTTTCATGAAATGAACTCAGAATTTCAAGTTATAATGAAATCTTCATTTCGTGTTAGTTTGTCATGATTTCTTCACGTAAACACATTTTTCCTATATTGGTAGGTCGAACTCTTATGGGGGAAGCGCAGGTTTCATGAAATGAACTCAGAATTTCATGTTATAATGAAATCTTCATTTCGTGTTAGTTTGTCATGATTTCTTCACGAAAACACATTTTCCTATAATGGTAGGTCGAACTCTTATGGGGGAAGCGCAGGTTTCATGAAATGAACTCAGAATTTCAAGTTATAGTGAAATCTTCATTTCGTGTTAGTTTGTCATGATTTCTTCACGAAAACACATTTTCCTATAATGGTAGGTCGAACTCTTATAGGGGAAGCGCAGGTTTCATGAAATGAACTCAGAATTTCAAGTTATAATGAAATCTTCATTTCGTGTTAGTTTCTTATGATTTCTTCACGAAAACACATTTTCCTATAAAGGTAGATCGAACTCTTATGGGGGAAGCGCAGGTTTCATGAAATGAACTCAGAATTTCAAGTTACAATGAAATCTTCATTTCGTGTTAGTTTATCATGATTTCTTCACGAAAACACATTTTCCTATAATGGTAGGTCGAACTCTTATGGGGGAAGCGCAGGTTTCATGAAATGAACTCAGAATTTCAAGTTATAATGAAATCTTCATTTCGTGTTAGTTTGTCATGATTTCTTCACGTAAACACATTTTCCTATATTGGTAGGTCGAACTATTATGGGAGAAGCGCAGGTTTCATGAAATGAACTCAGAATTTCAAGTTATAATTAAATCTTCATTTCGTGTTAGTTTCTTATGATTTCTTCACGTAAACACATTTTCCTATAAAGGTAGGTCGAACTCTTATGGGGGAAGCGCAGGTTTCATGAAATGAACTCAGAATTTCAAGTTATAATGAAATTTTCATTTCGTATTAGTTTGTCATGATTTCTTCACGTAAACACATTTCCCTATAATGGTAGGTCGAACTCTTATGGGCGAAGCTCAGGTTTCATGAAATGAACTCAGAATTTCAAGTTATAATGAAATCTTCATTTCGTGTTAGTTTGTCATGATTTCTTCACGTAAACACATTTTCCTATAATGGTAGGTCGAACTCTTATAGGGGAAGCGCAGGTTTCATGAGATGAACTCAGAATTTCATGTTATAATGAAATCTTCATTTCGTGTTAGTTTGTCATGATTTCTTCACGTAAACACATTTTCCTATAATGGTAGGTCGAACTCTTATAGGGGAAGCGCAGGTTTCATGAAATGAACTCAGAATTTCAAGTTATAATGAAATCTTCATTTCGTGTTAGTTTGTCATGATTTCTTCACGTAAACACATTTTCCTATAATGGTAGGTCGAACTCTTATAGGGGAAGCGCAGGTTTCATGAAATGAACTCAGAATTTCAAGTTATAATGAAATCTTCATTTCGTGTTAGTTTCTTATGATTTCTTCACGTAAACACATTTTCCTATAATGGTAGGTCGAACTCTTATAGGGGAAGCGCAGGTTTCATGAGATGAACTCAGAATTTCATGTTATAATGAAATCTTCATTTCGTGTTAGTTTGTCATGATTTCTTCACGTAAACACATTTTCCTATAATGGTAGGTCGAACTCTTATAGGGGAAGCGCAGGTTTCATGAGATGAACTCAGAATTTCAAGTTATAATGAAATCTTCATTTCGTGTTAGTTTGTCATGATTTCTTCACGAAAACACATTTTCCTATAATGGTAGGTCGAACTCTTATAGGGGAAGCGCAGGTTTCATGAAATGAACTCAGAATTTCAAGTTATAATGAAATCTTCATTTCGTGTTAGTTTCTTATGTTTTCTTCACGAAAACACATTTTACTATAAAGGTAGGTCGAACTCTTATAGGGGAAGTGCAGGTTTCATGAAATGAACTCAGAATTTCAAGTTATAATGAAATTTTCATTTCGTATTAGTTTGTCATGATTTCTTCACGTAAACACATTTTCCTATAATGGTAGGTCGAACTCTTATGGGGGAAGCTCAGGTTTCATGAAATGAACTCAGAATTTCAAGTTATAATGAAATCTTCATTTCGTGTTAGTTTGTTATGATTTCTTCACGTAAACACATTTTTCCTATAAAGGTAGGTCGAACTCTTATGCGGGAAGCGCAGGTTTCATGAAATGAACTCAGAATTTCAAGTTACAATGAAATCTTCATTTCGTGTTAGTTTGTCATGATTTCTTCACGAAAACACATTTTCCTATAATGGTAGGTCGAACTCTTATGGGGGAAGCGCAGGTTTCATGAAATGCACTCAGAATTTCAAGTTATAGTGAAATCTTCATTTCGTGTTAGTTTGTCATGATTTCTTCACGAAAACACATTTTCCTATAATGGTAGGTCGAACTCTTATGGGGGAAGCGCAGGTTTCATGAAATGAACTCAGAATTTCAAGTTATAATGACATTTTCATTTCGTATTAGTTTGTCATGATTTCTTCACGTAAACACATTTTCCTATAATGGTAGGTCGATCTCTTATAGGGGAAGCGCAGGTTTCATGAAATGAACTCAGAATTTCAAGTTATAATGAAATCTTCATTTCGTGTTAGTTTGTCATGATTTCTTCACGTAAACACATTTTTCCTATATTGGTAGGTCGAACTCTTATGGGGGAAGCGCAGGTTTCATGAAATGAACTCAGAATTTCATGTTATAATGAAATCTTCATTTCGTGTTAGTTTGTCATGATTTCTTCACGAAAACACATTTTCCTATAATGGTAGGTCGAACTCTTATGGGGGAAGCGCAGGTTTCATGAAATGAACTCAGAATTTCAAGTTATAATGACATTTTCATTTCGTATTAGTTTGTCATGATTTCTTCACGTAAACACATTTTCCTATAATGGTAGGTCGAACTCTTATGGGGGAAGCGCAGGTTTCATGAGATGAACTCAGAATTTCAAGTTATAATGAAATTTTCATTTCGTATTAGTTTGTCATGATTTCTTCACGTAAACACATTTTCCTATAATGGTAGGTCGAACTCTTATAGGGGAAGTGCAGGTTTCATTAAATGAACTCAGAATTTCAAGTTATAATGAAGTCTTCATTTCGTGTTAGTTTGTCATGATTTCTTCACGTAAACACATTTTCCTATAATGGTAGGTCGAACTCTTATAGGGGAAGCGCAGGTTTCATGAAATGAACTCAGAATTTCAAGTTATAGTGAAATCTTCATTTCGTGTTAGTTTGTCATGATTTCTTCACGAAAACACATTTTCCTATAATGGTAGGTCGAACTCTTATGGGGGAAACGCAGGTTTCATGAAATGAACTCAGAATTTCAAGTTATAATGAAATTTTCATTTCGTATTAGTTTGTCATGATTTCTTCACGTAAACACATTTTCCTATATTGGTAGGTCGAACTCTTATAGGGGAAGCGCAGGTTTCATGAAATGAAGTGAGAATTTCAAGTTATAATGAAATCTTCATTTCGTGTTAGTTTGTCAGGATTTCTTCACGTAAACACATTTTCCTATAATGGTAGGTCGAACTCTTACGGGGGAAGTGCAGGTTTCATGAAATAAACTCAGAATTTCAAGTTATAATGAAATCTTCATTTCGTGTTAGTTTCTTATGATTTCTTCACGAAAACACATTTTCCTATAAAGGTAGGTCGATCTCTTATAGGGGAAGCGCAGGTTTCATGAAATGAACTCAGAATTTCATGTTATAATGAAATTTTCATTTCATATTAGTTTGTCATGATTTCTTCACGTAAACACATTTTCCTATATTGGTAGGTCGAACTCTTATAAGGGAAGCGCAGGTTTCATGAAATGAACTCAGAATTTCAAGTTATAATGAAATCTTCATTTCGTGTTAGTTTGTCATGATTTCTTCACGTGAACACATTTTTCCTATATTGGTAGGTCGAACTCTTATGGGGGAAGTGCAGGTTTCATGAAATGAACTCAGAATTTCAAGTTATAATGAAATTTTCATTTCATATTAGTTTGTCATGATTTCTTCACGTAAACACATTTTCCTATTTTGGTAGGTCGAACTCTTATAAGGGAAGCGCAGGTTTCATGAAATGAACTCAGAATTTCAAGTTATAATGAAATCTTCATTTCGTGTTAGTTTGTCATGATTTCTTCACGTAAACACATTTTCCTATAATGGTAGGTCGAACTCTTATGGGGGAAGCGCAGGTTTCATGAAATGAACTCAGAATTTCAAGTAATAATGAAATTTTCATTTCGTATTAGTTTGTCATGATTTCTTCACGTAAACACATTTTCCTATAATGGTAGGTCGAACTCTTATAGGGGAAGCGCAGGTTTCATGAAATGAACTCAGAATTTCAAGTTATAATGAAATCTTCATTTCGTGTTAGTTTCTTATGATTTCTTCACGAAAACACATTTTCCTATAAAGGTAGGTCGATCTCTTATAAGGGAAGCGCAGGTTTCATGAAATGAACTCAGAATTTCAAGTTATAATGTAATCTTCATTTCGTGTTAGTTTGTCATGATTTCTTCACGTAAACACATTTTCCTATAATGGTAGGTCGAACTCTTATAGGGGAAGCGCAGGTTTCATGAAATGAACTCAGAATTTCAAGTTATAATGTAATCTTCATTTCGTGTTAGTTTGTCATGATTTCTTCACGTAAACACATTTTCCTATAATGGTAGGTCGAACTCTTATAGGGGAAGCGCAGGTTTCATGAAATGAACTCAGAATTTCAAGTTATAATGAAATCTTCATTTCGTGTTAGTTTCTTATGATTTCTTCACGAAAACACATTTTCCTATAAAGGTAGGTCGATCTCTTATAAGGGAAGCGCAGGTTTCATGAAATGAAGTCAGAATTTCAAGTTATAATGAAATCTTCATTTCGTGTTAGTTTGTCATGATTTCTTCACGTAAACAGATTTTCCTATAATGGTAGGTCGAACTCTTATGGGGGAAGCGCAGGTTTCATGAAATGAAGTCAGAATTTCAAGTTATAATGAAATTTTCATTTTTTATTAGTTTGTCATGATTTCTTCACGTTAACACATTTTCCTATAATGGTAGGTCGAACTCTTAAGGGGGAAGCGCAGGTTTCATGAAATGAACTCAGAATTTCAAGTTATAATGAAATCTTCATTTCGTGTTAGTTTGTTATGATTTCTTCACGTAAACACATTTTTCCTATAAAGGTAGGTGGAACTCTTATGGGGGAAGTGCAGGTTTCATGAAATGAACTCAGAATTTCAAGTTATAATGAAATCTTCATTTCGTGTTAGTTTGTCATGTTTTCTTCACGTAAACACATTTTCCTATATTGGTAGGTCGAACTATTATGGGAGAAGCGCAGGTTTCATGAAATGAACTCAGAATTTCAAGTTATAATTAAATCTTCATTTCGTGTTAGTTTCTTATGATTTCTTCACGAAAACACATTTTCCTATAAAGGTAGGTCGAACTCTTATGGGGGAAGCGCAGGTTTCATGAAATGAACTCAGAATTTCAAGTTATAATGAAATCTTCATTTCGTGTTAGTTTGTCATGATTTCTTCACGTAAACACATTTTCCTATAATGATAGGTCAAACACTTATGGGGGAAGCGCAGGTTTCATGAAATGAACTCAGAAGTTCAAGTTATAATGAAATCTTCATTTCGTGTTAGTTTGTCATGATTTCTTCACGAAAACACATTTTCCTATAATGGTAGGTCGAACTCTTATGGGGGAAGCGCAGGTTTCATGAAATGAACTGAGAATTTCAAGTTATAATGAAATTTTCATTTCATATTAGTTTGTCATGATTTCTTCACGTAAACACATTTTCCTATATTGGTAGGTCGAACTCTTATAAGGGAAGCGCAGGTTTCATGAAATGAACTCAGAATTTCAAGTTATAATGAAATCTTCATTTCGTGTTAGTTTGTCATGATTTCTTCACGTAAACACATTTTCCTATAATGGTAGGTCGAACTCTTATAGGGGAAGCGCAGGTTTCATGAGATGAACTCAGAATTTCATGTTATAATGAAATCTTCATTTCGTGTTAGTTTGTCATGATTTCTTCACGTAAACACATTTTCCTATAAAGGTAGGTCGAGCTCTTATGGGGGAAGCGCAGGTTTCATGAAATGAACTCAGAATTTCAAGTTATAATGAAATCTTCATTTCGTATTAGTTTGTCATGATTTCTTCACTTAAACACATTTTCCTATAATGGTAGGTCGAACTCTTATAGGGGAAGCGCAGGTTTCATGAAATGAACTCAGAATTTCAAGTTATAATGAAATCTTCATTTCGTGTTAGTTTGTCATGATTTCTTCACGAAAACACATTTTCCTATAATGGTAGGTCGAACTCTTATGGGGGAAGCGCAGGTTTCATGAAATGAACTGAGAATTTCAAGTTATAATGAAATTTTCATTTCATATTAGTTTGTCATGATTTCTTCACGTAAACACATTTTCCTATATTGGTAGGTCGAACTCTTATAAGGGAAGCGCAGGTTTCATGAAATGAACTCAGAATTTCAAGTTATAATGAAATCTTCATTTCGTGTTAGTTTGTCATGATTTCTTCACGTAAACACATTTTCCTATAATGGTAGGTCGAACTCTTATAGGGGAAGCGCAGGTTTCATGAGATGAACTCAGAATTTCATGTTATAATGAAATCTTCATTTCGTGTTAGTTTGTCATGATTTCTTCACGTAAACACATTTTCCTATAAAGGTAGGTCGAGCTCTTATGGGGGAAGCGCAGGTTTCATGAAATGAACTCAGAATTTCAAGTTATAATGAAATCTTCATTTCGTATTAGTTTGTCATGATTTCTTCACTTAAACACATTTTCCTATAATGGTAGGTCGAACTCTTATAGGGGAAGCGCAGGTTTCATGAAATGAACTCAGAATTTCAAGTTATAATGAAATCTTCATTTCGTGTTAGTTTGTCATGATTTCTTCACGTGAACACATTTTTCCTATATTGGTAGGTCGAACTCTTATGGGGGAAGTGCAGGTTTCATGAAATGAACTCAGAATTTCAAGTTATAATGAAATTTTCATTTCATATTAGTTTGTCATGATTTCTTCACGTAAACACATTTTCCTATATTGGTAGGTCGAACTCTTATAAGGGAAGCGCAGGTTTCATGAAATGAACTCAGAATTTCAAGTTATAATGAAATCTTCATTTCGTGTTAGTTTGTCATGATTACTTCACGTGAACACATTTTTCCTATATTGGTAGGTCGAACTCTTATGGGGGAAGCGCAGGTTTCATGAAATGAACTCAGAATTTCAAGTTATAATGAAATTTTCATTTCGTATTAGTTTGTCATGATTTCTTCACGTAAACACATTTTCCTATAATGGTAGGTCGAACTCTTATAGGGGAAGTGCAGGTTTCATGAAATGAACTCAGAATTTCAAGTTATAATGAAATCTTCATTTCGTGTTAGTTTCTTATGATTTCTTCACGAAAACACATTTTCCTATAAAGGTAGGTCGATCTCTTATAAGGGAAGCGCAGGTTTCATGAAATGAACTCAGAATTTCAAGTTATAATGTAATCTTCATTTCGTGTTAGTTTGTCATGATTTCTTCACGTAAACACATTTTCCTATAATGGTAGGTCGAACTCTTATAGGGGAAGCGCAGGTTTCATGAAATGAACTCAGAATTTCAAGTTATAATGAAATCTTCATTTCGTGTTAGTTTGTCATGATTTCTTCACGTAAACAGATTTTCCTATAATGGTAGGTCGAACTCTTATGGGGGAAGCGCAGGTTTCATGAAATGAACTCAGAATTTCAAGTTATAATGAAATTTTCATTTTTTATTAGTTTGTCATGATTTCTTCACGTAAACACATTTTCCTATAATGGTAGGTCGAACTCTTAAGGGGGAAGCGCAGGTTTCATGAAATGAACTCAGAATTTCAAGTTATAATGAAATCTTCATTTCGTGTTAGTTTGTTATGATTTCTTCACGTAAACACATTTTTCCTATAAAGGTAGGTGGAACTCTTATGGGGGAAGCGCAGGTTTCATGAAATGAACTCAGAATTTCAAGTTATAATGAAATCTTCATTTCATATTTGTCATGATTTCTTCAGGTAAACACATTTTCCTATATTGGTAGGTCGAACTCTTATGGGAGAAGCGCAGGTTTCATGAAATGACCTCAGAAGTTCAAGTTATAATGAAATCTTCATTTCGTGTTAGTTTCTTATGATTTCTTCACGAAAACACATTTTCCTATAAAGGTCGGTCGAACTCTTATTGGGGAAGCGCAGGTTTCATGAAATGAACTCAGAATTTCAAGTTATAATGAAATCTTCATTTCGTGTTAGTTTGTCATGATTTCTTCACGAAAACACATTTTCCTATAATAGTAGGTCGAACTCTTACGGGGGAAGCGCAGGTTTCATGAAATGAAGTCAGAATTTCAAGTTATAATGAAATCTTCATTTCGTGTTAGTTTGTCATGATTTCTTCACGTAAACACATTTTCCTATAATGGTAGGTCGAACTCTTATAAGGGAAGCGCAGGTTTCATGAAATGAACTCAGAATTTGAAGTTATAATGAAATCTTCTTTTCGTGTTAGTTTGTCATGATTTCTTCACGTAAACAAATTTTCCTATATTGGTAGGTCGAACTCTTATAGGAGAAGCGCAGGTTTCATGAGATGAACTCAGAATTTCATGTTATAATGAAATCTTCATTTCGTGTTAGTTTGTCATGATTTCTTCACGAAAACACATTTTCCTATAATGGTAGGTCGAACTCTTATAGGGGAAGCGCAGGTTTCATGAAATGAAGTCAGAATTTCAAGTTATAATGAAATCTTCATTTCGTGTTAGTTTGTCATGATTTCTTCATGAAAACACATTTTCCTGTAATGGTAGGTCGAACTCTTATGGGGGAAGCGCAGGTTTCATGAAATGAACTCAGAATTTCAAGTTATAATGAAATTTTCATTTCATATTTGTCATGATTTCTTCAGGTAAACACATTTTCCTATATTGGTAGGTCGAACTCTTATGGGAGAAGCACAGGTTTCATGAAATGACCTCAGAAGTTCAAGTTATAATGAAATCTTCATTTCGTGTTAGTTTCTTATGATTTCTTCACGAAAACACATTTTCCTATAAAGGTCGGTCGAACTCTTATGGGGGAAGCGCAGGTTTCATGAAATGAACTCAGAATTTCAAGTTATAATGAAATCTTCATTTCGTGTTAGTTTGTCATGATTTCTTCACGAAAACACATTTTCCTATAATAGTTGGTCGAACTCTTACGGGGGAAGCGCAGGTTACATGAAATGAACTCAGAATATCAAGTTATAATGAAATCTTCATTTCGTGTTAGTTTGTCATGATTTCTTCACGTAAACACATTTTCCTATAATGGTAGGTCGAACTCTTATAAGGGAAGCGCAGGTTTCATGAAATGAACTCAGAATTTCAAGTTATAATGAAATCTTCATTTCGTGTTAGTTTGTCATGATTTCTTCACGTAAACACATTTTTCCTATATTGGTAGGTCGAACTCTTATGGGGGAAGTGCAGGTTTCATGAAATGAACTCAGAATTTGAAGTTATAATGAAATCTTCTTTTCGTGTTAGTTTGTCATGATTTCTTCACGTAAACAAATTTTCCTATAAAGGTCGGTCGAACTCTTATGGGGGAAGCGCAGGTTTCATGAAATGAACTCAGAATTTCAAGTTATAATGAAATCTTCATGTCGTATTAGTTTGTCATGATTTCTTCACGTAAACACATTTTCCTATAAAGGTAGGTCGAACTCTTATGGGGGAAGCGCAGGTTTCATGAAATGAACTCAGAATTTCAAGTTATAATGAAATCTTCATTTCGTATTAGTTTGTCATGATTTCTTCACGTAAACACATTTTCCTATAAAGGTAGGTCGAACTCTTATAGGGGAAGCGCAGGTTTCATGAGATGAACTCAGAATTTCAAGTTATAATGAAATCTTCATTTCGTGTTAGTTTGTCATGATTTCTTCACGTAAACACATTTTCCTATAATGGTAGGTCGAACTCTTATAGGGGAAGCGCAGGTTTCATGAGATGAACTCAGAATTTCAAGTTATAATGAAATCTTCATTTCGTGTTAGTTTGTCATGATTTCTTCACGTAAACACATTTTCCTATAATGGTAGGTCGAACTCTTATAGGGGAAGCGCAGGTTTCATGAGATGAACTCAGAATTTCATGTTATAATGATATCTTCATTTCGTGTTAGTTTGTCATGATTTCTTCACGAAAACACATTTTCCTATAATGGTAGGTCGAACTCTTATAGGGGAAGCGCAGGTTTCATGAAATGAAGTCAGAATTTCAAGTTATAATGAAATCTTTATTTCGTGTTAGCTTGTCATGATTTCTTCACGAAAACACATTTTCCTATAATGGTAGGTCGAACTCTTATAGGGGAAGCGCAGGTTTCATGAGATGAACTCAGAATTTCATGTTATAATGAAATCTTCATTTCGTGTTAGTTTGTCATGATTTCTTCACGAAAACACATTTTCCTATAATGGTAGGTCGAACTCTTATAGGGGAAGCGCAGGTTTCATGAAATGAATTCAGAATTTCAAGTTATAATGAAATCTTCATTTCGTGTTAGTTTGTCATGATTTCTTCACTTAAACACATTTTCCTATAATGGTAGGTCGAACTCTTATGGGGGAAGCGCAGGTTTCATGAAATGAACTCAGAATTTCAAGTTATAATGAAATCTTCATTTCATATTTGTCATGATTTCTTCAGGTAAACACATTTTCCTATATTGGTAGGTCGAACTCTTATGGGAGAAGCGCAGGTTTCATGAAATGACCTCAGAAGTTCAAGTTATAATGAAATCTTCATTTCGTGTTAGTTTCTTATGATTTCTTCACGAAAACACATTTTCCTATAAAGGTCGGTCGAACTCTTATTGGGGAAGCGCAGGTTTCATGAGATGAACTCAGAATTTCATGTTATAATGAAATCTTCATTTCGTGTTAGTTTGTCATGATTTCTTCACGAAAACACATTTTCCTATAATGGTAGGTCGAACTCTTATAGGGGAAGCGCAGGTTTCATGAAATGAAGTCAGAATTTCAAGTTATAATGAAATCTTCATTTCGTGTTAGTTTGTCATGATTTCTTCACGTAAACACATTTTCCTATAATGGTAGGTCGAACTCTTATGGGGGAAGCGCAGGTTTCATGAAATGAACTCAGAATTTCAAGTTATAATGAAATTTTCATTTCATATTAGTTTGTCATGATTTCTTCACGTTAACACATTTTCCTATATTGGTAGGTCGAACTCTTATGGGAGAAGCGCAGGTTTCATGAAATGAACTCAGAATTTCAAGTTATAATGAAATTTTCATTTCATATTAGTTTGTCATGATTTCTTCACGTAAACACATTTTCCTATAAAGGTAGGTCGATCTCTTATAGGGGAAGCGCAGGTTTCATGAAATGAACTCAGAATTTCAAGTTATAATGAAATTTTCATTTCATATTAGTTTGTCATGATTTCTTCACGTAAACACATTTTCCTATATTGGTAGGTCAAACTCTAATGGGAGAAGCGCAGCTTTCATGAAATGAACTCAGAAGTTCAAGTTATAATGAAATCTTCATTTCGTGTTAGTTTCTTATGATTTCTTCACGAAAACACATTTTCCTATAAAGGTCGGTCGAACTCTTATGGGGGAAGCGCAGGTTTCATGAAATGAACTCAGAATTTCAAGTTATAATGAAATCTTCATTTCGTATTAGTTTGTCATGATTTCTTCACGTAAACACATTTTCCTATAAAGGTAGGTCGAACTCTTATGGGGGAAGCGCAGGTTTCATGAAATGAACTCAGAATTTCAAGTTATAATGAAATCTTTATTTCGTGTTAGTTTGTCATGATTTCTTCACGAAAACACATTTTCCTATAATGGTAGGTCGAACTCTTATAGGGGAAGCGCAGGTTTCATGAGATGAACTCAGAATTTCAAGTTATAATGAAATCTTCATTTCGTGTTAGTTTGTCATGATTTCTTCACGTAAACACATTTTCCTATAATGGTAGGTCGAACTCTTATAGGGGAAGCGCAGGTTTCATGAGATGAACTCAGAATTTCAAGTTATAATGAAATCTTCATTTCGTGTTAGTTTGTCATGATTTCTTCACGTAAACACATTTTCCTATAATGGTAGGTCGAACTCTTATAGGGGAAGCGCAGGTTTCATGAAATGAATTCAGAATTTCAAGTTATAATGAAATCTTCATTTCGTGTTAGTTTGTCATGATTTCTTCACGTAAACACATTTTCCTATAATGGTAGGTCGAACTCTTATGGGGGAAGCGCAGGTTTCATGAAATGAACTCAGAATTTCAAGTTATAATGAAATCTTCATTTCGTGTTAGTTTGTCATGATTTCTTCATGAAAACACATTTTCCTGTAATGGTAGGTCGAACTCTTATGGGGGAAGCGCAGGTTTCATGAAATGAACTCAGAATTTCAAGTTATAATGAAATTTTCATTTCATATTTGTCATGATTTCTTCACGAAAACACATTTTCCTATAAAGGTCGGTCGAACTCTTATGGGGGAAGCGCAGGTTTCATGAAATGAACTCAGAATTTCAAGTTATAATGAAATCTTCATTTCGTGTTAGTTTGTCATGATTTCTTCACGAAAACACATTTTCCTATAATAGTAGGTCGAACTCTTACGGGGGAAGCGCAGGTTTCATGAAATGAACTCAGAATATCAAGTTATAATGAAATCTTCATTTCGTGTTAGTTTGTCATGATTTCTTCACGTAAACACATTTTCCTATAATGGTAGGTCGAACTCTTATAAGGGAAGCGCAGGTTTCATGAAATGAACTCAGAATATCAAGTTATAATGAAATCTTCATTTCGTGTTAGTTTGTCATGATTTCTTCACGTAAACACATTTTCCTATAATGGTAGGTCGAACTCTTATAAGGGAAGCGCAGGTTTCATGAAATGAACTCAGAATTTCAAGTTATAATGAAATCTTCATTTCGTGTTAGTTTGTCATGATTTCTTCACGTAAACACATTTTTCCTATATTGGTAGGTCGAACTCTTATGGGGGAAGTGCAGGTTTCATGAAATGAACTCAGAATTTGAAGTTATAATGAAATCTTCTTTTCGTGTTAGTTTGTCATGATTTCTTCACGTAAACAAATTTTCCTATAAAGGTCGGTCGAACTCTTATGGGGGAAGCGCAGGTTTCATGAAATGAACTCAGAATTTCAAGTTATAATGAAATCTTCATTTCGTATTAGTTTGTCATGATTTCTTCACGTAAACACATTTTCCTATAAACGTAGGTCGAACTCTTATGGGGGAAGCGCAGGTTTCATGAAATGAACTCAGAATTTCAAGTTATAATGAAATCTTTATTTCGTGTTAGTTTGTCATGATTTCTTCACGTAAACACATTTTTCCTATATTGGTAGGTCGAACTCTTATGGGGGAAGTGCAGGTTTCATGAAATGAACTCAGAATTTGAAGTTATAATGAAATCTTCATTTCGTGTTAGTTTGTCATGATTTCTTCACGTAAACACATTTTCCTATAATGGTAGGTCGAACTCTTATGGGGGAAGCGCAGGTTTCATGAAATGAACTCAGAATTTCAAGTTATAATGAAATCTTCATTTCGTGTTAGTTTGTCATGATTTCTTCATGAAAACACATTTTCCTGTAATGGTAGGTCGAACTCTTATGGGGGAAGCGCAGGTTTCATGAAATGAACTCAGAATTTCAAGTTATAATGAAATTTTCATTTCATATTTGTCATGATTTCTTCAGGTAAACACATTTTCCTATATTGGTAGGTCGAACTCTTATGGGAGAAGCACAGGTTTCATGAAATGACCTCAGAAGTTCAAGTTATAATGAAATCTTCATTTCGTGTTAGTTTCTTATGATTTCTTCACGAAAACACATTTTCCTATAAAGGTCGGTCGAACTCTTATGCGGGAAGCGCAGGTTTCATGAAATGAACTCAGAATTTCAAGTTATAATGAAATCTTCATTTCGTGTTAGTTTGTCATGATTTCTTCACGAAAACACATTTTCCTATAATAGTAGGTCGAACTCTTACGGGGGAAGCGCAGGTTTCATGAAATGAACTCAGAATATCAAGTTATAATGAAATCTTCATTTCGTGTTAGTTTGTCATGATTTCTTCACGTAAACACATTTTCCTATAATGGTAGGTCGAACTCTTATAAGGGAAGCGCAGGTTTCATGAAATGAACTCAGAATTTCAAGTTATAATGAAATCTTCATTTCGTGTTAGTTTGTCATGATTTCTTCACGTAAACACATTTTTCCTATATTGGTAGGTCGAACTCTTATGGGGGAAGTGCAGGTTTCATGAAATGAACTCAGAATTTGAAGTTATAATGAAATCTTCATTTCGTGTTAGTTTGTCATGATTTCTTCATGAAAACACATTTTCCTATAAAGGTCGGTCGAACTCTTATGGGGGAAGCGCAGGTTTCATGAAATCTTCATTTCGTATTAGTTTGTCATGATTTCTTCACGTAAACACATTTTCCTATAAAGGTAGGTCGAACTCTTATGGGGGAAGCGCAGGTTTCATGAAATGAACTCAGAATTTCAAGTTATAATGAAATCTTTATTTCGTGTTAGTTTGTCATGATTTCTTCACGTAAACACATTTTTCCTATATTGGTAGGTCGAACTCTTATGGGGGAAGTGCAGGTTTCATGAAATGAACTCAGAATTTCATGTTATAATGAAATCTTCATTTCGTGTTAGTTTGTCATGATTTCTTCACGAAAACACATTTTCCTATAATGGTAGGTCGAACTCTTATAGGGGAAGCGCAGGTTTCATGAAATGAAGTCAGAATTTCAAGTTATAATGAAATCTTCATTTCGTGTTAGTTTGTCATGATTTCTTCACGTAAACACATTTTTCCTATATTGGTAGGTCGAACTCTTATGGGGGAAGTGCAGGTTTCATGAAATGAACTCAGAATTTGAAGTTATAATGAAATCTTCTTTTCGTGTTAGTTTGTCATGATTTCTTCACGTAAACAAATTTTCCTATAAAGGTCGGTCGAACTCTTATGGGGGAAGCGCAGGTTTCATGAAATGAACTCAGAATTTCAAGTTATAATGAAATCTTCATTTCGTATTAGTTTGTCATGATTTCTTCACGTAAACACATTTTCCTATAAAGGTACGTCGAACTCTTATGGGGGAAGCGCAGGTTTCATGAAATGAACTCAGAATTTCAAGTTATAATGAAATCTTTATTTCGTGTTAGTTTGTCATGATTTCTTCACGAAAACACATTTTCCTATAATGGTAGGTCGAACTCTTATAGGGGAAGCGCAGGTTTCATGAGATGAACTCAGAATTTCAAGTTATAATGAAATCTTCATTTCGTGTTAGTTTGTCATGATTTCTTCACGTAAACACATTTTCCTATAATGGTAGGTCGAACTCTTATAGGGGAAGCGCAGGTTTCATGAGATGAACTCAGAATTTCAAGTTATAATGAAATCTTCATTTCGTGTTAGTTTGTCATGATTTCTTCACGTAAACACATTTTCCTATAATGGTAGGTCGAACTCTTATGGGGGAAGCGCAGGTTTCATGAAATGAACTCAGAATTTCAAGTTATAATGAAATTTTCATTTCATATTAGTTTGTCATGATTTCTTCACGTTAACACATTTTCCTATATTGGTAGGTCGAACTCTTATGGGAGAAGCGCAGGTTTCATGAAATGAACTCAGAATTTCAAGTTATAATGAAATTTTCATTTCATATTAGTTTGTCATGATTTCTTCACGTAAACACATTTTCCTATAAAGGTAGGTCGATCTCTTATAGGGGAAGCGCAGGTTTCATGAAATGAACTCAGAATTTCAAGTTATAATGAAATTTTCATTTCATATTAGTTTGTCATGATTTCTTCACGTAAACACATTTTCCTATATTGGTAGGTCAAACTCTAATGGGAGAAGCGCAGCTTTCATGAAATGAACTCAGAAGTTCAAGTTATAATGAAATCTTCATTTCGTGTTAGTTTCTTATGATTTCTTCACGAAAACACATTTTCCTATAAAGGTCGGTCGAACTCTTATGGGGGAAGCGCAGGTTTCATGAAATGAACTCAGAATTTCAAGTTATAATGAAATCTTCATTTCGTATTAGTTTGTCATGATTTCTTCACGTAAACACATTTTCCTATAAAGGTAGGTCGAACTCTTATGGGGGAAGCGCAGGTTTCATGAAATGAACTCAGAATTTCAAGTTATAATGAAATCTTTATTTCGTGTTAGTTTGTCATGATTTCTTCACGAAAACACATTTTCCTATAATGGTAGGTGGAACTCTTATAGGGGAAGCGCAGGTTTCATGAGATGAACTCAGAATTTCAAGTTATAATGAAATCTTCATTTCGTGTTAGTTTGTCATGATTTCTTCACGTAAACACATTTTCCTATAATGGTAGGTCGAACTCTTATAGGGGAAGCGCAGGTTTCATGAGATGAACTCAGAATTTCAAGTTATAATGAAATCTTCATTTCGTGTTAGTTTGTCATGATTTCTTCACGTAAACACATTTTCCTATAATGGTAGGTCGAACTCTTATAGGGGAAGCGCAGGTTTCATGAGATGAACTCAGAATTTCATGTTATAATGATATCTTCATTTCGTGTTAGTTTGTCATGATTTCTTCACGAAAACACATTTTCCTATAATGGTAGGTCGAACTCTTATAGGGGAAGCGCAGGTTTCATGAAATGAAGTCAGAATTTCAAGTTATAATGAAATCTTTATTTCGTGTTAGCTTGTCATGATTTCTTCACGAAAACACATTTTCCTATAATAGTAGGTCGAACTCTTATAGGGGAAGCGCAGGTTTCATGAGATGAACTCAGAATTTCATGTTATAATGAAATCTTCATTTCGTGTTAGTTTGGCATGATTTCTTCACGAAAACACATTTTCCTATAATGGTAGGTCGAACTCTTATAGGGGAAGCGCAGGTTTCATGAAATGAATTCAGAATTTCAAGTTATAATGAAATCTTCATTTCGTGTTAGTTTGTCATGATTTCTTCACGTAAACACATTTTCCTATAATGGTAGGTCGAACTCTTATGGGGGAAGCGCAGGTTTCATGAAATGAACTCAGAATTTCAAGTTATAATGAAATCTTTATTTCGTGTTAGTTTGTCATGATTTCTTCACGAAAACACATTTTCCTATAATGGTAGGTCGAACTCTTATAGGGGAAGCGCAGGTTTCATGAGATGAACTCAGAATTTCAAGTTATAATGAAATCTTCATTTCGTGTTAGTTTGTCATGATTTCTTCACGTAAACACATTTTCCTATAATGGTAGGTCGAACTCTTATAGGGGAAGCGCAGGTTTCATGAGATGAACTCAGAATTTCAAGTTATAATGAAATCTTCATTTCGTGTTAGTTTGTCATGATTTCTTCACGTAAACACATTTTCCTATAATGGTAGGTCGAACTCTTATAGGGGAAGCGCAGGTTTCATGAGATGAACTCAGAATTTCATGTTATAATGATATATTCATTTCGTGTTAGTTTGTCATGATTTCTTCACGAAAACACATTTTCCTATAATGGTAGGTCGAACTCTTATAGGGGAAGCGCAGGTTTCATGAAATGAAGTCAGAATTTCAAGTTATAATGAAATCTTTATTTTGTGTTAGCTTGTCATGAATTCTTCACGAAAACACATTTTCCTATAATGGTAGGTCGAACTCTTATAGGGGAAGCGCAGGTTTCATGAGATGAACTCAGAATTTCATGTTATAATGAAATCTTCATTTCGTGTTAGTTTGTCATGATTTCTTCACGAAAACACATTTTCCTATAATGGTAGGTCGAACTCTTATAGGGGAAGCGCAGGTTTCATGAAATGAATTCAGAATTTCAAGTTATAATGAAATCTTCATTTCGTGTTAGTTTGTCATGATTTCTTCACGTAAACACATTTTCCTATAATGGTAGGTCGAACTCTTATGGGGGAAGCGCAGGTTTCATGAAATGAACTCAGAATTTCAAGTTATAATGAAATCTTCATTTCGTGTTAGTTTGTCATGATTTCTTCACGAAAACACATTTTCCTGTAATGGTAGGTCGAACTCTTATGGGGGAAGCGCAGGTTTCATGAAATGAACTCAGAATTTCAAGTTATAATGAAATTTTCATTTCATATTTGTCATGATTTCTTCAGGTAAACACATTTTCCTATATTGGTAGGTCGAACTCTTATGGGAGAAGCGCAGGTTTCATGAAATGACCTCAGAAGTTCAAGTTATAATGAAATCTTCATTTCGTGTTAGTTTCTTATGATTTCTTCACGAAAACACATTTTCCTATAAAGGTCGGTCGAACTCTTATGGGGGAAGCGCAGGTTTCATGAAATGAACTCAGAATTTCAAGTTATAATGAAATCTTCATTTCGTGTTAGTTTGTCATGATTTCTTCACGAAAACACATTTTCCTATAATAGTAGGTCGAACTCTTACGGGGGAAGCGCAGGTTTCATGAAATGAACTCAGAATTTGAAGTTATAATGAAATCTTCTTTTCGTGTTAGTTTGTCATGATTTCTTCACGTAAACAAATTTTCCTATAATGGTAGGTCGAACTCTTATAGGGGAAGCGCAGGTTTCATGAGATGAACTCAGAATTTCAAGTTATAATGAAATCTTCATTTCGTGTTAGTTTGTCATGATTTCTTCACGTAAACACATTTTCCTATAATGGTAGGTCGAACTCTTATAGGGGAAGCGCAGGTTTCATGAAATGAATTCAGAATTTCAAGTTATAATGAAATCTTCATTTCGTGTTAGTTTGTCATGATTTCTTCACGTAAACACATTTTCCTATAATGGTAGGTCGAACTCTTATGGGGGAAGCGCAGGTTTCATGAAATGAACTCAGAATTTCAAGTTATAATGAAATCTTCATTTCGTGTTAGTTTGTCATGATTTCTTCATGAAAACACATTTTCCTGTAATGGTAGGTCGAACTCTTATGGGGGAAGCGCAGGTTTCATGAAATGAACTCAGAATTTCAAGTTATAATGAAATTTTCATTTCATATTTGTCATGATTTCTTCACGAAAACACATTTTCCTATAAAGGTCGGTCGAACTCTTATGGGGGAAGCGCAGGTTTCATGAAATGAACTCAGAATTTCAAGTTATAATGAAATCTTCATTTCGTGTTAGTTTGTCATGATTTCTTCACGAAAACACATTTTCCTATAATAGTAGGTCGAACTCTTACGGGGGAAGCGCAGGTTTCATGAAATGAACTCAGAATATCAAGTTATAATGAAATCTTCATTTCGTGTTAGTTTGTCATGATTTCTTCACGTAAACACATTTTCCTATAATGGTAGGTCGAACTCTTATAAGGGAAGCGCAGGTTTCATGAAATGAACTCAGAATATCAAGTTATAATGAAATCTTCATTTCGTGTTAGTTTGTCATGATTTCTTCACGTAAACACATTTTCCTATAATGGTAGGTCGAACTCTTATAAGGGAAGCGCAGGTTTCATGAAATGAACTCAGAATTTCAAGTTATAATGAAATCTTCATTTCGTGTTAGTTTGTCATGATTTCTTCACGTAAACACATTTTTCCTATATTGGTAGGTCGAACTCTTATGGGGGAAGTGCAGGTTTCATGAAATGAACTCAGAATTTGAAGTTATAATGAAATCTTCTTTTCGTGTTAGTTTGTCATGATTTCTTCACGTAAACAAATTTTCCTATAAAGGTCGGTCGAACTCTTATGGGGGAAGCGCAGGTTTCATGAAATGAACTCAGAATTTCAAGTTATAATGAAATCTTCATTTCGTATTAGTTTGTCATGATTTCTTCACGTAAACACATTTTCCTATAAACGTAGGTCGAACTCTTATGGGGGAAGCGCAGGTTTCATGAAATGAACTCAGAATTTCAAGTTATAATGAAATCTTTATTTCGTGTTAGTTTGTCATGATTTCTTCACGTAAACACATTTTTCCTATATTGGTAGGTCGAACTCTTATGGGGGAAGTGCAGGTTTCATGAAATGAACTCAGAATTTGAAGTTATAATGAAATCTTCATTTCGTGTTAGTTTGTCATGATTTCTTCACGTAAACACATTTTCCTATAATGGTAGGTCGAACTCTTATGGGGGAAGCGCAGGTTTCATGAAATGAACTCAGAATTTCAAGTTATAATGAAATCTTCATTTCGTGTTAGTTTGTCATGATTTCTTCATGAAAACACATTTTCCTGTAATGGTAGGTCGAACTCTTATGGGGGAAGCGCAGGTTTCATGAAATGAACTCAGAATTTCAAGTTATAATGAAATTTTCATTTCATATTTGTCATGATTTCTTCAGGTAAACACATTTTCCTATATTGGTAGGTCGAACTCTTATGGGAGAAGCACAGGTTTCATGAAATGACCTCAGAAGTTCAAGTTATAATGAAATCTTCATTTCGTGTTAGTTTCTTATGATTTCTTCACGAAAACACATTTTCCTATAAAGGTCGGTCGAACTCTTATGCGGGAAGCGCAGGTTTCATGAAATGAACTCAGAATTTCAAGTTATAATGAAATCTTCATTTCGTGTTAGTTTGTCATGATTTCTTCACGAAAACACATTTTCCTATAATAGTAGGTCGAACTCTTACGGGGGAAGCGCAGGTTTCATGAAATGAACTCAGAATATCAAGTTATAATGAAATCTTCATTTCGTGTTAGTTTGTCATGATTTCTTCACGTAAACACATTTTCCTATAATGGTAGGTCGAACTCTTATAAGGGAAGCGCAGGTTTCATGAAATGAACTCAGAATTTCAAGTTATAATGAAATCTTCATTTCGTGTTAGTTTGTCATGATTTCTTCACGTAAACACATTTTTCCTATATTGGTAGGTCGAACTCTTATGGGGGAAGTGCAGGTTTCATGAAATGAACTCAGAATTTGAAGTTATAATGAAATCTTCATTTCGTGTTAGTTTGTCATGATTTCTTCATGAAAACACATTTTCCTATAAAGGTCGGTCGAACTCTTATGGGGGAAGCGCAGGTTTCATGAAATCTTCATTTCGTATTAGTTTGTCATGATTTCTTCACGTAAACACATTTTCCTATAAAGGTAGGTCGAACTCTTATGGGGGAAGCGCAGGTTTCATGAAATGAACTCAGAATTTCAAGTTATAATGAAATCTTTATTTCGTGTTAGTTTGTCATGATTTCTTCACGTAAACACATTTTTCCTATATTGGTAGGTCGAACTCTTATGGGGGAAGTGCAGGTTTCATGAAATGAACTCAGAATTTCATGTTATAATGAAATCTTCATTTCGTGTTAGTTTGTCATGATTTCTTCACGAAAACACATTTTCCTATAATGGTAGGTCGAACTCTTATAGGGGAAGCGCAGGTTTCATGAAATGAAGTCAGAATTTCAAGTTATAATGAAATCTTCATTTCGTGTTAGTTTGTCATGATTTCTTCACGTAAACACATTTTTCCTATATTGGTAGGTCGAACTCTTATGGGGGAAGTGCAGGTTTCATGAAATGAACTCAGAATTTGAAGTTATAATGAAATCTTCTTTTCGTGTTAGTTTGTCATGATTTCTTCACGTAAACAAATTTTCCTATAAAGGTCGGTCGAACTCTTATGGGGGAAGCGCAGGTTTCATGAAATGAACTCAGAATTTCAAGTTATAATGAAATCTTCATTTCGTATTAGTTTGTCATGATTTCTTCACGTAAACACATTTTCCTATAAAGGTACGTCGAACTCTTATGGGGGAAGCGCAGGTTTCATGAAATGAACTCAGAATTTCAAGTTATAATGAAATCTTTATTTCGTGTTAGTTTGTCATGATTTCTTCACGAAAACACATTTTCCTATAATGGTAGGTCGAACTCTTATAGGGGAAGCGCAGGTTTCATGAGATGAACTCAGAATTTCAAGTTATAATGAAATCTTCATTTCGTGTTAGTTTGTCATGATTTCTTCACGTAAACACATTTTCCTATAATGGTAGGTCGAACTCTTATAGGGGAAGCGCAGGTTTCATGAGATGAACTCAGAATTTCAAGTTATAATGAAATCTTCATTTCGTGTTAGTTTGTCATGATTTCTTCACGTAAACACATTTTCCTATAATGGTAGGTCGAACTCTTATGGGGGAAGCGCAGGTTTCATGAAATGAACTCAGAATTTCAAGTTATAATGAAATTTTCATTTCATATTAGTTTGTCATGATTTCTTCACGTTAACACATTTTCCTATATTGGTAGGTCGAACTCTTATGGGAGAAGCGCAGGTTTCATGAAATGAACTCAGAATTTCAAGTTATAATGAAATTTTCATTTCATATTAGTTTGTCATGATTTCTTCACGTAAACACATTTTCCTATAAAGGTAGGTCGATCTCTTATAGGGGAAGCGCAGGTTTCATGAAATGAACTCAGAATTTCAAGTTATAATGAAATTTTCATTTCATATTAGTTTGTCATGATTTCTTCACGTAAACACATTTTCCTATATTGGTAGGTCAAACTCTAATGGGAGAAGCGCAGCTTTCATGAAATGAACTCAGAAGTTCAAGTTATAATGAAATCTTCATTTCGTGTTAGTTTCTTATGATTTCTTCACGAAAACACATTTTCCTATAAAGGTCGGTCGAACTCTTATGGGGGAAGCGCAGGTTTCATGAAATGAACTCAGAATTTCAAGTTATAATGAAATCTTCATTTCGTATTAGTTTGTCATGATTTCTTCACGTAAACACATTTTCCTATAAAGGTAGGTCGAACTCTTATGGGGGAAGCGCAGGTTTCATGAAATGAACTCAGAATTTCAAGTTATAATGAAATCTTTATTTCGTGTTAGTTTGTCATGATTTCTTCACGAAAACACATTTTCCTATAATGGTAGGTGGAACTCTTATAGGGGAAGCGCAGGTTTCATGAGATGAACTCAGAATTTCAAGTTATAATGAAATCTTCATTTCGTGTTAGTTTGTCATGATTTCTTCACGTAAACACATTTTCCTATAATGGTAGGTCGAACTCTTATAGGGGAAGCGCAGGTTTCATGAGATGAACTCAGAATTTCAAGTTATAATGAAATCTTCATTTCGTGTTAGTTTGTCATGATTTCTTCACGTAAACACATTTTCCTATAATGGTAGGTCGAACTCTTATAGGGGAAGCGCAGGTTTCATGAGATGAACTCAGAATTTCATGTTATAATGATATCTTCATTTCGTGTTAGTTTGTCATGATTTCTTCACGAAAACACATTTTCCTATAATGGTAGGTCGAACTCTTATAGGGGAAGCGCAGGTTTCATGAAATGAAGTCAGAATTTCAAGTTATAATGAAATCTTTATTTCGTGTTAGCTTGTCATGATTTCTTCACGAAAACACATTTTCCTATAATAGTAGGTCGAACTCTTATAGGGGAAGCGCAGGTTTCATGAGATGAACTCAGAATTTCATGTTATAATGAAATCTTCATTTCGTGTTAGTTTGGCATGATTTCTTCACGAAAACACATTTTCCTATAATGGTAGGTCGAACTCTTATAGGGGAAGCGCAGGTTTCATGAAATGAATTCAGAATTTCAAGTTATAATGAAATCTTCATTTCGTGTTAGTTTGTCATGATTTCTTCACGTAAACACATTTTCCTATAATGGTAGGTCGAACTCTTATGGGGGAAGCGCAGGTTTCATGAAATGAACTCAGAATTTCAAGTTATAATGAAATCTTTATTTCGTGTTAGTTTGTCATGATTTCTTCACGAAAACACATTTTCCTATAATGGTAGGTCGAACTCTTATAGGGGAAGCGCAGGTTTCATGAGATGAACTCAGAATTTCAAGTTATAATGAAATCTTCATTTCGTGTTAGTTTGTCATGATTTCTTCACGTAAACACATTTTCCTATAATGGTAGGTCGAACTCTTATAGGGGAAGCGCAGGTTTCATGAGATGAACTCAGAATTTCAAGTTATAATGAAATCTTCATTTCGTGTTAGTTTGTCATGATTTCTTCACGTAAACACATTTTCCTATAATGGTAGGTCGAACTCTTATAGGGGAAGCGCAGGTTTCATGAGATGAACTCAGAATTTCATGTTATAATGATATATTCATTTCGTGTTAGTTTGTCATGATTTCTTCACGAAAACACATTTTCCTATAATGGTAGGTCGAACTCTTATAGGGGAAGCGCAGGTTTCATGAAATGAAGTCAGAATTTCAAGTTATAATGAAATCTTTATTTTGTGTTAGCTTGTCATGAATTCTTCACGAAAACACATTTTCCTATAATGGTAGGTCGAACTCTTATAGGGGAAGCGCAGGTTTCATGAGATGAACTCAGAATTTCATGTTATAATGAAATCTTCATTTCGTGTTAGTTTGTCATGATTTCTTCACGAAAACACATTTTCCTATAATGGTAGGTCGAACTCTTATAGGGGAAGCGCAGGTTTCATGAAATGAATTCAGAATTTCAAGTTATAATGAAATCTTCATTTCGTGTTAGTTTGTCATGATTTCTTCACGTAAACACATTTTCCTATAATGGTAGGTCGAACTCTTATGGGGGAAGCGCAGGTTTCATGAAATGAACTCAGAATTTCAAGTTATAATGAAATCTTCATTTCGTGTTAGTTTGTCATGATTTCTTCACGAAAACACATTTTCCTGTAATGGTAGGTCGAACTCTTATGGGGGAAGCGCAGGTTTCATGAAATGAACTCAGAATTTCAAGTTATAATGAAATTTTCATTTCATATTTGTCATGATTTCTTCAGGTAAACACATTTTCCTATATTGGTAGGTCGAACTCTTATGGGAGAAGCGCAGGTTTCATGAAATGACCTCAGAAGTTCAAGTTATAATGAAATCTTCATTTCGTGTTAGTTTCTTATGATTTCTTCACGAAAACACATTTTCCTATAAAGGTCGGTCGAACTCTTATGGGGGAAGCGCAGGTTTCATGAAATGAACTCAGAATTTCAAGTTATAATGAAATCTTCATTTCGTGTTAGTTTGTCATGATTTCTTCACGAAAACACATTTTCCTATAATAGTAGGTCGAACTCTTACGGGGGAAGCGCAGGTTTCATGAAATGAACTCAGAATATCAAGTTATAATTAAATCTTCATTTCGTGTTAGTTTGTCATGATTTCTTCACGTAAACACATTTTCCTATAATGGTAGGTCGAACTCTTATAAGGGAAGCGCAGGTTTCATGAAATGAACTCAGAATTTCAAGTTATAATGAAATCTTCATTTCGTGTTAGTTTGTCATGATTTCTTCACGTAAACACATTTTTCCTATATTGGTAGGTCGAACTCTTATGGGGGAAGTGCAGGTTTCATGAAATGAACTCAGAATTTGAAGTTATAATGAAATCTTCTTTTCGTGTTAGTTTGTCATGATTTCTTCACGTAAACAAATTTTCCTATTATGGTAGGTCGAACTCTTATAGGGGAAGCGCAGGTTTCATGAGATGAACTCAGAATTTCATGTTATAATGAAATCTTCATTTCGTGTTAGTTTGTCATGATTTCTTCACGAAAACACATTTTCCTATAATGGTAGGTCGAACTCTTATAGGGGAAGCGCAGGTTTCATGAAATGAAGTCAGAATTTCAAGTTATATTGAAATCTTCATTTTGTGTTAGTTTGTCATGATTTCTTCACGAAAACACATTTTCCTATAATGGTAGGTCGAACTCTTATAGGGGAAGCGCAGGTTTCATGAAATGAAGTCAGAATTTCAAGTTATATTGAAATCTTCATTTTGTGTTAGTTTGTCATGATTTCTTCACGAAAACACATTTTCCTATAATGGTAGGTCGAACTCTTATAGGGGAAGCGCAGGTTTCATGAAATTAACTCAGAATTTCAAGTTATAATGAAATCTTCATTTCGTGTTAGTTTCTTATGATTTCTTCACGAAAACACATTTTCCTATAAAGGTAGGTCGATCTCTTATAGGGGAAGCGCAGGTTTCATGAAATGAACTCAGAATTTCAAGTTATAATGAAATTTTCATTTCATATTAGTTTGTCATGATTTCTTCACGTAAACACATTTTCCTATATTGGTAGGTCGAACTCTTATGGGAGAAGCGCAGGTTTCATGAAATGAACTCAGAATTTCAAGTTATAATGAAATTTTCATTTCATATTAGTTTGTCATGATTTCTTCACGTAAACACATTTTCTTATAAAGGTCGGTCGATCTCTTATAGGGGAAGCGCAGGTTTCATGAAATGAACTCAGAATTTCAAGTTATAATGAAATTTTCATTTCATATTAGTTTGTCATGATTTCTTCACGTAAACACATTTTCCTATATTGGTAGGTCGAACTCTTATAAGGGAAGCGCAGGTTTCATGAAATGAACTCAGAATTTCAAGTTATAATGAAATCTTCATTTCGTGTTAGTTTGTCATGATTTCTTCACGTAAACACATTTTTGCTATATTGGTAGGTCGAACTCTTATGGGGGAAGTGCAGGTTTCATGAAATGAACTCAGAATTTGAAGTTATAATGAAATCTTCATTTCGTGTTAGTTTGTCATGATTTCTTCACGAAAACACATTTTCCTATAATGGTAGGTCGAACTCTTATAGGGGAAGCGCAGGTTTCATGAGATGAAGTCAGAATTTCAAGTTATAATGAAATCTTCATTTCGTGTTAGTTTGTCATGATTTCCTCACGAAAACACATTTTCCTATAATGGTAGGTCGAACTCTTATAGGGGAAGCGCAGGTTTCATGAGATGAAGTCAGAATTTCATGTTATAATGAAATCTTCATTTCGTGTTAGTTTGTCATGATTTCTTCACGAAAACACATTTTCCTATAATGGTAGGTCGATCTCTTATAGGGGAAGCGCAGGTTTCATGAAATGAAGTCAGAATTTCAAGTTATAATGAAATCTTCATTTCGTGTTTGTCATGATTTCTTCACGAAAACACATTTTCCTATAATGGTAGGTCGAACTCTTATAGGGGAAGCGCAGGTTTCATGAGATGAACTCAGAATTTCATGTTATAATGAAATCTTCATTTCGTGTTAGTTTGTCATGATTTCTTCACGAAAACACATTTTCCTATAATGGTAGGTCGAACTCTTATAGGCGAAGCGCAGGTTTCATGAAATGAACTCAGAATTTCAAGTTATAATGAAATCTTCATTTTGTTTTAGTCTGTCATGATTTCTTCACGAAAACACATTTTCCTATAATGGTAGGTCGAACTCTTATAGGGGAAGCGCAGGTTTCATGAAATGAACTCAGAATTTCAAGTTATAATGAAATTTTCATTTCATATTAGTTTGTCATGATTTCTTCACGTAAACACATTTTCCTATAATGGTAGGTCGAACTCTTATAGGGGAAGCGCAGGTTTCATGAAATGAACTCAGAATTTCAAGTTATAATGAAATCTTCATCTCGTGTTAGTTTGTCATGATTTCTTCACGTAAACACATTTTCCTATAATGGTAGGTCGAACTCTTATGGGGGAAGCGCAGGTTTCATGAAATGAACTCAGAATTTCAAGTTATAATGAAATATTCATTTCGTGTTAGTTTGTCATGATTTCTTCACGAAAACACATTTTCCTATAATGGTAGGTCGAACTCTTATAGGGGAAGCGCAGGTTTCATGAGATGAACTCAGAATTTCATGTTATAATGAAATCTTCATTTCGTGTTAGTTTGTCATGATTTCTTCACGAAAACACATTTTCCTATAATGGTAGGTCGAACTCTTATAGGCGAAGCGCAGGTTTCATGAAATGAACTCAGAATTTCAAGTTATAATGAAATCTTCATTTTGTTTTAGTCTGTCATGATTTCTTCACGAAAACACATTTTCCTATAATGGTAGGTCGAACTCATATAGGGGAAGCGCAGGTTTCATGAAATGAACTCAGAATTTCAAGTTATAATGAAATTTTCATTTCATATTAGTTTGTCATAATTTCTTCACGTAAACACATTTTCCTATAATGGTAGGTCGAACTCTTGTAGGGGAAGCGCAGGTTTCATGAAATGAACTCAGAATTTCAAGTTATAATGAAATCTTCATTTCGTGTTAGTTTGTCATGATTTCTTCACGTAAACACATTTTCCTATAATGGTAGGTCGAACTCTTATGGGGGAAGCGCAGGTTTCATGAAATGAACTCAGAATTTCAAGTTATGATGAAATTTTCATTTCATATTAGTTTGTCATGATTTCTTCACGTTAACACATTTTCCTATATTGGTAGGTCGAACTCTTATGGGAGAAGCGCAGGTTTCATGAAATGAACTCAGAATTTCAAGTTATAATGAAATTTTCATTTCATATTAGTTTGTCATGATTTCTTCACGTAAACACATTTTCCTATAAAGATAGGTCGATCTCTTATAGGGGAAGCGCAGGTTTCATGAAATGAACTCAGAATTTCAAGTTATAATGAAATTTTCATTTCATATTAGTTTGTCATGATTTCTTCACGTAAACACGTTTTCCTATGTTGGTAGGTCAAACTCTTATGGGAGAAGCGCAGCTTTCATGAAATGAACTCAGAAGTTCAAGTTATAATGAAATCTTCATTTCGTGTTAGTTTCTTATGATTTCTTCACGAAAACACATTTTCCTATAAAGGTCGGTCGAACTCTTATGGGGGAAGCGCAGGTTTCATGAAATGAACTCAGAATTTCAAGTTATAATGAAATCTTCATTTCGTATTAGTTTGTCATGATTTCTTCACGTAAACACATTTTCCTATAAAGGTAGGTCGAACTCTTATGGGGGAAGCGCAGGTTTCATGAAATGAACTCAGAATTTCAAGTTATAATGAAATCTTCATTTCGTGTTAGTTTGTCATGATTTCTTCACGAAAACACATTTTCCTGTAATGGTAGGTCGAACTCTTATGGGGGAAGCGCAGGTTTCATGAAATGAACTCAGAATTTCAAGTTATAATGAAATTTTCATTTCATATTTGTCATGATTTCTTCAGGTAAACACATTTTCCTATATTGGTAGGTCGAACTCTTATGGGAGAAGCGCAGGTTTCATGAAATGACCTCAGAAGTTCAAGTTATAATGAAATCTTCATTTCGTGTTAGTTTCTTATGATTTCTTCACGAAAACACATTTTCCTATAAAGGTCGGTCGAACTCTTATGGGGGAAGCGCAGGTTTCATGAAATGAACTCAGAATTTCAAGTTATAATGAAATCTTCATTTCGTATTAGTTTGTCATGATTTCTTCACGTAAACACATTTTCCTATAAAGGTAGGTCGAACTCTTATGGGGGAAGCGCAGGTTTCATGAAATGAACTCAGAATTTCAAGTTATAATGAAATCTTCATTTCGTGTTAGTTTGTCATGATTTCTTCACGAAAACACATTTTCCTGTAATGGTAGGTCGAACTCTTATGGGGGAAGCGCAGGTTTCATGAAATGAACTCAGAATTTCAAGTTATAATGAAATTTTCATTTCATATTTGTCATGATTTCTTCAGGTAAACACATTTTCCTATATTGGTAGGTCGAACTCTTATGGGAGAAGCGCAGGTTTCATGAAATGACCTCAGAAGTTCAAGTTATAATGAAATCTTCATTTCGTGTTAGTTTCTTATGATTTCTTCACGAAAACACATTTTCCTATAAAGGTCGGTCGAACTCTTATGGGGGAAGCGCAGGTTTCATGAAATGAACTCAGAATTTCAAGTTATAATGAAATCTTCATTTCGTGTTAGTTTGTCATGATTTCTTCACGAAAACACATTTTCCTATAATAGTTGGTCGAACTCTTACGGGGGAAGCGCAGGTTTCATGAAATGAAATCAGAATATCAAGTTACAATGAAATCTTCATTTCGTGTTAGTTTGTCATGATTTCTTCACGTAAACACATTTTCCTATAATGGTAGGTCGAACTCTTATAAGGGAAGCACAGGTTTCATGAAATGAACTCAGAATTTCAAGTTATAATGAAATCTTCATTTCGTGTTAGTTTGTCATGATTTCTTCACGTAAACACATTTTCCTATAATGGTAGGTCGAACTCTTATAGGGGAATCGCAGGTTTCATGAGATGAACTCAGAATTTCAAGTTATAATGAAATCTTCATTTCGTGTTAGTTTGTCATGATTTCTTCACGTAAACACATTTTCCTATAATGGTAGGTCGAACTCTTATAGGGGAAGCGCAGGTTTCATGAGATGAACTCAGAATTTCATGTTATAATGAAATCTTCATTTCGTGTTAGTTTGTCATGATTTCTTCACGAAAACACATTTTCCTATAATGGTAGGTCGAACTCTTATAGGGGAAGCGCAGGTTTCATGAAATGAAGTCAGAATTTCAAGTTATAATGAAATCTTTATTTCGTGTTAGCTTGTCATGATTTCTTCACGAAAACACATTTTCCTATAATGGTAGGTCGAACTCTTATAGGGGAAGCGCAGGTTTCATGAGATGAACTCAGAATTTCATGTTATAATGAAATCTTCAATTCGTGTTAGTTTGTCATGATTTCTTCACGAAAACACATTTTCCTATAATGGTAGGTCGAACTCTTATAGGGGAAGCGCAGGTTTCATGAAATGAATTCAGAATTTCAAGTTATAATGAAATCTTCATTTCGTGTTAGTTTGTCATGATTTCTTCACGTAAACACATTTTCCTATAATGGTAGGTCGAACTCTTATGGGGGAAGCGCAGGTTTCATGAAATGAACTCAGAATTTCAAGTTATAATGAAATCTTCATTTCGTGTTAGTTTGTCATGATTTCTTCACGAAAACACATTTTCCTGTAATGGTAGGTCGAACTCTTATGGGGGAAGCGCAGGTTTCATGAAATGAACTCAGAATTTCAAGTTATAATGAAATTTTCATTTCATATTTGTCATGATTTCTTCAGGTAAACACATTTTCCTATATTGGTAGGTCGAACTCTTATGGGAGAAGCGCAGGTTTCATGAAATGACCTCAGAAGTTCAAGTTATAATGAAATCTTCATTTCGTGTTAGTTTCTTATGATTTCTTCACAAAAACACATTTTCCTATAAAGGTCGGTCGAACTCTTATGGGGGAAGCGCAGGTTTCATGAAATGAACTCAGAATTTCAAGTTATAATGAAATCTTCATTTCGTGTTAGTTTGTCATGATTTCTTCACGTAAACACATTTTTCCTATATTGGTAGGTCGAACTCTTATGGGGGAAGTGCAGGTTTCATGAAATGAACTCAGAATTTGAAGTTATAATGAAATCTTCTTTTCGTGTTAGTTTGTCATGATTTCTTCACGTAAACACATTTTCCTATAATGGTAGGTCGAACTCTTATAGGGGATGCGCAGGTTTCATGAGATGAACTCAGAATTTCATGTTATAATGAAATCTTCATTTCGTGTTAGTTTGTCATGATTTCTTCACGAAAACACATTTTCCTATAATGGTAGGTCGAACTCTTATAGGGGAAGCGCAGGTTTCATGAAATGAACTCAGAATTTCAAGTTATAATGAAATCTTCATTTCGTGTTAGTTTCTTATGATTTCTTCACGAAAACACATTTTCCTATAAAGGTAGGTCGATCTCTTATAGGGGAAGCGCAGGTTTCATGAAATGAACTCAGAATTTCAAGTTATAATGAAATTTTCATTTCATATTAGTTTGTCATGATTTCTTCACGTAAACACATTTTCCTATATTGGTAGGTCGAACTCTTATGGGAGAAGCGCAGGTTTCATGAAATGAACTCAGAATTTCAAGTTATAATGAAATTTTCATTTCATATTAGTTTGTCATGATTTCTTCACGTAAACACATTTTCTTATAAAGGTCGGTCGATCTCTTATAGGGGAAGCGCAGGTTTCATGAAATGAACTCAGAATTTCAAGTTATAATGAAATTTTCATTTCATATTAGTTTGTCATGATTTCTTCACGTAAACACATTTTCCTATATTGGTAGGTCGAACTCTTATAAGGGAAGCGCAGGTTTCATGAAATGAACTCAGAATTTCAAGTTATAATGAAATCTTCATTTCGTGTTATTTTCTTATGATTTCTTCACGAAAACACATTTTCCTATAAAGGTAGGTCGATCTCTTATAGGGGAAGCGCAGGTTTCATGAAATGAACTCAGAATTTCAAGTTATAATGAAATTTTCATTTCATATTAGTTTGTCATGATTTCTTCACGTAAACACATTTTCCTATATTGGTAGGTCGAACTCTTATGGGAGAAGCGCAGGTTTCATGAAATGAACTCAGAATTTCAAGTTATAATGAAATTTTCATTTCATATTAGTTTGTCATGATAACTTCACGTAAACACATTTTCTTATAAAGGTCGGTCGATCTCTCATAGGGGAAGCGCAGGTTTCATGAAATGAACTCAGAATTTCAAGTTATAATGAAATTTTCATTTCATATTAGTTTGTCATGATTTCTTCACGTAAACACATTTTCCTATATTGGTAGGTCGAACTCTTATAAGGGAAGCGCAGGTTTCATGAAATGAACTCAGAATTTCAAGTTATAATGAAATCTTCATTTCGTGTTAGTTTGTCATGATTTCTTCACGTAAACACATTTTTCCTATATTGGTAGGTCGAACTCTTATGGGGGAAGTGCAGGTTTCATGAAATGAACTCAGAATTTCAAATTATAATGAAATTTTCATTTCATATTAGTTTGTCATGATTTCTTCACGTAAACACATTTTCCTATATTGGTAGGTCGAACTCTTATAAGGGAAGCGCAGGTTTCATGAAATGAACTCAGAATTTCAAGTTATAATGAAATCTTCATTTCGTGTTAGTTTGTCATGATTTCTTCACGTAAACACATTTTCCTATAATGGTAGGTCGAACTCTTATAGGGGAAGCGCAGGTTTCATGAAATGAAGTCAGAATTTCAAGTTATAATGAAATCTTCATTTCGTGTTAGTTTGTCATGATTTCTTCACGAAAACACATTTTCCTATATTGGTAGGTCGAACTCTTATAAGGGAAACGCAGGTTTCATGAAATGAACTCAGAATTTCAAGTTATAATGAAATCTTCATTTCGTGTTAGTTTGTCATGATTTCTTCACGTAAACACATTTTTCCTATATTGGTAGGTCGAACTCTTATGGGGGAAGTGCAGGTTTCATGAAATGAACTCAGAATTTCAAGTTATAATGAAATTTTCATTTCATATTAGTTTGTCATGATTTCTTCACGTAAACACATTTTCCTATATTGGTAGGTCGAACTCTTATAAGGGAAGCGCAGGTTTCATGAAATGAACTCAGAATTTCAAGTTATAATGAAATCTTCATTTCGTGTTAGTTTGTCATGATTTCTTCACGTAAACAAATTTTCCTATAATGGTAGGTCGAACTCTTATAGGGGAAGCGCAGGTTTCATGAGATGAACTCAGAATTTCATGTTATAATGAAATCTTCATTTCGTGTTAGTTTGTCATGATTTCTTCACGAAAACACATTTTCCTATAATGGTAGGTCGAACTCTTATAGGGGAAGCGCAGGTTTCATGAAATGAAGTTAGAATTTCAAGTTATAATGAAATCTTCATTTCGTGTTAGTTTGTCATGATTTCTTCACGAAAACACATTTTCCTATAATGGTAGGTCGAACTCTTATAGGGGAAGCGCAGGTTTCATGAGATGAACTCAGAATTTCATGTTATAATGAAATCTTCATTTCGTGTTAGTTTGTCATGATTTCTTCACGAAAACACATTTTCCTATAATGGTAGGTCGAACTCTTATAGGGGAAGCGCAGGTTTCATGAAATGAACTCAGAATTTCAAGTTATAATGAAATCTTCATTTCGTGTTAGTTTCTTATGATTTCTTCACGAAAACACATTTTCCTATAATGGTAGGTCGAACTCTTATAGTGGAAGCGCAGGTTTCATGAAATGAAGTCAGAATTTCAAGTTATAATGAAATCTTCATTTCGTGTTAGTTTGTCATGATTTCTTCACGAAAACACATTTTCCTACAATGGTAGGTCGAACTCTTATAGGGGAAGCGCAGGTTTCATGAGATGAACTCAGAATTTCGTGTTATAATGAAATCTTCATTTCGTGTTAGTTTGTCATGATTTCTTCACGAAAACACATTTTCCTATAATAGTAGGTCGAACTCTTACGGGGGAAGCGCAGGTTTCATGAAATGAACTCAGAATATCAAGTTATAATGAAATCTTCATTTCGTGTTAGTTTGTCATGATTTCTTCACGTAAACACATTTTCCTATAATGGTAGGTCGAACTCTTATAAGGGAAGCACAGGTTTCATGAAATGAACTCAGAATTTCAAGTTATAATGAAATCTTCATTTCGTGTTAGTTTGTCATGATTTCTTCACGTAAACACATTTTTCCTATATTGGTAGGTCGAACTCTTATGGGGGAAGTGCAGGTTTCATGAAATGAACTCAGAATTTGAAGTTATAATGAAATCTTCTTTTCGTGTTAGTTTGTCATGATTTCTTCACGTAAACAAATTTTCCTATAATGGTAGGTCGAACTCTTATAGGGGAAGCGCAGGTTTCATGAGATGAACTCAGAATTTCATGTTATAATGAAATCTTCATTTCGTGTTAGTTTGTCATGATTTCTTCACGAAAACACATTTTCCTATAATGGTAGGTCGAACTCTTATAGGGGAAGCGCAGGTTTCATGAAATGAAGTCAGAATTTCAAGTTATAATGAAATCTTCATTTCGTGTTAGTTTGTCATGATTTCTTCACGAAAACACATTTTCCTATAATGGTAGGTCGAACTCTTATAGGGGAAGCGCAGGTTTCATGAGATGAACTCAGAATTTCATGTTATAATGAAATCTTCATTTCGTGTTAGTTTGTCATGATTTCTTCACGAAAACACATTTTCCTATAATGGTAGGTCGAACTCTTATAGGGGAAGCGCAGGTTTCATGAAATGAAGTCAGAATTTCAAGTTATAATGAAATTTCATTTCGTGTTAGTTTGTCATGATTTCTTCACGAAAACACAATTTCCTACAATGGTAGGTCGAACTCTTATAGGGGAAGCGCAGGTTTCATGAAATGAACTCAGAATTTCAAGTTATAATGAAATTTTCATTTCATATTAGTTTGTCATGATTTCTTCACGTAAACACATTTTTCCTATATTGGTAGGTCGAACTCTTATGGGGGAAGTGCAGGTTTCATGAAATTAACTCAGAATTTGAAGTTATAATGAAATCTTCTTTTCGTGTTAGTTTGTCATGATTTCTTCACGTAAACAAATTTTCCTATAATGGTAGGTCGAACTCTTATAGGGGAAGCGCAGGTTTCATGAGATGAACTCAGAATTTCATGTTATAATGAAATCTTCATTTCGTGTTAGTTTGTCATGATTTCTTCACGAAAACACATTTTCCTATAATGGTAGGTCGAACTCTTATAGGGGAAGCGCAGGTTTCATGAGATGAACTCAGAATTTCGTGTTATACTGAAATCTTCATTTCGTGTTAGTTTGTCATGATTTCTTCACGAAAACACATTTTCCTATAATAGTAGGTCGAACTCTTACGGGGGAAGCGCAGGTTTCATGAAATGAACTCAGAATATCAAGTTATAATGAAATCTTCATTTCGTGTTAGTTTGTCATGATTTCTTCACGTAAACACATTTTCCTATAATGGTAGGTCGAACTCTTATAAGGGAAGCACAGGTTTCATGAAATGAACTCAGAATTTCAAGTTATAATGAAATCTTCATTTCGTGTTAGTTTGTCATGATTTCTTCACGTAAACACATTTTTCCTATATTGGTAGGTCGAACTCTTATGGGGGAAGTGCAGGTTTCATGAAATGAACTCAGAATTTGAAGTTATAATGAAATCTTCTTTTCGTGTTAGTTTGTCATGATTTCTTCACGTAAACAAATTTTCCTATAATGGTAGGTCGAACTCTTATAGGGGAAGCGCAGGTTTCATGAGATGAACTCAGAATTTCATGTTATAATGAAATCTTCATTTCGTGTTAGTTTGTCATGATTTCTTCACGAAAACACATTTTCCTATAATGGTAGGTCGAACTCTTATAGGGGAAGCGCAGGTTTCATGAAATGAAGTCAGAATTTCAAGTTATAATGAAATCTTCATTTCGTGTTAGTTTGTCATGATTTCTTCACGAAAACACATTTTCCTATAATGGTAGGTCGAACTCTTATAGGGGAAGCGCAGGTTTCATGAGATGAACTCAGAATTTCATGTTATAATGAAATCTTCATTTCGTGTTAGTTTGTCATGATTTCTTCACGAAAACACATTTTCCTATAATGGTAGGTCGAACTCTTATAGGGGAAGCGCAGGTTTCATGAAATGAACTCAGAATTTCAAGTTATAATGAAATCTTCATTTCGTGTTAGTTTCTTATGATTTCTTCACGAAAACACATTTTCCTATAAAGGTAGGTCGATCTCTTATAGGGGAAGCGCAGGTTTCATGAAATGAACTCAGAATTTCAAGTTATAATGAAATTTTCATTTCATATTAGTTTGTCATGATTTCTTCACGTAAACACATTTTCCTATATTGGTAGGTCGAACTCTTATGGGAGAAGCGCAGGTTTCATGAAATGAACTCAGAATTTCAAGTTATAATGAAATTTTCATTTCATATTAGTTTGTCATGATTTCTTCACGTAAACACATTTTCTTATAAAGGTCGGTCGATCTCTTATAGGGGAAGCGCAGGTTTCATGAAATGAACTCAGAATTTCAAGTTATAATGAAATTTTTATTTCATATTAGTTTGTCATGATTTCTTCACGTAAACACATTTTCCTATATTGGTAGGTCGAACTCTTATAAGGGAAGCGCAGGTTTCATGAAATGAACTCAGAATTTCAAGTTATAATGAAATCTTCATTTCGTGTTAGTTTGTCATGATTTCTTCACGTAAACACATTTTTGCTATATTGGTAGGTCGAACTCTTATGGGGGAAGTGCAGGTTTCATGAAATGAACTCAGAATTTGAAGTTATAATGAAATCTTCATTTCGTGTTAGTTTGTCATGATTTCTTCACGTAAACACATTTTCCTATAATGGTAGGTCGAACTCTTATAGGGGAAGCGCAGGTTTCATGAGATGAACTCAGAATTTCATGTTATAATGAAATCTTCATTTCGTGTTAGTTTGTCATGATTTCTTCACGAAAACACATTTTCCTATAATGGTAGGTCGAACTCTTATAGGGGAAGTGCAGGTTTCATGAGATGAAGTCAGAATTTCAAGTTATAATGAAATCTTCATTTCGTGTTAGTTTGTCATGATTTCCTCACGAAAACACATTTTCCTATAATGGTAGGTCGAACTCTTATAGGGGAAGCGCAGGTTTCATGAGATGAAGTCAGAATTTCATGTTATAATGAAATCTTCATTTCGTGTTAGTTTGTCATGATTTCTTCACGAAAACACATTTTCCTATAATGGTAGGTCGAACTCTTATAGGGGAAGCGCAGGTTTCATGAAATGAAGTCAGAATTTCAAGTTATAATGAAATCTTCATTTCGTGTTTGTCATGATTTCTTCACGAAAACACATTTTCCTATAATGGTAGGTCGAACTCTTATAGGGGAAGCGCAGGTTTCATGAAATGAAGTCAGAATTTCAAGTTATAATGAAATCTTCATTTCGTGTTAGTTTGTCATGATTTCTTCACGAAAACACATTTTCCTATAATGGTAGGTCGAACTCTTATAGGGGAAGCGCAGGTTTCATGAAATGAACTCAGAATTTCAAGTCATAATGAAATCTTCATTTCGTGTTTGTCATGATTTCTTCACGTAAACACATTTTCCTATAATGGTAGGTCGAACTCTTATAGGGGAAGCGCAGGTTTCATGAAATGAACTCAGAATTTCAAGTTATAATGAAATCTTCATTTCGTGTTAGTTTCTTAAGATTTCTTCAAAAAAACACATTTTCCTGTAAAGGTAGGTCGAACTCTTATAGGGGAAGCGCAGGTTTCATGAAATGAACTCAGAATTTCAAGTTATAATGAAATCTTCATTTCGTGTTAGTTTCTTAAGATTTCTTCAAAAAAACACATTTTCCTGTAAAGGTAGGTCGATCTCTTATAGGGGAAGCGCAGGTTTCATGAAATGAAGTCAGAATTTCAAGTTATAATGAAATTTTCATTTCATATTAGTTTGTCATGATTTCTTCACGTAAACACATTTTCCTATATTGGTAGGTCGAACTCTTATGGGAGAAGCGCAGGTTTCATGAAATGAACTCAGAATTTCAAGTTATAATGAAATTTTCATTTCATATTAGTTTGTCATGATTTCTTCACGTAAACACATTTTCTTATAAAGGTCGGTCGATCTCTTATAAGGGAAGCGCAGGTTTCATGAAATGAACTCAGAATTTCAAGTTATAATGAAATCTTCATTTCGTGTTAGTTTGTCATGATTTCTTCACGTAAACACATTTTTCCTATATTGGTTGGTCGAACTCTTATGGGGGAAGTGCAGGTTTCATGAAATGAACTCAGAATTTCAAGTTATAATGAAATTTTCATTTCATATTAGTTTGTCATGATTTCTTCACGTAAACACATTTTCCTATATTGGTAGGTCGAACTCTTATAGGGGAAGCGCAGGTTTCATGAAATGAAGTCAGAATTTCAAGTTATAATGAAATCTTCATTTCGTGTTAGTTTGTCATGATTTCTTCACGAAAACACATTTTCCTATAATGGTAGGTCGAACTCTTATAGGGGAAGCGCAGGTTTCATGAAATGAACTCAGAATTTCAAGTCATAATGAAATCTTCATTTCGTGTTAGTTTGTCATGATTTCTTCACGTAAACACATTTTCCTATAATGGTAGGTCGAACTCTTATGGGGGAAGCGCAGGTTTCATGAAATGAACTCAGAATTTCAAGTTATAATGAAATCTTCATTTCGTATTAGTTTGTCATGATTTCTTCACGTAAACACATTTTCCTATAATGGTAGGTCGAACTCTTATGGGGGAAGCGCAGGTTTCATGAAATGAACTCAGAATTTCAAGTTATAATGAAATCTTCATTTCGTGTTAGTTTGTCATGATTTCTTCACGTAAACACATTTTCCTATAATGGTAGGTCGAACTCTTATGGGGGAAGCGCAGGTTTCTTGAAATGAACTCAGAAGTTCAAGTTATAATGAAATCTTCATTTCGTGTTAGTTTCTTATGATTTCTTCACGAAAACACATTTTCCTGTAAAGGTAGGTCGATCTCTTATAGGGGAAGCGCAGGTTTCATGAAATGAACTCAGAATTTCAAGTTATAATGAAATTTTCATTTCATATTAGTTTGTCATGATTTCTTCACGAAAACACATTTTCCTATAATGGTAGGTCGAACTCTTATAGGGGAAGCGCAGGTTTCATGAGATGAACTCAGAATTTCATGTTATAATGAAATCTTCATTTCGTGTTAGTTTGTCATGATTTCTTCACGAAAACACATTTTCCTATAATGGTAGGTCGAACTCTTATAGGTGAAGCGCAGGTTTCATGAAATGAACTCAGAATTTCAAGTTATAATGAAATCTTCATTTTGTATTAGTCTGTTAGGATTTCTTCACGAAAACACATTTTCCTATAATGGTAGGTCGAACTCTTATAGGGGAAGCGCAGGTTTCATGAAATGAACTCAGAATTTCAAGTTATAATGAAATCTTCATTTCGTGTTAGTTTGTCATGATTTCTTCACGTAAACACATTTTCCTATAATGGTAGGTCGAACTCTTATGGGGGAAGCGCAGGTTTCTTGAAATGAACTCAGAAGTTCAAGTTATAATGAAATCTTCATTTCGTGTTAGTTTCTTATGATTTCTTCACGAAAACACATTTTCCTATAAAGGTCGGTCGAACTCTTATGGGGGAAGCGCAGGTTTCATGAAATGAACTCAGAATTTCAAGTTATAATGAAATCTTCATTTCGTGTTAGTTTGTCATGATTTCTTCACGAAAACACATTTTCCTATAATGGTAGGTCGAACTCTTACGGGGGAAGCGCAGGTTTCATGAAATGAACTCAGAATATCAAGTTATAATGAAATCTTCATTTCGTGTTAGTTTGTCATGATTTCTTCACGAAAACACATTTTCCTATAATGGTAGGTCGAACTCTTATAGGGTAAGCGCAGGTTTCATGAAATGAAGTCAGAATTTCAAGTCATAATGAAATCTTCATTTCGTGTTAGTTTGTCATGATTTCTTCACGAAAACACATTTTCCTATAATGGTAGGTCGAACTCTTATAGGGGAAGCGCAGGTTTCATGAAATGAACTCAGAATTTCAAGTCATAATGAAATCTTCATTTCGTGTTAGTTTGTCATGATTTCTTCACGTAAACACATTTTCCTATAATGGTAGGTCGAACTCTTATAGGGGAAGCGCAGGTTTCATGAAATGTACTCAGAATTTCAAGTTATAATGAAATCTTCATTTCGTATTAGTTTGTCATGATTTCTTCACGTAAACACATTTTCCTATAATGGTAGGTCGAACTCTTATAGGGGAAGCGCAGGTTTCATGAAATGAACTCAGAATTTCAAGTTATAATGAAATCTTCATTTCGTGTTAGTTTCTTAAGATTTCTTCACGAAAACACATTTTCCTGTAAAGGTAGGTCGATCTCTTATAGGGGAAGCGCAGGTTTCATGAAATGAAGTCAGAATTTCAAGTTATAATGAAATTTTCATTTCATATTAGTTTGTCATGATTTCTTCACGTAAACACATTTTCCTATATTGGTAGGTCGAACTCTTATGGGAGAAGCGCAGGTTTCATGAAATGAACTCAGAATTTCAAGTTATAATGAAATTTTCATTTCATATTAGTTTGTCATGATTTCTTCACGTAAACACATTTTCTTATAAAGGTCGGTCGATCTCTTATAAGGGAAGCGCAGGTTTCATGAAATGAACTCAGAATTTCAAGTTATAATGAAATCTTCATTTCGTGTTAGTTTGTCATGATTTCTTCACGTAAACACATTTTTCCTATATTGGTAGGTCGAACTCTTATGGGGGAAGTGCAGGTTTCATGAAATGAACTCAGAATTTCAAGTTATAATGAAATTTTCATTTCATATTAGTTTGTCATGATTTCTTCACGTAAACACATTTTCCTATATTGGTAGGTCGAACTCTTATAGGGGAAGCGCAGGTTTCATGAAATGAACTCAGAATTTCAAGTTATAATGAAATCTTCATTTCGTGTTAGTTTGTCATGATTTCTTCACGTAAACACATTTTCCTATAATGGTAGGTCGAACTCTTATGGGGGAAGCGCAGGTTTCTTGAAATGAACTCAGAAGTTCAAGTTATAATGAAATCTTCATTTCGTGTTAGTTTCTTATGATTTCTTCACGAAAACACATTTTCCTATAAAGGTCGGTCGAACTCTTATGGGGGAAGCGCAGGTTTCATGAAATGAACTCAGAATTTCAAGTTATAATGAAATCTTCATTTCGTGTTAGTTTGTCATGATTTCTTCACGTAAACACATTTTCCTATAATGGTAGGTCGAACTCTTATGGGGGAAGCGCAGGTTTCTTGAAATGAACTCAGAAGTTCAAGTTATAATGAAATCTTCATTTCGTGTTAGTTTCTTATGATTTCTTCACGAAAACACATTTTCCTATAAAGGTCGGTCGAACTCTTATGGGGGAAGCGCAGGTTTCATGAAATGAACTCAGAATTTCAAGTTATAATGAAATCTTCATTTCGTGTTAGTTTGTCATGATTTCTTCACGAAAACACATTTTCCTATAATGGTAGGTCGAACTCTTACGGGGGAAGCGCAGGTTTCATGAAATGAACTCAGAATATCAAGTTATAATGAAATCTTCATTTCGTGTTAGTTTGTCATGATTTCTTCACGAAAACACATTTTCCTATAATGGTAGGTCGAACTCTTATAGGGGAAGCGCAGGTTTCATGAAATGAAGTCAGAATTTCAAGTTATAATGAAATCTTCATTTCGTGTTAGTTTGTCATGATTTCTTCACGAAAACACATTTTCCTATAATGGTAGGTCGAACTCTTATAGGGGAAGCGCAGGTTTCATGAAATGAACTCAGAATTTCAAGTCATAATGAAATCTTCATTTCGTGTTAGTTTGTCATGATTTCTTCACGTAAACACATTTTCCTATAATGGTAGGTCGAACTCTTATAGGGGAAGCGCAGGTTTCATGAAATGAACTCAGAATTTCAAGTTATAATGAAATCTTCATTTCGTATTAGTTTGTCATGATTTCTTCACGTAAACACATTTTCCTATAATGGTAGGTCGAACTCTTATAGGGGAAGCGCAGGTTTCATGAAATGAACTCAGAATTTCAAGTTATAATGAAATCTTCATTTCGTGTTAGTTTCTTAAGATTTCTTCACGAAAACACATTTTCCTGTAAAGGTAGGTCGATCTCTTATAGGGGAAGCGCAGGTTTCATGAAATGAACTCAGGATTTCAAGTTATAATGAAATTTTCATTTCATATTAGTTTGTCATGATTACTTCACGTAAACACATTTTCCTATATTGGTAGGTCGAACTCTTATGGGAGAAGCGCAGGTTTCATGAAATGAACTCAGGATTTCAAGTTATAATGAAATTTTCATTTCATATTAGTTTGTCATGATTTCTTCACGTAAACACATTTTCTTATAAAGGTCGGTCGATCTCTTATAAGGGAAGCGCAGGTTTCATGAAATGAACTCAGAATTTCAAGTTATAATGAAATCTTCATTTCGTGTTAGTTTGTCATGATTTCTTCACGTAAACACATTTTTCCTATATTGGTAGGTCGAACTCTTATGGGGGAAGTGCAGGTTTCATGAAATGAACTCAGAATTTCAAGTTATAATGAAATTTTCATTTCATATTAGTTTGTCATGATTTCTTCACGTAAACACATTTTCCTATATTGGTAGGTCGAACTCTTATAGGGGAAGCGCAGGTTTCATGAAATGAACTCAGAATTTCAAGTTATAATGAAATCTTCATTTCGTGTTAGTTTGTCATGATTTCTTCACGTAAACACATTTTCCTATAATGGTAGGTCGAACTCTTATGGGGGAAGCGCAGGTTTCTTGAAATGAACTCAGAAGTTCAAGTTATAATGAAATCTTCATTTCGTGTTAGTTTCTTATGATTTCTTCACGAAAACACATTTTCCTATAAAGGTCGGTCGAACTCTTATGGGGGAAGCGCAGGTTTCATGAAATGAACTCAGAATTTCAAGTTATAATGAAATCTTCATTTCGTGTTAGTTTGTCATGATTTCTTCACGTAAACACATTTTCCTATAATGGTAGGTCGAACTCTTATGGGGGAAGCGCAGGTTTCTTGAAATGAACTCAGAAGTTCAAGTTATAATGAAATCTTCATTTCGTGTTAGTTTCTTATGATTTCTTCACGAAAACACATTTTCCTATAAAGGTCGGTCGAACTCTTATGGGGGAAGCGCAGGTTTCATGAAATGAACTCAGAATTTCAAGTTATAATGAAATCTTCATTTCGTGTTAGTTTGTCATGATTTCTTCACGAAAACACATTTTCCTATAATGGTAGGTCGAACTCTTACGGGGGAAGCGCAGGTTTCATGAAATGAACTCAGAATATCAAGTTATAATGAAATCTTCATTTCGTGTTAGTTTGTCATGATTTCTTCACGAAAACACATTTTCCTATAATGGTAGGTCGAACTCTTATAGGGGAAGCGCAGGTTTCATGAAATGAAGTCAGAATTTCAAGTTATAATGAAATCTTCATTTCGTGTTAGTTTGTCATGATTTCTTCACGAAAACACATTTTCCTATAATGGTAGGTCGAACTCTTATAGGGGAAGCGCAGGTTTCATGAAATGAACTCAGAATTTCAAGTCATAATGAAATCTTCATTTCGTGTTAGTTTGTCATGATTTCTTCACGTAAACACATTTTCCTATAATGGTAGGTCGAACTCTTATAGGGGAAGCGCAGGTTTCATGAAATGAACTCAGAATTTCAAGTTATAATGAAATCTTCATTTCGTATTAGTTTGTCATGATTTCTTCACGTAAACACATTTTCCTATAATGGTAGGTCGAACTCTTATAGGGGAAGCGCAGGTTTCATGAAATGAACTCAGAATTTCAAGTTATAATGAAATCTTCATTTCGTGTTAGTTTCTTAAGATTTCTTCACGAAAACACATTTTCCTGTAAAGGTAGGTCGATCTCTTATAGGGGAAGCGCAGGTTTCATGAAATGAACTCAGGATTTCAAGTTATAATGAAATTTTCATTTCATATTAGTTTGTCATGATTTCTTCACGTAAACACATTTTCCTATATTGGTAGGTCGAACTCTTATGGGAGAAGCGCAGGTTTCATGAAATGAACTCAGGATTTCAAGTTATAATGAAATTTTCATTTCATATTAGTTTGTCATGATTTCTTCACGTAAACACATTTTCTTATAAAGGTCGGTCGAACTCTTATAAGGGAAGCGCAGGTTTCATGAAATGAACTCAGAATTTCAAGTTATAATGAAATCTTCATTTCGTGTTAGTTTGTCATGATTTCTTCACGTAAACACATTTTCCTATAATGGTAGGTCGAACTCTTATAGGGGAAGCGCAGGTTTCATGAGATGAACTCAGAATTTCATGTTATAATGAAATCTTCATTTCGTGTTAGTTTCTTATGATTTCTTCACGAAAACACATTTTCGTGTAAAGGTAGGTCGATCTCTTATAGGGGAAGCGCAGGTTTCATGAAATGAACTCAGAATTTCAAGTTATAATGAAATCTTCATTTCGTGTTAGTTTCTTATGATTTCTTCACGAAAACACATTTTCCTGTAAAGGTAGGTCGATCTCTTATAGGGGAAGCGCAGGTTTCATGAAATGAACTCAGAATTTCAAGTTATAATGAAATCTTCATTTCGTGTTAGTTTCTTATGATTTCTTCACGAAAACACATTTTCCTGTAAAGGTAGGTCGATCTCTTATAGGGGAAGCGCAGGTTTCATGAAATGAACTCAGAATTTCAAGTTATAATGAAATTTTCATTTCATATTAGTTTGTCATGATTTCTTCACGAAAACACATTTTCCTATAATGGTAGGTCGAACTCTTATAGGCGAAGCGCAGGTTTCATGAAATGAACTCAGAATTTCAAGTTATAATGAAATCTTCATTTTGTTTTAGTCTGTCATGATTTCTTCACGAAAACACATTTTCCTATAATGGTAGGTCGAACTCTTATAGGGGAAGCGCAGGTTTCATGAAATGAACTCAGAATTTCAAGTTATAATGAAATTTTCATTTCATACTAGTTTGTCATGATTTCTTCACGTAAACACATTTTCCTATAATGGTAGGTCGAACTCTTATAGGGGAAGCGCAGGTTTCATGAGATGAACTCAGAATTTCATGTTATAATGAAATCTTCATTTCGTGTTAGTTTGTCATGATTTCTTCACGAAAACACATTTTCCTATAATGGTAGGTCGAACTCTTATAGGCGAAGCGCAGGTTTCATGAAATGAACTCAGAATTTCAAGTTATAATGAAATCTTCATTTTGTATTAGTCTGTTATGATTTCTTCACGAAAACACATTTTCCTATAATGGTAGGTCGAACTCTTATAGGGGAAGCGCAGGTTTCATGAAATGAACTCAGAATTTCAAGTTATAATGAAATCTTCATTTCGTGTTAGTTTGTCATGATTTCTTCACGTAAACACATTTTCCTATAATGGTAGGTCGAACTCTTATGGGGGAAGCGCAGGTTTCATGAAATGAACTCAGAAGTTCAAGTTATAATGAAATCTTCATTTCGTGTTAGTTTCTTATGATTTCTTCACGAAAACACATTTTCCTATAAAGGTCGGTCGAACTCTTACGGGGGAAGCGCAGGTTTCATGAAATGAACTCAGAATTTCAAGTTATAATGAAATCTTCATTTCGTGTTAGTTTGTCATGATTTCTTCACGAAAACACATTTTCCTATAATGGTAGGTCGAACTCTTACGGGGGAAGCGCAGGTTTCATGAAATGAACTCAGAATATCAAGTTATAATGAAATCTTCATTTCGTGTTAGTTTGACATGATTTCTTCACGAAAACACATTTTCCTATAATGGTAGGTCGAACTCTTATAGGGGAAGCGCAGGTTTCATGAAATGAAGTCAGAATTTCAAGTTATAATGAAATCTTCATTTCGTGTTAGTTTGTCATGATTTCTTCACGAAAACACATTTTCCTATAATGGTAGGTCGAACTCTTATAGGGGAAGCGCAGGTTTCATGAAATGAACTCAGAATTTCAAGTTATAATGAAATTTTCATTTCATATTAGTTTGTCATGATTTCTTCACGTTAACACATTTTCCTATATTGGTAGGTCGAACTCTTATGGGAGAAGCGCAGGTTTCATGAAATGAACTCAGAATTTCAAGTTATAATGAAATTTTCATTTCATATTAGTTTGTCATGATTTCTTCACGTAAACACATTTTCCTATAAAGGTAGGTCGATCTCATATAGGGGAAGCGCAGGTTTCATGAAATGAACTCAGAATTTCAAGTTATAATGAAATTTTCATTTCATATTAGTTTGTCATGATTTCTTCACGTAAACACATTTTCCTATATTGGTAGGTCGAACTCTTATGGGAGAAGCGCAGCTTTCATGAAATGAACTCAGAAGTTCAAGTTATAATGAAATCATCATTTCGTGTTAGTTTCTTATGATTTCTTCACGAAAACACATTTTCCTATAAAGGTCGGTCGAACTCTTATGGGGGAAGCGCTGGTTTCATGAAATGAACTCAGAATTTCAAGTTATAATGAAATCTTCATTTCGTGTTAGTTTGTCATGATTTCTTCACGAAAACACATTTTCCTATAATGGTAAGTCGAACTCTTATGGGGGAAGTGCAGGTTTCATGAAATGAACTCAGAATTTCAAGTTATAATGAAATCTTCATTTCGTGTTAGTTTGTTATGATTTCTTCACGTAAACACATTTTCCTATAATGGTTGGTCGAACTCTGATAGGGGAAGCGCAGGTTTCATGAAATGAACTCAGAATTTCAAGTTATAATGAAATCTTCATTTCGTGTTAGTTTCTTATGATTTCTTCACGAAAACACATTTTCCTGTAAAGGTAGGTCGATCTCTTATAGGGGAAGCGCAGGTTTCATGAAATGAACTCAGAATTTCAAGTTATAATGAAATTTTCATTTCATATTAGTTTGTCATGATTTCTTCACGTAAACACATTTTCCTATATAGGTAGGTCGAACTCTTATGGGAGAAGCGCAGGTTTCATGAAATGAACTCAGAATTTCAAGTTATAATGAAATTTTCATTTCATATTAGTTTGTCATGATTTCTTCACGTAAACACATTTTCTTATAAAGGTCGGTCGATCTCTTATAGGGGAAGCGCAGGTTTCATGAAATGAACTCAGAATTTCAAGTTATAATGAAATTTTCATTTCATATTAGTTTGTCATGATTTCTTCACGTTAACACATTTTCCTATATTGGTAGGTCGAACTCTTATGGGAGAAGCGCAGGTTTCATGAAATGAACTCAGAATTTCAAGTTATAATGAAATTTTCATTTCATATTAGTTTGTCATGATTTCTTCACGTAAACACATTTTCCTATAAAGGTAGGTCGATCTCTTATAGGGGAAGCGCAGGTTTCATGAAATGAACTCAGAATTTCAAGTTATAATGAAATTTTCATTTCATATTAGTTTGTCATGATTTCTTCACGTAAACACATTTTCTTATAAAGGTCGGTCGATCTCTTATAGGGGAAGCGCAGGTTTCATGAAATGAACTCAGAATTTCAAGTTATAATGAAATCTTCATTTCGTGTTAGTTTGTCATGATTTCTTCACGTAAACACATTTTCCTATAATGGTAGGTCGAACTCTTATAGGGGAAGCGCAGGTTTCATGAGATGAACTCAGAATTTCATGTTATAATGAAATCTTCATTTCGTGTTAGTTTCTTATGATTTCTTCACGAAAACACATTTTCCTGTAAAGGTAGGTCGATCTCTTATAGGGGAAGCGCAGGTTTCATGAAATGAACTCAGAATTTCAAGTTATAATGAAATCTTCATTTCGTGTTAGTTTCTTATGATTTCTTCACGAAAACACATTTTCCTGTAAAGGTAGGTCGATCTCTTATAGGGGAAGCGCAGGTTTCATGAAATGAACTCAGAATTTCAAGTTATAATGAAATCTTCATTTCGTGTTAGTTTCTTATGATTTCTTCACGAAAACACATTTTCCTGTAAAGGTAGGTCGATCTCTTATAGGGGAAGCGCAGGTTTCATGAAATGAACTCAGAATTTCAAGTTATAATGAAATTTTCATTTCATATTAGTTTGTCATGATTTCTTCACGAAAACACATTTTCCTATAATGGTAGGTCGAACTCTTATAGGCGAAGCGCAGGTTTCATGAAATGAACTCAGAATTTCAAGTTATAATGAAATCTTCATTTTGTTTTAGTCTGTCATGATTTCTTCACGAAAACACATTTTCCTATAATGGTAGGTCGAACTCTTATAGGGGAAGCGCAGGTTTCATGAAATGAACTCAGAATTTCAAGTTATAATGAAATTTTCATTTCATACTAGTTTGTCATGATTTCTTCACGTAAACACATTTTCCTATAATGGTAGGTCGAACTCTTATAGGGGAAGCGCAGGTTTCATGAGATGAACTCAGAATTTCATGTTATAATGAAATCTTCATTTCGTGTTAGTTTGTCATGATTTCTTCACGAAAACACATTTTCCTATAATGGTAGGTCGAACTCTTATAGGCGAAGCGCAGGTTTCATGAAATGAACTCAGAATTTCAAGTTATAATGAAATCTTCATTTTGTATTAGTCTGTTATGATTTCTTCACGAAAACACATTTTCCTATAATGGTAGGTCGAACTCTTATAGGGGAAGCGCAGGTTTCATGAAATGAACTCAGAATTTCAAGTTATAATGAAATCTTCATTTCGTGTTAGTTTGTTATGATTTCTTCACGTAAACACATTTTCCTATAATGGTAGGTCGAACTCTTATGGGGGAAGCGCAGGTTTCATGAAATGAACTCAGAAGTTCAAGTTATAATGAAATCTTCATTTCGTGTTAGTTTCTTATGATTTCTTCACGAAAACACATTTTCCTAAAAAGGTCGGTCGAACTCTTACGGGGGAAGCGCAGGTTTCATGAAATGAACTCAGAATTTCAAGTTATAATGAAATCTTCATTTCGTGTTAGTTTGTCATGATTTCTTCACGAAAACACATTTTCCTATAATGGTAGGTCGAACTCTTACGGGGGAAGCGCAGGTTTCATGAAATGAACTCAGAATATCAAGTTATAATGAAATCTTCATTTCGTGTTAGTTTGTCATGATTTCTTCACGAAAACACATTTTCCTATAATGGTAGGTCGAACTCTTATAGGGGAAGCGCAGGTTTCATGAAATGAAGTCAGAATTTCAAGTTATAATGAAATCTTCATTTCGTGTTAGTTTGTCATGATTTCTTCACGAAAACACATTTTCCTATAATGGTAGGTCGAACTCTTATAGGGGAAGCGCAGGTTTCATGAAATGAACTCAGAATTTCAAGTTATAATGAAATTTTCATTTCATATTAGTTTGTCATGATTTCTTCACGTTAACACATTTTCCTATATTGGTAGGTCGAACTCTTATGGGAGAAGCGCAGCTTTCATGAAATGAACTCAGAAGTTCAAGTTATAATGAAATCTTCATTTCGTGTTAGTTTCTTATGATTTCTTCACGAAAACACATTTTCCTATAAAGGTCGGTCGAACTCTTATGGGGGAAGCGCAGGTTTCATGAAATGAACTCAGAATTTCAAGTTATAATGAAATCTTCATTTCGTGTTAGTTTGTCATGATTTCTTCACGAAAACACATTTTCCTATAATGGTAAGTCGAACTCTTATGGGGGAAGTGCAGGTTTCATGAAATGAACTCAGAATTTCAAGTTATAATGAAATCTTCATTTCGTGTTAGTTTGTCATGATTTCTTCACGTAAACACATTTTCCTATAATGGTAGGTCGAACTCTGATAGGGGAAGCGCAGGTTTCATGAAATGAACTCAGAATTTCAAGTTATAATGAAATCTTCATTTCGTGTTAGTTTCTTATGATTTCTTCACGAAAACACATTTTCCTGTAAAGGTAGGTCGATCTCTTATAGGGGAAGCGCAGGTTTCATGAAATGAACTCAGAATTTCAAGTTATAATGAAATTTTCATTTCATATTAGTTTGTCATGATTTCTTCACGTAAACACATTTTCCTATATTGGTAGGTCGAACTCTTATGGGAGAAGCGCAGGTTTCATGAAATGAACTCAGAATTTCAAGTTATAATGAAATTTTCATTTCATATTAGTTTGTCATGATTTCTTCACGTAAACACATTTTCTTATAAAGGTCGGTCGATCTCTTATAGGGGAAGTGCAGGTTTCATGAAATGAACTCAGAATTTCAAGTTATAATGAAATTTTCATTTCATATTAGTTTGTCATGATTTCTTCACGTAAACACATTTTCCTATATTGGTAGGTCGAACTCTTATAAGGGAAGCGCAGGTTTCATGAAATGAACTCAGAATTTCAAGTTATAATGAAATCTTCATTTCGTGTTAGTTTGTCATGATTTCTTCACGTAAACACATTTTTCCTATATTGGTAGGTCGAACTCTTATGGGGGAAGTGCAGGTTTCATGAAATGAACTCAGAATTTCAAGTTATAATGAAATTTTCATTTCATATTAGTTTGTCATGATTTCTTCACGTAAACACATTTTCCTATATTGGTAGGTCGAACTCTTATAAGGGAAGCGCAGGTTTCATGAAATGAACTCAGAATTTCAAGTTATAATGAAATCTTCATTTCGTGTTAGTTTGTCATGATTTCTTCACGTAAACACATTTTCCTATAATGGTAGGTCGAACTCTTATAGGGGAAGCGCAGGTTTCATGAGATGAACTCAGAATTTCATGTTATAATGAAATCTTCATTTCGTGTTAGTTTGTCATGATTTCTTCACGAAAACACATTTTCTTATAATGGTAGGTCGAACTCTTATAGGGGAAGCGCAGGTTTCATGAAATGAACTCAGAATTTCAAGTTATAATGAAATCTTCATTTCGTGTTAGTTTGTCATGATTTCTTCACGTAAACACATTTTCCTATAATGGTAGGTCGAACTCTTATAGGGGAAGCGCAGGTTTCATGAAATGAACTCAGAATTTCAAGTTATAATGAAATCTTCATTTCGTATTAGTTTGTCATGATTTCTTCACGTAAACACATTTTCCTATAATGGTAGGTCGAACTCTTATAGGGGAAGCGCAGGTTTCATGAAATGAACTCAGAATTTCAAGTTATAATGAAATCTTCATTTCGTGTTAGTTTCTTATGATTTCTTCACGAAAACACATTTTCCTGTAAAGGTAGGTCGATCTCTTATAGGGGAAGCGCAGGTTTCATGAAATGAACTCAGAATTTCAAGTTATAATGAAATTTTCATTTCATATTAGTTTGTCATGATTTCTTCACGAAAACACATTTTCCTATAATGGTAGGTCGAACTCTTATTGGCGAAGCGCAGGTTTCATGAAATGAACTCAGAATTTCAAGTTATAATGAAATCTTCATTTTGTTTTAGTCTGTCATGATTTCTTCACGAAAACACATTTTCCTATAATGGTAGGTCGAACTCTTATAGGGGAAGCGCAGGTTTCATGAAATGAACTCAGAATTTCAAGTTATAATGAAATTTTCATTTCATATTAGTTTGTCATGATTTCTTCACGAAAACACATTTTCCTATAATGGTAGGTCGAACTCTTATAGGCGAAGCGCAGGTTTCATGAAATGAACTCAGAATTTCAAGTTATAATGAAATTTTCATTTCATATTAGTTTGTCATGATTTCTTCACGTAAACACATTTTCCTATATTGGTAGGTCGAACTCTTATGGGAGAAGCGCAGCTTTCATGAAATGAACTCAGAAGTTCAAGTTATAATGAAATCTTCATTTCGTGTTAGTTTCTTATGATTTCTTCACGAAAACACATTTTCCTATAAAGGTCGGTCGAACTCTTATGGGGGAAGCGCAGGTTTCATGAAATGAACTCAGAATTTCAAGTTATAATGAAATCTTCATTTCGTGTTAGTTTGTCATGATTTCTTCACGAAAACACATTTTCCTATAATGGTAAGTCGAACTCTTATGGGGGAAGTGCAGGTTTCAAGAAATGAACTCAGAATTTCAAGTTATAATGAAATCTTCATTTCGTGTTAGTTTGTTATGATTTCTTCACGTAAACACATTTTCCTATAATGGTAGGTCGAACTCTGATAGGGGAAGCGCAGGTTTCATGAAATGAACTCAGAATTTCAAGTTATAATGAAATCTTCATTTCGTGTTAGTTTCTTATGATTTCTTCACGAAAACACATTTTCCTGTAAAGGTAGGTCGATCTCTTATAGGGGAAGCGCAGGTTTCATGAAATGAACTCAGAATTTCAAGTTATAATGAAATTTTCATTTCATATTAGTTTGTCATGATTTCTTCACGTAAACACATTTTCCTATATTGGTAGGTCGAACTCTTATGGGAGAAGCGCAGGTTTCATGAAATGAACTCAGAATTTCAAGTTATAATGAAATTTTCATTTCATATTAGTTTGTCATGATTTCTTCACGTAAACACATTTTCTTATAAAGGTCGGTCGATCTCTTATAGGGGAAGCGCAGGTTTCATGAAATGAACTCAGAATTTCAAGTTATAATGAAATTTTCATTTCATATTAGTTTGTCATGATTTCTTCACGTAAACACATTTTCCTATATTGGTAGGTCGAACTCTTATAAGGGAAGCGCAGGTTTCATGAAATGAACTCAGAATTTCAAGTTATAATGAAATCTTCATTTCGTGTTAGTTTGTCATGATTTCTTCACGTAAACACATTTTTCCTATATTGGTAGGTCGAACTCTTATGGGGGAAGTGCAGGTTTCATGAAATGAACTCAGAATTTCAAGTTATAATGAAATTTTCATTTCATATTAGTTTGTCATGATTTCTTCACGTAAACACATTTTCCTATATTGGTAGGTCGAACTCTTATAAGGGAAGCGCAGGTTTCATGAAATGAACTCAGAATTTCAAGTTATAATGAAATCTTCATTTCGTGTTAGTTTGTCATGATTTCTTCACGTAAACACATTTTCCTATAATGGTAGGTCGAACTCTTATAGGGGAAGCGCAGGTTTCATGAGATGAACTCAGAATTTCATGTTATAATGAAATCTTCATTTCGTGTTAGTTTGTCATGATTTCTTCACGAAAACACATTTTCCTATAATGGTAGGTCGAACTCTTATAGGGGAAGCGCAGGTTTCATGAAATGAACTCAGAATTTCAAGTTATAATGAAATCTTCATTTCGTGTTAGTTTGTCATGATTTCTTCACGTAAACACATTTTCCTATAATGGTAGGTCGAACTTATAGGGGAAGCGCAGGTTTCATGAAATGAACTCAGAATTTCAAGTTATAATGAAATCTTCATTTCGTATTAGTTTGTCATGATTTCTTCACGTAAACACATTTTCCTATAATGGTAGGTCGAACTCTTATAGGGGAAGCGCAGGTTTCATGAAATGAACTCAGAATTTCAAGTTATAATGAAATCTTCATTTCGTGTTAGTTTCTTATGATTTCTTCACGAAAACACATTTTCCTGTAAAGGTAGGTCGATCTCTTATAGGGGAAGCGCAGGTTTCATGAAATGAACTCAGAATTTCAAGTTATAATGAAATTTTCATTTCATATTAGTTTGTCATGATTTCTTCACGAAAACACATTTTCCTATAATGGTAGGTCGAACTCTTATAGGCGAAGCGCAGGTTTCATGAAATGAACTCAGAATTTCAAGTTATAATGAAATCTTCATTTTGTTTTAGTCTGTCATGATTTCTTCACGAAAACACATTTTCCTATAATGGTAGGTCGAACTCTTATAGGGGAAGCGCAGGTTTCATGAAATGAACTCAGAATTTCAAGTTATAATGAAATTTTCATTTCATACTAGTTTGTCATGATTTCTTCACGTAAACACATTTTCCTATAATGGTAGCCCAGCAAACAATATGACGTTGAAATGACGTCTTTTAGACGTCTTGGCCTACCGTAGAAAAGACGTCTTCAGAGGGTGCAGAATGAAAGTTTTTATGACGTCTTTTTTAGACGTCCTCTGGATGTTCAGTTATGACAACTATAAGACGTCTGTATAAGGTGAAAAAACAGTCCGGAAATGGTCGGTGTAGACGTCGTTTTAACGTCACACATAGACTTACTTTAGACGTAATTTATGTATTTACAGCTTTATTCATTACAAAATAATCCCCACTATATATTCTAATACCATATTATGTTTCACCCCAATAACCTAGTATCATTAAGCAAATTCAGTACAAAAAGTCTCACACAGCATTCATAATACATTTTTATTGGGAGTATCAGATCAGATGATAACACACCTCCCCCTCTCCTTGTGTCTTACAACATCACAGCAAAAATAAATACATTTAAAACAAAAACTAAGTGAATTTAAACATCAATAATTCACTCAATACACATAGTTACTGTGATGTTGCGCTGCTTTATTTGGTTTAATCGTCCAGTCTGAGAAGGCATTCAAGTAAGAATTGTATTGTACTGAGTACATGACAATAGTAACTTTGAATCCTTGAAATACATGTATTTGATAATTTTCCTGGCAGCTATCTTTTTACACAGAGCCACAATACACAATAATTTTATTCACTGCTAACAGTTTGTATCAGGAGTTGGTTATTGTAAAAGAAGTAATGTGCATGCAGGTGATTTTTGTATAGATTTATCTACACCCTTCTGGTAGTGCTGCCATTGCAGTCAGGTGTCACAGACTACGAGGAGTATAAGTAGTCCGACTTGGCTGCAGTCAGTTTATACTCCACCCTTGCAGCCGCTGGCAGATCGCGTTCCACGTCGCGTCAGCTGCAGACAAACCTAAGCCCAAGTAGAACGCACCCATTGATTATTTTTTGGCTGTTTTGCTAGCGTTCAGTAAACCTCTGCTCGATAGGCCATCAAGTTGTCTGTCTCAGCGCATTCTATAAAACGGAGCCAACTTGGTTGATCGAGTTTTATAGTCTGTGTGTATCATCGTGATCATCCTCATTTTTTTATCGATAAAAAAAATCGAGATCGTTTTATCGCCTAGCACTACTTCTTATTGTGAAATATCTATATATATTTTTTCAAAATCAGTATTTATTTCATAATGCCATTTTTCATCATTTCATGATGCCTTATTTCATCATTTCATGACGCTGAATGATGAAATACTTTACTTTTCCCGCTTTACTGCAAAATGGAAGTCGTTCTGTGCTCACAAGAGCGCTAAAAATATATGAAATCATATTTCACAATAAGTAAATTTATATAACAGAATGCAATATATTTCACAATAATGAGCTGTATTTCACAATATCATTCTCATATATTTCATAATACTTTTGAACACTTTGGAGTTCCATATGTACAGATGTGTCTTACCTTCAGATTAATTATGTGGACATATTGGTTTGCAAAAAAGTCAGCAATGCGATTATTAAACAATGTACACAACTAAACAATGCTAAATACTACTTACCTTAAACTTTAAACTTGTCCACAACGACGTGCAGTTTCTCACAACCGTTTTACTGCAAAAGAGCGCATGCGCGACAGTGTCGGCTTTTTTTAAAAAAAAATTTAGCGCTACGGCAACAGAACTTGGCCAAACCACACACCGGACGTGCATCGGCAAATTGTGATTATGGGATTTGCTTACGTGTAGCAGTTTATTTTTGGACATTTTAAAACATTAAAATCACAACAGCATGAGCTACAATAGGCACCAGAATTGACGCTGACAATGTTTACATGGAATTGACGATCTGTCTACAAATTTCCAAAAGTCGCCTACCTAGACGTTCAGCTTGAACTACATATCTACGCCCAAGAGGGGTCAGAGTTAGACGTGCAGATACTGCACCTGATTTGCACGTTGTGTAGACATCCAGATATGGTTCTGGACCGACCGACTCCATCTAGACATGATCTGCACGTCTGATGGACGTCTCATGTTTGGTGGGAGGTCGAACTCTTATAGGGGAAGCGCAGGTTTCATGAGATGAACTCAGAATTTCAAGTTATAATGAAATCTTCATTTTGTATTAGTCTGTTATGATTTCTTCACGAAAACACATTTTCCTATAATGGTAGGTCGAACTCTTATAGGGGAAGCGCAGGTTTCATGAAATGAACTCAGAAGTTCAAGTTATAATGAAATCTTCATTTCGTGTTAGTTTCTTATGATTTCTTCACGAAAACACATTTTCCTATAAAGGTCGGTCGAACTCTTATGGGGGAAGCGCAGGTTTCATGAGATGAACTCAGAATTTCAAGTTATAATGAAATCTTCATTTTGTATTAGTCTGTTATGATTTCTTCACGAAAACACATTTTCCTATAATGGTAGGTCGAACTCTTATAGGGGAAGCGCAGGTTTCATGAAATGAACTCAGAAGTTCAAGTTATAATGAAATCTTCATTTCGTGTTAGTTTCTTATGATTTCTTCACGAAAACACATTTTCCTGTAAAGGTAGGTCGATCTCTTATAGGGGAAGCGCAGGTTTCATGAAATGAACTCAGAATTTCAAGTTATAATGAAATTTTCATTTCATATTAGTTTGTCATGATTTCTTCACGAAAACACATTTTCCTATAATGGTAGGTCGAACTCTTATAGGGGAAGCGCAGGTTTCATGAGATGAACTCAGAATTTCATGTTATAATGAAATCTTCATTTCGTGTTAGTTTGTCATGATTTCTTCACGAAAACACATTTTCCTATAATGGTAGGTCGAACTCTTATAGGCGAAGCGCAGGTTTCATGAAATGAACTCAGAATTTCAAGTTATAATGAAATCTTCATTTTGTATTAGTCTGTTAGGATTTCTTCACGAAAACACATTTTCCTATAATGGTAGGTCGAACTCTTATAGGGGAAGCGCAGGTTTCATGAAATGAACTCAGAATTTCAAGTTATAATGAAATCTTCATTTCGTGTTAGTTTGTCATGATTTCTTCACGTAAACACATTTTCCTATAATGGTAGGTCGAACTCTTATGGGGGAAGCGCAGGTTTCTTGAAATGAACTCAGAAGTTCAAGTTATAATGAAATCTTCATTTCGTGTTAGTTTCTTATGATTTCTTCACGAAAACACATTTTCCTATAAAGGTCGGTCGAACTCTTATGGGGGAAGCGCAGGTTTCATGAAATGAACTCAGAATTTCAAGTTATAATGAAATCTTCATTTCGTGTTAGTTTGTCATGATTTCTTCACGAAAACACATTTTGTATTAATGGTAGGTCGAACTCTTACGGGGGAAGCGCAGGTTTCATGAAATGAACTCAGAATATCAAGTTATAATGAAATCTTCATTTCGTGTTAGTTTGTCATGATTTCTTCACGAAAACACATTTTCCTATAATGGTAGGTCGAACTCTTATGGGGGAAGCGCAGGTTTCTTGAAATGAACTCAGAAGTTCAAGTTATAATGAAATTTTCATTTCATATTAGTTTGTCATGATTTCTTCACGAAAACACATTTTCCTATAATGGTAGGTCGAACTCTTATAGGGGAAGCGCAGGTTTCATGAGATGAACTCAGAATTTCATGTTATAATGAAATCTTCATTTCGTGTTAGTTTGTCATGATTTCTTCACGAAAACACATTTTCCTATAATGGTAGGTCGAACTCTTATAGGCGAAGCGCAGGTTTCATGAAATGAACTCAGAATTTCAAGTTATAATGAAATCTTCATTTTGTATTAGTCTGTTAGGATTTCTTCACGAAAACACATTTTCCTATAATGGTAGGTCGAACTCTTATAGGGGAAGCGCAGGTTTCATGAAATGAACTCAGAATTTCAAGTTATAATGAAATCTTCATTTCGTGTTAGTTTGTCATGATTTCTTCACGTAAACACATTCTCCTATAATGGTAGGTCGAACTCTTATGGGGGAAGCGCAGGTTTCTTGAAATGAACTCAGAAGTTCAAGTTATAATGAAATCTTCATTTCGTGTTAGTTTCTTATGATTTCTTCACGAAAACACATTTTCCTATAAAGGTCGGTCGAACTGTTATGGGGGAAGCGCAGGTTTCATGAAATGAACTCAGAATTTCAAGTTATAATGAAATCTTCATTTCGTGTTAGTTTGTCATGATTTCTTCACGAAAACACATTTTGCTATAATGGTAGGTCGAACTCTTACGGGGGAAGCGCAGGTTTCATGAAATGAACTCAGAATATCAAGTTATAATGAAATCTTCATTTCGTGTTAGTTTGTCATGATTTCTTCACGAAAACACATTTTCCTATAATGGTAGGTCGAACTCTTATGGGGGAAGCGCAGGTTTCTTGAAATGAACTCAGAAGTTCAAGTTATAATGAAATTTTCATTTCATATTAGTTTGTCATGATTTCTTCACGAAAACACATTTTCCTATAATGGTAGGTCGAACTCTTATAGGGGAAGCGCAGGTTTCATGAGATGAACTCAGAATTTCATGTTATAATGAAATCTTCATTTCGTGTTAGTTTGTCATGATTTCTTCACGAAAACACATTTTCCTATAATGGTAGGTCGAACTCTTATAGGGGAAGCGCAGGTTTCATGAAATGAACTCAGAATTTCAAGTCATAATGAAATCTTCATTTCGTGTTAGTTTGTCATGATTTCTTCACGTAAACACATTTTCCTATAATGGTAGGTCGAACTCTTATAGGGGAAGCGCAGGTTTCATGAAATGAACTCAGAATTTCAAGTTATAATGAAATCTTCATTTCGTATTAGTTTGTCATGATTTCTTCACGTAAACACATTTTCCTATAATGGTAGGTCGAACTCTTATAGGGGAAGCGCAGGTTTCATGAAATGAACTCAGAATTTCAAGTTATAATGAAATCTTCATTTCGTGTTAGTTTCTTAAGATTTCTTCACGAAAACACATTTTCCTGTAAAGGTAGGTCGATCTCTTATAGGGGAAGCGCAGGTTTCATGAAATGAACTCAGGATTTCAAGTTATAATGAAATTTTCATTTCATATTAGTTTGTCATGATTTCTTCACGTAAACACATTTTCCTATATTGGTAGGTCGAACTCTTATGGGAGAAGCGCAGGTTTCATGAAATGAACTCAGAATTTCAAGTTATAATGAAATTTTCATTTCATATTAGTTTGTCATGATTTCTTCACGTAAACACATTTTCTTATAAAGGTCGGTCGATCTCTTATAAGGGAAGCGCAGGTTTCATGAAATGAACTCAGAATTTCAAGTTATAATGAAATCTTCATTTCGTGTTAGTTTGTCATGATTTCTTCACGTAAACACATTTTTCCTATATTGGTAGGTCGAACTCTTATGGGGGAAGTGCAGGTTTCATGAAATGAACTCAGAATTTCAAGTTATAATGAAATTTTCATTTCATATTAGTTTGTCATGATTTCTTCACGTAAACACATTTTCCTATATTGGTAGGTCGAACTCTTATAGGGGAAGCGCAGGTTTCATGAAATGAACTCAGAATTTCAAGTTATAATGAAATCTTCATTTCGTGTTAGTTTGTCATGATTTCTTCACGTAAACACATTTTCCTATAATGGTAGGTCGAACTCTTATGGGGGAAGCGCAGGTTTCTTGAAATGAACTCAGAAGTTCAAGTTATAATGAAATCTTCATTTCGTGTTAGTTTCTTATGATTTCTTCACGAAAACACATTTTCCTATAAAGGTCGGTCGAACTCTTATGGGGGAAGCGCAGGTTTCATGAAATGAACTCAGAATTTCAAGTTATAATGAAATCTTCATTTCGTGTTAGTTTGTCATGATTTCTTCACGAAAACACATTTTCCTATAATGGTAGGTCGAACTCTTACGGGGGAAGCGCAGGTTTCATGAAATGAACTCAGAATATCAAGTTATAATGAAATCTTCATTTCGTGTTAGTTTGTCATGATTTCTTCACGAAAACACATTTTCCTATAATGGTAGGTCGAACTCTTATAGGGGAAGCGCAGGTTTCATGAAATGAAGTCAGAATTTCAAGTTATAATGAAATCTTCATTTCGTGTTAGTTTGTCATGATTTCTTCACGAAAACACATTTTCCTATAATGGTAGGTCGAACTCTTATGGGGGAAGCGCAGGTTTCATGAAATGAACTCAGAATTTCAAGTCATAATGAAATCTTCATTTCGTGTTAGTTTGTCATGATTTCTTCACGAAAACACATTTTCCTATAATGGTAGGTCGAACTCTTATGGGGGAAGCGCAGGTTTCATGAAATGAACTCAGAATTTCAAGTCATAATGAAATCTTCATTTCGTGTTAGTTTGTCATGATTTCTTCACGTAAACACATTTTCCTATAATGGTAGGTCGAACTCTTATAGGGGAAGCGCAGGTTTCATGAAATGAACTCAGAATTTCAAGTTATAATGAAATCTTCATTTCGTATTAGTTTGTCATGATTTCTTCACGTAAACACATTTTCCTATAATGGTAGGTCGAACTCTTATAGGGGAAGCGCAGGTTTCATGAAATGAACTCAGAATTTCAAGTTATAATGAAATCTTCATTTCGTGTTAGTTTCTTAAGATTTCTTCACGAAAACACATTTTCCTGTAAAGGTAGGTCGATCTCTTATAGGGGAAGCGCAGGTTTCATGAAATGAACTCAGAATTTCAAGTTATAATGAAATTTTCATTTCATATTAGTTTGTCATGATTTCTTCACGTAAACACATTTTCCTATATTGGTAGGTCGAACTCTTATGGGAGAAGCGCAGGTTTCATGAAATGAACTCAGAATTTCAAGTTATAATGAAATTTTCATTTCATATTAGTTTGTCATGATTTCTTCACGTAAACACATTTTCTTATAAAGGTCGGTCGATCTCTTATAAGGGAAGCGCAGGTTTCATGAAATGAACTCAGAATTTCAAGTTATAATGAAATCTTCATTTCGTGTTAGTTTGTCATGATTTCTTCACGTAAACACATTTTTCCTATATTGGTAGGTCGAACTCTTATGGGGGAAGCGCAGGTTTCATGAAATGAACTCAGAATTTCAAGTTATAATGAAATTTTCATTTCATATTAGTTTGTCATGATTTCTTCACGTAAACACATTTTCCTATATTGGTAGGTCGAACTCTTATAAGGGAAGCGCAGGTTTCATGAAATGAACTCAGAATTTCAAGTTATAATGAAATCTTCATTTCGTGTTAGTTTGTCATGATTTCTTCACGTAAACACATTTTCCTATAATGGTAGGTCGAACTCTTATAGGGGAAGCGCAGGTTTCATGAGATGAACTCAGAATTTCATGTTATAATGAAATCTTCATTTCGTGTTAGTTTCTTATGATTTCTTCACGAAAACACATTTTCCTGTAAAGGTAGGTCGATCTCTTATAGGGGAAGCGCAGGTTTCATGAAATGAACTCAGAATTTCAAGTTATAATGAAATCTTCATTTCGTGTTAGTTTCTTATGATTTCTTCACGAAAACACATTTTCCTGTAAAGGTAGGTCGATCTCTTATAGGGGAAGCGCAGGTTTCATGAAATGAACTCAGAATTTCAAGTTATAATGAAATCTTCATTTCGTGTTAGTTTCTTATGATTTCTTCACGAAAACACATTTTCCTGTAAAGGTAGGTCGATCTCTTATAGGGGAAGCGCAGGTTTCATGAAATGAACTCAGAATTTCAAGTTATAATGAAATATTCATTTCATATTAGTTTGTCATGATTTCTTCACGAAAACACATTTTCCTATAATGGTAGGTCGAACTCTTATAGGCGAAGCGCAGGTTTCATGAAATGAACTCAGAATTTCAAGTTATAATGAAATCTTCATTTTGTTTTAGTCTGTCATGATTTCTTCACGAAAACACATTTTCCTATAATGGTAGGTCGAACTCTTATAGGCGAAGCGCAGGTTTCATGAAATGAACTCAGAATTTCAAGTTATAATGAAATTTTCATTTCATATTAGTTTGTCATGATTTCTTCACGAAAACACATTTTCCTATAATGGTAGGTCGAACTCTTATAGGCGAAGCGCAGGTTTCATGAAATGAACTCAGAATTTCAAGTTATAATGAAATCTTCATTTTGTTTTAGTCTGTCATGATTTCTTCACGAAAACACATTTTCCTATAATGGTAGGTCGAACTCTTATAGGGGAAGCGCAGGTTTCATGAGATGAACTCAGAATTTCATGTTATAATGAAATCTTCATTTCGTGTTAGTTTGTCATGATTTCTTCACGAAAACACATTTTCCTATAATGGTAGGTCGAACTCTTATAGGCGAAGCGCAGGTTTCATGAAATGAACTCAGAATTTCAAGTTATAATGAAATCTTCATTTTATATTAGTCTGTTATGATTTCTTCACGAAAACACATTTTCCTATAATGGTAGGTCGAACTCTTATAGGGGAAGCGCAGGTTTCATGAAATGAACTCAGAATTTCAAGTTATAATGAAATCTTCATTTCGTGTTAGTTTGTCATGATTTCTTCACGTAAACACATTTTCCTATAATGGTAGGTCGAACTCTTATGGGGGAAGCGCAGGTTTCATGAAATGAACTCAGAAGTTCAAGTTATAATGAAATCTTCATTTCGTGTTAGTTTCTTATGATTTCTTCACGAAAACACATTTTCCTATAAAGGTCGGTCGAACTCTTACGGGGGAAGCGCAGGTTTCATGAAATGAACTCAGAATTTCAAGTTATAATGAAATCTTCATTTCGTGTTAGTTTGTCATGATTTCTTCACGAAAACACATTTTCCTATAATGGTAGGTCGAACTCTTACGGGGGAAGCGCAGGTTTCATGAAATGAACTCAGAATATCAAGTTATAATGAAATCTTCATTTCGTGTTAGTTTGTCATGATTTCTTCACGAAAACACATTTTCCTATAATGGTAGGTCGAACTCTTATAGGGGAAGCGCAGGTTTCATGAAATGAAGTCAGAATTTCAAGTTATAATGAAATCTTCATTTCGTGTTAGTTTGTCATGATTTCTTCACGAAAACACATTTTCCTATAATGGTAGGTCGAACTCTTATAGGGGAAGCGCAGGTTTCATGAAATGAACTCAGAATTTCAAGTTATAATGAAATTTTCATTTCATATTAGTTTGTCATGATTTCTTCACGTTAACACATTTTCCTATATTGGTAGGTCGAACTCTTATGGGAGAAGCGCAGGTTTCATGAAATGAACTCAGAATTTCAAGTTATAATGAAATTTTCATTTCATATTAGTTTGTCATGATTTCTTCACGTAAACACATTTTCCTATAAAGGTAGGTCGATCTCATATAGGGGAAGCGCAGGTTTCATGAAATGAACTCAGAATTTCAAGTTATAATGAAATTTTCATTTCATATTAGTTTGTCATGATTTCTTCACGTAAACACATTTTCCTATAATGGTAGGTCGAACTCTTATGGGGGAAGCGCAGGTTTCTTGAAATGAACTCAGAAGTTCAAGTTATAATGAAATCTTCATTTCGTGTTAGTTTCTTATGATTTCTTCACGAAAACACATTTTCCTATAAAGGTCGGTCGAACTCTTATGGGGGAAGCGCAGGTTTCATGAAATGAACTCAGAATTTCAAGTTATAATGAAATCTTCATTTCGTGTTAGTTTGTCATGATTTCTTCACGAAAACACATTTTGCTATAATGGTAGGTCGAACTCTTACGGGGGAAGCGCAGGTTTCATGAAATGAACTCAGAATATCAAGTTATAATGAAATCTTCATTTCGTGTTAGTTTGTCATGATTTCTTCACGAAAACACATTTTCCTATAATGGTAGGTCGAACTCTTATAGGGGAAGCGCAGGTTTCATGAAATGAAGTCAGAATTTCAAGTTATAATGAAATCTTCATTTCGTGTTAGTTTGTCATGATTTCTTCACGAAAACACATTTTCCTATAATGGTAGGTCGAACTCTTATAGGGGAAGCGCAGGTTTCATGAAATGAACTCAGAATTTCAAGTCATAATGAAATCTTCATTTCGTGTTAGTTTGTCATGATTTCTTCACGTAAACACATTTTCCTATAATGGTAGGTCGAACTCTTATAGGGGAAGCGCAGGTTTCATGAAATGAACTCAGAATTTCAAGTTATAATGAAATCTTCATTTCGTATTAGTTTGTCATGATTTCTTCACGTAAACACATTTTCCTATAATGGTAGGTCGAACTCTTATAGGGGAAGCGCAGGTTTCATGAAATGAACTCAGAATTTCAAGTTATAATGAAATCTTCATTTCGTGTTAGTTTCTTAAGATTTCTTCACGAAAACACATTTTCCTGTAAAGGTAGGTCGATCTCTTATAGGGGAAGCGCAGGTTTCATGAAATGAACGCAGGATTTCAAGTTATAATGAAATTTTCATTTCATATTAGTTTGTCATGATTTCTTCACGTAAACACATTTTCCTATATTGGTAGGTCGAACTCTTATGGGAGAAGCGCAGGTTTCATGAAATGAACTCAGAATTTCAAGTTATAATGAAATTTTCATTTCATATTAGTTTGTCATGATTTCTTCACGTAAACACATTTTCTTATAAAGGTCGGTCGATCTCTTATAAGGGAAGCGCAGGTTTCATGAAATGAACTCAGAATTTCAAGTTATAATGAAATCTTCATTTCGTGTTAGTTTGTCATGATTTCTTCACGTAAACACATTTTTCCTATATTGGTAGGTCGAACTCTTATGGGGGAAGTGCAGGTTTCATGAAATGAACTCAGAATTTCAAGTTATAATGAAATTTTCATTTCATATTAGTTTGTCATGATTTCTTCACGTAAACACATTTTCCTATATTGGTAGGTCGAACTCTTATAGGGGAAGCGCAGGTTTCATGAAATGAACTCAGAATTTCAAGTTATAATGAAATCTTCATTTCGTGTTAGTTTGTCATGATTTCTTCACGTAAACACATTTTCCTATAATGGTAGGTCGAACTCTTATGGGGGAAGCGCAGGTTTCTTGAAATGAACTCAGAAGTTCAAGTTATAATGAAATCTTCATTTCGTGTTAGTTTCTTATGATTTCTTCACGAAAACACATTTTCCTATAAAGGTCGGTCGAACTCTTATGGGGGAAGCGCAGGTTTCATGAAATGAACTCAGAATTTCAAGTTATAATGAAATCTTCATTTCGTGTTAGTTTGTCATGATTTCTTCACGAAAACACATTTTCCTATAATGGTAGGTCGAACTCTTACGGGGGAAGCGCAGGTTTCATGAAATGAACTCAGAATATCAAGTTATAATGAAATCTTCATTTCGTGTTAGTTTGTCATGATTTCTTCACGAAAACACATTTTCCTATAATGGTAGGTCGAACTCTTATAGGGGAAGCGCAGGTTTCATGAAATGAAGTCAGAATTTCAAGTTATAATGAAATCTTCATTTCGTGTTAGTTTGTCATGATTTCTTCACGAAAACACATTTTCCTATAATGGTAGGTCGAACTCTTATGGGGGAAGCGCAGGTTTCATGAAATGAACTCAGAATTTCAAGTCATAATGAAATCTTCATTTCGTGTTAGTTTGTCATGATTTCTTCACGTAAACACATTTTCCTATAATGGTAGGTCGAACTCTTATAGGGGAAGCGCTGGTTTCATGAAATGAACTCAGAATTTCAAGTTATAATGAAATCTTCATTTCGTATTAGTTTGTCATGATTTCTTCACGTAAACACATTTTCCTATAATGGTAGGTCGAACTCTTATAGGGGAAGCGCAGGTTTCATGAAATGAACTCAGAATTTCAAGTTATAATGAAATCTTCATTTCGTGTTAGTTTCTTAAGATTTCTTCACGAAAACACATTTTCCTGTAAAGGTAGGTCGATCTCTTATAGGGGAAGCGCAGGTTTCATGAAATGAACTCAGAATTTCAAGTTATAATGAAATTTTCATTTCATATTAGTTTGTCATGATTTCTTCACGTAAACACATTTTCCTATATTGGTAGGTCGAACTCTTATGGGAGAAGCGCAGGTTTCATGAAATGAACTCAGAATTTCAAGTTATAATGAAATTTTCATTTCATATTAGTTTGTCATGATTTCTTCACGTAAACACATTTTCCTATATTGGTAGGTCGAACTCTTATAAGGGAAGCGCAGGTTTCATGAAATGAACTCAGAATTTCAAGTTATAATGAAATCTTCATTTCGTGTTAGTTTGTCATGATTTCTTCACGTAAACACATTTTCCTATAATGGTAGGTCGAACTCTTATAGGGGAAGCGCAGGTTTCATGAGATGAACTCAGAATTTCATGTTATAATGAAATCTTCATTTCGTGTTAGTTTCTTATGATTTCTTCACGAAAACACATTTTCCTGTAAAGGTAGGTCGATCTCTTATAGGGGAAGCGCAGGTTTCATGAAATGAACTCAGAATTTCAAGTTATAATGAAATTTTCATTTCATATTAGTTTGTCATGATTTCTTCACGTAAACACATTTTCCTATATTGGTAGGTCGAACTCTTATGGGAGAAGCGCAGGTTTCATGAAATGAACTCAGAATTTCAAGTTATAATGAAATTTTCATTTCATATTAGTTTGTCATGATTTCTTCACGTAAACACATTTTCTTATAAAGGTCGGTCGATCTCTTATAAGGGAAGCGCAGGTTTCATGAAATGAACTCAGAATTTCAAGTTATAATGAAATCTTCATTTCGTGTTAGTTTGTCATGATTTCTTCACGTAAACACATTTTTCCTATATTGGTAGGTCGAACTCTTATGGGGGAAGTGCAGGTTTCATGAAATGAACTCAGAATTTCAAGTTATAATGAAATTTTCATTTCATATTAGTTTGTCATGATTTCTTCACGTAAACACATTTTCCTATATTGGTAGGTCGAACTCTTATAGGGGAAGCGCAGGTTTCATGAAATGAACTCAGAATTTCAAGTTATAATGAAATCTTCATTTCGTGTTAGTTTGTCATGATTTCTTCACGTAAACACATTTTCCTATAATGGTAGGTCGAACTCTTATGGGGGAAGCGCAGGTTTCTTGAAATGAACTCAGAAGTTCAAGTTATAATGAAATCTTCATTTCGTGTTAGTTTCTTATGATTTCTTCACGAAAACACATTTTCCTATAAAGGTCGGTCGAACTCTTATGGGGGAAGCGCAGGTTTCATGAAATGAACTCAGAATTTCAAGTTATAATGAAATCTTCATTTCGTGTTAGTTTGTCATGATTTCTTCACGTAAACACATTTTCCTATAATGGTAGGTCGAACTCTTATGGGGGAAGCGCAGGTTTCTTGAAATGAACTCAGAAGTTCAAGTTATAATGAAATCTTCATTTCGTGTTAGTTTCTTATGATTTCTTCACGAAAACACATTTTCCTATAAAGGTCGGTCGAACTCTTATGGGGGAAGCGCAGGTTTCATGAAATGAACTCAGAATTTCAAGTTATAATGAAATCTTCATTTCGTGTTAGTTTGTCATGATTTCTTCACGAAAACACATTTTCCTATAATGGTAGGTCGAACTCTTACGGGGGAAGCGCAGGTTTCATGAAATGAACTCAGAATATCAAGTTATAATGAAATCTTCATTTCGTGTTAGTTTGTCATGATTTCTTCACGAAAACACATTTTCCTATAATGGTAGGTCGAACTCTTATAGGGGAAGCGCAGGTTTCATGAAATGAAGTCAGAATTTCAAGTTATAATGAAATCTTCATTTCGTGTTAGTTTGTCATGATTTCTTCACGAAAACACATTTTCCTATAATGGTAGGTCGAACTCTTATAGGGGAAGCGCAGGTTTCATGAAATGAACTCAGAATTTCAAGTCATAATGAAATCTTCATTTCGTGTTAGTTTGTCATGATTTCTTCACGTAAACACATTTTCCTATAATGGTAGGTCGAACTCTTATAGGGGAAGCGCAGGTTTCATGAAATGAACTCAGAATTTCAAGTTATAATGAAATCTTCATTTCGTATTAGTTTGTCATGATTTCTTCACGTAAACACATTTTCCTATAATGGTAGGTCGAACTCTTATAGGGGAAGCGCAGGTTTCATGAAATGAACTCAGAATTTCAAGTTATAATGAAATCTTCATTTCGTGTTAGTTTCTTAAGATTTCTTCACGAAAACACATTTTCCTGTAAAGGTAGGTCGATCTCTTATAGGGGAAGCGCAGGTTTCATGAAATGAACTCAGGATTTCAAGTTATAATGAAATTTTCATTTCATATTAGTTTGTCATGATTTCTTCACGTAAACACATTTTCCTATATTGGTAGGTCGAACTCTTATGGGAGAAGCGCAGGTTTCATGAAATGAACTCAGAATTTCAAGTTATAATGAAATTTTCATTTCATATTAGTTTGTCATGATTTCTTCACGTAAACACATTTTCTTATAAAGGTCGGTCGATCTCTTATAAGGGAAGCGCAGGTTTCATGAAATGAACTCAGAATTTCAAGTTATAATGAAATCTTCATTTCGTGTTAGTTTGTCATGATTTCTTCACGTAAACACATTTTTCCTATATTGGTAGGTCGAACTCTTATGGGGGAAGTGCAGGTTTCATGAAATGAACTCAGAATTTCAAGTTATAATGAAATTTTCATTTCATATTAGTTTGTCATGATTTCTTCACGTAAACACATTTTCCTATATTGGTAGGTCGAACTCTTATAAGGGAAGCGCAGGTTTCATGAAATGAACTCAGAATTTCAAGTTATAATGAAATCTTCATTTCGTGTTAGTTTGTCATGATTTCTTCACGTAAACACATTTTCCTATAATGGTAGGTCGAACTCTTATAGGGGAAGCGCAGGTTTCATGAGATGAACTCAGAATTTCATGTTATAATGAAATCTTCATTTCGTGTTAGTTTCTTATGATTTCTTCACGAAAACACATTTTCCTGTAAAGGTAGGTCGATCTCTTATCGGGGAAGCGCAGGTTTCATGAAATGAACTCAGAATTTCAAGTTATAATGAAATCTTCATTTCGTGTTAGTTTCTTATGATTTCTTCACGAAAACACATTTTCCTGTAAAGGTAGGTCGATCTCTTATAGGGGAAGCGCAGGTTTCATGAAATGAACTCAGAATTTCAAGTTATAATGAAATCTTCATTTCGTGTTAGTTTCTTATGATTTCTTCACGAAAACACATTTTCCTGTAAAGGTAGGTCGATCTCTTATAGGGGAAGCGCAGGTTTCATGAAATGAACTCAGAATTTCAAGTTATAATGAAATCTTCATTTCGTGTTAGTTTCTTATGATTTCTTCACGAAAACACATTTTCCTGTAAAGGTAGGTCGATCTCTTATAGGGGAAGCGCAGGTTTCATGAAATGAACTCAGAATTTCAAGTTATAATGAAATATTCATTTCATATTAGTTTGTCATGATTTCTTCACGAAAACACATTTTCCTATAATGGTAGGTCGAACTCTTATAGGCGAAGCGCAGGTTTCATGAAATGAACTCAGAATTTCAAGTTATAATGAAATCTTCATTTTGTTTTAGTCTGTCATGATTTCTTCACGAAAACACATTTTCCTATAATGGTAGGTCGAACTCTTATAGGCGAAGCGCAGGTTTCATGAAATGAACTCAGAATTTCAAGTTATAATGAAATTTTCATTTCATATTAGTTTGTCATGATTTCTTCACGAAAACACATTTTCCTATAATGGTAGGTCGAACTCTTATAGGCGAAGCGCAGGTTTCATGAAATGAACTCAGAATTTCAAGTTATAATGAAATCTTCATTTTGTTTTAGTCTGTCATGATTTCTTCACGAAAACACATTTTCCTATAATGGTAGGTCGAACTCTTATAGGGGAAGCGCAGGTTTCATGAGATGAACTCAGAATTTCATGTTATAATGAAATCTTCATTTCGTGTTAGTTTGTCATGATTTCTTCACGAAAACACATTTTCCTATAATGGTAGGTCGAACTCTTATAGGCGAAGCGCAGGTTTCATGAAATGAACTCAGAATTTCAAGTTATAATGAAATCTTCATTTTATATTAGTCTGTTATGATTTCTTCACGAAAACACATTTTCCTATAATGGTAGGTCGAACTCTTATAGGGGAAGCGCAGGTTTCATGAAATGAACTCAGAATTTCAAGTTATAATGAAATCTTCATTTCGTGTTAGTTTGTCATGATTTCTTCACGTAAACACATTTTCCTATAATGGTAGGTCGAACTCTTATGGGGGAAGCGCAGGTTTCATGAAATGAACTCAGAAGTTCAAGTTATAATGAAATCTTCATTTCGTGTTAGTTTCTTATGATTTCTTCACGAAAACACATTTTCCTATAAAGGTCGGTCGAACTCTTACGGGGGAAGCGCAGGTTTCATGAAATGAACTCAGAATTTCAAGTTATAATGAAATCTTCATTTCGTGTTAGTTTGTCATGATTTCTTCACGAAAACACATTTTCCTATAATGGTAGGTCGAACTCTTACGGGGGAAGCGCAGGTTTCATGAAATGAACTCAGAATATCAAGTTATAATGAAATCTTCATTTCGTGTTAGTTTGTCATGATTTCTTCACGAAAACACATTTTCCTATAATGGTAGGTCGAACTCTTATAGGGGAAGCGCAGGTTTCATGAAATGAAGTCAGAATTTCAAGTTATAATGAAATCTTCATTTCGTGTTAGTTTGTCATGATTTCTTCACGAAAACACATTTTCCTATAATGGTAGGTCGAACTCTTATAGGGGAAGCGCAGGTTTCATGAAATGAACTCAGAATTTCAAGTTATAATGAAATTTTCATTTCATATTAGTTTGTCATGATTTCTTCACGTTAACACATTTTCCTATATTGGTAGGTCGAACTCTTATGGGAGAAGCGCAGGTTTCATGAAATGAACTCAGAATTTCAAGTTATAATGAAATTTTCATTTCATATTAGTTTGTCATGATTTCTTCACGTAAACACATTTTCCTATAAAGGTAGGTCGATCTCATATAGGGGAAGCGCAGGTTTCATGAAATGAACTCAGAATTTCAAGTTATAATGAAATTTTCATTTCATATTAGTTTGTCATGATTTCTTCACGTAAACACATTTTCCTATAATGGTAGGTCGAACTCTTATGGGGGAAGCGCAGGTTTCATGAAATGAACTCAGAAGTTCAAGTTATAATGAAATCTTCATTTCGTGTTAGTTTCTTATGATTTCTTCACGAAAACACATTTTCCTATAAAGGTCGGTCGAACTCTTACGGGGGAAGCGCAGGTTTCATGAAATGAACTCAGAATTTCAAGTTATAATGAAATCTTCATTTCGTGTTAGTTTGTCATGATTTCTTCACGAAAACACATTTTCCTATAATGGTAGGTCGAACTCTTACGGGGGAAGCGCAGGTTTCATGAAATGAACTCAGAATATCAAGTTATAATGAAATCTTCATTTCGTGTTAGTTTGTCATGATTTCTTCACGAAAACACATTTTCCTATAATGGTAGGTCGAACTCTTATAGGGGAAGCGCAGGTTTCATGAAATGAAGTCAGAATTTCAAGTTATAATGAAATATTCATTTCGTGTTAGTTTGTCATGATTTCTTCACGAAAACACATTTTCCTATAATGGTAGGTCGAACTCTTATAGGGGAAGCGCAGGTTTCATGAAATGAACTCAGAATTTCAAGTCATAATGAAATCTTCATTTCGTGTTAGTTTGTCATGATTTCTTCACGTAAACACATTTTCCTATAATGGTAGGTCGAACTCTTATAGGGGAAGCGCAGGTTTCATGAAATGAACTCAGAATTTCAAGTTATAATGAAATCTTCATTTCGTATTAGTTTGTCATGATTTCTTCACGTAAACACATTTTCCTATAATGGTAGGTCGAACTCTTATAGGGGAAGCGCAGGTTTCATGAAATGAACTCAGAATTTCAAGTTATAATGAAATCTTCATTTCGTGTTAGTTTCTTAAGATTTCTTCACGAAAACACATTTTCCTGTAAAGGTAGGTCGATCTCTTATAGGGGAAGCGCAGGTTTCATGAAATGAACGCAGGATTTCAAGTTATAATGAAATTTTCATTTCATATTAGTTTGTCATGATTTCTTCACGTAAACACATTTTCCTATATTGGTAGGTCGAACTCTTATGGGAGAAGCGCAGGTTTCATGAAATGAACTCAGAATTTCAAGTTATAATGAAATTTTCATTTCATATTAGTTTGTCATGATTTCTTCACGTAAACACATTTTCTTATAAAGGTCGGTCGATCTCTTATAAGGGAAGCGCAGGTTTCATGAAATGAACTCAGAATTTCAAGTTATAATGAAATCTTCATTTCGTGTTAGTTTGTCATGATTTCTTCACGTAAACACATTTTTCCTATATTGGTAGGTCGAACTCTTATGGGGGAAGTGCAGGTTTCATGAAATGAACTCAGAATTTCAAGTTATAATGAAATTTTCATTTCATATTAGTTTGTCATGATTTCTTCACGTAAACACATTTTCCTATATTGGTAGGTCGAACTCTTATAGGGGAAGCGCAGGTTTCATGAAATGAACTCAGAATTTCAAGTTATAATGAAATCTTCATTTCGTGTTAGTTTGTCATGATTTCTTCACGTAAACACATTTTCCTATAATGGTAGGTCGAACTCTTATGGGGGAAGCGCAGGTTTCTTGAAATGAACTCAGAAGTTCAAGTTATAATGAAATCTTCATTTCGTGTTAGTTTCTTATGATTTCTTCACGAAAACACATTTTCCTATAAAGGTCGGTCGAACTCTTATGGGGGAAGCGCAGGTTTCATGAAATGAACTCAGAATTTCAAGTTATAATGAAATCTTCATTTCGTGTTAGTTTGTCATGATTTCTTCACGAAAACACATTTTCCTATAATGGTAGGTCGAACTCTTACGGGGGAAGCGCAGGTTTCATGAAATGAACTCAGAATATCAAGTTATAATGAAATCTTCATTTCGTGTTAGTTTGTCATGATTTCTTCACGAAAACACATTTTCCTATAATGGTAGGTCGAACTCTTATAGGGGAAGCGCAGGTTTCATGAAATGAAGTCAGAATTTCAAGTTATAATGAAATCTTCATTTCGTGTTAGTTTGTCATGATTTCTTCACGAAAACACATTTTCCTATAATGGTAGGTCGAACTCTTATGGGGGAAGCGCAGGTTTCATGAAATGAACTCAGAATTTCAAGTCATAATGAAATCTTCATTTCGTGTTAGTTTGTCATGATTTCTTCACGTAAACACATTTTCCTATAATGGTAGGTCGAACTCTTATAGGGGAAGCGCTGGTTTCATGAAATGAACTCAGAATTTCAAGTTATAATGAAATCTTCATTTCGTATTAGTTTGTCATGATTTCTTCACGTAAACACATTTTCCTATAATGGTAGGTCGAACTCTTATAGGGGAAGCGCAGGTTTCATGAAATGAACTCAGAATTTCAAGTTATAATGAAATCTTCATTTCGTGTTAGTTTCTTAAGATTTCTTCACGAAAACACATTTTCCTGTAAAGGTAGGTCGATCTCTTATAGGGGAAGCGCAGGTTTCATGAAATGAACTCAGAATTTCAAGTTATAATGAAATTTTCATTTCATATTAGTTTGTCATGATTTCTTCACGTAAACACATTTTCCTATATTGGTAGGTCGAACTCTTATGGGAGAAGCGCAGGTTTCATGAAATGAACTCAGAATTTCAAGTTATAATGAAATTTTCATTTCATATTAGTTTGTCATGATTTCTTCACGTAAACACATTTTCTTATAAAGGTCGGTCGATCTCTTATAAGGGAAGCGCAGGTTTCATGAAATGAACTCAGAATTTCAAGTTATAATGAAATCTTCATTTCGTGTTAGTTTGTCATGATTTCTTCACGTAAACACATTTTTCCTATATTGGTAGGTCGAACTCTTATGGGGGAAGTGCAGGTTTCATGAAATGAACTCAGAATTTCAAGTTATAATGAAATTTTCATTTCATATTAGTTTGTCATGATTTCTTCACGTAAACACATTTTCCTATATTGGTAGGTCGAACTCTTATAAGGGAAGCGCAGGTTTCATGAAATGAACTCAGAATTTCAAGTTATAATGAAATCTTCATTTCGTGTTAGTTTGTCATGATTTCTTCACGTAAACACATTTTCCTATAATGGTAGGTCGAACTCTTATAGGGGAAGCGCAGGTTTCATGAGATGAACTCAGAATTTCATGTTATAATGAAATCTTCATTTCGTGTTAGTTTCTTATGATTTCTTCACGAAAACACATTTTCCTGTAAAGGTAGGTCGATCTCTTATAGGGGAAGCGCAGGTTTCATGAAATGAACTCAGAATTTCAAGTTATAATGAAATTTTCATTTCATATTAGTTTGTCATGATTTCTTCACGTAAACACATTTTCCTATAATGGTAGGTCGAACTCTTATGGGGGAAGCGCAGGTTTCATGAAATGAACTCAGAAGTTCAAGTTATAATGAAATCTTCATTTCGTGTTAGTTTCTTATGATTTCTTCACGAAAACACATTTTCCTATAAAGGTCGGTCGAACTCTTACGGGGGAAGCGCAGGTTTCATGAAATGAACTCAGAATTTCAAGTTATAATGAAATCTTCATTTCGTGTTAGTTTGTCATGATTTCTTCACGAAAACACATTTTCCTATAATGGTAGGTCGAACTCTTACGGGGGAAGCGCAGGTTTCATGAAATGAACTCAGAATATCAAGTTATAATGAAATCTTCATTTCGTGTTAGTTTGTCATGATTTCTTCACGAAAACACATTTTCCTATAATGGTAGGTCGAACTCTTATAGGGGAAGCGCAGGTTTCATGAAATGAAGTCAGAATTTCAAGTTATAATGAAATCTTCATTTCGTGTTAGTTTGTCATGATTTCTTCACGAAAACACATTTTCCTATAATGGTAGGTCGAACTCTTATGGGGGAAGCGCAGGTTTCATGAAATGAACTCAGAATTTCAAGTCATAATGAAATCTTCATTTCGTGTTAGTTTGTCATGATTTCTTCACGTAAACACATTTTCCTATAATGGTAGGTCGAACTCTTATAGGGGAAGCGCTGGTTTCATGAAATGAACTCAGAATTTCAAGTTATAATGAAATCTTCATTTCGTATTAGTTTGTCATGATTTCTTCACGTAAACACATTTTCCTATAATGGTAGGTCGAACTCTTATAGGGGAAGCGCAGGTTTCATGAAATGAACTCAGAATTTCAAGTTATAATGAAATCTTCATTTCGTGTTAGTTTCTTAAGATTTCTTCACGAAAACACATTTTCCTGTAAAGGTAGGTCGATCTCTTATAGGGGAAGCGCAGGTTTCATGAAATGAACGCAGGATTTCAAGTTATAATGAAATTTTCATTTCATATTAGTTTGTCATGATTTCTTCACGTAAACACATTTTCCTATATTGGTAGGTCGAACTCTTATGGGAGAAGCGCAGGTTTCATGAAATGAACTCAGAATTTCAAGTTATAATGAAATTTTCATTTCATATTAGTTTGTCATGATTTCTTCACGTAAACACATTTTCTTATAAAGGTCGGTCGATCTCTTATAAGGGAAGCGCAGGTTTCATGAAATGAACTCAGAATTTCAAGTTATAATGAAATCTTCATTTCGTGTTAGTTTGTCATGATTTCTTCACGTAAACACATTTTTCCTATATTGGTAGGTCGAACTCTTATGGGGGAAGTGCAGGTTTCATGAAATGAACTCAGAATTTCAAGTTATAATGAAATTTTCATTTCATATTAGTTTGTCATGATTTCTTCACGTAAACACATTTTCCTATATTGGTAGGTCGAACTCTTATAGGGGAAGCGCAGGTTTCATGAAATGAACTCAGAATTTCAAGTTATAATGAAATCTTCATTTCGTGTTAGTTTGTCATGATTTCTTCACGTAAACACATTTTCCTATAATGGTAGGTCGAACTCTTATGGGGGAAGCGCAGGTTTCTTGAAATGAACTCAGAAGTTCAAGTTATAATGAAATCTTCATTTCGTGTTAGTTTCTTATGATTTCTTCACGAAAACACATTTTCCTATAAAGGTCGGTCGAACTCTTATGGGGGAAGCGCAGGTTTCATGAAATGAACTCAGAATTTCAAGTTATAATGAAATCTTCATTTCGTGTTAGTTTGTCATGATTTCTTCACGAAAACACATTTTCCTATAATGGTAGGTCGAACTCTTACGGGGGAAGCGCAGGTTTCATGAAATGAACTCAGAATATCAAGTTATAATGAAATCTTCATTTCGTGTTAGTTTGTCATGATTTCTTCACGAAAACACATTTTCCTATAATGGTAGGTCGAACTCTTATAGGGGAAGCGCAGGTTTCATGAAATGAAGTCAGAATTTCAAGTTATAATGAAATCTTCATTTCGTGTTAGTTTGTCATGATTTCTTCACGAAAACACATTTTCCTATAATGGTAGGTCGAACTCTTATGGGGGAAGCGCAGGTTTCATGAAATGAACTCAGAATTTCAAGTCATAATGAAATCTTCATTTCGTGTTAGTTTGTCATGATTTCTTCACGTAAACACATTTTCCTATAATGGTAGGTCGAACTCTTATAGGGGAAGCGCTGGTTTCATGAAATGAACTCAGAATTTCAAGTTATAATGAAATCTTCATTTCGTATTAGTTTGTCATGATTTCTTCACGTAAACACATTTTCCTATAATGGTAGGTCGAACTCTTATAGGGGAAGCGCAGGTTTCATGAAATGAACTCAGAATTTCAAGTTATAATGAAATCTTCATTTCGTGTTAGTTTCTTAAGATTTCTTCACGAAAACACATTTTCCTGTAAAGGTAGGTCGATCTCTTATAGGGGAAGCGCAGGTTTCATGAAATGAACTCAGAATTTCAAGTTATAATGAAATTTTCATTTCATATTAGTTTGTCATGATTTCTTCACGTAAACACATTTTCCTATATTGGTAGGTCGAACTCTTATGGGAGAAGCGCAGGTTTCATGAAATGAACTCAGAATTTCAAGTTATAATGAAATTTTCATTTCATATTAGTTTGTCATGATTTCTTCACGTAAACACATTTTCTTATAAAGGTCGGTCGATCTCTTATAAGGGAAGCGCAGGTTTCATGAAATGAACTCAGAATTTCAAGTTATAATGAAATCTTCATTTCGTGTTAGTTTGTCATGATTTCTTCACGTAAACACATTTTTCCTATATTGGTAGGTCGAACTCTTATGGGGGAAGTGCAGGTTTCATGAAATGAACTCAGAATTTCAAGTTATAATGAAATTTTCATTTCATATTAGTTTGTCATGATTTCTTCACGTAAACACATTTTCCTATATTGGTAGGTCGAACTCTTATAAGGGAAGCGCAGGTTTCATGAAATGAACTCAGAATTTCAAGTTATAATGAAATCTTCATTTCGTGTTAGTTTGTCATGATTTCTTCACGTAAACACATTTTCCTATAATGGTAGGTCGAACTCTTATAGGGGAAGCGCAGGTTTCATGAGATGAACTCAGAATTTCATGTTATAATGAAATCTTCATTTCGTGTTAGTTTCTTATGATTTCTTCACGAAAACACATTTTCCTGTAAAGGTAGGTCGATCTCTTATAGGGGAAGCGCAGGTTTCATGAAATGAACTCAGAATTTCAAGTTATAATGAAATTTTCATTTCATATTAGTTTGTCATGATTTCTTCACGTAAACACATTTTCCTATATTGGTAGGTCGAACTCTTATGGGAGAAGCGCAGGTTTCATGAAATGAACTCAGAATTTCAAGTTATAATGAAATTTTCATTTCATATTAGTTTGTCATGATTTCTTCACGTAAACACATTTTCTTATAAAGGTCGGTCGATCTCTTATAAGGGAAGCGCAGGTTTCATGAAATGAACTCAGAATTTCAAGTTATAATGAAATCTTCATTTCGTGTTAGTTTGTCATGATTTCTTCACGTAAACACATTTTTCCTATATTGGTAGGTCGAACTCTTATGGGGGAAGTGCAGGTTTCATGAAATGAACTCAGAATTTCAAGTTATAATGAAATTTTCATTTCATATTAGTTTGTCATGATTTCTTCACGTAAACACATTTTCCTATATTGGTAGGTCGAACTCTTATAGGGGAAGCGCAGGTTTCATGAAATGAACTCAGAATTTCAAGTTATAATGAAATCTTCATTTCGTGTTAGTTTGTCATGATTTCTTCACGTAAACACATTTTCCTATAATGGTAGGTCGAACTCTTATGGGGGAAGCGCAGGTTTCTTGAAATGAACTCAGAAGTTCAAGTTATAATGAAATCTTCATTTCGTGTTAGTTTCTTATGATTTCTTCACGAAAACACATTTTCCTATAAAGGTCGGTCGAACTCTTATGGGGGAAGCGCAGGTTTCATGAAATGAACTCAGAATTTCAAGTTATAATGAAATCTTCATTTCGTGTTAGTTTGTCATGATTTCTTCACGTAAACACATTTTCCTATAATGGTAGGTCGAACTCTTATGGGGGAAGCGCAGGTTTCTTGAAATGAACTCAGAAGTTCAAGTTATAATGAAATCTTCATTTCGTGTTAGTTTCTTATGATTTCTTCACGAAAACACATTTTCCTATAAAGGTCGGTCGAACTCTTATGGGGGAAGCGCAGGTTTCATGAAATGAACTCAGAATTTCAAGTTATAATGAAATCTTCATTTCGTGTTAGTTTGTCATGATTTCTTCACGAAAACACATTTTCCTATAATGGTAGGTCGAACTCTTACGGGGGAAGCGCAGGTTTCATGAAATGAACTCAGAATATCAAGTTATAATGAAATCTTCATTTCGTGTTAGTTTGTCATGATTTCTTCACGAAAACACATTTTCCTATAATGGTAGGTCGAACTCTTATAGGGGAAGCGCAGGTTTCATGAAATGAAGTCAGAATTTCAAGTTATAATGAAATCTTCATTTCGTGTTAGTTTGTCATGATTTCTTCACGAAAACACATTTTCCTATAATGGTAGGTCGAACTCTTATAGGGGAAGCGCAGGTTTCATGAAATGAACTCAGAATTTCAAGTCATAATGAAATCTTCATTTCGTGTTAGTTTGTCATGATTTCTTCACGTAAACACATTTTCCTATAATGGTAGGTCGAACTCTTATAGGGGAAGCGCAGGTTTCATGAAATGAACTCAGAATTTCAAGTTATAATGAAATCTTCATTTCGTATTAGTTTGTCATGATTTCTTCACGTAAACACATTTTCCTATAATGGTAGGTCGAACTCTTATAGGGGAAGCGCAGGTTTCATGAAATGAACTCAGAATTTCAAGTTATAATGAAATCTTCATTTCGTGTTAGTTTCTTAAGATTTCTTCACGAAAACACATTTTCCTGTAAAGGTAGGTCGATCTCTTATAGGGGAAGCGCAGGTTTCATGAAATGAACTCAGGATTTCAAGTTATAATGAAATTTTCATTTCATATTAGTTTGTCATGATTTCTTCACGTAAACACATTTTCCTATATTGGTAGGTCGAACTCTTATGGGAGAAGCGCAGGTTTCATGAAATGAACTCAGAATTTCAAGTTATAATGAAATTTTCATTTCATATTAGTTTGTCATGATTTCTTCACGTAAACACATTTTCTTATAAAGGTCGGTCGATCTCTTATAAGGGAAGCGCAGGTTTCATGAAATGAACTCAGAATTTCAAGTTATAATGAAATCTTCATTTCGTGTTAGTTTGTCATGATTTCTTCACGTAAACACATTTTTCCTATATTGGTAGGTCGAACTCTTATGGGGGAAGTGCAGGTTTCATGAAATGAACTCAGAATTTCAAGTTATAATGAAATTTTCATTTCATATTAGTTTGTCATGATTTCTTCACGTAAACACATTTTCCTATATTGGTAGGTCGAACTCTTATAAGGGAAGCGCAGGTTTCATGAAATGAACTCAGAATTTCAAGTTATAATGAAATCTTCATTTCGTGTTAGTTTGTCATGATTTCTTCACGTAAACACATTTTCCTATAATGGTAGGTCGAACTCTTATAGGGGAAGCGCAGGTTTCATGAGATGAACTCAGAATTTCATGTTATAATGAAATCTTCATTTCGTGTTAGTTTCTTATGATTTCTTCACGAAAACACATTTTCCTGTAAAGGTAGGTCGATCTCTTATCGGGGAAGCGCAGGTTTCATGAAATGAACTCAGAATTTCAAGTTATAATGAAATCTTCATTTCGTGTTAGTTTCTTATGATTTCTTCACGAAAACACATTTTCCTGTAAAGGTAGGTCGATCTCTTATAGGGGAAGCGCAGGTTTCATGAAATGAACTCAGAATTTCAAGTTATAATGAAATCTTCATTTCGTGTTAGTTTCTTATGATTTCTTCACGAAAACACATTTTCCTGTAAAGGTAGGTCGATCTCTTATAGGGGAAGCGCAGGTTTCATGAAATGAACTCAGAATTTCAAGTTATAATGAAATTTTCATTTCATATTAGTTTGTCATGATTTCTTCACGAAAACACATTTTCCTATAATGGTAGGTCGAACTCTTATAGGCGAAGCGCAGGTTTCATGAAATGAACTCAGAATTTCAAGTTATAATGAAATCTTCATTTTGTTTTAGTCTGTCATGATTTCTTCACGTAAACACATTTTCTTATAAAGGTCGGTCGATCTCTTATAAGGGAAGCGCAGGTTTCATGAAATGAACTCAGAATTTCAAGTTATAATGAAATCTTCATTTCGTGTTAGTTTGTCATGATTTCTTCACGTAAACACATTTTTCCTATATTGGTAGGTCGAACTCTTATGGGGGAAGTGCAGGTTTCATGAAATGAACTCAGAATTTCAAGTTATAATGAAATTTTCATTTCATATTAGTTTGTCATGATTTCTTCACGTAAACACATTTTCCTATATTGGTAGGTCGAACTCTTATAAGGGAAGCGCAGGTTTCATGAAATGAACTCAGAATTTCAAGTTATAATGAAATCTTCATTTCGTGTTAGTTTGTCATGATTTCTTCACGTAAACACATTTTCCTATAATGGTAGGTCGAACTCTTATAGGGGAAGCGCAGGTTTCATGAGATGAACTCAGAATTTCATGTTATAATGAAATCTTCATTTCGTGTTAGTTTCTTATGATTTCTTCACGAAAACACATTTTCCTGTAAAGGTAGGTCGATCTCTTATCGGGGAAGCGCAGGTTTCATGAAATGAACTCAGAATTTCAAGTTATAATGAAATCTTCATTTCGTGTTAGTTTCTTATGATTTCTTCACGAAAACACATTTTCCTGTAAAGGTAGGTCGATCTCTTATAGGGGAAGCGCAGGTTTCATGAAATGAACTCAGAATTTCAAGTTATAATGAAATCTTCATTTCGTGTTAGTTTCTTATGATTTCTTCACGAAAACACATTTTCCTGTAAAGGTAGGTCGATCTCTTATAGGGGAAGCGCAGGTTTCATGAAATGAACTCAGAATTTCAAGTTATAATGAAATTTTCATTTCATATTAGTTTGTCATGATTTCTTCACGAAAACACATTTTCCTATAATGGTAGGTCGAACTCTTATAGGCGAAGCGCAGGTTTCATGAAATGAACTCAGAATTTCAAGTTATAATGAAATCTTCATTTTGTTTTAGTCTGTCATGATTTCTTCACGAAAACACATTTTCCTATAATGGTAGGTCGAACTCTTATAGGGGAAGCGCAGGTTTCATGAAATGAACTCAGAATTTCAAGTTATAATGAAATTTTCATTTCATACTAGTTTGTCATGATTTCTTCACGTAAACACATTTTCCTATAATGGTAGGTCGAACTCTTATAGGGGAAGCGCAGGTTTCATGAGATGAACTCAGAATTTCATGTTATAATGAAATCTTCATTTCGTGTTAGTTTGTCATGATTTCTTCACGAAAACACATTTTCCTATAATGGTAGGTCGAACTCTTATAGGGGAAGCGCAGGTTTCATGAAATGAACTCAGAATTTCAAGTTATAATGAAATCTTCATTTCGTGTTAGTTTGTCATGATTTCTTCACGTAAACACATTTTCCTATAATGGTAGGTCGAACTCTTATGGGGGAAGCGCAGGTTTCATGAAATGAACTCAGAAGTTCAAGTTATAATGAAATCTTCATTTCGTGTTAGTTTCTTATGATTTCTTCACGAAAACACATTTTCCTATAAAGGTCGGTCGAACTCTTACGGGGGAAGCGCAGGTTTCATGAAATGAACTCAGAATTTCAAGTTATAATGAAATCTTCATTTCGTGTTAGTTTGTCATGATTTCTTCACGAAAACACATTTTCCTATAATGGTAGGTCGAACTCTTACGGGGGAAGCGCAGGTTTCATGAAATGAACTCAGAATATCAAGTTATAATGAAATCTTCATTTCGTGTTAGTTTGTCATGATTTCTTCACGAAAACACATTTTCCTATAATGGTAGGTCGAACTCTTACGGGGGAAGCGCAGGTTTCATGAAATGAACTCAGAATATCAAGTTATAATGAAATCTTCATTTCGTGTTAGTTTGTCATGATTTCTTCACGAAAACACATTTTCCTATAATGGTAGGTCGAACTCTTATAGGGGAAGCGCAGGTTTCATGAAATGAACTCAGAATTTCAAGTTATAATGAAATTTTCATTTCATATTAGTTTGTCATGATTTCTTCACGTTAACACATTTTCCTATATTGGTAGGTCGAACTCTTATGGGAGAAGCGCAGGTTTCATGAAATGAACTCAGAATTTCAAGTTATAATGAAATTTTCATTTCATATTAGTTTGTCATGATTTCTTCACGTAAACACATTTTCCTATAAAGGTAGGTCGATCTCATATAGGGGAAGCGCAGGTTTCATGAAATGAACTCAGAATTTCAAGTTATAATGAAATTTTCATTTCATATTAGTTTGTCATGATTTCTTCACGTAAACACATTTTCCTATAATGGTAGGTCGAACTCTTATGGGGGAAGCGCAGGTTTCTTGAAATGAACTCAGAAGTTCAAGTTATAATGAAATCTTCATTTCGTGTTAGTTTCTTATGATTTCTTCACGAAAACACATTTTCCTATAAAGGTCGGTCGAACTCTTATGGGGGAAGCGCAGGTTTCATGAAATGAACTCAGAATTTCAAGTTATAATGAAATCTTCATTTCGTGTTAGTTTGTCATGATTTCTTCACGAAAACACATTTTCCTATAATGGTAGGTCGAACTCTTACGGGGGAAGCGCAGGTTTCATGAAATGAACTCAGAATATCAAGTTATAATGAAATCTTCATTTCGTGTTAGTTTGTCATGATTTCTTCACGAAAACACATTTTCCTATAATGGTAGGTCGAACTCTTATAGGCGAAGCGCAGGTTTCATGAAATGAACTCAGAATTTCAAGTTATAATGAAATCTTCATTTTGTATTAGTCTGTTATGATTTCTTCACGAAAACACATTTTCCTATAATGGTAGGTCGAACTCTTATAGGGGAAGCGCAGGTTTCATGAAATGAACTCAGAATTTCAAGTTATAATGAAATCTTCATTTCGTGTTAGTTTGTCATGATTTCTTCACGTAAACACATTTTCCTATAAAGGTCGGTCGAACTCTTACGGGGGAAGCGCAGGTTTCATGAAATGAACTCAGAATTTCAAGTTATAATGAAATCTTCATTTCGTGTTAGTTTGTCATGATTTCTTCACGAAAACACATTTTCCTATAATGGTAGGTCGAACTCTTACGGGGGAAGCGCAGGTTTCATGAAATGAACTCAGAATATCAAGTTATAATGAAATCTTCATTTCGTGTTAGTTTGTCATGATTTCTTCACGAAAACACATTTTCCTATAATGGTAGGTCGAACTCTTATAGGGGAAGCGCAGGTTTCATGAAATGAAGTCAGAATTTCAAGTTATAATGAAATCTTCATTTCGTGTTAGTTTGTCATGATTTCTTCACGAAAACACATTTTCCTATAATGGTAGGTCGAACTCTTATAGGGGAAGCGCAGGTTTCATGAAATGAACTCAGAATTTCAAGTTATAATGAAATTTTCATTTCATATTAGTTTGTCATGATTTCTTCACGTTAACACATTTTCCTATATTGGTAGGTCGAACTCTTATGGGAGAAGCGCAGGTTTCATGAAATGAACTCAGAATTTCAAGTTATAATGAAATTTTCATTTCATATTAGTTTGTCATGATTTCTTCACGTAAACACATTTTCCTATAAAGGTAGGTCGATCTCATATAGGGGAAGCGCAGGTTTCATGAAATGAACTCAGAATTTCAAGTTATAATGAAATTTTCATTTCATATTAGTTTGTCATGATTTCTTCACGTAAACACATTTTCCTATAATGGTAGGTCGAACTCTTATGGGGGAAGCGCAGGTTTCTTGAAATGAACTCAGAAGTTCAAGTTATAATGAAATCTTCATTTCGTGTTAGTTTCTTATGATTTCTTCACGAAAACACATTTTCCTATAAAGGTCGGTCGAACTCTTATGGGGGAAGCGCAGGTTTCATGAAATGAACTCAGAATTTCAAGTTATAATGAAATCTTCATTTCGTGTTAGTTTGTCATGATTTCTTCACGAAAACACATTTTCCTATAATGGTAGGTCGAACTCTTACGGGGGAAGCGCAGGTTTCATGAAATGAACTCAGAATATCAAGTTATAATGAAATCTTCATTTCGTGTTAGTTTGTCATGATTTCTTCACGAAAACACATTTTCCTATAATGGTAGGTCGAACTCTTATAGGGGAAGCGCAGGTTTCATGAAATGAAGTCAGAATTTCAAGTTATAATGAAATCTTCATTTCGTGTTAGTTTGTCATGATTTCTTCACGAAAACACATTTTCCTATAATGGTAGGTCGAACTCTTATAGGGGAAGCGCAGGTTTCATGAAATGAACTCAGAATTTCAAGTCATAATGAAATCTTCATTTCGTGTTAGTTTGTCATGATTTCTTCACGTAAACACATTTTCCTATAATGGTAGGTCGAACTCTTATAGGGGAAGCGCTGGTTTCATGAAATGAACTCAGAATTTCAAGTTATAATGAAATCTTCATTTCGTGTTAGTTTGTCATGATTTCTTCACGTAAACACATTTTCCTATATTGGTAGGTCGAACTCTTATGGGAGAAGCGCAGGTTTCATGAAATGAACTCAGAATTTCAAGTTATAATGAAATTTTCATTTCATATTAGTTTGTCATGATTTCTTCACGTAAACACATTTTCCTATAATGGTAGGTCGAACTCTTATAGGGGAAGCGCAGGTTTCATGAGATGAACTCAGAATTTCATGTTATAATGAAATCTTCATTTCGTGTTAGTTTGTCATGATTTCTTCACGTTAACACATTTTCCTATATTGGTAGGTCGAACTCTTATGGGAGAAGCGCAGGTTTCATGAAATGAACTCAGAATTTCAAGTTATAATGAAATTTTCATTTCATATTAGTTTGTCATGATTTCTTCACGTAAACACATTTTCCTATAAAGGTAGGTCGATCTCATATAGGGGAAGCGCAGGTTTCATGAAATGAACTCAGAATTTCAAGTTATAATGAAATTTTCATTTCATATTAGTTTGTCATGATTTCTTCACGTAAACACATTTTCCTATAATGGTAGGTCGAACTCTTATGGGGGAAGCGCAGGTTTCTTGAAATGAACTCAGAAGTTCAAGTTATAATGAAATCTTCATTTCGTGTTAGTTTCTTATGATTTCTTCACGAAAACACATTTTCCTATAAAGGTCGGTCGAACTCTTATGGGGGAAGCGCAGGTTTCATGAAATGAACTCAGAATTTCAAGTTATAATGAAATCTTCATTTCGTGTTAGTTTGTCATGATTTCTTCACGAAAACACATTTTCCTATAATGGTAGGTCGAACTCTTACGGGGGAAGCGCAGGTTTCATGAAATGAACTCAGAATATCAAGTTATAATGAAATCTTCATTTCGTGTTAGTTTGTCATGATTTCTTCACGAAAACACATTTTCCTATAATGGTAGGTCGAACTCTTATAGGGGAAGCGCAGGTTTCATGAAATGAAGTCAGAATTTCAAGTTATAATGAAATCTTCATTTCGTGTTAGTTTGTCATGATTTCTTCACGAAAACACATTTTCCTATAATGGTAGGTCGAACTCTTATAGGGGAAGCGCAGGTTTCATGAAATGAACTCAGAATTTCAAGTCATAATGAAATCTTCATTTCGTGTTAGTTTGTCATGATTTCTTCACGTAAACACATTTTCCTATAATGGTAGGTCGAACTCTTATAGGGGAAGCGCTGGTTTCATGAAATGAACTCAGAATTTCAAGTTATAATGAAATCTTCATTTCGTGTTAGTTTGTCATGATTTCTTCACGTAAACACATTTTCCTATATTGGTAGGTCGAACTCTTATGGGAGAAGCGCAGGTTTCATGAAATGAACTCAGAATTTCAAGTTATAATGAAATTTTCATTTCATATTAGTTTGTCATGATTTCTTCACGTAAACACATTTTCCTATAATGGTAGGTCGAACTCTTATAGGGGAAGCGCAGGTTTCATGAGATGAACTCAGAATTTCATGTTATAATGAAATCTTCATTTCGTGTTAGTTTGTCATGATTTCTTCACGAAAACACATTTTCCTATAATGGTAGGTCGAACTCTTATAGGCGAAGCGCAGGTTTCATGAAATGAACTCAGAATTTCAAGTTATAATGAAATCTTCATTTTGTATTAGTCTGTTATGATTTCTTCACGAAAACACATTTTTCTATAATGGTAGGTCGAACTCTTATAGGGGAAGCGCAGGTTTCATGAAATGAACTCAGAATTTCAAGTTATAATGAAATCTTCATTTCGTGTTAGTTTGTCATGATTTCTTCACGTAAACACATTTTCCTATAATGGTAGGTCGAACTCTTATGGGGGAAGCGCAGGTTTCATGAAATGAACTCAGAAGTTCAAGTTATAATGAAATCTTCATTTCGTGTTAGTTTCTTATGATTTCTTCACGAAAACACATTTTCCTATAAAGGTCGGTCGAACTCTTACGGGGGAAGCGCAGGTTTCATGAAATGAACTCAGAATTTCAAGTTATAATGAAATCTTCATTTCGTGTTAGTTTGTCATGATTTCTTCACGTAAACACATTTTCCTATAATGGTAGGTCGAACTCTTATAGGGGAAGCGCAGGTTTCATGAGATGAACTCAGAATTTCATGTTATAATGAAATCTTCATTTCGTGTTAGTTTGTCATGATTTCTTCACGAAAACACATTTTCCTATAATGGTAGGTCGAACTCTTATAGGGGAAGCGCAGGTTTCATGAAATGAAGTCAGAATTTCAAGTTATAATGAAATCTTCATTTCGTGTTAGTTTGTCATGATTTCTTCACGAAAACACATTTTCCTATAATGGTAGGTCGAACTCTTATAGGGGAAGCGCAGGTTTCATGAAATGAACTCAGAATTTCAAGTTATAATGAAATTTTCATTTCATATTAGTTTGTCATGATTTCTTCACGTTAACACATTTTCCTATATTGGTAGGTCGAACTCTTATGGGAGAAGCGCAGGTTTCATGAAATGAACTCAGAATTTCAAGTTATAATGAAATTTTCATTTCATATTAGTTTGTCATGATTTCTTCACGTAAACACATTTTCCTATAAAGGTAGGTCGATCTCATATAGGGGAAGCGCAGGTTTCATGAAATGAACTCAGAATTTCAAGTTATAATGAAATTTTCATTTCATATTAGTTTGTCATGATTTCTTCACGTAAACACATTTTCCTATATTGGTAGGTCGAACTCTTATGGGAGAAGCGCAGCTTTCATGAAATGAACTCAGAAGTTCAAGTTATAATGAAATCATCATTTCGTGTTAGTTTCTTATGATTTCTTCACGAAAACACATTTTCCTATAAAGGTCGGTCGAACTCTTATGGGGGAAGCGCAGGTTTCATGAAATGAACTCAGAATTTCAAGTTATAATGAAATCTTCATTTCGTGTTAGTTTGTCATGATTTCTTCACGAAAACACATTTTCCTATAATGGTAAGTCGAACTCTTATGGGGGAAGTGCAGGTTTCATGAAATGAACTCAGAATTTCAAGTTATAATGAAATCTTCATTTCGTGTTAGTTTGTCATGATTTCTTCACGTAAACACATTTTCCTATAATGGTTGGTCGAACTCTGATAGGGGAAGCGCAGGTTTCATGAAATGAACTCAGAATTTCAAGTTATAATGAAATCTTCATTTCGTGTTAGTTTCTTATGATTTCTTCACGAAAACACATTTTCCTGTAAAGGTAGGTCGATCTCTTATAGGGGAAGCGCAGGTTTCATGAAATGAACTCAGAATTTCAAGTTATAATGAAATTTTCATTTCATATTAGTTTGTCATGATTTCTTCACGTAAACACATTTTCCTATATTGGTAGGTCGAACTCTTATGGGAGAAGCGCAGGTTTCATGAAATGAACTCAGAATTTCAAGTTATAATGAAATTTTCATTTCATATTAGTTTGTCATGATTTCTTCACGTAAACACATTTTCTTATAAAGGTCGGTCGAACTCTTATGGGGGAAGTGCAGGTTTCATGAAATGAACTCAGAATTTCAAGTTATAATGAAATTTTCATTTCATATTAGTTTGTCATGATTTCTTCACGAAAACACATTTTCCTATAATGGTAGGTCGAACTCTTATAGGGGAGGCGCAGGTTTCATGAAATGAACTCAGAATTTCAAGTTATAATGAAATCTTCATTTCGTGTTAGTTTGTCATGATTTCTTCACGTAAACACATTTTCCTATAATGGTAGGTCGAACTCTTATAGGGGAAGCGCAGGTTTCATGAAATGAACTCAGAATTTCAAGTTATAATGAAATCTTCATTTCGTATTAGTTTGTCATGATTTCTTCACGTAAACACATTTTCCTATAATGGTAGGTCGAACTCTTATAGGGGAAGCGCAGGTTTCATGAAATGAACTCAGAATTTCAAGTTATAATGAAATCTTCATTTCGTGTTAGTTTCTTATGATTTCTTCACGAAAACACATTTTCCTGTAAAGGTAGGTCGAACTCTTATAGGGGAAGCGCAGGTTTCATGAAATGAACTCAGAATTTCAAGTTATAATGAAATTTTCATTTCATATTAGTTTGTCATGATTTCTTCACGTAAACACATTTTCCTATAATGGTAGGTCGAACTCTTATAGGGGAAGCGCAGGTTTCATGAGATGAACTCAGAATTTCATGTTATAATGAAATCTTCATTTCGTGTTAGTTTGTCATGATTTCTTCACGAAAACACATTTTCCTATAATGGTAGGTCGAACTCTTATAGGGGAAGCGCAGGTTTCATGAAATGAAGTCAGAATTTCAAGTTATAATGAAATCTTCATTTCGTGTTAGTTTGTCATGATTTCTTCACGAAAACACATTTTCCTATAATGGTAGGTCGAACTCTTATAGGGGAAGCGCAGGTTTCATGAAATGAACTCAGAATTTCAAGTCATAATGAAATCTTCATTTCGTGTTAGTTTGTCATGATTTCTTCACGTAAACACATTTTCCTATAATGGTAGGTCGAACTCTTATGGGGGAAGCGCAGGTTTCTTGAAATGAACTCAGAAGTTCAAGTTATAATGAAATCTTCATTTCGTGTTAGTTTCTTATGATTTCTTCTCGAAAACACATTTTCCTATAATGGTAGGTCGAACTCTTACGGGGGAAGCGCAGGTTTCATGAAATGAACTCAGAATATCAAGTTATAATGAAATCTTCATTTCGTGTTAGTTTGTCATGATTTCTTCACGAAAACACATTTTCCTATAATGGTAGGTCGAACTCTTATAGGGGAAGCGCAGGTTTCATGAAATGAAGTCAGAATTTCAAGTTATAATGAAATCTTCATTTCGTGTTAGTTTGTCATGATTTCTTCACGAAAACACATTTTCCTATAATGGTAGGTCGAACTCTTATAGGGGAAGCGCAGGTTTCATGAAATGAACTCAGAATTTCAAGTCATAATGAAATCTTCATTTCGTGTTAGTTTGTCATGATTTCTTCACGTAAACACATTTTCCTATAATGGTAGGTCGAACTCTTATGGGGGAAGCGCAGGTTTCATGAAATGAACTCAGAATTTCAAGTTATAATGAAATTTTCATTTCATATTAGTTTGTCATGATTTCTTCACGTTAACACATTTTCCTATATTGGTAGGTCGAACTCTTATGGGAGAAGCGCAGGTTTCATGAAATGAACTCAGAATTTCAAGTTATAATGAAATCTTCATTTCGTATTAGTTTGTCATGATTTCTTCACGTAAACACATTTTCCTATAATGGTAGGTCGAACTCTTATGGGGGAAGCGCAGGTTTCATGAAATGAACTCAGAATTTCAAGTTATAATGAAATCTTCATTTCGTGTTAGTTTGTCATGATTTCTTCACGAAAACACATTTTCCTATAATGGTAGGTCGAACTCTTATAGGGGAAGCGCAGGTTTCATGAAATGAACTCAGAATTTCAAGTTATAATGAAATCTTCATTTCGTGTTAGTTTCTTATGATTTCTTCACGAAAACACATTTTCCTGTAAAGGTAGGTCGATCTCTTATAGGGGAAGCGCAGGTTTCATGAAATGAAGTCAGAATTTCAAGTTATAATGAAATCTTCATTTCGTGTTAGTTTGTCATGATTTCTTCACGAAAACACATTTTCCTATAATGGTAGGTCGAACTCTTATAGGGGAAGCGCAGGTTTCATGAAATGAACTCAGAATTTCAAGTTATAATGAAATTTTCATTTCATATTAGTTTGTCATGATTTCTTCACGTTAACACATTTTCCTATATTGGTAGGTCGAACTCTTATGGGAGAAGCGCAGGTTTCATGAAATGAACTCAGAATTTCAAGTTATAATGAAATTTTCATTTCATATTAGTTTGTCATGATTTCTTCACGTAAACACATTTTCCTATAAAGGTAGGTCGATCTCATATAGGGGAAGCGCAGGTTTCATGAAATGAACTCAGAATTTCAAGTTATAATGAAATTTTCATTTCATATTAGTTTGTCATGATTTCTTCACGTAAACACATTTTCCTATATTGGTAGGTCGAACTCTTATGGGAGAAGCGCAGCTTTCATGAAATGAACTCAGAAGTTCAAGTTATAATGAGAGAGAGATAGAATGCCGCTTTTGTCAAAATGACAGGTTGGGTCAAAGGTCACAAAGGTCAAATAAATCAAAAAGTGACAGGCGGGGGCTGCCGGGTGACGTCATGAGGTAGTGGGAGTGGGGGTTTTTTTTTTGGCTGTGAGCCAGTTGAGCGTTGGGATAGGGGTTTATTTGTATATAGTTTATTTATTTATTATAATTTAATTATGTATTATTATTTAATTATTTATTATAATGTAATTATTATTATTTTAATTTGAGTAGAGTGCTTATGAGTGTGGTGTTTTGTCTGCATCCAGCGGGTGCCGAGCAGGGGGGACTGAGCAGGGGGGTTGGTGCGTTAAGGTCCCAAACACTGGGTCTGAGTGGGGGTGGGTTACCTGATGGAGTGTGAGCGTACGCTGTACCACCGTGGTAAGGTCCGTGGCTTTGGAGAATCTGTAGAAAAGGGCTCTGAGAGAGCGATGCTGTGTCTGTTGCGGTACCGTGGTAAGGTCCCATGGCTTTGGATAATCCGCAAAGGACTCGGAGAGAGCGATGCCGGAGAGCTGAGAGTTGTGCTGCGCGAGACTGAAAGAAATCCTGTGAGAATGACCAAGTTGGAGCTAAGAATGAGAGGAGGAGCTGGGTCTGACGTCCAGTAAAAAAACGCTTAGCAGTAGTTTGACCGTCTGTGTGTGTGTGTATGTGTGTGTGTGTGTGAAAGCCGACACCCCCCTGCAGCAGTAGCAGTTTGGCCTTGTGTTTTTCCTCATGCAACCTATGTACATCCCGATAGGTCAAATCCCGGTCAAACTGTAATTTCGGCCACAGATCAAGTTTGACACTTTGTATTTCAGTAAATTTTGTTAAAAGTTTTGTCTTTTCCCCCCGACTCCCCGCCACACATCAAGTTTGACATTTTGTATTTCAGTAAATTTTGTCTTTTCCCCCCGACTCCCCCCATACCGTCTACGCAGTTAAAACGTACATCGAAATAGACAACAGATAAAACTTGACAGGACGTATATTTCTCCTTAAAGAATCCTAAAAAGTAAGCAACCGGTGAAATTTTTATTACCTTGAGAAGGGTCCCCCTCCTTTGGTAAAGAGACACAAGTACCCCACACCCCGTATCATCAAGGCATTGCCCTACTGGAAAGAGAAAACTACATGGGACCTGCATAGAGTAAGTATATTATTTCTTTTACGCGTGTTTTATGATATTTTACGCGTGTTTTATGATAAACACAATACAATAAAATAACTTAAAATAATTATTTTATTTTTAGAGATTCAGCTATTTTGGGTTTGTTTTTTTTTTCTCTACGGGAGACACTGCGGATAGAAAACTCCATATAGTGAGTATATTATTTCTTTTATACATATGATAAACGCTATACATTAAAAATAACTTATTCTAATAATAGGTATTCTCTATTATTTTATGTACAAGAGAGACGGCACGGACCGGTCAAGAGAAAATCTACGCAAGACCTGAATCAGCAGGTATGGATGGAGCAACACCCCCCCTCCTATACCTGAAGCGCTATTAAATGAAATAGACAACATCAACAACGCTAATAATGATGAAAATGATGCGGTTTACTTTGCTCAACACGACTCGCCACCCGCAGCGTCTGGTGAAGCGACGGCCCAAGAGCCCTGTTTGCTACCATCCTTAGAGACATTATTAATAACCTTCCGGTGCTGATAGGGTCGGCACCGACCCATTTTTAAGTTTAACATGCATAAAAGCACCACATATATTTGTGCATACTCTTAAAACAAAAGGCTCCATATTGAACCTTTTAGCTTGGTACATATATGACACTCCTTGGACATTCTCAATTAAAAGAAATGGCACCTTTTTGAAGGCAATGGTTATATTTCCTCTGGTTAGAACCCCTATAGTTCTATATAGCACACCCAAGAACCTTTTTTTTCGAAATATATACTGCATCAAAGTTTTTTGACTTTGTCAGGAATCTCTATTTAAACTAAATAAATTAAAACAAAATCAAGGTAAGGCATCCCCACACATGTAAGGTAAGATAAGACCAGTTCAGTTTATTTATATAATTCTCTAGAGGTTTATTTTATCATTATTTTTTATTGAAAACGAGAGGAATGCTGTCAAAAGAAAGGTCCAGAAAGCCACACCAAAAATATTAAAACCAATCTTTTCATGGATAAGGAAGCCTAACAAGGTAACCAAGAAGTAAGAAACAAATTGGATGATAAATAATTGTTTTGAGGGTATCTTATGGCTGATGTACTGTAAGACACGTGCTGCTTGACACCGACCCGTCTAACATAAGAGACAGGAACAGAAAGCTAACATAGGCCGAAGGTTAAGCGTGTTAAATGAAAGGCAGCGGGATAATTCCCCATAATGCCGCACTATAACAAAATCAAACGCGACGTGAAAACGTTTAATAGACCTCAATAAAAATGTCAGGGACGTCTACGACAAACGCAGATTGTTGCCTAGTGGGGAAACTGCCTTTTGGATACCGAAATGTAAAACTAGCAGCATCGCAAAAAGGGTGTTGTAAGTCTTTAAAAATATTTCATCGAATGAATTTGTTAGTGTAACATGAAAGTGTTTCAAAGATGTACAGATGTTTTAAAATGTAATATGAAAGTTTTTCAAAGTAAGATGTACAGATGTTTTAAAATGTAACATGAAAGTTTTTCAAAGTAAGATGTACAGATGTTTTAAAATGTAACATGAAAGTTTTTCAAAGTAAGATGTACAGATGTTTTAAAAAATGTAACATGAAAGTTTTTCAAAGTAAGATGTACAGATGCTTTAAAAATGTTCGGGTGTTTTATTTTCTAGACGCGTTGTACAAAAACGGTTTGTTATGTGTACGCAGCGCAAGCATGTTTGTACAAAGTTTTATGCATTCATTTTGCGAATCAGTTTTGAAATCTAATATGAACGTGGCTTTTATTTTACAAAAACAAAGTTGCAAAAAATTTGTAGGCTCTTTATCAAAGCAGATTTTGTTAATATAACATGAAGTTTTTTTTTATTATTTTCAAAGTTGCACAAGGGTTTTAAAATGTAACATGTACACGTGTGTTTTATTTTTCAAACTTGTACAAAAACGTGTGTGTACATTTATCAAATGAGTTTTAAAATGCAACATGTACAGGTATTTTATTATTCAAAATAAAAGTTGTACATACATTTTGTTATATGTATGCAGCACGGTCATGTTTTTAAAATGTGCTAATATTTGCGGGATGGTGGGAATAAAGCGTATTTAAAAGGGGTACCTCTCGTGGAATCTACCAATCTTTAGCAGCTTTTGAACCCTGAGCCACACGGGGACTGGGGTTTTTAACCGTGAGACTCGACACCTAGCTACGCATTAGATCCTTACTTCAGCAATGGTCCCCATGTACCCAGTGTAGGGTCAGGTCCATCGCAAGAGAATGTCTCCGCCGTGAAAGAACGATCCACCAGCATTTTGTGTATCAACGAATCTGTAATCATTCTTTCCATTCATTATATGCTGAGTTTTCCAAAATTGTTTTTTAGCTGAAGCATCAAAAGCTGTAACTTCGAGTGCACCTGGTTTAATAGCATTTTATTTATAACAGTAGGAGCTTGTAAACTGCATTTAGCGGTCGCATGAAAACACATTAAAAACTTTAAAGAATAAAGCTTTAGTTATTTTTAATAAAGACGGCTTTCTAGTAAATGGTTTTCCTACAAGGTGACCCCGCGGCCTATACTTAAGACATCCGGGCGCCTGATTTGAGATGTTTACTGAGGACGGTATGTTAAGTTAACAGTGGTGACTGAGCTGCACCGTGTTTGACTCTTAATGAAACTTAGACCTAATTCAACAGAACCAGTCGTCATCCACTTTGCAGTGAGATTTCTGTGCGAAATGTGAACAAAGATTCATTTTCTTACTTTACCACTTATCGGATAACAAGGGAAATGGCAGCGGCAATAACCTACACAGTTATTTGTTCCTTCCATATGTATATATATAGCACCGCAGAACGTTTTGCACTTTTTTGCACTATTTGTTTATTGTTTGTTGTGTGTTCTACATGCATGTTTGCACTGGAGGATCTGCTTTTTATTCTCATTGTACATGAGTATAGTGACAATAAAAAGGCATTTCATTCATTCATAATATGTCGGACACAATGGCTCTGAGCACCAGGGAGTCCGCCGTGAGGCGCACGAGCTGCTAGCTGATGTAATGCTGCGAACGGTCGGGGCTCTGACATTCTTAAGGTGCGGCTATCTATCCCCGAGACACTTTAGCCAGGAGCGTGTATATTTGCGCTTATTAATGCTGCAGTGTCAGGGTTTTGCTGACTCTTATAGGAAGCTGGCTAGCAATAACATTTTTAGCTGGTCTTTTTCATTTAGTACATACACGGTTTAGAAGAAAACCTAATCACCATTAAAAAAAATAAATAAATAAACGTACAAAACTATTGAAATCCCCCAGAAGCATGTGCATATTTTTCTGGTTTGCATGTTGTGTGTGTGTGTGTGTGTGTGTGTGTGTGTGTGTGTGTGGTTACCTAAGCACAGTCGGCCTAGTGTTTGATAGGTGATGGAGAAGCGTACGGTCGTGGGGACAATAAACTACATGCGCCTATGCCAACATGTGTTTAAGTATAGCGACAAACATGGACGCTTTCTTTAACGTAAAACAGTTAAAGGCTCATACGGTTTTGTTTACATTTTTATTTTTTTAATTTCAAGTAGCCTCTAATCACCTTACATTAGTTCTGATTTACTGTAGTCACCAATCAGAGTATTTTAAAACAATGGCACTGAAATGTCACCACATGTTAAAGCTAACAAAGTAACATGATTATATCAGCGGAACAAACCAGTCGCCGGTACGTATAGACAGATCATGTGTTGCTCAACAATCGACAGCATTTTGAAATCTATTTGTATTTAGACAAATATATTGGGAATAAAGCGTTGTGTTTTAAAAGGCAGACATTGAGGTCGAATTTAAATTGGTCACAATTGTATTGTTTTCCGCAGCTAGAAGTGTCGGCTGAGGTTGATTTTAATTGGCATGTCAGTTTAGGATTCTTGCAGTAGAAGTTATGTAGTGAATTGCGGTACTCTGAAATTAAGTGATATGTGTATTAGAATCGTGAAGCGTCATCTTCCTTTGTTTTAGGTTCACCCCGGGCATTTTATGAATTGTAATGTAATATCAGACAGTGTGTGATGAATTTCTGAAGGCCTGTTATAGGCCTATATGACAATTTCGTGGAAACGTCTCATGGAAAAATGTAGTTGCAGTTTGTCAGGACTAAAGACTGGCTAATGTGACATGGTGAACAAGTCCTGTGGTTAAAGAATGCCGGCCTGTTGCTTAAAACATTGTGTTGTATGCCGAATGTTTCTTGCCCATAGACTACATGTTGCTATACTGTTCCTTTATAATATTCAACTATTATTTTTTAAATCATTTAATGAAATAGGTAAATACCTCATCATTGATGACTATGGTCCACCTGAGTGACAAGTAACCCGTCCTGGACAGAGGTTTCTTCAAGGCCTGTTGTGGGAACCCCATGGTGTAGGATTAAGAGAAAGAATACAGGGAGTGGTACAAATGAGCAGTTGTCCTGCCCCCTTTTACTCATTTTGGATGCTTAAATTACTAAATTGTGATTTTAATGCTCATCTGTATGATTCTATGGTCTGAGCGAGTCTCCAGTACTACATGAATGGTAAACTTAAAAACTCTACTTCTCTTAGCTTAATGATATTTTCTTTTACTGTGTACGATTGGTAGAAATGAAAATCGTGATTTGTCTCTCAGCTTGTGTGTGTGTGTGTGTGTGTGTCTGTGTGTGTGCGTGCGGTGTGTCAACAATGGCAATTATTCACTAAATTCTAAACAAACCCACATATAAAACCCCCTCCCCACCCACCCCAGACACCTATAAAACACAGCATTCTTGCTCTCACCCCCCACTCATTTTGTGAAAAAGCATGTCTGTTGCCAAGACTACAGCTCGTGTCTTGAGTCGTACATACTATGACCCCAGCCACCCGGGGTCATACGGAGGGGCCTCCAGACTGCAGAGAGCCGTGCAGGAAGATACGGGGGAAAAAAGTGGCTACTGATGACATCAGAGAGTGGCTGTCTATGCAAGACAGTTATACTTTACATAAGCCGGCTAAAAAGAATTTCCCCAGGAGCAGAGTGTTTAATACCGAGAGCCATGTATCAGCGGCAGGCCGGTTTATGCGACATGCAAGGGCTGGCGATGTACAACTACCCCATTATGTCACCCTTAAGCAGGCAACATGTGTACCACCCTGTATAATCTATCTACGCCACCAAATGACCCAGGGTTTTGATGGCGTAAAATAAACACGGTCAAGTACTTGTTAGCAATAACGACACAATGTTTTCATGACTCAACTCATTTTATTTAGAAAGCATATAAAAATGAGCAGCCAATCACATTTTGACAGACGTTTACACACCAGCCATAGGGTGCTCGCATGTGTACAAATTGCAGAAATCATTAAACGCCTCATCTACAGCATACTCACAATCACCGTCTTCAGCGAAGCGTTTCAGCTCGCGCAATTTGGCCCGTACATTAATTTGGCCTTTAAGTTCAGAAACTAACACATCGATTGATGCATGTATTTTTACAGGAGCGGTATGAGGGTGAAACATGGCCACCGCCTTTGTGATAATATGTTTAAGCCGTGGCCTATACAGCTTTTTGAACAGCTTTTCAAAATTGTTAAAGAAATAAAACGGTACAGGTTCATAGCGACACGTGTGCTGAAGCAGGCTAGGGTGTTTCACAGTACAGCCGATACAGGTCGCCTTCAAGTCATCTTCGATTAGCCGATCCAGAATAAAGGCAAGTGACCCTTTGATTATCTTCATGGCAGCTACGGTGATGCCGCCACACCCAGAATCTCCAGATAATGATGGAGCCGCAAAACGATCGCGGAAATCATCCAACATCGATGCAGTAACCCGCGATGTATCCATTAGGGCAGAGTCCGCACGCGGAGGTTGTGACTGGAACAGAACCCCATACGGGCACCATGATGCGGCCTGCCGCGGAGTGTATTGAGGAAGCTCTGGTGGCGTTGTATCCATTCGCTGTCCAAAAGTATAGAGGGTCATGGATGGGGATCGCTGGGGGTTAAGTTGAGGAGAAGACTTGTTGTGCTGTATCGACCCAAAAGTAAATTCAGACATGTCCTCCAGGAAAAGGGCTGGTGTCTGGGGAGGTTGGGGAGGGGGTTTTATATGTGGGTTTGCCGTAAGGAGATACTTTAACCCGTCGTTGTACATCGCCAGCCCTTGCATGTCGCATAAACCGGCCTGCCGCTGATACATGGCTCTCGGTATTAAACACTCTGCTCCTGGGGAAATTCTTTTTAGCCGGCTTATGTAAAGTATAACTGTCTTGCATAGACAGCCACTCTCTGATGTCATCAGTAGCCACTTTTTTCCCCCGTATCTTCCTGCACGGCTCTCTGCAGTCTGGAGGCCCCTCCGTATGACCCCGGGTGGCTGGGGTCATAGTATGTACGACTCAAGACACGAGCTGTAGTCTTGGCAACAGACATGCTTTTTCACAAAATGAGTGGGGGGTGAGAGCAAGAATGCTGTGTTTTATAGGTGTCTGGGGTGGGTGGGGAGGGGGTTTTATATGTGGGTTTGTTTAGAATTTAGTGAATAATTGCCATTGTTGACACACCGCACGCACACACACAGACACACACACACACACACACACAAGCTGAGAGACAAATCACGATTTTCATTTCTACCAATCGTACACAGTAAAAGAAAATATCATTAAGCTAAGAGAAGTAGAGTTTTTAAGTTTACCATTCATGTAGTACTGGAGACTCGCTCAGACCATAGAATCATACAGATGAGCATTAAAATCACAATTTAGTAATTTAAGCATCCAAAATGAGTAAAAGGGGGCAGGACAACTGCTCATTTGTACCACTCCCTGTATTCTTTCTCTTAATCCTACACCATGGGGTTCCCACAACAGGCCTTGAAGAAACCTCTGTCCAGGACGGGTTACTTGTCACTCAGGTGGACCATAGTCATCAATGATGAGGTATTTACCTATTTCATTAAATGATTTAAAAAATAATAGTTGAATATTATAAAGGAACAGTATAGCAACATGTAGTCTATGGGCAAGAAACATTCGGCATACAACACAATGTTTTAAGCAACAGGCCGGCATTCTTTAACCACAGGACTTGTTCACCATGTCACATTAGCCAGTCTTTAGTCCTGACAAACTGCAACTACATTTTTCCATGAGACGTTTCCACGAAATTGTCATATAGGCCTATAACAGGCCTTCAGAAATTCATCACACACTGTCTGATATTACATTACAATTCATAAAATGCCCGGGGTGAACCTAAAACAAAGGAAGATGACGCTTCACGATTCTAATACACATATCACTTAATTTCAGAGTACCGCAATTCACTACATAACTTCTACTGCAAGAATCCTAAACTGACATGCCAATTAAAATCAACCTCAGCCGACACTTCTAGCTGCGGAAAACAATACAATTGTGACCAATTTAAATTCGACCTCAATGTCTGCCTTTTAAAACACAACGCTTTATTCCCAATATATTTGTCTAAATACAAATAGATTTCAAAATGCTGTCGATTGTTGAGCAACACATGATCTGTCTATACGTACCGGCGACTGGTTTGTTCCGCTGATATAATCATGTTACTTTGTTAGCTTTAACATGTGGTGACATTTCAGTGCCATTGTTTTAAAATACTCTGATTGGTGACTACAGTAAATCAGAACTAATGTAAGGTGATTAGAGGCTACTTGAAATTAAAAAAATAAAAATGTAAACAAAACCGTATGAGCCTTTAACTGTTTTACGTTAAAGAAAGCGTCCATGTTTGTCGCTATACTTAAACACATGTTGGCATAGGCGCATGTAGTTTATTGTCCCCACGACCGTACGCTTCTCCATCACCTATCAAACACTAGGCCGACTGTGCTTAGGTAACACACACACACACACACACACACACACACACACACACAACATGCAAACCAGAAAAATATGCACATGCTTCTGGGGGATTTCAATAGTTTTGTACGTTTATTTATTTATTTTTTTTAATGGTGATTAGGTTTTCTTCTAAACCGTGTATGTACTAAATGAAAAAGACCAGCTAAAAATGTTATTGCTAGCCAGCTTCCTATAAGAGTCAGCAAAACCCTGACACTGCAGCATTAATAAGCGCAAATATACACGCTCCTGGCTAAAGTGTCTCGGGGATAGATAGCCGCACCTTAAGAATGTCAGAGCCCCGACCGTTCGCAGCATTACATCAGCTAGCAGCTCGTGCGCCTCACGGCGGACTCCCTGGTGCTCAGAGCCATTGTGTCCGACATATTATGAATGAATGAAATGCCTTTTTATTGTCACTATACTCATGTACAATGAGAATAAAAAGCAGATCCTCCAGTGCAAACATGCATGTAGAACACACAACAAACAATAAACAAATAGTGCAAAAAAGTGCAAAACGTTCTGCGGTGCTATATATATACATATGGAAGGAACAAATAACTGTGTAGGTTATTGCCGCTGCCATTTCCCTTGTTATCCGATAAGTGGTAAAGTAAGAAAATGAATCTTTGTTCACATTTCGCACAGAAATCTCACTGCAAAGTGGATGACGACTGGTTCTGTTGAATTAGGTCTAAGTTTCATTAAGAGTCAAACACGGTGCAGCTCAGTCACCACTGTTAACTTAACATACCGTCCTCAGTAAACATCTCAAATCAGGCGCCCGGATGTCTTAAGTATAGGCCGCGGGGTCACCTTGTAGGAAAACCATTTACTAGAAAGCCGTCTTTATTAAAAATAACTAAAGCTTTATTCTTTAAAGTTTTTAATGTGTTTTCATGCGACCGCTAAATGCAGTTTACAAGCTCCTACTGTTATAAATAAAATGCTATTAAACCAGGTGCACTCGAAGTTACAGCTTTTGATGCTTCAGCTAAAAAACAATTTTGGAAAACTCAGCATATAATGAATGGAAAGAATGATTACAGATTCGTTGATACACAAAATGCTGGTGGATCGTTCTTTCACGGCGGAGACATTCTCTTGCGATGGACCTGACCCTACACTGGGTACATGGGGACCATTGCTGAAGTAAGGATCTAATGCGTAGCTAGGTGTCGAGTCTCACGGTTAAAAACCCCAGTCCCCGTGTGGCTCAGGGTTCAAAAGCTGCTAAAGATTGGTAGATTCCACGAGAGGTACCCCTTTTAAATACGCTTTATTCCCACCATCCCGCAAATATTAGCACATTTTAAAAACATGACCGTGCTGCATACATATAACAAAATGTATGTACAACTTTTATTTTGAATAATAAAATACCTGTACATGTTGCATTTTAAAACTCATTTGATAAATGTACACACACGTTTTTGTACAAGTTTGAAAAATAAAACACACGTGTACATGTTACATTTTAAAACCCTTGTGCAACTTTGAAAATAATAAAAAAAAACTTCATGTTATATTAACAAAATCTGCTTTGATAAAGAGCCTACAAATTTTTTGCAACTTTGTTTTTGTAAAATAAAAGCCACGTTCATATTAGATTTCAAAACTGATTCGCAAAATGAATGCATAAAACTTTGTACAAACATGCTTGCGCTGCGTACACATAACAAACCGTTTTTGTACAACGCGTCTAGAAAATAAAACACCCGAACATTTTTAAAGCATCTGTACATCTTACTTTGAAAAACTTTCATGTTACATTTTTTAAAACATCTGTACATCTTACTTTGAAAAACTTTCATGTTACATTTTAAAACATCTGTACATCTTACTTTGAAAAACTTTCATGTTACATTTTAAAACATCTGTACATCTTACTTTGAAAAACTTTCATATTACATTTTAAAACATCTGTACATCTTTGAAACACTTTCATGTTACACTAACAAATTCATTCGATGAAATATTTTTAAAGACTTACAACACCCTTTTTGCGATGCTGCTAGTTTTACATTTCGGTATCCAAAAGGCAGTTTCCCCACTAGGCAACAATCTGCGTTTGTCGTAGACGTCCCTGACATTTTTATTGAGGTCTATTAAACGTTTTCACGTCGCGTTTGATTTTGTTATAGTGCGGCATTATGGGGAATTATCCCGCTGCCTTTCATTTAACACGCTTAACCTTCGGCCTATGTTAGCTTTCTGTTCCTGTCTCTTATGTTAGACGGGTCGGTGTCAAGCAGCACGTGTCTTACAGTACATCAGCCATAAGATACCCTCAAAACAATTATTTATCATCCAATTTGTTTCTTACTTCTTGGTTACCTTGTTAGGCTTCCTTATCCATGAAAAGATTGGTTTTAATATTTTTGGTGTGGCTTTCTGGACCTTTCTTTTGACAGCATTCCTCTCGTTTTCAATAAAAAATAATGATAAAATAAACCTCTAGAGAATTATATAAATAAACTGAACTGGTCTTATCTTACCTTACATGTGTGGGGATGCCTTACCTTGATTTTGTTTTAATTTATTTAGTTTAAATAGAGATTCCTGACAAAGTCAAAAAACTTTGATGCAGTATATATTTCGAAAAAAAAGGTTCTTGGGTGTGCTATATAGAACTATAGGGGTTCTAACCAGAGGAAATATAACCATTGCCTTCAAAAAGGTGCCATTTCTTTTAATTGAGAATGTCCAAGGAGTGTCATATATGTACCAAGCTAAAAGGTTCAATATGGAGCCTTTTGTTTTAAGAGTATGCACAAATATATGTGGTGCTTTTATGCATGTTAAACTTAAAAATGGGTCGGTGCCGACC